>NC_091061.1:165121910-165793576 GCF_000393655.2 Nicotiana sylvestris | reverse complement strand
TGCTAAATGTTACTTTTTACCGCTTTGATATTGTTGAACTGTATATAAATTGTTACGAAACTCTTCTTCTCTCTGAGTCTTCTAAATCATCTAGGAAGTGTGCACTTCGTGACTTCTTTTCTGTTAGAGTCATATCCCAATTTTAGAACGAGGTTTGGACAAGTTGCAAAGCCGGCGAAGCTTCTGTATTCCCGATATGCTGCCCCCCGGCTCGAGCTGTCCGCTCGGGTAAGCCAGGTCTAGAACAAATAAACCCAGGTTTTGAAACCTATTATAATGTAGCCTCATGCCGTATCCCTAGTAGGAGCGTTTGTTTGCATCATGTGCATTTTGACTTTGGGGACTCAACACAGGGGTTGGGTCCGTCTAGGACAGGTGTACCTGAAATCAATAGACCATCCTGATGCATTTTTCTTGCTACTTGCGCATTTATTTGACTCGAATTGCATGTTGACCGGCTTCTAGAATAAAGGAGAAATTGAGAAAAACCAAATTGAGGCGAGAGAGAGAGAGAGGAAATTTCCCACCTGTGAAAAAACCTGATGTCCAAAATACCCCGAAACTCTGCCGAAATTTTCAGAAAAAAGGCTATTTCAAAATTTGGTGTTTTTGTTGCGTCAAAATTGGTCGAACTACGCAAGTTTGATTATCACCGGATGTGGGATGCGTAGGCAACCCTCATCGGGTCCAACTACCTTTGCAAGAATAACCCAAAAAAATGTGAAGTGTCGTTGTTTTGTCATAAATAAATTAGGTGGCGCCATTCTTGTCAAAAATAGCCAAAAATGCCCTAAAAGGCGCCGGAAAGCTGTTTTTGCAAGAAAAGCCACTTAAGGTCCTTTTTCAAAATTTTGGTTGATTAACAAAAACAACTCTAAAATTGTTTTTTTTTATTATTATCTTGAGGTGTTGAAGGGTTGTATTCGCAAGAATGTTTTGTTTTAAAATTTGTGAAAAGGTGCTTTTCTCTTGAGTCAAAGTAAATCACAGTCTTTAATCAATCACCTTAAATAAATGTGCAGGATAAGCACAATCAAAAATGAACCTTTCACATTCCGCGAGGAAATCCCGTTAACTAAATTGTGATAAAAGCTTTGGGTAGTCTTGTTGGGCTTCTGAAGATTAAGCCGAGGAAGGATATAATTTAGGCCTTAATACCCTTCTGGGACCCAGCACATAATGTGTTCCATTTTGCTGATTTTGAGCTAACTCCTACGCTTGAGGAAATAGCGGGCTACGCTGATTTTAGTGGGAATCTCAAAAATCAATACCCGGTGGCACCTAGAACAATAACTCCTCATAAGCTTCTGGACCTGTTAAGCATCAGTCGGGAAGTTCAAGACGGAAATTTGGCCAAAGGATTCTGTACATTCTATTTCTTTTACCGACGTTACGGGAATCCCCGCGGTTTTGAGATGCCAGATACTGGTCTTACTCCCTCGGGGAACAAACATAAGTGGGAAACCCAGTGAGGATTGGCTTTTATAGTGACATTCTTGGGTGTCATGATTTGTCCTAGAAAAGATGGAAACATAGAGTTGGGGCTTGTGATGATAGCCGACTTCATGACTAAAAAGGCAAATGACAACATTGTACAGATGATCTTGGCGGAGATTTACCGAGCTCTAACCATCTGCCGAGAAGGGGGAAAGATTTTTGAAGGATTTAATAAGCTTCTACAACTCTGGATTGAGGAACACCTTTGCCACCATCCAGGGTACATGAACTGTGGCATGACCAGTCTTGAATGCATCGAAAAACATGAACAATGGGTGGAAGGCTATGAGTTTCCGAACGGTACGGAAGCATGGTTTGGACACTTGAGCTCCCTGACTACAAACAAGATTGGATGTACATTTGGGTCGCTCTCGATCAGTGAAGTCATTTATATGCTGGTCGAGCTGTGTTTTCTTCCATTGATGGGTCTTCGGAGCATTTAGCCTTATGCCCCGCATAGAGTTCTACGTCAGTTAGGCAGGTACCAGACCATCCCACATGATGAGGACTTGAGTCGACATGTTATCGAATTAGAACCAAAAGCTGCTTTTCAAGAAGAAAGGGTGCATTGAATTTGGCATCAATGTAGGTTCTTAGAGCCAAGGACTCAGGTATGAGATCTATCTAGAGGCGAGTTGGATCAAATGCATAATAGAAATGGTTAATTGCTTAGGTGCATTGCATCCCCAATGTGCGGTTGCCTATCTATTAAGCTCTAATCGCTAACAAGTTTGTTGTTGAAATCAATCAGGCAGGTGGTTAGTTTGTTTGGCATTCTGGCAACTCACCCGTACAACACCAGGTCCAAAAACAAGTTGGTCATGGCTAACCAAGAACTGGATGCAAGTGTTATTGATCCATCATGAGAGGGGGAAGAGTCTGAGGTTAATCTAAAAGAGCAGTTGTATAAGCTGAAATAATATATGGCAGAGATGTATCAGGCATGGGTGAAAGGGCATCCACCACCATCCTACCCCGCCAACCCTGCTTTCATCCCGCCGTTGGCTCAATCCTAGGAACCTCCCACTGTTGATTCATCTCCAGCCATTCAAAACGGTACTGAGGGAGTAATCGGAAAGAAGAAGAAAGAAGATGTGGTAGCAATTGATTCAGGATCATGGTTTGGACCTAGCGACCCATCACACCATTATACTCAGCCTCGACCCCACCACCAAACCCACACCCAAACCCCTATAATCCACCTCAACACTACTTCCCATCACTAGACCCTCATATTTCTGTCCACCTTGCCCAAACATACACTCAACCTCCTGCCTACGCACAATGGCGTGCACCAGCCCCACAAAACACCTACCCAGCTCCACAAAATGCTTACCCACCCCCACGAGCCTACCGAAACGTTGCCGACCCAGGTTTCCAGCCCAATAAAGCATTGAAAAATGAGAGGTTGCAGCGGAAGAAAACCTTCACCCCGTTGGGGGATTCCTATACTAGTTTGTTCCACAGACTGGGGCAATTGGATATGCTGAGGTCAATTGAGTCAAAATTGTCAAATCCTCCTCCAAAGAAACTTGATTACTCTGTAAGCTGTGAATATTTTTCTGGTACTCCGGGGCATGATACGGAGAAGTGTTAGCACTTGAAAAATGCCATCCAGGAGCTCATTGATGTTAACTGGATTGAAATCCAATCTCCGTAGGCACCCAACATCAACCAGAATCCGTTGCCAACCCATCAGGAAACAAACATGATTGATATAGTACATAAGGGAGGGGAGTCCAAGAAGCCTTCATGGACCGTCATGATAATTCGGTCCAGTGAGGTCAATTCAGTCAAAAAACCCACAATTGAAGGATCAGTGAACAAGTTGAGTGGGACAAACGGTGAACCATATGTAGTAGTCAAGAAAGGGTCCCCAAGTGAAGTTGCTGCAAAACAAGAAAAGTCAAAAGTGGTTGTGCCAGGAGTGACAAACAAGCCTATCATAATTGTAGAGGGCGCCTGTACGGATCCTATCATCATCAAGAGTTTAACCTAGTTGCCAATAGTCAACAACAAGGCTATCCCGTGGAACTATGAATGGGTGATAGTGACCTACAAGGGAAAGGAAGTGAAAGAAGAAGTCAATGAGGCCCATGGATTAACTCGTTCGGGGAGATGCTTTGCCCTGGAAGAGTTAAGGAAAGCTAAAACCTCCAAAGATAACCCAGTTCTATTGAAAAAAGCAGTGACTGAAGAAGAGGCAGAGGAGTTCTTGAGAAAAATGAAGGTATAAGACTATTCCATCGTGGAGCAGTTGAGAAAGACGCCTGCTCAGATTTCACTGTTTTCATTGTTAATCCACTCAGACGAGCATCATCGGGCCTTGATGAAAATTCTGAACGAGGAAGTGCCTAGTGACAACAGTTCCATGTTCTGTAGTTGACATTTATGAAGAGTTAATTGAAAGGTTCCAGAGGCTGTTCGACGATGTGAACATGGTGGAAGTTGGAGAAGTTTCTAGCAAAGAAAATGTGTAGTTTGTCGGGCCGAATGCAAAGCTTAACAATTGGAAGGCTACTCATCTCCCTACCCGGAAGGAGTTTTGGTAGTTTGCTTTGATTTTCTTTCAGTTTATCTGGATTATTCCAAGGTTGTAATTCAAATTTTATGTTCCGTCCGTTTGGATGTATAAACCCTGTTATCTTTTATTTTCAATGAAATGCAATTTCCCTTTTTACATTATTCCTGATAGTTCTATTTTTGTTTTTCTTTTCTTCCATGTACAGTTCTTTTTATGCTGGTTTCAATGACATGACATGCATGAGAAATCTTCGGACAGGTCTTAAAAGTCAATCTAATTCTGAAATAATAATTCACGAAATAGTGTGTGATGATGCATCAGAATATGATGAGGATGAGGCCTTTGAAGAGATTAGTAAGGAATTAAATCATTTTGAAGAAAAACCCAAGCTTAACCTAAATGATACATAAACAATCAATTTAGGGGACCCAGATAATGTCAGAGAAACTAAGATAAGTGTCCATCTTGAACCCAAATAAGGGAAGAGATAATTAAAGCACTGTTTGAATATAAAGATATTTTTGCATGGTCATATGACGACATGCCGGATCTAAGCACTAACTTGGTGGTTCACAAATTGCCCACTGACCCGACATTCTCTCTCGTCAAGCAGAAGTTGAGAAAGTTCAAAACTGACATGAGTGTGAAGATTAAGGAAGACATCACCAAGTAGTTGGACGCAAAGGTCATTCGGCTCACACAGTATCCCACTTGGTTAGCTAATGTTGTGCTCGTGCCAAAGAAGGATGGCAAGACCAGAGTGTGTGTTGATTACCGCGATCTCAACAAAGCAAGTCCAAAGGATAACTTCCCACTACCAAATATCCACATTTTTATTGATAATTGTACCAAGCATGAGATTGGATCTTTTGTGGATTGCTATGCAGGGTATCATCAAATTTTAATGGATTAGGAAGATGCGGAAAAGACGGCATTCATCACGCTGGGGGGAACTTGTTGCTACTGGGTAATGCCATTCGGTTTGAAAAATACTGGGGAAACCTACATAAGGACAATGACTACTATGTTCTATGACATGATACACAAGGAGATTGAGGTTTACGTGGATGATGTGATCGTAAAGTCAAAGCAGCAGGCCATCCAAATTTGAGGAAATTTTTCTAGAGGCTTCGCAGGTACAATCTTAAGCTTAACCCCGCCAAGTGTGCATTTGGTGTTCCATCTGGAAAACTATTGGGATTCATAGTTAGCCATCGAGGTATTGAATTGGATCCGTCATAGATCAAAGCTATCCATGAATTGCCACCGCCGAGAAATAAGACTAAGGTGGTGAGTCTGTTAGAGAGGCTGAACTACATCAGCAGGTTTATTGCTCAGCTCACGACAACTTGTGAGCCTATCTTCAAGCTGCTGAAGAAGGATGCTGCGGTTAAGTGGACTGATGAGTGTCAAGAAGCATTTGATAAGATAAAGGTGTACTTGTCAAACCCACCTGTGATGGTGCCCCCAAAACCCGGGAGGCCTTTGATTCTTTATTTGACAGTCTTGGATAATTCATTTGGTTGTGTGTTGGGGCAGCATGCCATCACTGGCAGGAAGGAGCAAGCCATCTACTATCTCATCAAGAAGTTCACATTTTATGAGGTTAAGTACACTCACCTGGAAAGGACATGTTGCATCCTAACTTGGGTAGCACAGAAGCTGAAGCATTATTTTTCATCCTACACTACTTACCTCATCTCTCGCTTGGATCCGTTAAAGTATATCTTTCAGAAGCCTATGCCCACAGGGAGACTTGCGAAGTGGCAGATTTTGCTCACAGAATTTGACATTATCTATGTAACTCGGACTGCGATGAAAGCCCAAGCATTGGTTGATCATTTGGCCAAGAACCCGGTCAATGAAGAGTATGAACCATTGAGAGCTTATTTTCCCGATGAAGAGGTGATGCACATCGACGAGTTGGAATAGGTTGAAAAGCCAGGTTGGAAACTTTTCTTTGATGGGGCTGCTAACATGAAAGGGGTCGGAATAGGGGCTATGCTTATTTCTGAAATAGGGCATCACTACCCTGTTACAGCTCAGCTTCGTTTCTATTGTACCAACAACATGGCTGAGTACGAGGCATGCATTTTGGGTATCAAGTTAGCTGTAGACATGGATGTCCAGGAAGTCTTGGTCTTGGGAGACTCGGACCTTCTGGTGCACTAGATTCAAGGAGAATGGGAAACACGGGATTTAAAGCTCATACCATACCGACAATGTTTGCATGATCTTTGTCAACGGTTTCGATCAGTAGAATTCAGGCATATTCCAAGGATCCATAATGAGGTTGACGATGCTTTGGCTACCTTGGCGTCAATATTGCACCATCCAGACAAAACTTATGTCGACCCTCTACATATTCAAGTCCGCAATCAGCATGCTTACTGTAACATGTTAGAAGAAGAATTTGATGGTGAGTCGTGGTTCCACGACATCAAGGAGTACATCAGAATGGGGGTATATCCGGTGCAAACCACAGGGGATCAAAAGAGAACAGTTCGATGGTTGGCAAGTGGATTTTTCTTTAGTGGAGGGGTTTTGTACAAAAGGACTCCAAATCTTGGTTTGTTAAGATGCATAGATGCTAGACAGGCCACGACTATCATGACCGAAGTATATTTTGGAGTCTGCGGACCACATATGAGTGGGTATGTTCTGGCAAAGAAAATTCTCCGAGCAGGTTATTATTGGCTCATCATGGAGCGAGATTGTATCTGTTTTGTGCACAAGTATCATCAATGCCAAGTACACAGAGATTTGATTCATTCTCCGCCATCCGAATTGTACACAATGTCTGCACCATGGCCCTTCGTTGCTTGGGGCATGAATGTCATTGGACCAATTGAGCCAGCAACATCCAATGGGCACAGGTTCATTCTAGTGGCCATTGATTATTTCACTAAGTGGGTTGAAGCTAAAACTTTCAAGTCTGTGACCAAAAAAGCAGTGGTCGATTTTGTTCACTCAAATATCATTTGTCGGTTCGGGATCCCAAAGGTAATTATCACAGATAATGGTGCTAATCTCAATAATCATTTGATGAAAGAGGTATGTCAACAGTTTAAGATTACGCATCGCAATTCCACCCATACCACCCTAAGGCGAATGGAGCAGTCGAGGCAGCCAACAAGAACATAAAGAAGATACTTCAGAAAATAGTGGAAGGTTCCAGGTAATGGCATTAACAGTTACCCTTTGCATTGTTGGGTTATCATACTACTGTTCGCACTTCAGTAGATGCAACTCCTCATTTGTTGGTATATGGCACTGAAGCAGTGATACCCGCGGAAGTTGAAATCCTATCCCTCCGGATTGTTGCTAAAGCCGAAATTGATGATGATGAGTGGGTCAAAACCTATCTGGAGCAATTGAGTTTGATTGATAAGAAACGATTGGCAGCAATGTGTCATGGCCAGTTGTATCATAAGAGCATACAACAAGAAGGTACATCCCCGGAAATTTAAAGTGGGTCAGGAAGTATTGAAACGCATCCTTCCACATCAGGCTGAAGCAAAAGGCAAGTTTGCCACAAATTGACAGGGGCCTTTCATCGTAACGAGAGTGTTGTCCAATGGTGCTTTGTATTTAACAGATATAGAAGGCAAATGTGTAGATATGGCTATCAATTCTGATGCAGTCAAAAGATATTATGTATGATATCTTTGGTTTAAGTTGTCGTTGTTTGTACTTATGATGTTTTGAAGATTGGAATGACGAAGGCATTTTGTTCTGCTATCTAAACATTTTATCCTTTGTTACCCCTTTGAACCTCATTTATTTCATCTCATACCCCTCTTTTGGAATCAATAACAAAATTCAGAAACATGAACGCACAGGATAAGTAAAGGAAAAGAGAGAGAAAGATAAGAGAAAAAGAAAAAGAAAAGAATGGAAAAGAGTGAAAAAAAGAGAAAAAAGAAGAAAAGAAAAAAAAGAAGAGAAGAAAAGATAGAAAAAAAAAAGAAAAGAGAAAAATCACAGCAGCAAAATAAATTTCTATGACATGAACTACGTTCGGCCTGATTCCTTTTAAGTATACGTAGGCAGCCTCACGGTTCGGTCCTATTCAAATAAAATTTCAAAAGTCCCCAAGCAAAGAAACTGGGGCAGAAGTTGTGGTTGTTGAAAGAACTCTAATTCCAAAAGTTATAATTTTGAACCCATTTGAATTGTTTTGAGCCTTTTTGATATCTTTTCTTTCTAACCCCGTCCAAAGCCCACATTACGATCCAAAGAAAGACCTTCTGATTAGTCTTTGAGAGATGCCAAGTCAAGCAAGTAGAGGTGATTCATATCAAGGGCAACACTCCGGTCTAAGCAGGAAAAGTGAAAAATGAGAGAGTCTTATTGGTGAAAACCCTCGTAGGCACCGTAAGGCGACGAAAGATGAGAGAAATTAAAATGAGAGAGTATTATTGGTGAAAACCATCACGGGCACCGTAAGGAGACAGTAAGTTGAGAGAAGAACAAATGAGAGAGGTTTGTCGGTGAAAACCCTTCAGGGCACCGCAGACGAACAAGGTCAGTGATTGGGCAAAGAAATTGGGTTATGGGGATCTTGGGGCACCAAATATGACAACTGAAAGTTTATTGGTTGGATAGACTGGGCTGATTAATCCGAAATGCAAGTCATGATCATTGGTACCAGTTACTCCACTCAGATAAGTCTCTTTTCTTTTTCCCCTTCAAACAGTCATCTAGTTTTGGATTTTTCTTCCTTATTCCTAACTCTCAAAGTCATTGCATTTCATTTCTTTTGGGTTTATTTCTCTAAGTTGTTTCCAAGGTCAGTTTGTTTAAGCAAATAAGAAAGGATTTCAAAGCTCAATACCAACTTCCAAATTGCATAAAGCAAAATACGGCTAGAATATGCCAGAGATAGTATGATGTAAAGTGGGACATAAAGTGTCCGTGAACGTTCAATCGATGGAATGGTTTAGTAATTTTGTGGGAGATGTAGAGGTTCAGATAGAAGGGTAAGAAATGTAAAACAACAGTTTGGGTATAGAGCACTCGGGTCATCCAGGGTCCTGCGGTTGAGGATCAATTAGAAAGTCAAACAATTCTTGGTCAGTTCAAGGCAGCCAGTCAAAGTAAAGCATGGCAAGGGAAGAGCCATCTTCAACAAGAATGTCACAAGATAACCACCACATTTTTAAACTGACAAGATTTTTCTTTGATTTGGAATAGGGGCAGAAAATTTCGTTTGTTTCGAGAAACCCTCCGTAAGGAAAAAGCAAGTACCAGATAGGTTTGACCGTAAATTCTCAGGACCCTCCTTGAGGACTTAGTTAAAATTCAAGTCATTCATGAGTAACAAGATCTAGCATAAGCTTTACCTTGAGGAAATATAAGTCGGTTTCAAAGTTTTCATTCTTAGGATAGGATTTAATTTAAAATTTTCAGGACCCTCCTGAATAATGGGACTTAGATTCAAGGCCTCCATTAGATAACAAGATTTAGTGTAAGTTTTACCGTAGGGAAATATAATTCAGCCTTAAAGATTGTCACTCTTAAGATGAGATTTGATTTTAATTTTTAGGACCCTTCTGGATAATGGAATTTAGTTTTAAGACCCTTATAGATAACGAGATTTAGCGGAAGTCACACCTTTAGGAAATATAATTTAGATTTAAAACTATCATCTAACTAGGAGTTTTCAGGACCCCCTAGATAATGGGATTTAGCTTTTAAATTCTTTGAGATTTTCTGGTAACATGGTTCAATTAGCACTCATAGATGTGCCCAGCTACCAAACCGGGGCAACAAAATTTCGTTTGTTTTGTCTGTTTTGTTGTAATCAGGCATCCACCTGGAAAGAAAGGGAGAACAACACACGTTTCAAGGATAGAAAGCTGTTCAGGTTCAAGCAATCAGGCACCCACTTAGGGAAACAAGGAAAGATAATTCAAAGGAAAAGCAATCGTAAGAGGAAGTAGTTCAAGTTCAGCAATCTGGAGTCCACCTGAAGAAAAAAGGGAGAAGCAGTTCAAGTGTCAGAAATCAGGAGCCCACCTGGAGAACAAAGGGAGAGCAATTCAAGAAGTGGTAATTAGGAGCTCACCTGGAGAACATAGGGAGAGCAATTCAAGTGTTGGTAATCAGGAGCCCACCTGAAGAACAAAGGGAAGAAGCAAGGTTCAAAAGAGTTCAGCAATCAGGAGCCCACCCGAAGAACAAAGGGAAAACAACAAGGTTCAAAGGAGTTCAGCAAGCAGGAGCCCACCTGAAGAACAAAGGGAAAGCAACAAGGTTCAAAGGAGTTCGGTAATCAGAAGCCCACCTGAAGAACAAAGGGAAGCAGTAGAAGTTTCGAGGAAAAACAGCGCAAGTGTCGGTAATCAGGAGCCCACCTGGAGAATGAAGGAAAGCAGCAAGGTTCAAAGGAGTTCATCAATCAGGAGCCCACCTGAAGAACAAAGGGAAAACATGAAGGTTCAAAGGAGTTCAGTAATCAGGAGCCCACCTAAAGAACAAAGGGAAGCAGTTCAAGTTTTGAGGAAAAGCAGTGTAAGTGACGGTAATCAGGAGCCCACCTAAAGAACAAAGGGAAGCAGTTCAAGTTTCGAGGAAAAGCAGCGCAAGTATCGGTAATCAGGAGCCCACCTGGAGAATGAAGGGAAGCAGCAAGGTTCAAAGAAGTTCAGCAATCAGGAGCCCACCTGAAGAACAAAGGGAAAACAGGAAGGTTCAAAGGAGTTCAGTAATCAGGAGCCCACCTAAAGAACAAAGGGAAGCAATTCAAGTTTTGAGGAAAAGCAGTGTAAGTGACGGTAATCAGGAGCCCACCTGGAGAACAAAGGGAAGCAACAATGTTCAAAGGAAGACAGCAATCAGGAGCACATCTGGAGAACAAAGTAAAAGCAACAATATTCAAAGGAAGTTCGACAATCAGGAGCCCACCTGGAGAACAAAAGGGAGAACAAGGCAAGTTTCAGGGGAAAGGAAGATAATTCAAGTGTTGGAAATCAGGATCCCACCTAGAAAACAAAGGGGAGGAAACAGTGGTCAAATGAAGACAGTTCAAGTTTAGCAATAAGGCGCCCACCTGGAGAAAAGGGAAAGCATCTCAGATTACAATTCAAGTCAGCAACAAAGGAATTTTACCTGGAGAGTATGAGTCAACAGAGCAACAGGAACTGCAAGATCAAGTTCGAAGATATAGATAGGATTCTTGTAATGCATAGATCATAGTTTAGTCTAGCTTCTTTTATTTTGTCTTGGTATAATAAGGAGTTCAGTAAGCAGTAGCAACAGCAGCAACAGTGAAATTATAGCTTCCTGGTAGTCCGAGCTACTGAAAATTCCAGAACTACACTGACCTGATTCCTTTATAGCCAAGGATATGTAGGCAACCTCGGAAGTAGGGTGCGGTCAAATCTTTCAAAAATGCTTCCAACAGAGCATTCAAACGGTCAAAAATCACTCGTACCCGCTCACTTTATCTTTGCATGAAAACTCTTCGTGTTTTCGGACAAAGAGGGGCAGTTGTGAGCAAGTGATTTTTTCCCTATGTGAATTACTCCCATAAATTCAATAAAAATAATTTTTTCCATTATTTGCAAATTCGTAGATTTTTGTAGCATTTTGTTAATTGTTTGCATTTGTCTATGCATGTGTAATTTTATTTAATTCATGAAAATACAAAAATACATTGCATTTGCATTTAGGATTTAATTTTACATTATTAGGTTAATTAGCAATTTAGTTGTCTTATAAAAATGATTAAAATCACAAAAATGACTCATTTTGCATTTTAACTTTTTAACTTTAAATTTTGTGGTTTCTTTTAATTTGGGAATTAACTAATTGTTGTAAATATTATGTTGAGTAATTAGTTTAATTTGGAAAATTAATTTAGTTTAAGAGTTAATTTAGGATTTAAATTGAATTGAAAAAAAGGATTCAAAAGAAAGCAATTGAAAATCGAAAAGAAAATAAAATATAATGAAAGGGCTGTTGATTTTGGGCCACTAATGTCGCAGCCCAGATAAGTTTCCCTTCCAAACCCGTTCTGGATCCGGCCGACACTCCAGCCCAAACCCGGACCAGCCCCACCCCAGACCAAAACGACCCCGTTTTACCCCTATTCCCTCTCAACTGTTGGATCACATTGATCCAATAGACCGGAACTCGACCCCTCCTACGTATAAAACTGTCCTAAGACAGCCCCACCCCCTCAGAACCCCCCTCTCTACCCTATCATCATCTCTAACCTCAGAAATCCTAGAGACGCCGCCCTAAGACCCTTTGCCAGCGGCGATGCCTTACACCACTCTAATCACCCCCATCTTCACACCACAGCGTCCTCGTGGCCTCCCCTTCACCAATCTATGACTAGCTACCCTCGAATCCCTTTAGATCGGCTCGAATTTTATATAGAAAAACCCGATCAAAAAGCTAACTCCCCTAAATTACTCAAAAATCAAATCCCATCATCCTTGACCTTCCCTCATCATGATTTCATCGTCGATTTCCTAAATACCCCTGCCAAAAACCCCAAATCCTAAATCTACAACAAGTCAAAAATCCTCGGTTTGTTTTCAAGCTTCGAACTAGCCGGAAATACAGGCTGGTTAGTTGTATTAGCCTCAATTTGGGGTCGTTTCGAGATAGTTCCGGCCATTTGCATCAATCTAGTGGGATTTGAACCCCTTAATTCTTTTCTCAGGTAACTCCTTGCTCCCTTACTGTTTTGAGAGTTTTATTCCTCTTCCCTTTCTTTAGGTTTTTCCCCACGTGTTTAGGGTTACTATCATTTTTCGGAACCATGCCTTGTATAACTCTAGGTCATTTCTGTTCTTCTCTTCTTTCCCTTAGTTAGGTTTCAGTTTTGTTAGTGTTAATTACTGGTTTGTTGAGATTTTAGTCAGTCGTGTCAATTAAATTAGGTGTTTAGAACAGTAAATTCTTGTTAGTAAATTGAAGTTGGTTTTGCAGTTGATTCTTCTGTTAATTTGCTTAGGCGTACTTTAATTATCTTAAATGTTTCTGGTCTAAAGTTCATGTTTGCCTGGGTTTCATTATGAACTTGGTTCATCTTAAGATTGTTTTCAAACTTTAAAGTTGTTCAAAGTTTTGGGCCTCTGAGTCTGTTTTTGACCCAATTGGTGATTATTTGTTTTGATTGGTCACGTTTGCCAATCCTTAGGGATCTGTAGGGGGCTAATTGTAAGTAAGAAAACTTAAGGGGTCATAAAGGGTTAGGCATGGACTGTAATAAGCAGACTGTATAAGGGTAATTTAGGGTTTTATCTCTTTGGGGAAATATCAGATTAGTCTAGAACAGGGGCAACTAGCCCCATTTGTTAGCTGAGGTGCTGAAGCTAATGAGAAAAGGACAGTTGTCCATTTCTGTTAAAAAAAATACCTTGTGAAGGGTATTTTGGGGATAATCCCATTGCCTTGCCTTGGAAGGCACACAACAGGCTTCTGCCTTATAAATAAGGCCTCTCCCTCATCCAGCACACAGACTGACACCCTAAAAAAACTGAAAAATTCTCTGCATCAGGCTTGGTTAAAAACTACTTGGAATTACATTTTGGGGACACTATTAGAGTCATTTTGACACCTCAAAGACCTCTTAGTTGATCTAGGTTCGAAAAATGGTTCAAGGAAGTTGAATTTGCTGTTGTTGAGTTGCTGATTTGCACTGTTTTATTGCTGCTGATTTCTTCATCTTTTCTTGCTCTAGTTTCTGCACCCAGGTACTTCGTGGACTCCCTGAATGTGTGAAATGCAAGTTTGAAGCTATGTAATCGATTGGAGATTTCGAAGATGAATATTAGTTTCCTTTTATTGAATGTTTTCTGTGTCTTTTAGAAGTTCTGTCTTAATTTAGTGTGTTTATGGTTTATTATGCTCATTCATGTCATTAATAATACCTTTCATATTAAGGTTTGGATTTGGGGTGTTAGTCTATCATGTTGGATGGGTTTGCAAGAAGGACACCTCCTGTTGGGGTTTGTTTAAACGTGTTTGGTTTAAAAGTTGTTTCATGCTTAGAATAATATGCATTCATTCATGTTGTTTTGCAAATCTGGTTTAAACCTCATAGTTGCTTTAGGCGCGAATAATATATAATTATCACGGTTATTACTAAAACCCGGGGGTACATTTCATGTGGTCCAGTTCTAATTTCCAACAAGGTTAAATAGAACATGTCATGAGCCGCAGGTGCATTTCATGTGGCGTGGCTTGCGATATGTTTCAAATAACCTTGAATTAACTCTTTAAATAAATAAAAGCGGTTTTAAAGTTAAAAATGTACATAAGTTTAAAAGTGTTTTAAAATCAGATAATTGAACCAAAAATAATAGTTGAGTGACCGTGCTAGAACCACGGAACCCGATAATGCCTAACACCTTCTCCCGGATTAACAAAATTCCTTAATTGGATTTCTGTATTCGCGCACTATAAAACAGAGTCAATATTTCCTCGATTTGGGATTTGAACCGGTGACTTGGGATACCATAAATTATCCCAAGTGGCGACTCTGATTTTTAAATAAAATAATCTCGTTTCGATTGTCACTTAAATTGGAAAAACTCCCTTATACCCCTTCTCGGGGTAGGAAAAATGAGGTGTGACACTCATTAGTCATAATACTTCATACGAAGATAATCATGCCCTTAAACAACCGAGCAAAGTGCAATTGCTCAAAATGATGAATCGTGTCGTTACATCCTCCCGCACTTAAACATACGTTCGTCCTCGAACGTGCCCAGAGTTGTTCCAAAAGCCATCAACTTGCTGTATAATCTCACTATGCACATACCCAAGGGTAATCTCATGTCACCCTATCCCATATAGGTCTGATAACACAACATGATAGAAATTTCTCAATTCAACCTAGTCCATAAGTCTTAAGGCCCAATTTCCAACATCCAAAATTTTCTATAAGATCAGAACCTCGCATCTACACACTGTATAAGTCCGAACAAGCTATATCAAACCATATCTGTAACCCAAAATGTAATCACATGATATACTACATAACTCAAACACTCATGGCAATAACTCCTAATCACAGTGGCTGCTCAAAATAACCCAATGCTGGTAATACACCTCTTAACAAACAAAGCCTCGTTATAACACTTTCATATACTGCCAATGATGAAAGAAACACGCAGAAACTCATAACCATTCGTTAGATCAACAAGTCATGGAGCTCCCTCTTCTTCAACAGGAACTATAGTAGATTTCTAAGTCGACTTCTGATATTATCCTTCCAACCATGTTATAGCCAATTCTGATAGTATTCATTCTAGGTCTAATGACCTCATCTCATCCAAATACGACCACTCTGATGACATGACACATCAATACAATCCAATGTCATAACCTTTGCAATTCGTGCACCCAATAGCAACATCCCAAATGTACTCAAATCATGAAAAAATGACTCAAACAAGAGGACTGTCCCGCAAGCTTAACAAGTACTGCCACAACGAAATACTGAAATCTGTCATACCCCGTAGGACCATCACACGAATTTAACACAAGAGTTCATACCTCAACATAATTTTGCTGCAATGCGTGCCCCATCCAAACACTAATCCATGGCGTATACCTCAAGCCACATTGCTCAAAATCAATAACCACACTTAATTCGACATCGAGTACTCAAAGTGCATTACCATAACCATGGTGAAGCAAATGACATAACTCCACACAAAACCCGAAAGAGCATAACTAATATACCCTCCACCAAGCGATGCCCAATACTCTTCTCGCTCAAATTCCGCTATAAAATCCCAATTGAACACCATATGTGCATATAACTGACAAATCATAACCCTTCATAACACAGAAGAGTAGCTCATAGATCACTGCAGAACATGAATAAGCTCACCAATAATCGAATGGCACATCCCTCAACAATAGCAGTTCAGAGTCAACAAATCTGACCCGATGCAGAACACACCTCCATGTTGGGCCTACCAATAAACCCCAAATCATCTCTGGTCCCCCACGATAGATAAATAACCCTCCTAAAGTCTACAATGACTGAATCAAAAAACATACTAACCTCTGAATAACCTTGGCTACTTTTTATGGTCCACAACCATGAAACAATCTACTCACGAGAACTCCCAGTCTCCAAATTCGTAGAACATACGAATCACCATCTCTAATCTTAACTTCACTGCCTGAATGCCCACATTTCTCAAATTACACAGTCACCCCATGAGGAATACTTCTAAAATTCTTTTGTGCCACAAAGAAAAATTTGAACTCCAGCAGTCGATCAAACAAGATAGTGCCGTAATACCAATGAAGTATCCATAACTCCCACACATCGCCCTTTCTGAAATGTATACTCTCATCAAGCCATACCAGTTAGTAATATTATTTACCTAGTCATCTGAAACTATCCATGCTGCCTAAGAATTTATGACCTTCCTTTCAGAACTGAACTGTAACCTTCCCTACACAACATACCACGTATACCATGCCATCTCATGATAAATATGAGAACTACATAATCCACTCCGAGTCACAAGCAACTACGTACTCAACTAGCCAAGAAATTTCCATTTGATCCCATCTAGGAGAAAATCATTTTACATCACATGCTCCTCACGCCAGTAGAAGATATACCTCTCTAACCATGGTAGAAACCATCAAGAACACTCCGAATCTCATTTGCTCAAAACCCAACCGTCAGGACTGAATCCTTTTAACCTAACCAAGCTACGCAGGTCACCAAAACTCAAGAGTATTGCCACAAAACAGCTGTAGAAACTCATTACCTCATAAACACCCAAAGAACTAATCATGCCCATTACCGTGTTGATCCAACCTACTACCAAACTATCATATCTATCCTAGTTCCTTCTGAATTGCATTCACATTGATACTTCTCCTCGCCATAATACCTCAATCTCAACCCAGACTCACCACACGAGACCCTAACATAAACCATATTGCCCTAAGGCTCATAAAGCGCTGAATGCTCTCTTAAATACCTTAAAAGTACCACAATCGAGATATCCACTCCGAAGAGACCTTTTGTGAATTTCAAGTTGTTCGTCTTATTTTCCTGATACTGAAATGTAGAATCCACAACGATGTAGAAATACTGCGAGCCTCAACACCATCCAATGTAACTCTTAGTTTCTAGCCATATATAAACCCGCAAAAATCTCAATTGCCACATATAAATCTTGAATTCATTAGAACCATTCTCGAAAGTTATCTACTATGCTCAAATATCAATTAGACTGATCAAACGGGCCGATCAACCTATGCCCCATTAGCACTCTAACACCCAAGGATGTAACCCCACCTTAATGCAACCAGATACAGTTCTGCTCTACGCACATTACATCCTTCACCAATAACAACTCAAATCGTTCCATGATTCTCATATACTCATAAAACCTAATACAACTCGTGTCCAGAAATTCCCTTTACTCGAGTCATCCTTGATCTCAACCTCTACAAGTCATAACTGATTCACCAGTATACCTCAAACTAAAACTAATATGACACTTGGCCATACAATTAACTTATCAATAGCGGACTCCCCCACTTGGCTAAAAGACATAGATCAAACTACATAAAAACTCACAATGCCCATACTCCATTACTGCCATAATGCTATAGTGAAATTCAACTAAATCCTTCATAAGCTCATGCAACAGAAACCATCTAGTAATTCAAATCATCTGCAAATCTCACATTCACCCTCGTAATAGTCAAGCCCATTCTCATAAGCGATCCAAACTCAAATTGCAACACGTATATTTCTTTGGTAAAAGAGGACTCCCAACAAATAAAATAGGGATCACACAAACCTCAGAACACCCAGCAGGAGATAACCCACCTGCTTCGCCTCAAACTAACATCTCTTTATACCCTTCCACCGTCATAAACATCACGCAATCACTTAATTTTCCTGGGTCTGAACTCATAACACAACATGAAAAATCTACCCCACTCCACAACTACACTACATGAGAGGACATACGACACACCCATAGCTCGAGGCCATACGCCAACTCAAGGCATAAGTCAAACACCCAATAGTCCTTGCTATATCTCCAACAAACTCTTCTTGTCACATTCGAACAATCTGAAAACATCTCGCAATCAAATCATACTCACCCCATAGTCATCCAGTCACAAATCCTACCAATAAGGACACAAACGGGCATATATGTCCCAAATGCACGTGCTCACATAATCAGAATCTCAGTGCTCAAGCTACAGTCAAAACCCGACCTCAAGCTCTCCAAACTAGCCTAACATCAACACACAGAAATCATATTTCGCCCCTCATCCAGGGAATCACATACCGTCAATGCACAGCTAATACCGAGCACTCATATGTGCACACGAATGCATGAAAGGAATTCAAGGAGTTATGCTTTAAGGTGAATCAATACCACACAATAAGGATTCAAGAATGTGGAATTTTCCTAAAGGTTCTGCAGCCTCTCGAAGATGAGTACAGATATCTCCGTATCGATCCGCATGACTCTACTAAACCCGCTTATGACTCATGTGACCTATGTAACCTAGGATCTGATACCAACTTATCACAACCCAAAACTAACCCTGTCGTAATGGAGCCTATCGTGGTACTAGGCAAGTCGATACACAACCAAAACAAAATGATATTTTCATTTTTTAAGAAAATTCAAATCCACTTAACATAAAACCTTCATAAAGAGTTCAAATCAAAACAAAAGTGCGGAAAAGAAAAGCCCAACATCGGGGTGTCACTAGTCATGAGCATCTACTATAATGTATATGACAATATCAAGACCAACATAGTCTGGAAAGTAACTAAATGCATTTAAAAGAAGATAAGAGGGAGGAAAGCAAGGCTATAATCACCAGACAACTACCTTGATAACTCCGACAGATCTGCAACTGATCAACCAACACTCGCTAACGAGTCTAGAAAAGCCTAGATCTGCACACAAGGTGCAGGGAGTAACGTGAGTATGCCAACTCAGTAAGTAACCAAAGTAAATAAATACTGAGTAGTAGTGACGAGCAATAAAGCATATAAAGTTCATATCATGAAATCTCAGTAAAAATACAGCAGGCTTTAAAAGTAGAGTTTGAATCAAATCATTTCGTTTAAACTCAGTTCCGGTAAAATCATTTGAAGATATTTTTCAACAGTTCTCAAACATAGGCTCAATGCAACAGTGGGTAAAATGATGGAATCATAAACAGCCCCTTGGGCAAAACATCACTCATATACAGCCCCTCGAGCATACCTCAACATCACTCATATACAGCCCCTCGGGCAAAACATCACTCAGTAGGTACCTGCACTCACTGGGGGTGTGAAGACTCCAGAGGGGCTCCTTCAGCCCAAACGCTATAACAAGCCACCTCGTGGCATAAATAAATTAGCCCCTCGGCCTCACTCAATCATGAATTAGTAACACATGTTGCGGCGTGCATCCCGATCCTATAAATATCCTCACAAATCAAGCCCTCGACCTCACTCAATCATGAATCAGTAAAACATGCTGTGGCATGCAGCCCGATCCCATAAATATCCTCACAAATTAAGCCCTCGGCCTCATTCAGTCATAAACCGCTCAAGTCATTCTGACTCTCAGTAAAAACAGGGTACTCAGCCCAAAAAAACATTTATATACATCAAAACAGAGTAATAAAGACTAAGTTATGAAATCAGTAAGTATAACATGATTGAGTATAGATTTTCAATTAAAAAAACAATGAGAGGATAGTAAGAAAAAGGGCCCTAAGAGTCCAAACAGCTCTGGCATAAGGCCCAAACATGGCATTCAACCCAATTTATATAAACTCTTTCTAAAACACGTAAGTATCATATAGTTTCAACCAAATATGCAACTTATAGCTGCTACGAGACGGATCAAGTCACAATCCCCAATAGTGCACGCCCACACAGCCGTCATCTAGTATGTGCGTCACCTTAAAATAGTAAAACAATACGAAATCTGAGGTTTTATACCCTCAGAACTATATTTATAATCGTTACTTACCTCAAACAAGCCAATTCCAATACTGAGCGAGCCAATCGATGCTCCAAAAATGCCATCTTGCACATCCGACCCTGTTCGAACATACCAAAAAGTCCCATATCAAAATATGGACCTATTTGAGGCCTCAAAACACACATAACAACATCAAAACGATGAATCACACCTCAATTCGAGATCAATGAACTTGAAACTTCAAACTTCCACAATCGATGCCGAAACCTATCAAATCACGTCCGATTGACCTCAAATATTGCACACAAGTCACATTTGACATTATGGACCTGCTCCAACTTTCCAAATCAGAATCCGACCCCAATATCAAAAAGTCCACTCTCGGTCAAACTTTTCAATAATTTCAACTTTTGCTATTTCAAGCCAAATTCTACTAGGGACCTCCAAATCACAATACAGATGCGATCTAAGTCCAAAATCATCCAACAAAGCTAATAGAACCATCAGAAATCCAATCCGAGGTCAAATTCTAAAAAGTCAAAACTTGGTCAAACCTTTCAAACTTAAAGCTTCTAGGTGAGAATCATTCTTCCAAATCAATTCCGAATAACCTAAAAACCAAAACCGACGAATCACATTAGTCATAATATTTCATACGGAGCTACTCATGCTTTCAAACAACTGAGCAAAGTGAAATTGCTCAAAATGACGAATCAGGTCATTACACACAATGTGTAGAGAGTAATGTGAGTACGCCAACTCAATAAGTAATAAAAGTAAATAAAGACTGAGCAGTAGTAACGAGCAATAAAACATATACAGTTCACATCATGAAATCTCAGTAGCATACAACAGGCTTTTAAAATAAGAGTTTTGAATCAACTCAGCTCATTTAAATCTAGTTTCAGTAAAACCGTTTAAAACATATTTCAACAGTTTTCAAACAAAAGGAAGAAACGGTGAATAAAAATGATGAAAACATAAATAGCCCATCGGGCAAAACATCACTTGTGAATAGCCCCTCGAGCAAACATATAAACAGCCCTTCGGACAAACCTCACAGTCACTCATATACAACCCCTCAGGCATACCTTACAATCACTCGTAAACAGCCCCTCGGGCAAAACATCATATCACTTACTCAGGATACCCATGCTCACTAGGGGTGTGCAGACACCGGAGGGGCTATTATAGCCCAAGCGCTATAACAAGACACCTCATGACATAAATCAATTAGGCCCCCGGCCTTACATAATCATGAATCAGTAACAACATGTTGCGGTGCGCAGCCCAATCCCATAATATCCTCACAAAAATAGGCCCTTGGCCTCACCTAGTCATAAACCTCTCAAGCCACTTGGGCTATCAGTAAAAACAGGGTGCTCAGCCCAAAATAACATTTTATATGCACTAAATCAGAGTGATAAAGATTGAGTTATGAAATTAGTAAATATAGCATGACTGAGTATAGATTTTCAATCAAAACAGTGGGGGATAAAAAGAAAAAGTCCCTTAAGGGTCCAAACAGCTCTAGCATAAGGCCCAAATATGACATTTAACCCAATTTATAGAAACTCTTTCTAAAACACATAAGTATCATATAGTTTCAGTCAAATACGCCACTTTATAGTTGATACGAGATAGACCACGTCATAATCTTCAATGGTGAATGCCCACATACCCGTCACCTAGCATGTGCGTTACCTTAAAATAGTAAAACGATGTGAAATTCGGGATTTCATACCCTCAAGACTAGATTTACAATCATTACTTACCTCAAACTGGTCAAATCCCTACTCCGTGGTGCTCTTGCCCCTTGACTCGGCCTCCAATCGCTCCGAATCTATTCACAACCAGAATAATACCATCAATATACGCTAATGGAATGAATTCCACAAGAAAAACTATCAAATTAGGCACAAATCTCGAAATTCTCTCAAACCCGACCCCCGGGTGTCACGACCTAAAATACCGGTCGTGATGGCGCCTATCGCATTACTAGGCAAACCAACCTATCAATTAACCACAACCCGTTTTCCCTTAACAATTCTAACACAGGTTTCTAAATACCAATTTCATTATAAATGTTTAAAGCAACAGAAAATATGCGGAAGTCAAAATAATAGGAAACTACACAACACCAATAATCTGGTGTCACGAGTCCAGAGCCTCGAGTACAAGTGAAAAGATAGCAAGATAGGGGAGAAAACAAAGCTGTGAACGACATGTAGCTACCTCACAAATCCCCGACAAACGCTGAATCAGCTGAAGACCCTCACTCGGATGCTCGGGCACCTGAATCTGCACACAAGGTACAGGGAGTAACGTGAGTACGCCAACTCAGTAAGTAACTAAAGTAAATAAAGACTGAAAGTAGTGACGAGTAGTTAAAAACCTATAATTGAAATAATAGTAAAATAATAGCTCAGCTTTACAGTTTTAAAATCAGTCTTTGTCATAAAATCAACACTTCTAGTTTAAAACCTGAAATCATATACTTGGCAGTATTTCCAACAGAGGCTTAATTTAAAAGAATAGTGAAATTAGTAAAATATCACAACTAGGGCCCTCGGGCAAGGAATCACTCAGAATATGGCCTTTCGGGCAACCTCTTAGTCACTTGTGACTCACCCTCGTCACTCAGCACTCACTCTCAGCACTCCGGCTCATTAATATATCATAATAATAGAAAATAGTAACAGCTGCAGCGTGAAGCCCGATCCATTATTTATAGTCGACTATGCTCACTAGGGGTGTGTAGACTACGAAGGGGCTCCTAAAGCCCGAGCGTCATATCACTACGGTGTGCAGCCGAATCCAATATGTATATCGCTGTGGCATACAGCCTGATCCATATAAGTATCGTTGTGGCGTGCAACCTGATCCATAACTCACATATATATATAAATATCCTTACAATTAGGTTCTCAACCTCTCTCAGTCATTAACCTCATAGCCTCTCGGGCACAATAATAGAAATTAGGGAACCCAGCCCAAACAGTCCTCACAATTAGGAGTAGGATGATAAAGTCAGTTTTAATCATTTAAAAGGTAAAACAAGACTGAGGATATGCTTCTAGCAAGTAAAGTGAGGAAAAATAGTCAAAATGCCCCTAAAGGTTTCTACTGGTCGGCACAAGGCCCCAAACATGGCATACAGCCCATAACACAGTATAAATGACTGAAATACAGAATAATGTAAGATTTCCAAATCAATTACGTGGCTTAATAGTTGCTACAGGATGGACCAAGTCACAATCCCTACCGATGCAATCCCACACGCCCGTCACCTAGAATATGCGTCACCGCATTTATCAATACAAGTCAATTACCGGGGTTTTGTACCCTCAATTCCAGATTTAAAATGGTTACTTACCTCAAACCGGTGAAAATACTACTCCGTAATTCCTTTGCCCCTCGAATCAACCTCTATTCGCCTCTAATCTATCCAAAATCTGAATCACGACGTCAAAATATGCTAAGGGAACGAAGCACAAGCGAAAACAATGGAAAAATACCAAAAATCCCGAAATTGGCCAAACTCGACCCCCGGGCCCACGTCTCGAAACTTGATAAAAATCACATCCACGGAATCCTTATCCTCCCACGAGTCTATACATATCAAGAACACTAAAATCGGAGTCCAAATGACCCCTCAAATCCTCATTTAAAGGTCTCTTAAACTCAAGCCCTAATCCCCCATTTTAACGCTTTAATTCCTTTAATTACATCCTTAATTCATGAAATACTACAATAGAAATGTGTTTTAGGTCCGAAATCCTTACCTTAACGAAGTCTCCTTGATTTGTCTCTTCAAAATCGCCCAAAGCTCCCAAATCCGTGTTTAAAATGGTGAAAACCTTCAAAAATTGCAAAGGAAGAATTATATACATTCTGCCCAGGGATACCCGCTTCTGCGGTACCACATTTGCGGTTTTTCATCCGCTTATGCAAAATTCACTTAACTGGTCCCAATCCGCATCTGCGATTGGCCTTCCGCAGCTTCGGCTTTGCAGATCCGACCCCTCAATCGCATCTACGATTCCTGACAATTTCTTCCAAAACCCACTTCTACGGCTCCTCTTCCGCACGTGCGGCATCGCACCTGTGGTCCTCAATCCGCATGTGCGAATATACCAGAAGCAACAATTTTCTACAACTTCACCAAATCTTCCAACTCTCCATCAACCATCCCAGTTCACCCCGAGGCCCCCGGGACCTCAACCAAAAGCATCAACATATTCCAAAAACTTATTCAAACTTATATCAATCTTCAAAACACCTCAAACGACATCAAATCGACCAACACACATCGAATTCAAGCCTAAGTTTCCAAAAACTTCTAAAATACGCTTCTGATAAAAACCCAACCAAACCACATCCAAATGACCTGAAATTTTACACACACATCCCAAAATGACACAACGGAACTACTGCAATTCTCGAAATTCCATTCTGACCCCTATATCAAAATCTCACCTATCAATCGGAAATCGCCAAAAATACTATTTCGCCAATTCAAGCCTAAATCTACTCCGAGCCTCAAAAACTCATTCCAATCACGGTCCTAAGTCCCAAATCACCTCCCGAAGCTATCCGAACCATCGGAACTCACATCCAAGCCCTCTAACACACAAGTCATCATCCGGTTGTCTTTTCCAACTTAAACTCACTCTAAAGAAACTAAGTGTCTCAAATCCTTATCAAATCCTTTCTGAACCCGAACCAATCAAACCGATCACATATAGAACAATAATACAAGCAATTAGAAGCAAAAATGGGGGAAACGGAGCGGTAACTCATGAGACGACTGGCCGAGTCGTCACATTCTCCCCATCTTAAACAAACGTTCATCCTCGAATGAGTCAAGAAAGATACCTGGAGCCTCAAACAAGTGAGTATATCTGCTCTGCATCTCCCGCTCAGTCTCCTAGGTAGCCTCTTCCTCAGGCCGACTACATTTTCACTGAAGTTATATCCTTCGACCTCAACTTTCGAACCTGGCGACCCAAAATAGCTACTGGCTCCACATCATAGGTCAAATCATCATCCAACTGAACCGTGCTGAAATCCAGAATATTAGACGGATCTCCAATATACTTTCGGAGCATAGAAACATGAAACACCGGATGCACAGTCAACAAGCTGGGTGGCAAGGCAAGCTCATAAACCACCTCCCCAATTCTCCGAAGCACCTCAAAAGGCCCAATGAAACGAGGATTCAATTTCCCTTTCTTTCTGAACCTCATAACACCCTTCATAGGTGAAACCTTCGGCAAGATCTTCTCACCAACCATATAGGACACATCTCGAACCTTCCTGTCAGCATAACTCTTTTGTCGCGACTGTGTTGTACGAAGCCTCTCCTGATCACTTTCACCTTTTCTAAAGCATCCTGCACCAAGTCTGTCCCCAATAGCCTATCCTTACTGGGCTCGAACCAACCAATTGGAGATCTACACCGTCTCCCATACAAAGCCTCATACGGAGCCATCTGAATACTCGACTAGTAGCTATTGTTATAAGCAAACTCTGCAAGTGGAAGAAACTCATCCCAAGACCCTTCGAAATCAATGACACAAGCACGTAACATGTCCTCCAATATCTGAATAGTGTGCTCGGACTGCCCGTCCGTTTGAGGATGAAATGCTATGCTTAACTCAACCCGAGTACCCAACTCTCTCTGCACAACTCTCCAAAATTGCAAAGTAAGCTGAGTACCTCTATCTAAAATGATGGAAATCGGAACACCATGCAAATGAATAATCTCTCGGATATAGATCCCTGCCAACCGCTCTGAAAAATAGGTAGTACACACAGGAATGAAGTGCGCGGAGTTGGTCAGCCAGTCCACAATCACCCAAATAGCATCGAACTTCTTCAAAGTCTGTGGAAGTCCAACTACAAAGTCCATAGTGATCCTCTCCCACTTCCACTCTTGAATATCCATCTGCTGGAGTAAGCCACCCGGTCTCTGATGCTCATATTTCACCTGCTGACAATTGAGTCATCGAGCCACAAATTCCACAATATCTTTCTTCATTCTCCGCCACCAATTGTGCTTTCTCAAATCCTGATACATTTTCACGGCACCCAGATGAATGGAATACCGTGAGCTATGGGCCTCCTCTAGAATCAACTCCCAAAGCTCATCCACATTGGGCACACATATCCGGCCCTGCATCCTCAACACCCCATCATCACCAATAGTCACATCTCTGGCATCATCATGCTGAACTCTATCCTTAAGGACAAGAAAATGCTGATCATCATACTGGCGCTCTCTGATGCGATCATATAAGGAAGACTGAGAAACCACACAAGCCAATACCCGACTGGACTTCGAAACATCTAATCTCACGAATTGATTGGCCAAAGCCTGAACATCAACTGCAAGGGGTCTCTCCCCAACTGGAATATACGTCAAACTCCCCATACTCGCCGCCTTTTGGCTCAAAGCATCGGCCACCACATTGGCCTTCCACGGATGGTACAGTATAGTAATATCAAAATCCTTAAGCAACTCCAACCATCTCCGCTGCCTCAAATTGAGATCCTTCTGTTTGAATAAGTGCTGGAGGCTACGATGATCAGTAAACACCTCACAAGACACACCATACAAGTAATGCCTCCAAATCTTCAACACGTGAACTATGACAGCCAACTCCAAATCATGAATGGGGTAGTTCTTTTCATGGGACTTCAATTGACGAGAAGCATAAGAAATAACTCTAACCTCTTGCATCAAAACACAACCAATACCCACTTTCCAAGCATCACAATACACGGTATATGAACCTGAAGCTGATGGCAAAACTAACACCGGAGTTATGGTCAATGCTGTCTTAAGCTTCAGAAAGCTCTCCTCACATTCATCCGACCAAAAAAATGAAGCACCCTTCTGAGTCAACTTGGTCAAGGGCAATAAAATAGATGAAAATCCCAGAACAAACCGGTGATAATAACCCGCCAAACCAAGGAAACTATGAATCTCTGTGGCTGAGGACGGTCTGGGCCAACTCTGAACCACCTCTATCTTCTTCAGATCAACCTGAATCCCCTTGCTAGACACCACGTGCCCCAGGAAAGCCACTGAACTGAGCCAGAACTCACATTTGGAGAACTTTGCATAAAGCTTCTCCTCCCTCAATCTCTGCAACACAACTCTCAAATGCTCCGCGTGCTCCTCCTGACTATGATAGTACACCAGAATATCGTCAATGAAGTCAATCACGAACGAATCAAGATAAGGCCGGAACACGTTGTTCATCAGATGCATGAACGTTGTTGGGGCATTGGTCAGTGGGAAGGACATAACAAGGAACTCATAATGACCATATCTGGTCTTGAAGGCAGTCTTGAGAATATCCAAGTCCCTGATCTTCAACTGGTGATAGACTGAACAGAGATCAATTTTGGAGAACACTATCGCTCCCTGAAGCTGGTCGAATAAATCATCAATGTGAGGCAAAGGGTACTTGTTCTTCACTGTTACCTTGTTCAATTGCCTATAGTCAATGCACATCCTCATTGTGCCATTATTATCCTTCACAAATAGAACCGGTGCACCCCAAGGTGACACACTAGGCCGAATGAACCCCTTATCAAAGAGTTCCTGAAGATGCTCCTTTAACTCTTTCAACTCCGCTGGTGCCATATGATACGGCGGAATAGAAATGGGCCGAGTGCCCGGCACCAGGTCAATACCAAAATCAATATCCCTGTCTGGTGGTATGCCCGACAGGTCTGCAGGAAACACATCGGGAAAATCCCTCACAATTGGAACAGAATCAATACTTGGAGTCTCAGCACTAATATCCCTCACAAAGGCTAGATACGAGAGACAACCTTTCCCAACCATACACTGGGCCTTCAAGAATGAGATCACCCTACTAGGAACATGATCAGTCAAACCTCACCACTCGATCTATGGCACAACCGAAATAGCCAATATGATTGTTTTGGCATGACAGTCCAGACAGCACGACACGGAGATAGCCAATCCATGCCCAAAATAACATCGAAATCCACCATACACAATAATAAAAGATCTACTCGGGTCTCCAGACCCCCAATAGTCACTACACACGACTGGTACACATGGTCTACAACAACAGTATCGCCTACCAGAGTAGATACATGAACAGGTGAAACAAGAGACTCATGGGGAGTATCCAAATAACGGGCAAAGTGTGATGACACAGAAGAAAAGGTAGAACCAAGATCAAATAATATAGAGGCATCTCTGTGGCAGACTGAAACAATACCTAAAATCACGGCATCTGAAGCAGCAACATCTGGTCTACCTAGGAGGGCATAGAAACAAGCTTGACCACCGCCTGATCGACCTCCCCCTCTAAGGCGACCCCTAGCTAACTAACCTCTACCCCTAGCTGGCTAGGCGAGTGGTTAAGTAAATGGGGCAAAAGTCGAGGGCTAACCCCTCTGTTGAGACTAACCATCATGAAAACGAGGACACTGCCTCCTCATATGCCCAAACTCTCCACACTCAAAGCAACTCCCCATCGCTGGAGATGGGGACTGAAAGGAACCTCTAGCACTGAAATGACCAGTAAAAGGACCTGACATGGAAGAACCCTTGACTGATGGAGCACGGGATGAACTCTGAGCTGGAAGGGAATTGAGTGATGAGTGGCCCTGATGAGAACTGTGAAAACCATGACCCGAAGATGCTCCACGATAACCTGGGCGAGCTAAATGAGCCTGCCTGAAAGGACAACCTCTGCCCTGCTGGAACTGACCCCTCGAAGGAGTACTGCTAAACCTACCAGATCCCCGAGGCCTCTTGGACTCCCTCTCCTCTCACTCCTAACTGCGAACCGACTCGATCTCACGGGCGATGTCTATAACCTCCTCGAAGGTAGCACCAGTCACCCTCTCTCTAGTCATAAGAATACGAAGCTGGTAAGTGAGGCCATCAACAAACCTCTTGATCCTCTCTCGACCTGTGGGAACTAACCAGACTGCATGACGGTCTAACTTAGAGAACCGCATCTTATACTGCATTACAGTCATCTCTCCCTGACGCAACTGCTCGAACAGCCTGCGCAGCTCCTCTCGGCGAGACTATGGCACATACTTCTCTAGAAAGAGAACAGAGAGTTGCTGCCAAGTAAGGGGCACTGCACCAACAGGCCTACGCCTCTTATACGTCTCCCACCAAGTGAAGGCAGCCCCAGAAAACTAAAAGATAGTGAATGCTACACCACTGGTCTGTAGAATCCCCGCTGTACGAAGCATCCTCTAGCACTTATATAAGAACCCTTGGATATCCTCTCCCTCTACACCACTAGAAGTCGGAGGCTGGAGTCTACCAAACCTCTCAAGTCCGACATAACTGGTACCACAAACTCCTGAGCTAGTGCAACCGGCTGGGCTGGAGGTGCCCCCGGTGTCTGAAGTCCCTGCACAACCTACTCAGGTGCGCGCGCTACGGATGTCTGGGTGCCTCCCCCTGCCTGAGAAGTAGCTACGTCTGTAGTAACTGAGACTGCCTAAGCCAACCTAGTACACAATAATAAGATCTGAGCTAAAGCCTTCTGAAGGCCTGGAATCACAATAGGCACAGTTGGTGCCTGAGCTGGTGCTGCTGTAGCATCCGCAACTGGGACCTGATCCTGAACTGGGGCAGCTGGAGGATCTACAGGTGCTGCCCTTGCTGCTTTTCCCCTACCACGGCCTCGACCACGACCTCGGCCTCTGGTGGCCCCAGCTGGTGGTATTGGCGGTCATCCATCCTGTCCGGTAGCCCGTGTCCTCACCATCTGTGAGAGAATGGAATAATAGAAGTTTATTACTTGGATCAACAAGTTCGCATGATAGAAGTTTCTATAGCCTCTCGAGGATAAATATAGATGTCTCTATACCGATCCGCGAGACTCTACTAAACTGGCTCATGACACGCAAGACCTATATCACTTAGACTCTGATAGTAACTTGTCACGACCCCAAATACCGGTCGTGATGGCGCCTATCACATTACTAGGCAAGCCAACTTATCAATTAACCACAACCCGTTTTCCCTTAACAATAGCCATTTCTAACACAAGTTTCTGAATACCAATTTCATTATAAACGTTTAAAATAATAGAAAATACGCGAAAGTCAAAATAACAGGAAACTACACAGGCCCAATAATTTGGTGTCACGAGTCCAGAGCCTCTAGTACAAGTTTGAATACTTACTACATCAATAGTCTAAAAATGCAGAAAGATAGCAAGATAGGGGAGAAAACAGGGCTGCGAACGCCATGCATATAAGTATCGTTGTGGCGTGCACCCCGATCCATAACTCACACACACACACACACACACACACACACACACACATATATATATCCTCACAATTAGGTTCTCAACCTCTCTTAGTCATTAACCTTACAGCCTCTCGGGCACAACAATAGAAATTAGGGAACCCAGCCCAAACATTCCTCACAATTAGGAGTAGGGTGATAAAATCAGCTTTAATCATTTAAACATGTAAAACAAGACTGAGGATATGCTTCTAGCAAGTAAAGTGAGGAAAAACAGTCAAATTACCACTAAGGGATTCTACAGGTCGGCACAAGGCCCCAAACATGGCATACAACCCATAATACAGTATAAATGACTGAAATATAGAATAATGTAAGATTTCCAAATCAATTACACGGATTAACAGCCGCTACAGGATGGACTAAGTCACAATCCCTACCGGACCAAGTCACCGCATTTATCAGAACAAGTCAATTACCGAGGTTTTGTACCCTCAGTTCCAGATTTACAATGGTTACTTATCTCAAACCGGTGAAAATACTACTCTGTGATGCCTTTGCCTCGAATAGGCCTCCACTCATGTCGAATCAATCTAAAATCAGAATCACGGCATCAAAATATGCTAAGGGAACAAAGCCCAAGCGAAAACAATCAAAAAATACCAAAAATCCCGAAATTGGCCAAACCCGACCCCGGTTCTACATCTCGAAACTCGATAAACAGCCACGGAATCCTTATCCTCCCACGATTCTATACATATCAAGAACATTAAAATCATAGTCCAAATGACCCCTCAAATCCTCATTTAAAGGTCTCTTAAACTCAAGCCCTAAACCCCCATTTTTAGCCCTTTAATTCCTTTAATTACAGCTTTAATCCATGAAATACTACCATAGAAATGTGTTTTAGGTCCGAAATCCTTACCTTAATGAAGTCTCCTTGATTTCTCTCTTCAAAAAAGCCCAAAGCTCCCAAATCCGTGTTTAAAAATGGTGAAAACCTTCAAAAATTGCAAAGGAAGAATTATATACATTATGCCCAAGGATACCCGCATCTGCGGTCCAAAACCCACTTCTGTGGTACCGCATTTACGCCTTTTCATCCGCTTCTTTGAAATTCACTTAACCGGCCCCAATCTGCATCTGCGATTGGACTTCTGCACCTGCGGCTTTGCAGATGCGACCCCTCAACCGCATCTGCGATTCCTGACAATTTCTTCCAAAACCCGCTTCTGTTGCTCCTCTTCCGCACGTGCGACATCGCACCTGTGGTCCCCAACCGCAGGTGCAGAAATACCAGAAGCAGCAATTTTCTGCAACTTCACCAAATCTTCCAACTCTCCGTCAACCATCCGAATTCACCCCGAGGCCCTCGGGACCTCAACCAAAGCATCAACATATTCCAAAACCTTATTCAAACTTATACCAATCTTCAAAACACCTCAAACGACATCAAATCGACAAAAACACATCGAATCCAAGCCTAAGTTTCCAAAAACTTCTAAAATACGCCTTTGATCAAAAACCCAACCAAACCACGTCCGAATGACCTGAAATTTTGCACACACATCCCAAATGACACAACGGAGCGGTAAAAACTCTGCAACTCTCAAAAATCCGATTTCGCCAATTCAAGTCTAAATCTACTCTGAGCCTTAAAAACTCATTCCGATCATGGTCCTAAGTCTCAAATCACCTCTCAAAGCTATCCGAACCATCGGAACTCAAATCCGAGCCCTCTAACACACAAGTCAATATCCGGTTGACTTTTCCAACTTAAACTCACTCTAAAGAGACTAAGTGTCTCAAATCCTTTCCGAACCCGAACCAATCAAACCGATCACATATAGAACTATAATACAAGCAATTAGAAGTAGAAATAGGGGAAACGGAGCGGTAACTCATGAGACGACTGGCCGAGTCGTCACACCGAGTTCACATCTCGGAATTCGACAAAAATTTATAAACCTAGAAAGCCCTTACACTCACGAGTCTATACATATCAAATTCATCAAAATCCGACATCAAATGGTCCCTTAAATCCCCAAATAAAACTCTCCAATTTCTAAGCCCTAACCCCTCATTTTCATCCCTAATTCCTACTAATTACATGCTTTGAAAAACTGAAAACCACCAAAATCACGAGTATTAGGCTCAAGTAACTTACCTCAATGAAAACCACCTTGACTTCCTCTTCAAAACTCTCCAAAAGATTCAAAATCTGAATAGAAATGGTGATGAATGACCAAAATTCACGAAGGGTTTAATCTATACCTTCTGCCCAGGCATTTCTGCACCTGCGGTAAAAATAGTGCACATGCGGTGTGTGAGCACGTGATTTTTGCCCTATATGAATTATTCCCATAAATTCAAAACAAAATAACTTTTTTCATTTGTTTGATATTTCGTAGATTTTTGTTTGGTATTATTTGCATTTGTCTGTGCATGTTTATTTTATTTAATTAATAAAAATACAAAAATATGTTGCATTTGCATTTAGGATCTAATTTTACATTTTAGGATTAATTGACAAATTAGTTATTTTATAAAAATGGAAAATCACAAAAAATAACTTATTTTTGCATTTTTAATTTTTAGTCTCGAATTTTGGAGGTTTTCTTTAATTTGGTATTTAATTAGTTGTGGTAATTATTATTTTGAGTTACTTAACTTAATATGATAGGATAATTTGATTAGGAATTAATTTAGATTTTATTTTAAATTTTTAATCTCAATTTAAAAGAAATTAGAAGAAAAAATAAAAAATGAAAATGAAAAGGAAAAGGGAATAAGAACAAATTCAGTTCTGGGCCAAGCTTATACCAGCCCAAGTTATCCCCCATTAACTCGTCCAAACCAAGCCCAATTACGCCACAACCTGGTCCAAGTAATCAGCCATGGAGACCATTGAAGCGACGTAGCATAGGGACGATACTACATCGTTTTGAGTTCATTGGGGTTAAATCGATCTCAGCCCTTCAGTTTTCATCATCCAATGGATGTGAGGTGCCCTATCATTTTAATTAAACTATCTGAAGAATCTCGTATCTCCTCACTTACATCTCTCTCATCTTCAACCCTAGACCCGCCGCCCTGAACTCCTTCACCATCTCTGGCCGGCGGCGGGGCTCAAACCACCACCAAAATCCAACCATGCAACCATCACCCCTCCCTGAACCCTAATCCACCACCATTTCTTCCCAAATCCTCACAAAATTTGGTCAATTTCAAATTATAAAACAAGAAAAGAAAATCATGCAAGCTTTCGAGTTTTCTATGATCGATGCGGCTTGAAACTAGTATTGTTCATTTGTTTTCAAAAAAAACATGTGGGCAATACCAATTTCGGGTCAAATCAAAGTCACATGAGGTTTTTAAGTCTTGTCCGTGTGGCCATCTAGGTATTCTCGTTCTTTTCTCCTTCGTCTCCGCCTTCTGTGTTGTTCGTGTACTTGCCTCCTTCTATTTTTTCTCTTTTCTGTCTTTTAAAGGTTTTTAAGTCATTTTGTGGGCATATCTGTGATTCTGAATTTTCCTTCTTTTTAATTTAAGTTTATTTTAAGTTCAATGAAGTAGGAATTAGTGTATCAATGTCTTGGTATAATTTGATTGATTAGTTGGTCCAATTGTTCTAAATTAATGTTTCCGAGCACCTCTATGGAAAGGTCTGTTTGTTTAAAAGGTTCCGACTAAGTTCAGAGTTGGAAATTCATGTTTGGGTTATAGTATTCAGGCCCATGGGTTGGGTGAGGTTTTTGTTTTAAGATGACCCATATCTGTTTTGGTTTATGAAGGTAAATGGTAGTTGTTTAAGGGTTAGTTTAGGAAATTGGGCAGGGGAATCTCAGTAACCGAATTAGGAAGCTACTAGGAACGTGTCATTGGGACTTATGTAAAACTAAGTTTTTAAGCTAAGGACATTTAAGCAAAAATGAAAACTTCAAAAGGATTCAGGTGCAAAACTTAGCTTATTTCTGCAGCCCTAAAACATTGCCTATAAAGAATCCTCACTGGAGGTTCAAAGGGGAATTTCTATCGGAAAAAATACTGAAAAATAAAAATGGAGGGGAATTCTGCTTGGCATTAGTGTTCTTTGATCTCATTGTTTAGTTGGGAATTTCTGAAAATTTCAAACCTTACACTTGGTGAAAATGGCCTGGGCTTTTGGGTTCTGAAGCCTAGTTTTAAGCTTGTTGGAATCCCGTTTCATTGTTGATATCTTGCTAGATTACTGCTGCTGCTCTTTGCTGATTCTTCACTTCTTTGTTTCTTTTTTCACTTCCAGGTATCATTCTGCACTTTGATTAATTTGTGAAGTGTGAATGTGCAATGGAACATGGACACATTGTGGAAGATTTATGTAATTGGACTTTTGATTCCCTGCTATTCCAGTTCATTCAATCGTTGTATTAGTTTAATGTTATGAGAAACTTATTAGTTTTCTATGTAGTATAAGATTTATAGTTGATTTCCTGTTTGATTATGTTGAAGTTTCTGAATGCTGGACACTGTAATAGTGGCATGACATGTTTTGTTTATTGCTTGTATTGAGGTTTTGATTCAAGGCTTAAAGCCCAACATACTAATTTATAATTTGGCATGGGAATTTGAATAGGATAAAAGGCTGAGTAATACTAGCTTGTATTGAAACAAATGATTTTCTTAGGCATGTGATTTGATCTTATATCCCCTTTAAAGCTTATTGGTTCACTTGATATTTGTCAGGTATTGTGCTTAGTCAATAGGTTTCAAACGGTCCCTTCAAGAGTTTTAAAGTGTTCGAATAAAGGATGTTCTGAATTTTATGCATTTTGTATTTCAATTAGTTCATGTCGTCCTTGCTTATATTAATGTTTACCATGTTATTTTTAAGTTTGGATCCTATGGAGCTTTGTTTAAGACCCAAAGTCCCTGGAGCTTAAGATGGTTTGGCTCCGCAGAGATTCGATCTTTGGCAAATACGTGCGAGCATCCCTCCCTTTATTGAATTTGGGCTCAATGGGAAGATGGCACACTTTTACTATAGTTGTGTTTGTCCCGAACAAGTTCCTCCTATTGAAGGCCATTATTGGCCCGATTTAGTTTCAAAAAATTGGCCAGTTCTCATTACTATAAATCCATTACGCATTGTTTCAGATTCAATTTTTTGTCGTAGGACGATTTGAAATTTCCTTACGTTCTTAATCAATTAGCCAATTTTTAAGTTAGTTGAAGCGCACCGTATTAAGTAAAATATAGTTATGCCCCTCAAAAAACTAAGTTAGAAATACTTTTAATAGAATAGATTGAGGTGTGCCATGCCTAACAAAAATGACAATTGCATGGCCCTCGTTTTAATTAACTTTGTTTTGATCCTTAGAATTCGAGGCGCGCCATTTAGCAAATTTCCATGGCTCTCGCAAAGTCGTAAGTTCGTAATTGCTTTAGGCACGTTAATTTAATAATATTACTTTCCTAAATTCGAGTGTCCATTTCATGTGACCCAAATCAAATCTTAAAACGTTGACTAAAATGTGTTCAGGATTGCGGATGCATTTCATATGGCGCGATCCAAAGGCACCTTTTAAACAACGCTCAATCTTCTTTAAAATTAATTAAAAGCGGTTAAAAGTTAAAATTTGCACATAGGTTCGTAATTGTTTAAAATAAGATAACGAAGCCGAATATAACAGTTGAGCGACCGTGCTAGAACCACGGAACTCGAGAATGCCTAACACCTTCTCCCGGGTTAACATAATTCCCTACTCGGATTTTTGGTTCGCGGACTGCAATACACAGTCAATCTTTTCCTCGATTCGGGATTTCAATCGGTGACTTGGGACACAATAAATTATCCCAAGTGGCGACTCTGAATCTTTTAATAAATAAATCCCGTTTCGATTGTCCTTTAATTGGAAAAACTCCCTTATACATCCCTTTATGGGGGTGTAGAAAAAGGAGGTGTGACAACTCTGGCGACTCTGCTGGGGAACCGAACCCAGAATCTCTGGTTCAGGGTTCAGAATTCAAGCTTAGAATAATTGTTATAGTTGGCTTTATCCATTATCTTATTTTGTTACATGATGTGGGCCTAACTTGCTAATTGATTGCTTTTACCGCTTTGATATTCCGTGAACAGTATATAAACTATTGTGAAATCCCTCTTCTCTCTGAGTCATCTAAATCATGAAGAAGTGTGCACTTTGTGTAACTTCTTTTCTATTAGAGTCATATTCCAAATTTAGAACGAGGTTCGGACAAGTTGCAAAGCCGGTGAAGCTTCTGTACTCCCGGTACGCTGCCCCCCCCTCGGCTCGAGTTGTCCGCTCGGGTAAGCTAGGTCTAGAACAATAAACCCAGGTTTTGAACCTAGTATAACAAACCTCATGTCGTATCGCTAGTAGGAACGTTTGCTTGAATCATATGCATTTAACTTTGGAGACTCAACACAGGAGTTGGGTCTGTCTAGGATAGGTATACCAAAAATGAAAAAGACCATCCTGGTGCATCTTACTTGCTGCTTGTGCATTTATTTGCTTCGGACTTGCATGCTGACCGACTTATGAATATTGGGAGAAGTCGAGAAACGAGAAATAGCAGTGTAGAGGGTTAAGAGAGTTAATCACCTGTTTTGAGAAAAATCAATGTCCGGATAGTACTTAAACTCTGCCGAATTTTTGAAAAAAAAACGAAATGAAAAATGAAAAAAAAAGAAGAATTTTGTTTTCAAAAAAAAAGTTTGTTTTATTTGCCCGTACTACGCCAGTTTGATTCTCACAGGGTGTGAGATATGTAGGCAATCCCCATCGGGTCCAACTTCCTTTTTGCAAAAATAGCCCAAAAGAACAAAAATTTTACTTTAATTTGAAAATAATTAGGGTGATGCCATTCTTGTCAGAAATAGCCGAATGTCCCTAAAAGGGCGCCGGAAGGCTGTTTTTGCAAGAACAACCACCTTTAGTCACTTTTAAAGGTTTTGGCTGGTTAGCCGACACAGCCTTAAAACCTTCATTTTCGAAGTGCTGAAAGGCCGTATTGGCAAGGCTGGATATTTTGTGAAAATTTTGAAAAAAAAATGGTCATTTTTCGTAAGTCAAAATGAGTCATAGTTTTCTTTTAATTAAAATCACCTTAATAAATGTGCAAGATGAGCACAATTCAAAATGAACCTTTCTCAGTCCGGGAAAAGATCCCTATGGAGCTACATATGTGGTGGCATGATTTGGGGGAAGATAGTAGAAAGGTTGTGACAAAAGCGTTGCGTAGTCTTATCGGGCTCTTGAAGGTTAAGCCAAGAAAAGATGTGATTGAGGCCTTGATACCATTTTGGGACCCCGCACATAATGTATTCCACTTTGCTGATTTCGAGTTAACTCCTACACTGGAAGAGATAGCAGGCTATGACGGTTTCGAAGGGAATCTTAGATGTCAATACCCGATGGCACCGAGAACAGTGACCCCTCACAAATTTTTGGACTTGTTAAGCATCAGTCGAGACATCCGAGACGGAAATTTGGCCAAAGGATTCTGTAGCTTCTACTTTTTGTATCAACGTTACGGGAATCCTCGTGGCTTCGAAACGCCAGATACCGGTCTTACTCATGCGGGAAACCAAGACAAGTGGGAAGCTCGGAGAGGATTAGCTTTTATAGTGGCGTTCCTGGGTATTTTAGTTTTCCCCAGAAAAGACAGGAACATAGAGTTGGGGCTTGTAGGGATAGCTGACTTTATGATGAAAAAGGCAAATGGGACTATAGTGCCGCTAATCTTGGCAGAAATTTACCGAGCTCTGACCCTTTGCCGGGAAGGAGGAAAGTTCTTTGAAGGGTGCAATATGCTGTTACAAGTATGGATGGAGGATTACCACCGTCCCGGATACTTGAATTGCGGTATGACTGGCCTTGAATGCATCGAAAAACATGAAAAGCGGGTAGAGGGTTATGTGTTCCCGGATGGTACAGAAGCATGGCATGCTCATTTGAGATCTTTGACTTTAAACAAGATCGAATGGACGATCGGGTGGCTCTCGGTCAGTGAAGTAATCTATATGTCGGCTGAGGTGTGTTTTTTGCTGTTGATGGGTCTTCGGATTATCCAGCCTTATGCTCCGCACAGAGTCCTACGTCAGTTAGGCCAATACCAGACCATCCCACACGATGAAGGTTTGAGTCGGTAGGTCATTGAGCTAGAACCAAAAGCTGCCTTCACAGAAGAAAAAGTGCGTCGGATTTGGCATCAGTGCAGATTCTTAGGGCCTAATACTCAAGTACGAGATCTAGCAAATTGGAAAAACAAGTCAAGGACCTTCAGTTTGAAAATAGCTTGCAAGCCGCGGAAGACGAAGGAGAAAAGAAAAAGCTAGCTAAAGAAAATGAGGCCCTTCAAGCTCAAATTCAGAAAATGAAAATGGCGGAAGAAAACCCCGCCCGAAATGCCAAAGATGAAAAACTCATAGTTAACTTGAGGCAGAAAGTAAGTGACTATAGTTTTGATTTGAACAAAGCAGAAAGTGAACTAGCCAGGGCTCGAAAGCAATTGGCCAAAAACGCAGATGAACGAGCACGCCTGGTTAAGTAGTTGAAAGGAAAGTATGACAATGAGGTCGCGGGATTAAAGAAAAGGGTCATCACCACGGAAAACAAAATGATCAAACAGGCGAAAGACTTCAAGGGTGAAAGGGAACATTGTTATAAAGTATTGGCACAGTTAGAAATAGATTTGCAACAACTTCAGGAGCAGAATCATGTGGCCGAGCAAACTTTGGAAGCTAGGGCTCAGCAGATCGGGCGTTTGTTACAAGAAAAAGGTGTCATAGGAGAGAGAATTAGAAACATCACTGATTACATTGTTGTGAAGTGCCATGCCTGTGAGGATATGACTCGCACCACCTTCTTCATGGCAGTGATGACATTTGTTAAACAGATAATGAGTGACTTGGATCGACTTTAAAGGGATCTTGCATATAGGCCCGCGATGAGACCGAATGATGTCGCGCCGGCACCAGGAACATTAATGTATTCATGATTTTTCATTTGAGTCTGTATTTCCTCTTCCATTAGAGTTTGTCAGTTGTTTTGACTCTGTATTTTCTTTCTGGTGGAGTCTGTCAGTTGTTTTCGAGTCTATGTTTTCTCTTGTTGGAGCATGATAGTTTATATTCGGAATCTACATTTCGTCTTTGCATCAGAGTCTGTTAGTTTCTTTTGGAATTTGTTGGTTTTGAGTCTTTGTAATCAAAGTTTGCTTTTTATGAAAATTGAAAATCCCAAAATGTTTTATTATTTACTTTCACATTTATCTCCCAGAACTACGCTCGGTCTGATTCATGTGGGGTCATGATACGTAGGCAATCTCCATAGGATTCGACCATAACCAAAAGGAAAAAAAAGGGGAAAACAAGAGAGAAAAAGAAAAGAAAAGAGAGAAAAATAAGAAAACCAAGAGAAAGAAACAATGGCAAAACGAGAGGGAAATGAGAGGATGATAACAAAGAAAAAGCAAAGGCCAGAATAAAAGGAGAGAAAAAGGAGGAAAAGAGAAGTTGCAAATGAAAATAAAGAAAAGCCGGGATGACATAAGCAGCCGATCAAATGCATAATAGAAACGGTTAAATGCTTAGGTGCATTCCCCCAAAATGCGTGACTACCAATCTGTTAAAGTCCTAATCGCTAACAAGGTTGTTGTTGATGTATTAAGTCCAGGCAGGTGGTTAGTTGATTGGCATTCTGGAAACTCACTCCTACAACACCCAATCAAAAGACAAGCTGAACATGGCCAACCAAGAACCGGAAACAAGGATTGTTGATCCATCAAAAGAGGTGGAAGAATTGGATGTTAATGCGATGAAGGAAGAGCTATATAAGTTAAAGCAGCAAATGGCTGAAATGTACCAGGTCTGGGCAAAGGGTCATCCACCACCGGTTTATCTAGCCAACCCTGCTTATATCCCACCATCAGCCCAACCTCAGGAGCCTCCCACTGTGAACTCATCTCCAGCCTTCCCCCTCTACCAAAAATGCTATGGCACCACTTCTCATACGTCTCAAGCTCCACCACCCAAACAAGTCCCATACCCTCCTCCACCAGTCACTCCCGTTTTTGTGGCACCACCACCCGCTACATTACATCGATCTTCTAGTGAACCTCTGTTCTAGACTCATGACAACTAGTATTATCCCCCAGAACCCACCTTTAAAGTTCCAAAACCATATTCTTACACCCCTCATCTTGATCTCCCGGCAGAGACTGAGAAGCCACCCAAAAATTCTGAACATGAGGAGATGACCAGAAATGTCAAAAGCTTGAAACAATCATTCAGAGATATAAGGGGGTTGGGAGGTCAAGTAAGTGTGGCCTGTAAGGATTTATGTCTGTTCCCAGATGTTCAGTTACCAGTAGGTTTCAAGATGCCCAAGTTTGATTTGTACGATGGGCATGTTGACCCAGTAGCACACTTAAGAGGATTTTGCAGCAAGATGAGAGGGGCGGGCGGAAGAGATGAATTATTGATAGCATATTTCAGCCAAAGTCTGAGCGTATTAGCATGGTAATGGTATACAACACAAGATCACAATAGGTGGTACACATAGGACGATTTGGCCCAAGCCTTCGCCTGTCATTTTCAGTACAATCTTGAAATTATCCCAGACCGTCTGTCATTGACAAAGATTGAGAAAAGGCCTGGTGAGAGTTTCAGGGAATATGGATTCCGTTGGAGGGAGCAAGCAGCGAGGGTTGACCTTCCGATGAAAGAAAGCGAGATGGTTGATTATTTCTTGCAGGCCTTGGAGCACACTTATTTTGGTCATTTGGTGTCAGCAGTGGGCAAGTCCTTTAATGAGGTTGTAAAAATGAGAGGCATGGTAGAAAAGGGACTCAAGTCTAATAAAATCATGAGCTACTCAGCAATTAAAGCAACCACCCAGGCCATCCAAAATAGTATTGGGGCTGTACTCGGGAAGAAGAAGAAAGAGGATGTTTCGACAATTGAGTCGAGAGCTTGGGTTGGATCTAGGGGCCCTTCACATTACTACAACCAGCTTCGACCCTATCACCAAACTTACCACCACACTCCATATAGCCCACCACGACACTACTACCTACCGCCAGATCCCTATTTTTCTATCCATCATGCACAAACATACACTCAACCTCCTACGCATGCACAATGGCGTGCGCCGGCTCCACAGAACCCATACCCAACTCCACAAAATACTTATCCACCCCCAAGAGCCTACAGAAATCCCCCTGGAACAGGTTTGAGGCCACCAAAAATGAGAGATTGCAGAAGAATAAGACGTTCACTCCATTGGAAGAATCCTATACCAGTTTATTCCACCGGTTGAAACAATTGGGTATGCTGAGTCCGATCAAGCCAAAACTGCCAAATCCTCCCCTGAGGAATCTTGATCACTCTATGAGTTGTGAATATTGTTCTGGTGCTCCGGGACACGACACAGAGAAGTGCTGGTAATTGAAAACAGCTATTCAAGAGCTCATTCATACTAATCGGATTGAGGTCCAAGCTCCAGAGGCACCTAATATTAACCAAAACCCATTGCCAACTCATCAAGAGATGAATATGATTGAGATAGTGCATAAGGAAGGGGAGCCTAAGAAGCCTTCGCAAACTGTCATGATGATTCGGTCCAGTGATGACAGGCCATTCGAAAAGTCAACAAGTGAGAAGTCCCCGATCAAGTTGAATGGGAAAAATAGTGAACACTCTGTGGTGGTCAAGAAGGGGTTCTCAAGTGACGTCACAAGGAAACATGAAAGAATGAAAGTGGTTGTGCCGGGAGTAGCGAACAAGCTTGTTGTAATTGTGGAAGGTGCCCGCATAGACCTTGTCATCATCAAGCTGGTAACTCAATTACCAGTAGTCAACAGCAGGGTGGTCCCGTGGAATTATGAACGAGTAACAGTGACTTACAAGGGGAAAGAAATTAAAGAAGAAGTATGTGAGACCCATGGTTTGACTCGATCGGGAAGATGCTTTGCCCCCGAAGAGTTGAGAAAAGCTAAAAGTTCCAAAGATAACCCGGTATTGGCGAAGAAAGTTGTGACTGAGGAAGAAGTAGAGGAGTTCTTGAGAAATATGAAAGTGCATGATTATTCCATTATGGAGTAGTTGAGGAAGACACCGGCTTAGATTTTATTATTGTCATTATTGATCCACTCAGACGAGCATCGTCGGGCTTTGATGAAGATCCTGAATGAGGCCCACGTTCCTGACAAAATCTGAGTAAACCACTTGGAAAAGATAGCTAATAAGATATTTGAGGTGAACAGAGTCACTTTTTCTGATGATGAGTTGCCCATGGAGGGTACCGAGCACAATAGAGCCCTCTATATGACATTGAAATGCAAGGACTCCGTGGTTACTCGGGTGCTGGTTGACAATGGTTCCAGCACAAACATTTGCCCTCTCTCCACTCTAAACAAGTTGAAGTTGGATGATGAAGAATTCACAAGAATAGTATCTGCATTCGGGGATTCAACGGTGGAGGGAAAGATTCAGTTGGGGACATAGTGCTTGAGCTTACAATAGGGCCAGTTGAATTTACTATGGAATTCCAGGTGCTCGATGTGGCTGTTTCTTACAATCTGTTGTTAGGTAAACCCTGGATTCATACTGCCAAAGCGGTCCCGTCTACACTGCATCAAATGGTCAAGTTTGAATGGGATACATAGGAAATTGGTGTTCATGGTGAAGATAGTTTGTGTGTTCCCAGTGATGCCATTGTTCCGTTCATAAAGTCTAAAGATGACAAGGGGGCATGGGTTTATCAGGTTTTTGACAAGGTATCAGTGAGAAAATTCCAAAAGAGAAATGTGTGCCAACTCCAAGGGTAGCTATTGCATCAGTAATGGTAGTCGTTGAAATGTTGAAAACGATTTTATACCGGGTAAGGGTTTGGGTGCATCTCTACAAGGTATCGTACAACCGGTTTCTCTTCTTAAATACTTGGATACATTTGGTTTGGGATTCAAGCCCACAATCACAGATGTAAGAAGAGCTAGAAAAACGAAACAGAGGGCATGGGCCCTACCAAAACCGGTCCCGCGTCTTTCCAGATCATTTGGCAGGCCTGGTACTAGAAAGCGCCCAGTAACGACGGTTCCCAGTTCAGTGGTTGATATGGATAGAGATTTGATTGAACAGTTTGAGAGGTTATTCGCTAATGTGAACATGTTGGAAGCTAGAGAGGGTTCGAGTAAAGCGGATATGCAATTTGTGGGGCCTAGTACAAAGATTAACAACTGGGAAGCTACTCCTCTTCCTACTCGGAGGGAGTTTTGGTAGTTTGCTTTTATTTTCTTTCAGTTTATCTGAATTATTCCAGGGTTATAATTCAGATTCTATGTTCCGTCCGTTTGGATGTATAAACCTTGTTATCTTTAATTTCAATGAAATGCAATTTCCCTTCTTCTTCCTCCCTGATAGTTTTATTTTTGTTTTTCTTTTCTTCCGTGTACACTTCTTTTTATGCTGGCTTCAATGATATGACATGCATGAGGAATCTCCGGCCCAGTGATAAAAGCCAATCTAATTCTGAAATAGTAAATCGAGAAATAGAGTGTGATGGTGAATTAGAATATGGCGAGGATGAAGCCTTTGAAGAGATTAGTAAAGAATTAGGACATTTTGAAGAAAACCCCAAGCCTAACCTGAGTGAGACGGAAGAAATCAATTTAGGGGACCAAGATAATGTCCGAAAAACTAAAATAAGTGTCCATTTTGATCCACAACTCAGAGAGGAGATAATTAAAGCATTGTTCGAGTATAAAGATGTTTTTGCATGGTCCTATGATGACATGCTGGGTCTAAGCACTGACTTGGTGGTTCACAAATTGCACACCGACCCAGCATTCCCCCATGTCAAGCAGAAGTTGAGGAAATTTAAAATTGATATGAGTGAAGATTAAGGAAGAGGTCACCAAACAGTTTGAGGCCAAAGTCATTCGGGTCACCCGGTATCCCACCTGGTTAGCCAATGATGTGTCTGTGCCGAAGAAGGATGGCAAGACCAGGGTGTGTGTTGATTATCGAGATCTCAACAATGCAAGCCCCAAGGATAACTTCTCATTGCCGAACATCCATATATTAATCGATAATTGTGCCAAACATGAGATTGGTTCTTTTGTGGATTGTTATGCGGGCTACCACCAAATCTTAATGGATGAGGAGGATGCAGAAAAGACGGCATTCATCACGCCATGGGAAATGTACTGCTATTGGGTCATGCCATTTGGTTTGAAAAATGCTGGGGCAACCTACATGAGGGCAATAATGACCATATTCCACGACATGATACACAGGGAGATCGAGGTTTATGTGGATGATGTGATTGTAAAGTCTAGAAAGCAGTTTGACCATGTCAGAGATCTGAGAAATTTCTTCCAAAGGCTTCGCTAGTACAATCTCAAGATCAATCCTGCGAAATGCGCATTCGGTGTTCCGTCTGGAAAGCTGTTGGGATTCATAGTCAGCCGCCGAGGTATTGAGTTAGACCCATCAAAGATCAAAGCTATCCAGGAATTGCCACCCTCAAAGAATAAAACTGAGGTAATGAGTCTGTTGGGGAGATTGAATTATATCAGCAGGTTTATTGCTCAGCTCACGACAACTTGTGAGCCTATCTTCAAATTGTTAAAGAAAGATGTTGCGTTCAAGTGGACAGATGAATGTCAGGAAGCATTTGATAAGATAAAGGGGTACTTATCAAATCCACCTATGTTGGTCCCGCCGGAACCAGAGAGCCCTTTGATTCTGTATTTGACGGTCTTAGACAATTCATTTGGTTGTATGTTGGGTCAACATGACATTATCGGTAGGAAGGAGCAGGCCATCTATTATCTCAGCAAGAAGTTCACATCTTACGAGGTTAAGTACACTTATCTTGAGAGGACGTGTTGCGCCCTCACTTGGGTGGCATAGAAGTTGAAGCACTATTTGTCATCTTACACTACTTACCTCATCTCTCGTTTGGATCCGTTAAAGTATATCTTTCAGAAGCCTATGCGTACAGGGAGGCTCGTAAAGTTGCAGATTTTGCTCACAGAATTTGACATTGTCTACGTGACTCAAACTGCGATGAAAGCACAATCATTGACTGACCATTTGGATGAGAATCATATGGATGAAGAATACGAACCTTTGAAGACCTATTTTCCTGATGAAGAGGTAATGCACATTGATGAATTGGAACAGATTTTAAAGCCAGGATGAAACTTTTCTTTAAAACTCATACCGTACCGACAATGCTTGCAGGATCTTTGTCAACGGTTCCAATCAATAGAGTTCAGGCATATTCCAAGGATTCAGAATGAGGTCGCCGATGCTTTGGCTACTCTGGCGTCAATGTTGAACCATCCCAATAAGGGTTATATGGATCCTTTGCAAATTCAGATCCACGATCAACATGCTTATTGTAATGTGGTGGAAGAAGAGCTCGATGGGAAGCCTTGGTTTCATGATATCAAGGAATACATCAGGATGGGGGTGTATCCAGTACAAGCCACAGGTGATCAAAAGAGAACAATTAGGCGTTTGGCAAGCGGTTTTTTCTTCATTGGAGGGGTTCTGTACAAAAGGACTCCAGATCTTGGGATGCTGAGACGCATAGATGCTAGGCAGGCTACAACTATTATGACCAAAGTACATTATGGAGTCTGTGGACCGCACATGAGTGGGTATCTGTTGGCAAAGAAGATTCTCCGAGCAGGTTATTATTGGCTCACTATGGAGCGATATTATATCAGTTTCGTGCGTAAATGTCATCAATGCCAAGTGCACAGAGATTTGATTCATTCTCCACCATCGGAATTACACACGATGTCTGCACCGTGGCCTTTTATTGCATGGGGCGTGGATGTCATTGGGCCAATTGAGCCATCAGCATCAAACGGGCACAGGTTCATTCTGGTGGCCATATACTACTTCACCAAGTGGGTAGAGGCTAAAACATTCAAGTCTATAACCAAGAAGGTGGTGGTTGATTTTGTGCACTCAAATATCATTTTCTAGTTTGGGATACCAAAGGTGATCATTACAGATAATGGGGCTAATCTCAATAGTCATCTGATGAAAGAGGTATGTCAACAGTTTAAGATTACACATCGCAATTCCACCCCATATCGCCCCAAGGTGAATGGAGCTGTCGAGGCAGCCAACAAGAATACAAAGAAGATAATTTGAAAAATGGTGGAGATCATTCAATCATTGTATTAGTTTAATGCTATGAGAATCTTATTAGTTTTCTATGTAGTGTAAGATGTATAGTTGATTTCTTGTTTGATTATGTTGAAGTTTCTGACTGCTGGACTCCGTAATAGTGGCATGACAAGTTTTGTTTATTGCTTGTATTGAGGTTTTCATTCAAGGCTTAAAGCCCAGCATACTAATTTATAATTTGGCATGGGAATTATAAAAGGCTGAGTAATACTGCCTTGTATTGAAAAATAATAATTTTCTTAGGCATGTGATTTGATCTTATATCCCTTTTAAAGCTTATTGGTTCACTTGATATTTGTCAGGTATTGTGCTTAGTCAATAAGTTTCAAATGGTACCTTCAAGAGTTTTAAAGTGTTCGAATAAGGATGTTCTAAATTTTATGCATTTTGTATTTCAATTAGTTCATGTCGTCCTATCTTATATTAATGTTTACCATGTAATTTTTAAGTTTGGATCTTATGGAGCTTTGTTTAAGACCCAAAGTCCGTGGAGCTTAAGATGGTTTGGCTCCGCAGAGATTCGATCTCTCGCCAATAGGTGCGAGCATCCCTCCCTTTATTAAATTTTGGCTCAATAGGAAGATGGCACGCTTTTACTATAGTTGTGTTTGTCCCGAACAAGTTCCTCCTGTTGAAGGCCATTATTGGCCCAAGTTAGTTTCAAACAATTAGCCAGTTCTTATTACTATAAATCCATTACGCATTGTTTCAGATTCAATTTTTGGTCGTAGGACGATTTGAAATTTCCTTACGTTCTTAATCAATTAGCCAATTTTTAAGTTAGTTGAAGCGCGCCGTATTAAGTAAAATATAGCTATGCCCCTCAAAAAACTAAGTTAGAAATACTTTCAATAGAATAGATTGAGGTGTGCCATGCCTAATAAAAATGACAATTGCATGGCCCTCATTTTAATTAACTTTGTTTTGATCCTTAGAATTTGAGGCGCGCCATTTAGCAAATTTTCATGGCCCTCGCAAAGTCGCAAGTTCGTAATTTCTTTAGGCACATTAGTTTAATAGTATTACTTTCCTAAATTCGGGTGTGCATTTCATGTGACCCAAATCAAATCTTAAAACGTTGACTAAAATGTGTTCAGGATTGCGGGTGCATTTCATGTGGCGCGATCCAAAGGCATGTTTTAAACAACTCTCAATCTTCTTTAAAATTAATTAAAAGCGGTTAAAAGTTAAAATTTTCACATAGGTTCGTAATTGTTTAAAATCAGATAACGAAGCCGAATATAACAGTTGAGCGACCGTGCTAGAACCACGGAACTCGGGAATGCCTAACACATTCTCCCGGGTTAAAAGAATTCCTTACTCGGATTTCTGCTTCGCGGACTGCAATACAGAGTCAATATTTTCCTCGATTCGGGATTTCAATCGGTGACTTGGGACACCATAAATTATCCCAAGTGGCGACTCTGAATCTTTTAATAAATAAATCCTATTTCGATTGTTATTTAATTGGAAAAACTCCCTTATACATCCCTTTACGGAGTTGTGGAAAAAGGAGGTGTGACACGGTGCCACTTCTGTGCCTAAATATCTGCATCTGCGGAAGTCACTTAAAGCCCAAGGACCACATCTACGCCCCAAGCATCACACTTGTGGGCCCGCAGATGCGTCAAACTCACCTTATTTGCGGCTCCTCTCTGAGTCCTCCAATTTCGCATCTGTGGCTTCCCCACCGCATCTACGACCTCGCACCTGCGGTTCCTACTCCGCGGGTGCGGTTACATCAGAAGCAACAACTTCAGCTGGATAATTCTATTTCCAAACTTTCCATTAACCATTCGAATTCATCTGAAGCCCCCGGGACCTCATCCAAAAATACCAACAAGTCACATATCAACATACCAACTTAGTCGAATCTTCGGAACACTCAAAACAGCATCAAAACACCTACCCTCGGATTCAATCCTAAGAACTTCTAAACTTCCAAATTCCGCAAACGATGCCGAAACCTTCCAAACCTCATCCGAATGACCTGAAATTTTGTACACACGTCATAAATGATATTACGAACCTACTCCAACTTCCAAAATTCTATTCCGGCCCCGATATCAAAATTTCCACTGCCAATCAAAAATCACCAAAAATACTAATTTCGCCAATTCAAGCCTAATTCTATCACGAACCTCCAAATCTCATTCCGGACGCGCTCCCAAATCTAAAATCACCCAATGGAGCTAACAAAACTATCAAAAATCCAATCCGAGGTCAAATATTAAAAAGTCAAAAACTTGGTGAAAGCTTTCAAATTTAAAGCTTCAAATTGAGCATCATTCTTCCAAATCTATTCTGATTAACCTGATAAACCAAAATCGATGATTTACATGAGTCATAATACATCATGCGGATCTACTCATGCCCTCAAACAACCGAGAAAATTGCAAATGCTCAAAGGACCGATCGGGCCATTACATCCTCCCCTACTTAAATATACGTTCGTCCTCAAACGTGCCCAGAGTTGTTCCAAAAGTCAACAAATCGTTGTATAACTTACCATGAACATACCCGGGGGTGATCCTACGTCACCCTATCCCATATAAATCTGATAACACAACATGACTGAAATTTCTTAATCCAACTTAGCCCATAAGTCTTAGAACCCAATTTCCATCATCCGAAATTTTCTATAAGATCACAATCTCGCATCTACATTCTGAATAAGTTCGAACAAGCTGTAATAAACCATATTTGTAACCCAAAATGTAATTACATGACATATCACTTAACTCAAACACTCGTAGCAATAACTTCTAATCATAGCAGCTGCTCAAAATAACCCAATACCGGTAATAAACCTCTTACCAAACAAAGCCTCATTCCAACACTTTCATATACTACTGATGATGAAAGAAACACGCAGAAAGTCATAATCATTCCTCAGATCAACTAGTCATGGAGCTCCCTCTCCTTCGGCAAGGACCATAGTAAATTTCTAAGCCGAATTTCGATATTATCCTTCCAACATACTGAAATCGAATCCGATAATATTCATTCTAGATCCCAATGACCTCATCTCATCCAACACGACTACTATAGTGACATGACACATCAATACAATCTAAAGACACAGCCCGTGCAATCCGCGCACCAATAATTAACAGTCCAAATGTACTCAAATCATGAAAAATGACTCAAGTGAGAGAGTTATACCGCAAGCTCACCAGTACCACCACAACACGATGCTAAGAACCCATCACACATCGTAGAACCAGAACACATGAATCTAACCAGAAGTATCATACCTCCACATAACTTCGCTGCAATGCGCGACGCTATCCAAACACTGGTCCACATGAAACACCTCAAGTCACCATGCTCAAAATCATCAACCACGTGCAATTTGATGTCTAGTACCAAAAGTGAATCACCATAACCACGGAGAAGTAAATGACATAATGCCATACCAACCTGAAAGAACATATCCAATGCGCAATTAGTCATGCAACACTTAAATACTCGTATCACTCAAATTTCGCTATAAAGCCCAAATATAACCATATCATTTGTCCATAAAATCAACGAATCACAATCCTGCATAGCTCACAAGAGTAACTCACAAACAAATCTCGGGACACAATAAGCTTATCAACAATCGAATGGCATCTCCCTCAACAATATTAGTTCGAAGTCAACTCCTTCGACTCGATGTAGAACACACATCCATATTGGGCCTACCAATGAACTCCAAATCAACTCTGGTCACCCACAATAGATGAATAATTTTTTGAAAGTTCACAATGACTGAATCATGGCACGTACAACATCTGACTAGCTTTTCTCACATCTTTATAGTCCACAACCACAAAATAACATGTTTATGAGAACTACCAGTCTCGAAATCCATAAAGCACACGAATCACCATTTCTGATCCTAACTCCATCGCCCGAATATCTAACACACCTCTAATACTCGATCATTCTATGAGGGATACTCCTATAATTCTTCTGTGCCACCAAGCAAACTTGAATATCAGCAGTCGATCAAACAAGAGAGTGTTGCAATACCAATGAAGTATCCTTAACCCAAACACATTACCCTTTATGAAATATATACCCTCAGCAAGTTACACCAATTAGTAATATCATTTACCTAGTCATCTGAAACTATCCATGTTGCCTAAGAATTTATGACCTTCCTTTCAGAACTGAACCGTGACCTTACACATGAAAATCTCAACCCTACAACAAACTGTATATACCATGCCATCTTATGATAAATATGAGAACTTCATAATCCACTCCGAGCCACAAGCAACTACGCATTCAACTAGCCAAGAACTTTCTATTTGATCCATATAAAAGAAAATCACTACATCACATGCTCTTCACGCCTATAGAAAATATACATCTCCAACCGTGGTAGGAATCATCAAGAACTCTCCGAATCCCTTTTGCACAAAACCAAACCGTTAGGACTGAATCCTTCTAACTCAACCCAGCCGCGCAGGTCACTAAAAACCCAAGAGCATTGACACGAAACACCTGTAGAAACTCATTACCTCATAAGCACCCGAAGTACTAATCATATCCCTTACCATGCTGATCCAACCTACTGTCACGCCTCCTTTTACTATCCCGAAAGGGTATAAGGGAGTTTTTTCTAATTTAAGTGACAATCGAAACGTGATTATTTATTTAAAATCAGAGTCTCCACTTGGGATAATTTATGATGTCCCAAGTCACCGGTTTAAAATCTCGAATCGAGGAAATTGACTCTATTTACGGTCTGCGAACACAGATATTCGGGTAAGGAATTTTGTTAACCCGAGAGAAGGTGTTAGGCACTCCCGAGTTCCGTGGTTCTACCACAGTCGCTTTGATCATAGTTGACTTAAACAAATTGTCTAATTACATTTTAGAACCTATGTGCATTAGCCGCTTTTAATTAAGAAATTATCTTGAAACAGGTCACGAATATGTGTACCCGTTCGTTTGGTGCATCAAAAATCATGTCATGCGAACGTGTCCACAGTTAATAACGTTTTATTATTATTAAGAAAATTTGGCCGAAGTTGCGTGAACACATACTTCTATTTTGTTTTTAGAAATCGTAATCATGTCACACGAACATGTCCACAACCACGATAATGTATTAAACGTGCCTAAAGCAAACTCCGAACATTTGTTATTTTTATATCTAAATTAATGTGAGGGACATGTATGATTAAATGGTGGATGGTACTCCTCGGACTATATGAACTAAAATTAATTTAGCGGCCTATTAAAACTAATTTTATTATTAAGAAGAATTTGATCGAAGTTGCGCGAACGCATACTCCGAATTAGTTTTTAGAATCGTAATTATGTTACGCAAACGTATACATCTTGAAGGCCTTCCTACAAATATTCATTTTAAATAACTAGTTATGGTATATATGAAGGCCATGGGTGATTTGATTAAAATGGCACACCTCAACTATTCTAAAGAAAGAATTATGGATGCTCAGATTTAATCTAATTAAAGTCCAATCTAAACTACCAATTGAATATAGACACTGAATAGATTACTAGGCACTAATTTATTTTTAAAAAAAAATGTGGAACAGCAATGAGCCTAACATCACTTAGAGTCTTCTAAGGAAAACAAGGCTAGGAGAGGGGAGACGGGATGGAAATTGAGCCCAAGGATAAAAGCGAAAGGGCAAGTGAGCTTGATTGGGCCTAGTTGCTGGATTGGGCTAATATCAGGCCCAGCAAAAATTGCTATGTTAGAACTCGTTACTTTTAAGCCAATTGATGAAAGAAGATTGCTGAAGGTAATTGGGCATGAGGTTGAGCCCAAAAACGAAAGCAAAAAGAAGTTAGGGCACTCTAAACCTGGTTTTGTTGATACCCAATTTCATCCTACTTTCCTTCTAATTAATTTTCTGGTGCTTCCTAGTCATTAATAATCTTATACTCTATTTTTAAAACATTTGTTACCTTCGTTACTACTATTATTATAGTTACAATTATTAGAGTGATTACCATTATTATTATTATTATTATTATTATTATTATTATTATTATTATTATTATTATTATTATTGTTATTATTATTATTACTACTAATTGTCATCAATAGTATAGTTGCCATTAAATCCATAATTATTATTATTAATATTTTCATTATCGTTAAAATATTATATTTTTATTTATATAAACTAACTACTTATTTTGAAAAAATCTATATGTCTATCATATTATTATATTGTGTCCAAATTAGCAAGATAAAGGAAGCTCAAAGAAATTAATAAGAAGAAAGAAAATGCCATCAAATTAGGCTCAAAGGATAACCCATCTTCAAGACGAGCCCAAGTCTGCCAAAACAATTAGGATTAAAATTAAAATGATCCTCCTTTCTTAAGACTTAGACCTAATAGTATGCAGTCTTGTTGTTAAGGTACTTTTTGAAATCTCATGCAGCCGGCCCCACCCCTTTCCTCTCTTTGACAAAATTCCAGCTTGCTTTCAATTTGAAATTCACCATTTTCAGCAAAAGTCTTCATTCTCTCTTGCATATTAAATGAAAAGCCAAAAACTTTGGTATCCAATTTGACCAAATCGTTGTAACTCTGAAGTAAGATGACGATTTTGTTGATCTTCTTTCTGACACATTTTGGACGGATCTGGAACGAGCATTTCGAATTTCAAACGGATCTTTCAATTCCCGCTTCCAAAACCTTATCATCTCGGAATCCCTAATAAAATCAGTTTATATCATACTCAGTTTATTCTTTTAATCTCAAGTTTTACAATCTGTGAAAAACTCCTCAATATTTAGTCTTTATTATTACATTCTCCATGACTAAGGAGTGGTAGATCTGACCTTTAAAGCTCCTACATTTTCCTTTATGTTGGTGACCACTTTAAACATATACTCTCGTGTTTGGAACATTGACTGATTACACGTTTGATTTGAATCCTTAATCCATTTGTGTGGAAAAGACGAAAGCATTTGGCCTTAACTCATTTTTTGTAGTAAGATAACTTTCTTTTAAAAAAAAAAAAACAATTTTGGACCTCTAGCATTTGAAATCCTTCAGATCGTCCCTTTTCAAGACTTTCGACCATTTGATTTCGCAAACGAAAGTATTGGTTTTACTAATTTAATCAATTATATTGTAGTTATTCACTTAGCCTTAATTAATTAACCCTAAGTCCGAAGGTAATCGCGTCTCATGTGGATCTTGAGGGGTGTCTTACACCTTCCCCTTAAGTTAATTTGAACCCTTACCTTAGAATCTCTCATATTTAGTAGACTTTAACGAAGTTTAACTTTACATTACTTAGTTAAAATAGGTGTCCTAATTCATCTTTAAAATAATTAGTTGTGACTCTTTAATTAGTAATAAATTTAGGAATCGTCAATATGTTATACTCTAATTTAATCGGGTTAAAATAGGGTATAACAGGTTTCAACAAGGTACCACGCCTAGGCCCAGGCCAGGCCCAATTATCATTGAGGCTTACTGATCCTCTCCAACACACCTAACCACAATTACATAAAGGCTGAAAATTAAACTATGACTAACCATGCCAAAAGTACTTGAATTAATTTATACAACATGGATAACTAAATTAAATTTATACAACTCTAGTCATAATAACTCAACACTCATGGTATCTAGCTAATTAACATTTGCAGCTTCATAAAAAGACATTCCAATCTTCAGCTATGGCAAATTAGTCCAGCCCAGGTGATTCCACAATTTCTGAAAGACAACAGTTGCATTTACAAGGATAGCTACAAAGCTAGCTTGCAAACCCGCGTCCAACACTCCACAAGCAAATGAAATAGCAGTTAGGGTGATTATAACATTTCCATGACTTAACACACAAAAATCAGAGAAGAGACATGCCAAACAAAACTTTTCTTTTTTTAAAGGGTTAATTCAACGAAACAGCAAGTCTATTGAACCATAAAATTCAGAATCAGCCAACAAAGCCATCAGCCATCAAAAACATCAAAGTTAGTTATATTACATGCTTGTAAACTCAAGATATTAACTTGAATCTGGCTTTCATCACCATTTGAGTTACTACCAAACTTCAACTAGAAAAATTGCATAAGCAAACTAAAGAAGGGAACAGTTAATCATGGTAATCCTTAGTGATCAATCACAGAAATAACATAGAGAAGATATTTTTTCATTGCATGAATTCAGAGTAAGACAAAGTAGGTGAAGGTTTACATACCTAGAAGGGAGATAACAGCAAATAACCAAATAGAAGTATGAAATATAGGAGTGAGATCAGCTTTTTCGGTAACAGCAGTGAGAACCAGCAACAATACTCAACACAACTGTGCTATCAAGCCATTCTTAGCTCCAAAAACCCAGAAATTTTAGAGAAAACACACTTCCAAACTTTAGAAAAAGAAGCTGGACCTCTCAAAAGAATTATTAGGTCTGTTTTTCGTGTCTAAAGAGTGAGGGGAAAGCCATATTTATACAACAAAAATCTGTTGTGTGCCTTCCAAGGCAAGGAATAATTTTTTTGAAAACACCTCTCACAAAACATCTTTTTAACAGCAATTGGACAACTAGCCATTTCTAATTGGTTTCAGCATTTGTACTGGCAGAATGAAACCAGCTGTCTATGCTCCAGAACCTTCTAAATACCTATCTGAAACCCTCATTTCTAAACCCCAAATTACCCCCTTAAGTTACTTATTCGAATCCTTTTACCCCTCACAAGTTTAATTTGTTCACAAAATAAAACCAACAAACCAAACAGAACTAGGCACGAATTGAGAAATTAGTAAATAAAAAAAACATAAATTTTTGTGCATTAAATCCTGAATTACTCCCAACCATAACTAATGAATCAAATTGAGAAACAACATGAACAAACATCGACAAGGAATTGCTAAAGCTGAGTAATCCAGCCACTGAACTGAGAACTCAAACAAATTTTAACAAACCAATATGAAACTTAACCCTAAATTAATCTGCAAATCGGAATCATGCAAGCTAAAAAAATGATGAGAAGATGAATAGTGAGAGCTCTTACCCCAAACCTGCCCCAAGAAAGGTACAGGTGATGGATTTCGACCGGAATCTGATGAGTCACCCAAATCCGGCGGTCTCAAAGTGACTAACAACTACCGTCAATCGATTTCTCTTATAGAGAGTAGTCTATTAATGTATGTTTTTAGTCAAATCGACTCGGATTTATGAAGAAAATCGAAGAAGGGAGAAATAGGGCGAATTCTGGAATCCCTACATCTGAAACTAATAGCAATTGGTTTGATTCTTCACGAGTTTAATGGTGGCTCGTCAGTGAGGCAGGCGTGAACAATATGGGACGTGAATCTAAGTGGGTTTAAAGGTCATTTGGTGGGGTTGGAACGGTGGTTGGTTGATGGAGTTTCTAGGGGCAGCTAGGGTTTGACGAGATTAGAGAGGGGGACGAAGTGGGATGTGAGTTTAGGGTTTGGGGGAGATTGAGTTTGGACAATTAAATATAACCCTGGTACCCAGTTCACAACTGTTGGATCACATAAGATCAACGGCTGTGATGATAAGGGCCCAGAACAACGTCGTTTGGTACGGGGTAAGGCTAGACTGGGTGTTCCAATTTGGGCCTGGATCGGAGGAGTTTTTTGAGCGGGTCTTGGGGTGAAAAGCTTGGGCTTCAGCATTTTGGTCCAATAAACAACAACCCTTTAATTTCCTCTAATTCCCTTTCTTTTTTTCCTTTTTTTCAATTTTTCGTTTCCTATTTTAATTAATTAAAACCTAAATTAAACTCCTAAAATAATTAATTTGAAAAAATTAAGCTGATTATCTAATATAATATTTACAAAAATTAATTACTCCTAAATTAAAAGAGAAAATTACTAATTTAAAATTAAAAGGCTAAAAGTGCAAAAGTAAGACAATTTTTGTGATTTTCATTTTTTAAATAAAAAAACTAATTTACAAATTAACCTTAAAAATATAAAAATGAAACTTATATGCAATGCATGGTATTTTTGGCATTTTCTTGATTTTAACAAAATAAACATGCACAGAAATGCAAACAATTAACACAAATTCCTACAAAATTGTAAAACATGGAGAAAAATTTGTTTTTCCTTGTATTTTATGGGAGTAATTCTTATAGGACAAAAATCACGTGCTCACAGCTTCCCCTCTTTGCTCGGAAACATGAAGAGTTTTCGTGCAAAGATAAAGTGAGCGGATACGAGCGATTTTTGCCCGTTTGAATACTCCGTGGGAAGCATTTTGAAAAATTTGACTGCACCCTACTTCTGAGGTTGACTACATATCCTTGGCTATAAAGGAATCAGGTCAGTGTAGTTCGGGAAGTTTTGGTAGCTGGGACTCCTAGGAAGCTGTGATTTCACTGTTGCTGCTGCTGCTACTGCTTGTTGAACTCCTTATTACACCAAGACAAAATAAAATAAGCTAGACTAAACTATGATCTATGAATTACAAGAGTCCTGTCTACACATCTTCAAACTTGATCTTGCAGTCTCTGCTGCTCTGTTGACTTGTACTCTTTAGATGAGCTTCTTTTGTTGCTGACTTGAATTGCATTCCGAAGTGAATTCCCTTATTCTCCAGGTTGCGCCTGATTGCCAACATTTGAACTGTATTCCCTTGCTCTCCAGGTGGGCGCCTGATTACCAAAACTTGAATTGTATTCCCTTTGTTACCTTAAACTGTTTTCCCCTAAAATTTGTTCTGTCTTCCTTTGAAACTTGAACTGCTTTCTTTATTCTTCAGGTGGGTGCCTACTTGCCAAACTTTAACTATATTCCCTTGCTCTCCAGGTGGGCGCCTGATTGCCAAAAGTTTAACTGTATTCCCTTGCTTTCCAGGTGGGCGCCTGATTGACAAAACTTTAACTGTATTCCCTTACTTTCCAGGTGGTCACCTGATTGCCAAGACTTTAACTGTATTCCCTTGCTCTCCAGGTGGGCGTCTTATTGCCAAAACTTTAACTGTATTCCCTTGCTCCCAGGTGGGCACCTGATTTTCAAAACTTTAACTGTATTCCCTTGCTCTCCAGGTGGGCGCCTGATTGCCAAAAGTTTAACTGTATTCCCTTGCTCTTCAGGTGGACGCCTGATTGCCAAAAGTTTAATTGTATTCCCTTGCTCTCCAGATAAGTTTAACTGTATTCCCTTGATCTCCAGATGGGCTCCTGATTGCCAAAAGTTTAACTGTATTCCCTTGCTCTCCAGGTGGGCGCCTGATTTCCAGCACTTGCACTGCTTTTCCCTCGAAACTTGACATGCTTTCCCTTGTTCTCCAGGTAGGCTCCTGGTTGCTGAACTTGAACCGTCCTCCTTTGAACATTGCTGCTTTTCCTTTGTTCTCCAGGTGGGTGCCTGATTACCAACATTTGAATTGTATTTTTTTCCTCTGAAACTTGAATTGTCTTCCCTTGTTTTCCAGGCGGGCGCCTGATTGCCAACACTCGAACCATCTTCTCTTGCTACTTGAAACTGTTTTCCCTAGAAACTTGCACCATTCTCCCTTGCTTTTCAGGTGGGCGCCTGATTGCTGAGCTTGACCTGCTTTCCTTTGAGCTTGTGTCGTCTTCCCTTGTTCTCCAGGTGGGCACCTGATTGCTGAACCTGAACTGCTTTCTCTTGAGACTGCTTTTCCTTTGAATTGTCTTCCATTGTTTCTCCAGGTGGGTGCCTGATTTCTTGAACATGAACTGCTTTCTATTTTTTAAACTCGTGTTGTCTTCCCTGGTTCTTCAGGTGGGCACCTGATTTCAACGAAGCAGACAAAACAAAAGACATTTTTCTGCCCTAGCTTGACATTGGGAACATCTCTGAGTGTTAACTGATTTCTTGTTATCAAAATACATTCTAAACTAAATTCCTCTATCCTGAAAATTTCAAACCAAGCCTCATCTCAAAAGTGAAAAGCTCAAATGCCAAATTATACTTCCCAAAAGTAGACCTCTTGTCAGACCTTTGTCATTTGTAAGGATCTCAAAACTTACTAAATTCTCTTATCCAGGAGGATACTGGAGCTTACTACCGAGCCTGTCTGCCACCTGCTTTCCTCACAGAGGGTTTCTCCGAAACAAACGAAATTTCCTACCCTTGTTTCAATCAAAGAAAAATCTTGTCAGTTGAAAATGTGGTGGTTAGTTTGTGGCATTCTTGCTAAGGGTAGCCTTTCCGCTGCCATGCTTTGTTCTGCTCAGCTGCATCTGACTGGCAAAAAGTTATTTCACCTTCTGATTAATCCTTAGCCATTAAAGCTTGAATGACCCGAGTGCCCTATAATCAGCCTGCTATTTTAAAATGTCTGTCTCTCCCATCTGAAATTCTATATTTCTCCCCACAATTCCACGAAACCACTTGATCACTTGAACCATGGCTAACACCTTATTTTCCATTTTTTCATTGGGCTATTTCTGGTATGTTGTGGCCGCATTTTGCTTCTGTGCAATTTGGAAGTTGGTAATAAGCTTTGCAATCCTTACTTTTGCTTAGCAAGGCTAACATTGAAAGAGCCTTAGAAGAGTAGACCCAGAAGGAAATGAAATGCAATGACTTCGAGAATTATGAATAGAGAAGAAAGAATCAAAACAAAAGGACTGTTTGAAGAAGTAAAGGAAAAGGGACTAATCTGAGTGAGGCTGCTGGCATCAATGATCATGACATGCACTTCGAATTAAACAGCCTAGCCCATTCAGTCAATCCTTTTTCAGTTTTCACACTTATGCCCAAGGTTCCCGCGGTCTGATTCCTTTGCAAAGTCATTAACCTTATTCGGTTTGTGGTGCCCTGAACGGTTTTCACCAGCAAACCACTCTCATTTATTCATCTCTCAACTCACTATCGCCTTAGGGTGCCCGTGAGGGTTTTCACCAGTAAGACTCTCTCATTTTTTAATTTCTCTTAGCTTTCTGTCGCCTTACGGTGCCCATGAGGGTTTTCACCAATAAGACTCTCTCATTTTTCATTTTTCCTGCTTAGACCGAAGTGTTGCCCCTGATATGAATTGCACCTCTACTTGCTCGACTTGGCCTCTCTCGAAGACTGATCGAAAGGTCTTTCTTTGGACTGTAATGTGGGCTTTTGGATAGGGTTAAAAAGAAAGGATATCACAAAGGCTCAAAACAACTTGAATGGGTTTAAAATTACAACTTTTGGAATCAGATCTCTTACAACAAATGCAACTCCTGCCCCAGTTTCTTTGCTCGGGGACTTTTGAATTTTTATTTTGATAAGACCGAACCGTGAGGCTGCCTACGTATCCTTAAAAGGAATCAGGTCGAACATAGTTCATGATATAGGAATTGCTTTGTTGTTGTTACGTTTCTCTTTTCTTTTTATTTCTTTCTTTTTCCTTTTCTTTTCTCTTCTTTTTTTCTTTTTTCACTCTTTTTTCACTCTTTTCCATTCTTTTCTTTATCTTTTGTGTTCGCGTCTCTAAATTTTGCTACTGATTTCAAAAGAGGGGTATGAAAGGAAATAAATAAGGCTCAAGGGGGTATCAAAGGATAAAGTGTTTAGATAGCAGAATAAAATGCCTTCGTCATTCCAAACTTCAAAATATGCCAAGTATACACAACAATTTAGACAAACCAAAGAAATCATACATAATATCGTTTGACTGCATCAGAATTGATAGCCATATCTACATATTTGCCTTCTGAATCAGTTAAACATAAAGCACCATTGGACAACACTTTTGTTAAAATGAACGGCCCCTGGCAATTTGAGGCGAACTTGCCTTTCGCTTCAGCCTGATATGGAAGGATGCATTTCAATACTTGTTGACCCACTTCAAATTTTTATGGACGCACCTTCTTGTTGTATGCTCTTGCCATTCTCTTTTGATACAACTGGCCATGACACACTGCTACCAATCCTTTCTCGTCAATCAAACTCAATTGTTCTAGACGGGTTTTGACCCACTCATCAATATCAATCTCGTTTTCTGCAACAATTCGAAGGGATAGAATTTCAACTTCCGCAGGTATCACTGCTTCAGTGCCATATACCAACAAAAAAGGAGTTGCACATACTGAAGTGCGAATAGTAGTGCGATAGCCCAACAAAGCAAAGGGCAACTTCTCTTGCCATTTCCTGGAACCCTGCACCATTTTCCAAGTATCTTCTTTATGTTCTTATTGGCTGCCTCGACTGCTCCATTCTTCTTGGGGCAGTATGAGGTAGAATTTTGATGTGTAATCTTAAACTGTTGACACACTTCATTCATCAGATGACTGTTAAGATTAGCACCTTTATCTGTGATGATCACCTTTGGGATTCCAAATCGACAAATGATATTTGAATGAACAAAATCGACCACTGCCTTCTTGGTCACAGATTTGAAAGTTTTAGCTTCAACCCACTTAGTGAAATAGTCAATGGCCACTAGAATGAACCTGTGTCCATTGGATGCTGCTAGCTCAATTGGTCCGATGACATCCATACCCCAAGCAACAAAGGTTCTTGGTGCGGACATTGTGTGTAATTCAGAAGGCGGAGAATGAATCAAATCTCCATGTACTTGGCATTGATGACACTTGCGCACAAAACTGATACAATCTCACTCCATGGTGAGCCAACAATAACCTACTCAAAGAATTTTCTTTGCCAGAACATACCTACATATATGCGGCCCGCAGACTCCGGAATGCACTTCGGTCATGATAGTTGTGGCTTGTCTAGCATCTATGCATCTTAACAATCCCAGATCTGGAGTTCTTTTGTACAAAACTCCTCTACTAAAGAAAAATCTATTTGCCAAGCGCCAAATTGTTCTCTTTTGATCCCCTGTGGCTTATACCGGATATACCCCCGACATGATGTACTCCCTAATATCATGGAACTAAGGTTCACCATCAAGTTCTTTTTCTACCATGTTACAGTAAGCATGATGATCGTGGACTTGAATATGCAAAGGGTCAACATAACCTTATCTGGATGATGTAACATTGACGCCAGAGTAGCCAAAGCATCAGAAACCTCATTGTGGATCCTAGGGATATGCCTAAACTCCACTGATCTGAACCGCTGACAGATATCCTGTAGACATTGTCGATACGGTATGAGTTTCAAATCTCGGGCCTCCCATTCTCCCTGGATCTGGTGCACTAACAGATCTGAATCTCCCAAAACCAACACTTCTTGGACTCTCATGTCCACAGCTAACCTTAAACCCAGAATACATTCTTCGTACTTGGCCATGTTGTTGGTAAAATAGAAACAAAGCTGAGTTGTGACAGGGTAGTGGTGCCCTATTTTAGAAATGAGTACAACTCCTATTCCAACGCCTTTCATGTTGGCTTCCCCATCAAAGAAGAGTTTCCAACTAGACTTTTCATCCTTCTCGACTTCATTAATATGAATTACCTCTTCATCAGAAAAGTAAGTCCTCAAAGGTTCATATTCTTCATCCACCGGGTTCTCGGACAAGTAATCGGCCAAAGCTTGGGCTTTCATCGCCGTCTGAGTCACATATACGATGTTAAACTCTATGAGCAAAATCTGCCACTTTGCGAGCCTTCATGTTTGCATGGGCTTCTGAAAGATATACTTTAAAGGATCCAGGCGAGAAATGAGGTAAGTAGTGTAGGATGACAAATAATGCTTCAACTTTTATGCTACCCAAGTTAGGGCACAACATGTCCTCTCAAGGGGAGTATACTTAACCTCATAAGATGTGAACTTCTTGTTGTGATAATAGATGGCTTGCTCTTTCCTGCTAGTGATGTCATGCTGACCCAACACACAACCAAATGAATTATCCAGGACTGTCAAATAAAGAATCAAAGGTCTCCCATGTTCTGACGGGACCAACATGGGTGGGTCCGACAAATACTATTTGATCTTATCAAATGCCTCCTGGCACTCATCAGTCCATTTGAACGTATCATCCTTCTTTAGTAACTTAAATATGGGCTCACAAGTTATCGTGAGCTGAGCAATAAACCTGTTGATGTAGTTCAGCCTCCCTAGCAGACTCATTACCTCGGTCTTGTTCTTTGGTAGTGGTAACTCCTAGATAGCTTTGATCTTTGACGGATCCAATGCAATGCCCCGTCGGCTGACTATGAACCCCAACAGTTTCCCAGATGGAACACCAAATGCACACTTTGTAGGGTTGAGCTTAAGATTGTACCTACGGAGCCTCTGAAAAAAAATTCTCAAATCTCTGACATGGTCAGACTGCTTCCTAGACTTTATGATCACATCATCCACATAAACCTCAATCTCCTTGTGTATCATGTCATGAAATATGGTAGTCATTGCCCTCATGTAAGTTGCCCCAGCGTTCTTCAAACCAAAAGGCATGACCCGGTAGCAATATGTTCCCCACGATGTGATGAATGTTGTCTTTTCCACATATTCCTCATCCATTAAAATCTGATGATACCCCGCATAGCAGTCCACAAAAGACCCAATCTCGTGTTTGGCACAATTGTCAATCAAAATGTGGATATTTGGCAGTGGAAAATTGTCCTTTGGACTTGCTTTGTTAAGGTCACGGTAATCAACACACACTCTGGTCTTACCATCTTTCTTTGGCACAGGCACAATGTTGGCTAACCACGTGGGATACCGTGTGACTCGAATGACCTTTGCATCAAGCTGTTTTGCGACTTCCTTTTTAATCTTCACACTCATGTCAGTTTTGAACTTTCTCAACTTCTACTTGACGGGAGGGAATGCTAGATCAATTGGCAATTTATGGACCATCAAATTGGTACTCAAGCCTGGGATGTCATCATATGACCATACAAAAATATCCTTATACTCAAACAATGCTTTAATTAATTCTTCCCTGTTTTGCGGTTCAAGATGGACACTTTTCTTAGTTTCTCTGACATTATCTGGGTCCCCTAGATTGATTGCTTCCGTATCGTTCAGATTAGGCTTGGGTTTTTTATTCAAAATGATTTAGTTCTTTACTAATCTCTTCAAAGGCCTCATCCTCATCATATTCTGATTCATCATCACATTCTATTTCTTGGATTATTATTTCAGAATTATATTGACTTTTAAGACTTGGCCGAAGATTCCTCATGTATGTCATGTCATTGAAACCATCATAAAAAGAACTGTACAAAGAAAAAAAGAAAACAAAAATAAAACTATCAGGAATGATGGAAAAGGGAATTGCATTTCATTGAAAATAAAGGATAACAGGGTTTGTACATCAACAAGCGGAAAATAAAAAATCTAGGTCACAACCCTGGAATGGCCCAGATAGAAAGGAAAACAAAACAAACTACCAAGACTCCTTCCGAGTAGGGAGAGGAGTAGCCTTCCAATTGTTAAGCTTTACATTCGGCCCGACGAACTGCACGCCTGCTTTGCTAGAACCTTCTCCAACTTCTACCATGTTCATATCATCGAACAAACCTTAGAACCTTTCAATCAACTCTTCATCAATGTCAACCATAGAACTTGGAACTGTCGTCACTAGGCATTTCCTGGCACTGGGCTTGACAAAAGACCTGGAGAGATGCGGGATAGGCTTCGGAAGTGCCCACGCCTTCTGTTGCAACCTTTTAGCCCTTTTCACATCTGCCGCTGTAGGTTTGAATCTAAGACCGAACGTACCCAAATTTTCAGGGAGGGACATTGGTTGTATGATACCCTGCAAGGATGCATCCAGACTTTTACCTGGCTCAAAGACATTTTTTAGTATTTCAGAGGCCACCATGATGGATGCAGAGGCTATCTTTGGAGTTGGAACACATTTCCCTTCTGGAACCTTCTCGACCGGCACTGTCTCAAAAACTTGATAGTTCTAGGGCCTTTTATCATCCTTAGCCTTAATAAACGGGATGGAGGCATCACTGTGAGCACACAGATTCTCCTCACCATTCACGACGATCTCTTGTCTATCCCACTCGAACTTGACCATCTGATGCAAAGTGGATGAGACTGCTTTGGCGGCATGTATCCAAGGCCGACATAACAACAAATTGTAAGAGACGGCTACATTTAGTACCTAGAACTCCATGGTGAATTCCATCGGTCCTATTGTCAATTCAAGCACTATATCACCAACCGAGTCTTTTCCTCCACCGTCGAAACCTCAAACGCATATGTTGTTCTTGTGAGTTCTCTCATCATCAACTTTCAACTTGTTCAGAGTAGAAAGAAGGCAGATGTTTGCACTGGAACCATTGTCAACTAATACCCTGGTGACCACAGAATCTTCGCATTTCATCGTAAGATAGAGAGCTTTATTGTGTTCAGTACCTTCCACAGGCAACTCGTCATCAAAGAAGGTGACCTTGTTCACCTCAAATATTTTTTTAGCAATCTTTTCCAGATAGTTCACTGAAATTTTGTCGGGGACATGAGCTTCGTTCAAAATTTTCATCAGAGCCCGTCGATGCTCGTCTGAGTGGATCAACAATGATAGCAAGGAAATCTGAGCAGACATCTTTCTCAACTGCTCCACGATGGAGTAATCTTGTACCTTCATTTTTCTTAAAAACTCATCCGCCTCTTCTTCAGTGACTGATTTCTTTACTAGAACTGGGTTATCTCTGGATGTTCTAGCTTTCCTTAACTCTTCCGGGGAAAAGCATCTCCCCGAACGAGTTAATCCCTGGGACTCATTGACTTCTTCTTTCATTTACTTTCCCTTATAGGTCACTATCAATCGTTCGTAGTTCCATGGGATAGCCTTGACATTGACTACCGGTAACTGGGTTACAGGCTTGATGATGACAGGGTCCGTAAGGGCATCCTCTACAATTATGATAGGCTTACTCATCAACCTGGCACAACCACTTTTGACTTATTCTACTTTGTTGCAGCATCATTCGGGAATCTTTTCTTAACTACCACAGATGGCTCACTGTTTGTCATGCTCAACTTGTTCACTGATCCTTCAACCGTTGGTTTTTTAGTTGGCTTGACCTCACTAGACCGAATCATCATAACGGATTGTGAGGGCTTCTTGGGTTTCCCCTCCTTGTGTACTATCTCGATCATGTTTGTTTCCTCATGGGTTAGTAATGGGTTCTGATTGATATTGGGTACCTATGGAGTTTGGACTTCAATCCGGTTTGTGTCGATGAGCTCCTGGATGGCATTTTTCAAGTGCCAGAACTTCTCTGTATCATGCCTCGGAGTACCAGAACAATATACACAGCTCAAGGAGTAATCAAGATTCTTTGGAGGAGGTTTTGGCAATTTCGACTCAATTGGCCTCAGCATATCCAACTGCCTCAATCTCTGGAATAAACTGGTATAAGACTCCCCCAGTGGGGTAAAAGTTTTCTTTCGCTGCAACCTCTTTTTTTTAACGCTGGATTAGGTCGAAAACCTAGGCCGGTGGGGTTTCGGTAGGCTAGTGGGGGTGGGTAAGCATTTTGTGGAGCTGGGTAGGTGTTTTGTGGTGTTGGGGCACGCCATTGTGCGTAGGCAAGAGGTTGAGTATATATCTGGGCATAGTGGACAGAAATCTGAGGATCTGATGATGGGAAGTAATGCTGGGGTGGATTGTATGGGGTTTGGGCGTAGGTTCGGTGATGGGGTCGAGGCTGAGTATAATGGTGTGACGGGCTCCTCGGTCCAAACCATGATCCTGATTCAATTGTCACCACATCTTCTTTCTTCTTCTTTCCGATCACTCCTCCATTACCATTCTGAATGGCTTGGGTAGTTGCTTTGATTGCCGAGTAGCTCATGATTTTGCTTGATTTAAGCCCTTCTTCCACCATGCCACCCATCTTCACTCTCTCGTTGAAAGACTTGCCTATGGCCGATATCAGATGGCTAAAGTAAGTAGGCTCCAGAGCCTACAGAAAGTACTCCACCATTTCACTCTCCTCCATCAGGGGGTTAACTCTTTCTGCTTGTTCTCTCCAGCGAAAACCATATTCTCTAAAACATTTACTAGGCTTGTTCTCAATTTTAGTCAGAGACAAACGATTTGGAACAATCTCAATGTTATATTGGAAATGATAAGCGAATGCTTTGGCCAAATAATCCCATGTATACCATCTGCTGTGATCCTGACGAGTGTACCACTCCAATGCCACGCCACTCAGACTCTGGCTAAAGTATGCCATCAATAGCTTATCTTTCCCACCAGCTCCTCTCGTTTTACTGCAGAATCCCCTCAAATGGGCCATCGGGTCTCTGTGCCCGTCATACAAATCAAACTTCGGCATCTTAAAACCCACAGGCAACTGAACATCGGTAAATAGACATAAATCTTTGTAGGCTACACTCACCTGGCCTCCCAATCCCTGTATGTTTCTGAATGATTGTTCTAGGGTTCTTACCTTCATGAACATCTCCTCCTACTCTGGGTTTTTTGGTGGTTTCTCAGTCTCAACTGGGAGGTCAAAACGAGGAGTGTAGGAGTAATGATCTAGGGCCTTGAAAGTAGGCTCCGGGGGATAGTATTGGCTATCTTGGTTCTGGAATAAGGGCTCACTAGAGGATCGATGGAGTATAGCGGGTGGGGGTGCTATGAAAACAGGGGTGACTAGTGGAGGGGGGTATGGGATTGGTTTGGGTGGTGGTGCTTGTAGGGTCTGGGAAGTGGTGCCTTGATAGTGGTGGAAATGGGGAAAGCCTGGAGATGAATCAACAGTGGGAGGTTCTTAGGATTGAGCCAGTGGCGGGACAGAAACCGGGTTGGCGGAGTTTGATGGAGGTGGATGCCCTTTCATCCATGCCTGGTACATCTCTGCCATTTGATGTTTCAACTTATGTATCTCCTCTTTCAGATTAACATCAGACTCTTCCCCCTCCCTTGACGGATCAATAACACTTGCATCAAGTTCTTGGCCAGCCATGATCAACTTGTCTTTGGACCAGGTGTTGTATGGGTGAGTTGCCATAATGCCAAACAAACTAACTGCCTGCCTGGACTAGATGACAACAAGCAAACTTGTTAGCAATTCAGAGCTTAGCAGATAGGCAACCGCACGTTGGGGATGCAATGCACCTAAGCAGTTAACCATTTTTATTATGCATTTGAACGGTCGCTTGCGTCATCCCGGCTTTCACTAACTTCCTTTCTGCAGTCTCTTTCTCTTTTTTTGTCCACTCCTGCTTTAGCTTGATCCTTGTTTTTATTCTTTTGCCCTCTCATTTTCCTCTCTTGTTTTGCCATTATTTCTTCCCCACAGTTTTTTCTCTTTTTTTTCTTTTGTTTTCTCTCCTCTCTTTTTCTTTTTTCATTTCATGGTTATGATCGAATCCTATGGGGATTACCTACGTATCATGACGCCATATGAATCAGACCAAGTATAGTTTGGGAATAGGTGCGAAATAAAATAAATAAAAAATATTTTTGGGGTTTTCAAATTTTCATAAAATAAAACATCTTGATTACAACAACTTCCCCTACAAAGTTAAACATAAAGACTGACAGACTCGTTGAGTGGACCAACAACTTCAAAAGAAAACTGAAAATATAGACTCGAAAATGAACTAGCAAACTTAGAAGAAACTGACAGTACAGACTCGAAAACAAAATACAGACATCAAACAAACAAAGTCAAGAATACATAAGTGCCTCAACTACTACTCAAGTTGGCCTTGCTGCGAACCTTTGCGCCATATCTTCTTGGAGGCAGAACAAGTCATCCATGATCTGTCGGACAAAAGTCATAACTGATGTGAAGAACATGGACCTGGTCATGTTTTCACACTCATTGCACTTCATCACAATGTAGTCCACAATTCTTCTAACCCTTTCCCTGATAATGCCCTTCTCCTGTAGCAATCGTCCAATCTGCTGAGATGGCATCCAAAACTTATTCAACTGTATGATTTTGCTCTTGAAGCTGCTACAGGTCTTTCTCTAGCCGTGACATCAGGGTATGGCAGTGCTCCCTTTCTTCTTTGAAGTCTCTCGCCTGCTTGGCCATTTCATTCTCAAGGACATTGACCTTTTTCTTTATACTCACCATTCCTTTGTCATACTTCTCCTTCAGTTGCCGAACGAAACTGGCCCGTCCCTCCACATTCTTACCTAACTTCGCTCGGGCATTTGCTAGTTTCGCTTCAGTCTTTTGCAAATCATCATCATAGTCACGCACTCTTTGCGTAAGGCTGTAGATGAACTTTTCATTTTTTCTGCTTCTACCCGGGTTCTCAGCTGCTATTCTCATTTTTCGAACTTGGGCTCGGAGAGCTTCATTCTTTTGGGCTAACCTTCTTCTTTCACCTTCAGCTTCTTACGCCTGGAGATCATTATTGAATTACATGTTTCTTGGCTTCTCTTCCAAGGTGTGAATCGCGGCTCGATATTTTTTCTCATTCTCTCCCCAGGACACCCTTTCTTGGATTTTATCATCAAAAGCTTGAACATGAGGTCTCTTGGCAGGCTTCTCGGCTCGGGCTTAGGCTCGGGCTTTGGCTCTAACTCGTTGTTTACACAAGATCTTTTCTCAAACCATGCAGCATAATTTGGATCCACTTCCCCTTTTACAACATCTGGTACCTAGGTGCCATTTTTCAGATACCGACAACTATTCCAATCCTGCTGAACTACAGTTTCGGGCAATGCAGCTTCTGGATGTAGCTCAATGACCTCTGTGGTCAGATCTTCATCTTTGAACACCACCTGATATCTTCCTAACTGCCTTAAGACCCTCTGCGGTGCATATGGCTGGATACTCCTCACACACATCAACCTCAAGTAACCCTTGGTAGCCATTATGTATATGGCTTCTATCATCAGAAGTCATCCTATAGTCCACTCGACCTGACTTGCTTTGAGAACTTTCAAGTGGGAGACCCAAGCTTCAAACCCTTCTGGCACGTTGTAGTCTTTCACCCTTTCCTAATTACTCTTAATGAAGTTATCCGGGTTCGAACCATAACTCATGAATTTAGGGTGATGGCGCAGATGTTCGATCAACCACATTTGTAGAAGAATATTGCAACCTTCAAAGAATTGAGCCCCATCTTTTCATAATGTCAATGCTCGATAAATGTCTGTCAGCACTAACGGGACAAGTTTATGATCTTCCTTGGTAGTGAGGATTTGTGCAATTATGACCATACGAGTATCCACTGTCCCTTCCGCATTTGGAAAGACCATGATCCCCAAAATTGCCACAATAAAAGCGAACCGATGATGAATTTGCCAAAGGGGCTTATCTTGTTTGTTGCTCAAACCCTTTTCATGTGTTTCGAACCTAGCTGAGTGCCCGAACCTGAAGTACAAGAAGTGGAAAGAACAACACCCTTTGCTTACATGGGCCTTCTTCATCTGTTTACTGATATTTAGGAGGTCAAAGAACTTGTTCACCGAAGGAGCCCTTGGAAATATAAGTTGTTGTTTCCTCAAATCCCGGCCAAAATCAATATACCCAGCCATTTCCTCCAAAGTAGGGGTTATCTCAAGTCCGAGAAATGAAAAACATTGTGGACAGGGTCCCAAAAAGTTACTAAAGCTTGATTAGATCTTCCCGTGGTTTGATTTCCAAAATGTTTATAAGGGCACCCAACTATTTTTTCACCCACTTCTGACCATCTTCATCTAGATCATTCCACCACATATACAACTGCAGCTGAGCCTGTTCTATGACCAACTCTAACGGGTTCTGGGCAGCGTTCACTTGTGACGGGTCCTAGAAAGTATCCATTTGTACCTGTGGAGGGTTAAGGATAGGTTTGACTCCAGTGGACCCTTTTTGTAAAACAGGTTTTTTAATTTCTAAAAAAATCAACAGACATGACTCCTTCCCATATATGCTAATTTTAGTAAAAATGGTCATTTTTGCAAACGTGGCCCCTTCCCAATTCCAAATAAATTTTGAGGCCGGGGAGAACTACTTTAAGAAAAGATGACACTTTACCGATAGACTTGTCCGTTCTTTTACAAAGATAGTCTTTTGACAACTGAAGATACTCTAAGGCTATCCCGGCAAGAACGGCTTAAGACATTACCGAAGCTGGATCGACTTATTTTTGACCAAAACCCTAAACTACATTTATTTGACTATTTACTCTGCTTTTTTCCTTCTTTTTTTCTCGAAAAATAAGGCCGAACCTTATGTAGGTTGCCTACGTATCCCACATCCGGTGAGAACCAGACCTACGTAGTTTGGTCAATTTTGACACATTCAAAAAGGACACCGTATTGAAATGACTCTTTTCTTTTCCTTTTTTTTCAAAAATTTTGGTAGAGTTTCGGGACATTTCCGAATATCAAGGATTTTTAGAACCGGCTTTATTTCCTTCTCTACATCACTCTTGGTTTTTCTTTTGCTTTATTTTTCCTACCCGGTCAGCATGCATGCCGAAATAAATAAATGTACACATAGCACATAGGATGCATCAGGATGATCTATTATTTTGGCTACACCTATCCTAGATGGTCCCAACCCCTCTGTTGAGTTCCCTAAGTCAAATGCACATGATGCAAACAAACGTTCCTACTAGGGATCTGACGTGAGGCTGTGTTTTTCTAGGTTTAAATCCTGGGGTTGTGTTCTAGACCTGGCTTACTCGAGCGGACAACTCAAGCCGAAGAGAGGGAAACGTACCGAGAGCACTGAAATCTACCCGGACTTATTGCTGGCCCAGCCCCATTCTTATTTGGTATAACTTCTAAAGAAAAAGCGGGTCATGCGAACGTGTGCACCATTTTCAGAAAACTCAGAGAGGTGGCGTAAGAAGACAGTTATATACAATCAAACAATATTAAAGCGGTAAACAGATAGCATTTAGCACAAAAGGTTTACAGGATACAGTAATATTACCAATAAATGAAGCCAAGTAAAAAATCATTTTAACAAGCTCGAATTCTTGAACCCTGAACTAGAGATTATGGGTTCAATCCCCAGTAGAGTCGCCAGAGCTGTCACACCTCCTTTTAATACCCCGAAAGCGTATAAGGGAGTTTTTTTCACTTTAAGTGACAATCGAAACAGAATTATTTATTTAAAATCAGAGTCGATACTTGGGATAATTTATGGTATCCCAAGTCACTGGTTTAAAATCCCGAATCGAGAAAATTGACTATATCTATGGTCTGCGGACACAAAAATTTGGGTAAGGAATTCTGTTAACCCGGGAGAAGGTGTTAGGCACTCCCGAGTTTTGTGGTTCTAGCACGGTTGCTTTGATCATATTTGGCTTAAACAAATTGTCTAATTACTTATTTTAGAACCTATGTGCATTAGCTGCTTTTAATTAAGAAATTATCTTGAAACAGGTCACGCGTACATGTACCCGTTTGTTTGGCGCGTCAAAAATCATGTCACACGAACGTGTCCACAATTAATAATACTTTATTATTATTAAGAAAATTTGGTCGAAGTTGCGCGGACGCATACTCCAGTTTTGTTTTTAGAAATCGTAACCATGTCATGTGAATGTGTCCACAACCACAATAATATATTAAATGTGCCTAAAGTAAACTCCGAACATTTGTTATTTTTATATCTAAATTAATACAAGGGCCATGTATGATTAAATGGTGGATGGCACACCTCGGACTATATGAACTAAAATTAATTTAGCGAACTATTAAAACCAATTTTATTAAATTTGATCGAAGTTGCGCGAACGCATACTCCGAATTGGTTTTTAGAATCGTAATTATGTTACACAAATGTATGCATAATCACGATGATATTTTAAACGCGCCTGAAGGCCTTCCTACGAATATTCATTTTAAATAACCAGTTATGATATTTATGAGGGCCATGGGTGATTTGATTAAAATGGCACATCTAAACTATTATAGAGAAAGAATTATGGATGATCAGATTAAATCTAATTATGTCCAATGTAAACTACCAATTGAAAGTAGACACTGAATAGATTACTAGGAACTTAATTATTTAAAAAAAAAAAATTGGAACAGCAATGATCCCAACATCACTTAAAGCCTTTTAAGGAAAACAAGGCCACGAGAGGGGCGTCGGGCTGGAAATTGAGCCCAAGGATAAGAGAAAAAGGGCAAGTGAGCTTGATTCAGCCTAGCTACTGGATTGGGCTAATATCAGGCCCATCGAAAATTGCTATGTTAGAACTCGTTATTTGTAAGCCAATTGATGAATGAAGATTGCTTAAGGTAATTGGGCACGAGGTAGAGCCCAAAAACGAAAGCAAAAAGAAGTTAGGGCACTCTAAACCTGATTTCAACCAGGGTGGCACGCCTAGGCCCAGGCCAGGCCCAATTATCATTGAGGCTTATTGATCCTCTCCAATACACTTAACCACAATTACATAAAGGGTGAAAATTAATCTATGACTTAACCATGCAAAAAGTACTTGAATTAATTTATACAACATGGATAACTAAATTAAATTTATACAACTCTAGTCATAATAACTCTAACACCCATGGTATGTAGCTAATTAACACTTGCAGCTTCATAAAAAGACATTCCAATCTTGAGCTAAGGCAAATTAGTCCAGCCCAGGTGATTCCACAATTTCTAAAAGACAACAGTTGCATTTACAAGGATAGCTACAAAGCTAGCCTGCAAACCCGCATCTAACTCTCCCCAATTGAAGCAAATGAAACATCAGTTAGGGTGATTATAGTATTTCCATGACTTAACACACAAAAATCAGAGAAGAGACATGCCAAACAAAATTTTTCTTTTTTTTTAAAAGGGTTAATTCAATGAAACAGCAAGTCCATTGAACTATAAAATTCAGAATCAGCCATCAAAACATCAAAGTTAGTTATATTACATGCTTGTAAACGCAAGATATTAAGTTGAATCTGGATTTCACTATCATTTGTGTTACTACCAAACTTCAACTAGAAAAATTGCATAATCAAACTAAAGAAGGGAACAATTAATCATGGTAATTCTTAGTGATCAATCACAGAAATAACATAGAGAAGACATTTTTTTCATTGCATGAATTCAGAATAAGACAAAGTAGGTGAAGGTTTACATACCTAGAAGGGAGATAACAGCAAATAACCAAATAGAAGTATGAAATATAGGAGTGAAATCAGTTTTTTGGGTAACAGCAGTGAGAACCAGCAACAATACTCAACACAACTGTGCTATCAAGCCATTCTTAGCTCCCAAAACCCAGAAATTTTAGAGAAAACACACTTCCAAACTTTAGAAAAAGAAGCTGGACCTCTCAAAAGAATTTTTAGGTCTGTTTTGCGTGTCTAAAGAGCGAGGGGAAGGCCTTATTTATACAACAGAAATTTGTTGTGTGCCATCAGAGGTAAGGAATAATTTTCTTGAAAACACCCCTTACAAAGCATCTTTTTTAACAGCAATTAAACAGCTGGCCATTTCTAATTGGCTTCAGCATTTGTACTGGCAAAATGAAACCAGTTGTCCATCCTCCAGAACCTTATAAATACCTTATCTAAAATCCTCATTTCTAAACCCCAAATTACCCCCTTAAGTTACTGATTCGAATCCTTTTACCCTCACAAGTTTAATTTGTTCACAAAATAATACCAACAAACCAAACAGAACTGGGCACGAATTAAGAAATTAGTAAATAAAAAAAACCTAAATTTTTATGCAATTAAATCCTGAATTACTCCCAACCATAACTAATGAATAAAATTGAGAAACAACATGAACAAACATCGACAAGGAATTGCTAAAGCTGACTAATCTAGCCACTGAACTGAGAACTCAAACAAATTTTAACAAACCAATATGAAACTTAACCCTAAATTAATCTGCAAATCGGAATCATGCAAGCTAAGAAAATGATGAGAAGATGAATAGCGAGAGCTCTTACCCCAAACCTGCCCCAAGAAAGGTACAAATGATGGATTTCAACCGGAATCCGATGAGTCACCCAAATCTGGCGCTCTTGAAGTGACTAACAACTGCCGTCAATCGATCTTATAGAGAGCAGTCTATTAACGTAAGTTTTTAGTCAAATCGACTCGGATTTATGAAGAAAATCGAAGAAGGGAGAAATAGGGCTAATTCTGGAATCCCTATATCTAAAACTAATAGCAATTGGTTGGATTCTTCAGGAGTTTAATGGTGGCTCGTCAGTGAGGTGAGCGTGAACAATATGGGGTGTGGATCTAATCACGTTTGGAAGTCATTTGGTGGGGTTGGAACGGCGATTAGTTGATGGAGTTTTTAGGGGCGGCTAGGGTTTGATAAGATGAGAGAGGGGGACGAAGTGGCTTGTGAGTTTAGGGTTTGGAGGGATTAAGTTTGGACAATTAAATATAACCCCAGTACCCAGTTCACAGTCGTTGGATTACATAAGATCAACAGCTGCGATGATAAGGGCCCCAGAACAGCGTCGTTTGGTACGGGGTAAGGATGGACCGGGTGTTCCGATTTGGGCCTAGATCGGAGGAGATTTTTGAGCGGTTCTTGGGGTAAAAATCTTGGGCTTCAGCATTTTGGTCCAATAAACAACAACCCTTTAATTTCCTCTAATTCCCTTTCTTCTTTTTCCTTTTTTTCAATTTTTCTTTTCCTATTTTAATTAATTAAAACCTAAATTAATTAATTTGAAAAAATTAAGCTGATTATCTAATATAATATTTAAAAAAATTAATTATTCCTAAATTAAAAGAGAAACTTACTAATTTAAATTTAAAAGGCTAAAAATGCAAAAGTAAGCCAATTTTTGTGATTTTTATTTTTTAAATAAAACAACTAATTTACCAATTAACCTTAAAAATATAAAAATAAAACCTAAATGCAATGCATGGTATTTTTGGCATTTTCATGATTTTAACATAATAAACATGAACAGAAATGCAAACAATTAACACAAATTCCTACAAAATCCTATAAAATTGTAAAAAATGGAGAAATTTTTTTTTTCCTTGTATTTTATGGGAGTAATTCCTATAGGGCAAAAATTCCGTGTTCACACCTACTATCAAGTTGTCCTATTTATCCGAGTTCCTTCTGGATTACCTTCAAATTGATACTCCTCCTCACCATAACACCACAACCCTCAACCCAGACTCATCCCACTAGACCTAAGCATAAAACCACACCACCCTAAAGCTCATAAGCTGCTAAATACTCTCTTAAATATCCCCAAAAGTACCACATTCAAAATACTTACCTTGAAAAAGACTTCGTGCGAATCTAAAGTCATTACCTTCCTGATATTGATATGTAGAATCCATAAAGATATACGAACCCAAAGTCTTGACACCATCCAATGTAAACCTCAGTTTCTTACCAATTATACATCCTAAAGATCCCCACTTGTTATATATAAATCTTGAATCCATTAGAACCATTCTCGAGAGTCGTCCACTCTTCTTAGGTCTCAATTAGCTGATCAAATGAGCCGAACGACCTGTGTCCCATTAGTACAACAACATCTAAGAAAGTAACCCATTATCCTAAGTCATCGAGCGATTTCCTACTCCATGCACGTTACATCCTTTACAAATAACAACTAAATCATCCAATATTTTCTCGTATACCCATAAAGCATAACACAATCCTTATCCAAAATTTCCTTTACGCAAGTCATCCTTGATCTCAACCTCTGTAAGCCATAACTAATTCACCAGTATACCTCAAACTGAAATCAATACAACACATAACTGTGCAATCAATTGATCAATTCTCCCATACTTGCTCAAAGCCATAGATCCAAAACACACAATAACTCACAATGCCCATACTCTATTACCGCCATAATACCAAAGTGAGATTCAGCTAAAATATTTCATAAGCTTATGCAACCCAATCCACCTAGTATTTCAAATCATCAGCAAATCTTGCATTCACCCTCATAACAGACAAGCCCACTCTCCTAAGCGATCCAATTCAAATTGCCGCACATATATTTCACTGGTAAAAGAGAACTACCAACAAACAACATAGGGATCACACCAAGCTCATAACACTCCGCAGGAGATAACCCACCTGCTTTGCCTCAAACTGGTATCTCTCTATACTCCTCCATAATCATAAATATTACGCAATTACTTAGTCTCCCTGAGTCTGAACTCATAACACAACATGAAGATCTACTCCACTCCACAACTAAACTACACGAGAGGTCCTTCAACACACCCATAGCTCGAGGCCATACGCCAACTCAAGACAGAAGTCAAGCACCCAATAGCCCTTGCTACATCCCCAACAAACTCTTTTCGCCATATTTGAACAATCTGAACACATCTCGTAATCAAATCATACCCATCACGTAGCCATACAACCACAAACTCTACTAATAGGGATACTACTGTACATATAAATCTAAAAGCAATTGCTCTCACAATCAACACCTCAGTGCTCGAGCTATAGTCAAAACCCGATCTGAAATCCTCCAGACTAGCCCATCATCAGCATACTGAAATCACATCTCGCTCTTCATCCATGGAATCACAAGCCGTCAATGCACAACTGATATCGAGTGCTCATGTGCGCTTACGAACGCGTGGAAGGAATTCAAAGAGTTACATTTCAAACTAAATTAATGTCGCACGATTAGAATTCAAGAATGTGAAGTTTCCTAAAGGTTCTACATCCTCTCGAAGATAAGTACAGACGTCTATGTACCGATCCGTAAGACTCTATTAAACCCTCTCATCACTCATGAGACCTATGTAACCTAGCTCTGATACCAACTTGTCACGACCCAAATCTACCATGTCATGATGACGCCTAACGTGGAACTAGGTAAGCCGACTCTTTTACCAAAATAATTCCATATTTCAAAATAAATATTTCTTCAAGCTATTTAATTAATAAAACTTCATAAGATAAATTTGAATAACAAAGTGCGGAAAGAAAAGCCCGACATTGGGGTATAACTAGTCATGAGCATCTACCAAGGATTGTCTGATAAAAATAAGACTAATACAGTCTGGAAAACAACTAATAGCATCTATAGGAAGATAAGAGGGAGAAGAGCAGGGTTGTGATCGCCATGTAGCTACCTTGCTAACTCCACAGATCTGCGACAGATGAAATCAACACTCGCTAGCACGTCCAGCAACCCCTGGATCTGCACACAAGGTGCATGAGTAATGTGAGTTCGCCAATTCTGTAAGTAATAAAAGTAAATAAAGATTGAGCAGTAGTGACGAGCAATAAAACATATACAGTTCATATCATGAAATCTCAGTAGCATACAACAGGCTTTTAAAATCATGGTTTTGAATCAACTCGGCTCATTTAAATCCAGTTTCAGCAAAACCGTTTAAAACATCTTTCAAACAAAGTGATGAAATAGTGAGTAAAAATGATGAAAACATAAACATCCCCTCGGGCAAAACATCACTCGTGAACAGTCCCTGGTGCAAACATGAATCATAAATAGTCCCTCAGGCAAACCTCGTAGTCACTCATATACAGCCCCTTGGGCATACCTCACAATCACTCGTAAACAGCCCCTCGGGCACAACATGAATCAAGAATAGCCCCCGGGCAAAACATCATATCACTCACTCAAGGTACCTGTGCTCACTAGGGGGTGTGCAGACTCCAGAGGGGCTCCTACAGCCCAAGCGCTATAACAAGCCACCTCGTGGCATAAATCAATCAGGCCCTCGGCCTCACATAATCATGAATCAGTAACAAAATGTTGTGGCGTGTAGCCCGATCCCATAATATCCTCACAAAAACAGGCCCTCAGCCTCACTCAGTCATAAACCTCTCAAGTCACTAGGGCTATCAGTAAAAATAGGGTGCTCACCCCAAAATAATATTTTATACGCATTAATTCAGAGTGATAAAGACTGAGTTATGAAATCAGTAAATATAGTATGACTGAGTATAGATTTTCAATCAAAACAGTGGGACGATAATAAGGAAAAGGCCCCTAAGGGTCCAGACAGCTCTATCACAAGGCCCAACTATGGCATTCAACCCAATTTATAGAAACTCTTTCTAAAACACATAAGTATCATATAGTATCATTCAAATACGCAACTTTACAGTTGCTACGGGACGGACTCACAATCCCCAACAAAGCACGCCTACATGCCCGTCACCTTGCATGTGCGTCACTTCAAAATAGTAAAACGATGTGAAATTCGGGGTTTCATACTCTCAGGACTAAAATTACAATCATTACTTACCTCAACCGGTCAAATCCCTACTCCGTGATTCTCTTGCCCCTCGACTCGGCCTCCAATCACTCCGAATCTATTTACAACCAGAACAATACCATCAATATACACTAATGGAATGAATTCCACAAGAAAAAATATCAAATTAGGCACAAATCCCGAAATCTTCTCAAACCCGACCCCCGGGCCCATATCTCGGAATCCGATAAAAATCAAAAACCTAGAAAGCACTTACACTCACGAGTCTATACATACCAAATTCATCAAAATCCGACATCAAATGGTCCCTCAAATCCCCAAATCAAACTCTCCAATTTCCAATCCCTAACCCCTCATTTTCATCCCTAATTCCTACTAATTACATGCTTTAAACAACTGAAAATCACCAAAAGCATGAGTATTAGGCTCAAGTAACTTACCTCAATGAAACCACCTTGATTCCCTCTTCAAAACTCTCCAAAAGCTTCAAAATACGAATAGAAATGGTGATGAATGATCAAAATTCGCGAAGGATTTAATTTATACCTTCTGCCCAGGCATTTTCGCACTTGCGGTGCTGCTTCTGCGCCCAAATGTCTGCATCTGTGGAAGTCTCTTATAGTCCAAGGACCGCATCTGCGCCCCAGGCATCGCACATGCAGGCCTGCAGATGTGTCAAACCCACCGCATTTGCGGCTTCTCTCTGAGTCCTCCAATTCCTCATCTGCGGCTTCCCCACCGCATCTGCTACCTCGCACCTGCGGTTTCCACTTCGCAGGTGCGGTTACATCAGAAGCAGCAACTTCAGCTGCACAATTCTATTTCCAAAACTTTTGTTAACCATCAAAATTCATCCCGAGGCCCTCGGGACCTCAGTCAAAAATACCAACAAGTCGCATATCAAAATACGAACTTAGTCGAACCTTCGGAACACTGAAAACAACATCAAAACACCAAATTACCCTCGAATTCAAGCCTAAGAACTTCTAAACTTCCAAATTCCGCAAATGATACCGAAACCTGCCAAACCTCGTCCGAATGACCTGAAATTTTGCACACACGTCACAAATGATACTACGAACCTACTCCAACTTCCAAAATTTTATTCCGACTCTGATATCAAAATTTCCACTGCCGACCGAAAATTGCAAAATTTCCAATTTTACCAATTCAAGCATAATTCTACCACAGACCTCCAAATCTCATTCCGGATGCGCTCCCAAGTCTAAAATCACCCAACGGAGCTAACAGAACTATCAGAAATCCAATCCAAGGTCAAATATTAAAAAGTCAAAAAATTGGTCAAACCTTTCAAATTTAAAGCTTCAAGCTGAGAATCATTCTTCCAAATCTATTCTGATTAACCTGAAAAACCAAAAACGACGATTTACATGAGTCATAATACATCATGCGGAGCTACTCATGTCCTCAAACAACCGAGCGAAGTGCAAATACTCAAAAAGATCAATTGGGTCGTTACAATAAGCCTAGAAGAAAACATGTTCAATCCCTACAAGTCAAAGCCTCTAATCTTTTCTCACAAAATAGCTATGGCCATCAAAACAAGACACGAATTTTGTTAAGTGGTATCACTTGATTTATATTTAGCACAGGTACGTCAGTTCTATGTCTATTAGCAAAAACTAGTATTAGTACCCATGCGATGCGCGGACACAAATCATATCGGATTGTGATTTTGATTATTTGAATTATGTATAAATAACTTTAAAATATAAACCTTCCAGATAAAATTTATTGATAATCATTAGATATTAATTAAGAAGCAAGACATGAAACCATTTCGCAAATCTCATAGTGGATAACCTGTTTTCTTTTTCTATATTTATATAATCCAATAGGTTAATTTTAGTACTTGAATTTCGTTTCGTTATCAATATTAAAAATTACTAACTATGTCATGTGGTGATTTGTCTCGTTTGAACATATTAAATTATATTATTTTAATAAAATTTTCAATATTAGTTTATTTTTTATCTCAAGCTTTAATAAGTCTTACTCTTTTAAATTTTACACAATTTTTTTTGTTCTTTGCTTATAATTATTATATTATTTATTATTTAATATTATTATACTTTCATGTGATTTTTTTGGCTTACTAATTGACTTTATATTTTGCTTATTATTCTTTTAATAATTATAATATATTTTTTATTCTTGAAATTTAATATATTTTACGCTTTTATCCTCTTATTCAAATCTATTTTACAATCTATCAATAATACTTTTGAAAATAATTCAATTATTTACTTTATTTTATTTTAAATTAATTTAAAGTATAAATATTCTCACATTGTATCTATTTTTTTCTTTATACAGTCTCTTCCCTATTAAGAAATTTTTAATTAGTATTTTACCCGTAATCAAAATAATATCATATTTGACTTTAAGTTGTAACTTTGATTAGTATAAAATATTAATATATAAGTTCTTTGATTATTATATTCCAAATCTATTAAGTTTTCTTATATTTATTTTTTGTATTACATACAATAAAAAAAAATCTCTTTTAGTTTCAACATACAAATTTGACTTTTAATTTTAGTTAATAAAATTACTTATATTAGATATTTATTTTATATTTTTAAATTTTAATTCTATATCTAGCAAGACTTTAATTTTTGGTGCCACTTTATTTAGTATTATTATCCATTACTATCCTTTAATATAATATAGATAATCAAGAAATTTTTTAATCTTAAAATAAATATCTATTTTATTTTTAAAATATTTCTTGAATTCTTAAGTTATTTAAATTTATCAATAGTATTTTTAATTATTTTATTTCACTTTATTTTATTTTCTAAACCAATTCTTAGAATAAATATTCTCACGCTATTTCTAATTTATTTTAAATATTTTTAAGTTCTTATTTTATCTGTTAGACATAAGTTGCGTGGTATTATCCACAATATGATATTTCTTATCATAATAGATAAATAACAACTTTCTCTTCTCAAATATTTAAATAAGTTTTATCATTTTCTTTATGATGAAAGATTTGATTAATTTCTCTCTATTTATTCCTTATTTTTGCTATTCTATTGTTCAATAAATAATATTATTACATTGTTATGTGACTTTCATTAGCTTGTTTAATTTAGTATCTATTTCTACCACTCTTATTTTAGTATTAATCATAAAAGTTAGTTTCTTATTTGTTTGAACACATTATATCTAATGATAATATTTTCATTATCATTTTATTTCTCTATGTACTATTTCTAAAAATAATAAAATTATGAAATGAAAGAAAAGAAAACAGATCAAGTGGTTAGTGAATAATTATATTTGGAAAGCTATCAAAATTTATTTACTATAAGAATGTGAGTCAATTTTAATTGATTTCTACCATAAATTAAATTTGATCAAATCTAATTTGTTTTAATCCTTATTAAATTTGTCTAAAAATCTATTTAGATTATGTCTTAAAAATGTTAAGTGACATTTTCTGAATATGCCCCATGGCTTAATGTCATGCCTCACTACCTTCCTTTTAATATAATATATATAGAAGATACAAATATTTAAGTTTTTTCTTATCTTATAAATAATTGTATACTTTATGTAAGATCTTATTTTACTGCTTGAATATTTTAATTTTTGAAGTCAATAAATCTTTAATAGCATAAGTAAATTTTGGTTTTATTTTATATTTTAACTTACTTCAAAGTATAAATAGTCATAGGTTATCTCAATTTACGTTTTTATATATTTTTTATTTTTTCCAATTATAGTTTTTTAATTAATTTTTTACCTCCATATTTCTAGGTAATTTAGAAGAAAATCTATGAGTGATTAATATATATATATATATATATATATATATATATATATTAGGAAGAAACTACTCCCCAATTTAAATTGTTAATTATTTTTCTTATTTTCATATTTTATAGATATTTAAATTCAAAAACAATAACCAATAACTAATTATTAACTAAATAACTAATTATGCCAAGTGACTTTTTTCTAGGCTGCCACTTGGCTTAAGGAGAGGGCTTTTTCCTCTCCTTTTAATAATATATAGATTTTCGCCGAAGCGGTGTGACGTGCCACTGATTACACTAACGTGTGTCCACCCTTGTTACGGGGAAAAGCTATTTTTTCAGTTTATGTTTTCTGCTACTATTCAAAAAGTGCTTATGTCTCCTCTAAAAACTTGGTCAGACACCTCAGCTCTCTTAAATAAATACTTTTAATATTTAAATTAAAGCACTTTTGGCTTCTTAAAAACTTGGCCAAACAGGCTACTATTCAAAAAGTGCTTATGTCTCCTCTAAAAACTTGGTCAGACACCTCAGCTCTCTTAAATAAATACTTTTAATATTTAAATTAAAGCAGTTTTGGCTTCTTAAAAACTTGGCCAAACAGGCTATAAATCAGATTTAAGTCAATAATATTGGAATAGATTTTCCAATTTCTAGTTAACGTTTAGGTTTTTGCACTACTATAAATATAGGAATGCTAATATCTATTTACTTGTGTAGAAAACATTGAGAGATGTATTGTAATTATGAATTAATTATTTTTCGGTTAATTGTATACCTCGAAAATGGTAAGTAAATTACACCAAAATATCAATTTTCTCAAAATTTCAACATTACGTGTGTTCCTACCTGTTTTTTGCAAACTCAGTACAGCGTTTAAAAGATGGAATTCAGTTTCGTTTAATTGCCCCACAACTTGAATTTTTTAAGTTTCTGTTCTCTGGAAGAGAAGGGAGATACTTTAAAAACAATAGTAGAAGGAATTCACCTTTGAGTGGAATTCAGAGAGTTGAAATTTCAGAAAACCAACCAATTTTAAGAGAAGCATACCATCCATTAACACTTGTTCGTATCATTTAGCTCAATGATTTCGAGAAGGGATTGTTTCAGAGTGTGAATAATTGTGTTGATAACGTGTTATACAATGGTATAAATTGAAAGTAAAACAAAAAAAATTAGAAAAGGAACTTAAAGAGAGATTTATTTCTTCTTCTTGGTGTATTACAAATAGGTCACAAGTGACTATTTATAAGAAAAGGAAGACTCCCACATGAAACTTCATAACCTTAACTTATTGTTATGTAACAAGATTTCTCCATAAATCTTGTTATGGAAAGACATCCACAATGCACAAGGTCCTAGTTAAGAAGTGCACTGCACAACTGCAAAAGCAACTCCCTAACAACTTTATTCAACAAGATAAAAATACAACATATACATCTACTTTGTAAACAAAGAAGAATGAAGTTTCCTTAAGATGAGCAATAGTTGGCAGCTCAAATTTTGATGGATTCCACGAGTAGGGTAATAATGTGAGGTTTTAAGACTTTCTCCGGGTTAGTATATCCATCTTGATTGTTTTTATATGTAAAGTCAACAATACGAGCAAAATTAAGAATACGAGATAAAAGCTCCATAGAGACAGGAGTAGGCCTAAGAATTCCTTCGTTAACATCCTTCCATGCTGCATCAACCATTTCTTGAAATTTAGTCATTGCCTCTTCTGTTGATACTCCATAATCTCTCATGTAGCACTCAATTCCTGTTGCAATTTGTCCCCTACTTTTTTCAACCTGTAAAGGCAGATTGATTAATTAGGGTTGCCTCAATTGTCGTTGCAATACTTTGTTTGGTCAAATATCATATAATGATCTAATCCGTGTGGGATACTACCTCGTATGTTGCTATGTCATCAATAATTCGGCATAATATCGCACTAGCTTCAAAAATCTTAGGATTCTTTGCTAACCACTCAAAATCCTGCTCGGTAATAGACTTCACGCCCAAATAACATGTTGTAGGGCACGAGTAATAGGTGCTAGTTGCAAGTCCATTGCTTAGGTATTCAGAAAAATGTGGCTTATATCCTTCAATAAACCATTTTGCCTCGATATTATAATTCCTTACTAGTTCTTTGACCTGTAAAACCCAAACATATGAATTGAAGTGTTAGAGAATTGTATCTTGATTGCTCCAAGTTTATGATCTGCTAGCCGCCAGACAAAATGACGTGAGAAATGAATTACGAAAAAAATAATTGGATAGTTAGGTTGTTGGGACTACACACTCTTTCTTTTGCATGGTAGACAACATGAGATCTTCCATCACTAGACAATTCCTTTTCATAATCCTCATGAAGGTCTAAAAGAGCCTTATAACTGATTTTCATGTAATCAGGGAGCCGATCAATTTCGCTAATATCCCATCTGCAAGGTGACAAAGCTATGGTAAATTTGTGCATTTTAAAAGAGCATAAATATAATGAGCAAAAGCTCGCCTTAATCTTTTCATGATATTGATCACTTTCAAAGTATATTTGAATAAGTGAATTGATGAAGTTCATATATACCTTTCTATGGCATCCGTGTATATGTCAAGTTCTTTAATTGTACCATAAGCATCAAAAGTGTCATCCAAACGAATATATATAAATAATTGTAACAATATTTTATTAAAGGCGTATGTGCTTCATGATGAACTTACCTGGAGAGATGTTGAAACCATGTTGCCTGAGCAATCGAAATTGAAGTGCAGAAGTGCACAAATCATCAAAGGTTGAGTTTTGGTTGTAAATTTGATCCAAAATTTCATCAATTTCTTTCTCAAAGTGGTAGGCTATGCCAAGGCGTTCAATAGTGTCAATTAAATTCAACGTATCAGCCAATTTACTTCCAGTAGCTAATAACATACTCCTTGTTTGTTCCTTCAATGGTTCAATCTCTTGAGCATACTTTTCTGCAATCTATTTATAATGTATTAAAAAAGAAAACTAAAATTAGCAAAACTAATGTTGTTCAATAAACATAAAGAAGAAACTAACCATGCTTGCAAGAAGAATTAAACTATATAGAAAGAAGTTAATGAATTACCTGATTTTCAAAGGAGAATGAAAGGAACTGATCACCCCAAAGACTAGGGGAGAAGTTGGCGACGGGGCGAACGATCTCTTCTTGATAGTTGTCAACTGCTGCTGCTGAGGCCATTGCTAATGCAAGATGAAAGTTGATAGAAGAAAGAAACTGTATAGTTGAAAACAGTGAGTGTGATGACATAAATGGAAGAGAAAGGATAAGCATATATAGTGGTGAGAGACACACAACCAACTCTCCAAGTAATCTCTTATTTAATCTTAAGATCACGTTAATGTGATCTTAAGATCAGATTAACTGATCAAAATTAATTTGCAGGATCATCTAATCTTCTTGCAGTTGCCTTACTTGACATTAGACTAACTAGTCATCACTCACAAGGTTGGATCACTTAATTCTGCACGTTAGAAAGAAAACTTAGGCCCAACTGTGGACTTCCAAATATTATTGGAGGCTTCGCGCGTTTTTAAAAAGATAGAATGCAACTTTTACCTACATTTATATTAACTGAAATAAAATACTGTTAAGTAACTTTTATGAAGTGATGGTGTAAATAATTTTGAAACTACCAGCCACGAGGTTTAGACGTCAAATCTAAACTTTCTTATTAATTTATTACTAAAGTAAAAACTACTAAATGTTTTAACAAGAACATATTTATAAGAAACTTTTAAACTCGGTACACTAAGTTCCCGCTATGCGTGGGGTCTATAATGGTCATACCTTCTATTCTATGCAGCCTTACCATGCATTTCTGCAAGAGGTTATTTCTACGGTCAAACACGTGACCTCCTAGTCACATGACAACAACGAACTTTACCAGTTACGCCAAAGCTCCTCTTCTACGAGAGACTTTTAAGCAATGGTAGAAAAGTAGTACTACATTTCCAATTAGAGTCATGGTCAACGTGCCCAAGGCACCCTTAACTATTAACACCAAAATCAAAGATATTGTCAAGGAGATAGAGTAATGGTTAAACATTGTTACAAAGAAGCAAATAAAGTTGCAGATATAAATTTGCATTCATAGCCATATCCACCAAGGCAAATTAGAGGCTTTCTTCAACTAGACAAATAGGAGATGATTTCCTTCATAATCACACAACTAAAAGCTGCAGAGAATTTCAATTTCAGCTACTTGAACTTTGTTTTGTTATTAGTAGATTGAGTAGTGTTTTTTCTGTTGAAGTTTCTTGACAGAATATTCAGAGTTTGGTAACTCTCACATTCTATGAAAGAGTCAAGCACTGCGATGAAGGGAGCCATAGCGTAACTGGTAAAGTTGTTGCCATGTAACTAGGAGGTCACGGGTTCGAGCCGTAGAAACAACGTCTTGCAGAAATGCAGGGTAAAGCTGCGTACAATAGACCTTTGTGGTCTGGCCCTTCCCCGGACCCCGCGCATAGCGGGAGCTTAGTACAGCGGGCTGCCCTTTTTACTCAAGCAATATGGTCCTCCTTTTCCAAATAAGATCCTTTCCCACTATTCTATTTTAAGCTATCCCATTGTATTGTAAATAATTCGACTTAAAAAATTAGTTAAACATTCTTTAAACCTCACACTTATTTCTATTATATTATGAGAAAACTTTTGAAAATACCAGATGTAATCTAAGTTTAACCAACAATACCTTATTGTCGCACTTCCTTTGGTAATCGGTTGGTAACTTAATTTACCAACCAATTTGTTTTTTTGTCGGAATATTCTTTTGTAGTGAATCCAATTATTTAGTGGGTAGACCTTTTTGGTAGATGTAATCGTTCATTAGATTAAAAAAAAAAGGAATATATGGGGTATAATGTAAAATATATGTTTGGTTTATAATAAATAAATTTGGAGAAACTTTTATTTCCAGTTTTTACACTGTCTTAAAAGGCTTTGGATGAAGAGTATTGGTGAAGGACACTTTTGTCATTTAGTTAGTTTATCCTGAGATTATTAATCTACATTGAATAATGAATATTGTATAAAAATAATACTAGAATTGTAATATATCTAGTCCCGGCATTGCTCATACTGGAAACGAAAATTCCAAACATGGAATTAATTAAAGAATCTCATATTTTTATTATGAGATTATTATCTCTTATCCCACAAACCAACAGAGTGAATAGAAGCATATGGTCCAAGTCCTCAATTTGACCTACTTAGATAGAAAATGGCAAGAAAATTACATCAAAATATCAATTTTCTGACTCATTATTGTCTGTATCTCAAATTTTCAACATCACGTGTATTCCTAGCTACAAGTTTTTCCTTTCGTTTAATTGTACCACAAGTTGAATTGCCAGCTTTTCTCCTTCTGTTATTAAAGAACTTTCAAAGTTTTGTTGTGTGGAGGAGAACAGATATGAATTTAAGCGTTTTAATGCTTTATTAGTGGGGCCAAAGTATCAATGAACCCTATTCTCTGTGACAATTACTATGAACAAACCAATTATATACGTTTATTTTTAAAATATAACCACAAAGGCGGCTAGATTATGTTAAGCAAATAAAACTTAATACTGAATTTATAAAATGAAATCTTATTAATTTAGTCACTATAGAAGAGATAAAATTTTCATGTATAGGTATATAATATTGTAAATTTACTCGGAATATTAGAGATAAAACTTTCATGTATATGCATATAATAAAGTGAATTTTATAAATTAATGAAATTAACTACATAAATATAAATATTTCTCGGATTTTCTCCAATACTCTCCGTATTATCAACTCCCTATAAACGGATGATAATATTACATTATGATGTGAACAGCTCAAACATATTAAAATGAAAAAACCATATATTTTATATACAATAATAGTTTGCAATAAAACATTAACAGTAAGCTATATAAAGTAAAAGAAAGAAAAGGCCATCAATTGCTACTAAGAACCTAATAACCTAATAGAACTTCTATCGCGCCGTAAAATTCATGGACTGGCGTGATTAGCACCCTATACTTTATTCGTATTGAGCGAATCATTCCATATGATATGCCCAAACCATATGCATTAAAACTAAAATAAACCATTTCCAAAACCATGCATAAAATATTTAAATCGAGGCTCATTCGGCCCATTTCATACAAGTAAAAAGTAATAAATTATACAATATCTATAAATGTCTCCGTTCATGATTGTTATGTGGAACCATATTACAACCCTACATTACTATTACTATCTATATATGGAAGCCTCTAAAACATGAAGTAAAATAACCACCCACGACAACCCCCAAATAAATAAAAAGGAAAGAACAACATAATAAGCTAGCGCGAACAAGAAATGGTGCCTCACCAAAATAAGTTGGAAAATAAATCATTTTAGCCCTGTATGCTCATCACGTGCCACACTGGCCTCATCCAGATTTCGGAAATATGACTACACAGGATTAGCGAATTATCCCATGATTACTCACAAAATAAGACGTGAAGTCATCTTATCAATTTTTTTTTCATGAATAGACCTCATCTCACACACACATATATATGTATATATGTGCGCGCGCATGTTTTCATATTGATTGTTTTTAGGTGAAAGAAATTTTTTATTGATCCCCACCTAGCAAAGTTACTTACAAGTAATATTTCCAATCCATAATCTATAAGCTATCCTATCTAGCTCAATGTCAAAACTATATCGTTATTCTCTTCTCCTTGAGCATCCCTAGTAGGTAGGTTTGCCCAGTTAGAAACTAGTCCTACACTATTGCATAGTCATTGCTATTTCTTTATCTGTACAATTTATTGATTCACTCTATTTTTTTTCTATTCTTCCTGTTGGCTTCTATGAGTTATAGTCTGTATTTGCTATCCTCTTTTATGCTCTTCCACATCTTTGTTTGCAATGGTACTTTCTGATTCCATAGAGCTTCATTATATTCCTTGCTCGCCATATTCCATACATAACTGCTGTGATGATTGAGGTCACGAATCCTCGGCATATTCTCCTTTTTATACGTCTACCCATTTTCCTCCAAATGCTTTGCATATCTGGTTGCTTCAGCTTTATTCCCATCCAGTTGCATAGTTCATCAATGCACATTTTAGAGAATTGACACTCAAAGTACAAATGATGAATTGTTTCATCCTGCATTCCACAGAGTAGACATGTTCTCTCCTGGCTTATTCCCATCATATGTAGTCTGTCCCTCATAAGTAATCTCTATCTCATGATCAACTAGCCTATAAAACAATGTTTTGGAACATTTTAATCTATTCCAAATCCATCGTGCATATGACCATTTAATTAGGTGTTGCTCTTCTTCTCCATTGGTATCCTTCATCATTTACTGTGTACCCCTTCATTTTCCCCTTCCACCCTTTTTGTTCAAACCCTACAGCAAAAACTATTTTGATATTACATATTTTCTTCCAATACCATTCACTATCTTGCGGTGGTTTGTATTGCCACCAGTCTTTGTCATTTATGTATATGTGATTTACCCATTTAACCCATAATAAATTACTTTTTTGCTCTATATTTCATACATATTTTACCAATGTTGCTTCATTCCATAGCAAACAGTCTTGTATTCCTAATCCACTCTAGCTCTCTTTTTGTTCGGCAGACTAAGTCCCATGCTACCTGTAAGGATTTGTTCATGACACTTTTTCCATCCCATAGGTAGTTCCTACAGATAGCTACAATGTCCTTCATGACCCTTTTTGGTAGTAAGAAGATGAATTCCCAATATGACTGTAGGTGCAGCAACACTGTATTTACCAATTGAATTCTCCCTGCATACAGTAAGATCCTAGATCCCCATCCTTTGATCTATACCAGTATCTTGTCTATCAACATTTCACAATCTACAACACTTAGTTTCTTTGAGGATATAGGCACTCCAAGATATTTAAATGGAAGTTTACCTTTCTTATATCCTGTCAACTCACATATGTCTTTTATCTCTCTACCATTCATATTTGCACCTAAGATGTTCGATTTATTTGCATTAACAGCCATACCAGATGCATTCGAGAATGATTTGAGTCCCCTTAGCATGAGCATTACTGATAGATAATCTCATTTACTGAATAGTATCATATCATTCGCAAAACAAAGGTGTGTCAGCTTCAATCCTTTGCATTTTGTATGAAAAGCAAATTCTTCCTTTTTAGCTACATGCACCATGCATCATGCGCGTGAAATATTCCATACAGATCACAAACAGTAAAGGAGAGATTGTATCCCCGTGTCTTAATCCTCTTTTCCCCTTTATTTTGCCATAGCACCCACCATTTAAGTTCATATTAATTGTTGTCGTCCATATTTATATGGAGTTGATGATATGGAGAGTGTGGGAGCAAATCCGAGAAATATTTATATTTGTGTAGTTAATTTCATTAATTTACAAAATTCATTTTATTATATGCATATACATGAAAATTCTATCTCTTATATATCGAGTAAATTAAAAATTTGATACGCATATACATATAAAATTCGTTTTCTCACTCTCTTCTTCTCCATAACCTACTTCCTCTCTCTTCACTCTTTAATTTCGTTTCACGGTGCCACGAAACGAAAACTTTGAAAATTCTCTAATTGTTGTCCCAATGTCCCACATCGGTGAAGTACCAATTTTGGTTGGTACTTCACCCTATAAAAGAAGGCCTAATGTTTAGGATTTAAACACACTTCTCATTTGCCTTCGTATCTCTTTAAGGCATTTGTATCTTCTTTCTTTAGTATTATTTCACTTGTATTTTTGGAGTGGAACAAAATATTGATTGTGTCCGAGGAAGTAGGCAAAATTAGTCGAACCTCGTAAATTCTGGTGTTCCTTTTATTGTTGCTTTATTGTCTTATTTATTATATGGTGGCTATCATAATTTTTGGTATAATAGTTGTGACTCATTCACACTATATACATTTGGCTTCCGCAACAATTGGTATCAGAGCCAAGGTACTGTCTAAGTATGATCTGTGGTTGCAGCATAGTCTGATCTTCCACATCAGAAAAGATTTATTTTGGTAAGTGAGTCAAGGTTTTGTCTGAGTCTGCTCTATGGTTGCATCTTAGTCTGATCTTCCACACCAGAAAGGAAATAATCTTGATTTGTGTCGTCAGCTATTAAATAATATTTGTGTCAAAGGTGGGAGACAATAAACAAGAAAAATCTACATCAAGTGTCAACAATACATCATCATTGGCATCTTCGCTTATGACAAGAATTGTATCAAGTGCAACATTTGCGGTAGAAATTTTTTACGGTTCAGGACATTTTGGGATGTGGCAAGGAGAGGTTCTAGATGTCCTTTTTCTACAAGAGCTAGATCTTTCTATTGAAGAAAAGAGACCAGATATTATTGGAGAAGAAGATTGGAGAATTTTCAACCATGTTGCTTGCGGTACCATTCAATCCTACCTTGCTAGAGAGCAGAAATATCCATATACAAAGGAAACTTCTGTAAGTAAATTATGGAAAGCACTGAAGGATAAATTTTTGAAGGAAAACAGTCAAAATACATTGTACATGAAGAAGAGACTGTTTCGCTTCACCTATGTTCTTGGTACCACGATGAATGAACATATCACCAATTTCAATAAGTTGGTCACAAATTTGCAAAATATGGATGCAACTTTTGATGATGGTGACTTGGACTTGATGTTGTTGGGGTCACTTCCTGATGAGTACGAGCACCTTGAAACTACTCTACTCCATGGGAATGATGAAATTTCTCTCAGAGAAGTTTGTTCGGCTTTGCACAGCTATGAACAAAGAAAGGGAGAAAAACAGAATGACGGAGAAGGAGAAGCACTGGTTGTGAGAGGTCGTCCTCAAAATCAAACGAGGACAAAGAAGGAAAAATCAAAGTCAAGATCTAGACCCATCAAAGATGAATGTGCCTTTTGTCGAGAAAAGCGGCACTGGAAGAAAGACTGTCCGAAGTTGAAGAATAAGGCCAAATATAACAATGGAAAGACCATTATGGATTCAAATGTAGCTGATTATGATGATTCAAACTTCTCATTAGTTACAACAGAGTCATCAACATCATCAGACATATGGTTGATGGACTCGGCTTGTAGCTATCATATGTGTCCCAACAAGGACTGGTTCGTGGATTTTCAAGAAGGAGAATATGGAGTCATCCACACAGCGGACAACAACCCTCTTACCTCATATGGAATTGGTTCAATACGATTAAGGAACCATGATGGAATGATCAGAATATTAACAGATGTTCGATATATACCAGATTTGAAAAAGAATCTCATCTTTGTGGGAGCCCTAGAATCAAAAGGGTTCAAAATCATTGCAGAAATGGAGTGATGAGAGTATGTTCCGGTGCACTAGTGTTAATGAAGGCCAATCGGAAAAATAATAATATGTACCGTTATCGTGGTAGTACAGTTATTGGGACAGAGACAGTGATATCTAGTGACGAAATAGAGGCAGAAGCAACCAGGTTATGGAACATGCGCTTGGGACATGCTGGAGGAAAATCCTTGAAAACTCTATCAGATCAAGGATTGTTAAAGGGAATAAAGGCTTGAAACTTGGAGTTTTGCGAGCATTGTGTCAAAAGGAAACAGACAAGGGTTAAGCGATCCATAATACTAAAGGCATTTTGGATTATGTACACTCTGATGTTTGTGGTCCTTCCAAAATACCTTCATTGGATGGGAAGCACTATTTTGTAACCTTTGTTGATGATTTTTCCCAAAGAGTGTATACAATGAAGAGCAAAGATGAAGTGTTGAGAATTTTTCTCAAATGGAAGACGATGGTGGAGAATCAAACAGGCAGGAGGATCAAGTGTATTCACACAGACAATGGAGGTGAATACAAAAATAATCATTTCAATAAAGTCTGTGAAAATGATGGCATCGTCCGACACTTCACTGTCAGACATACACCATAACAGAATGGAGTGGCAGAACGTATGAACCGGAACTTGCTGGAGAAGGTACGGTGTATGTTGTCTGTCTTGGACAAAGAATTTTGAGCTGAGGCAATTACATATGCATGACACCTCATTAATCGCTTACCATCTGATGCTATTGATGGGAAGACACCATTTGAAAAATGGTATGGAAAGCCTGCTGTAAATTATGACTTTTTGCACATATTTGGCTCAACTGCATATTATCATAACAGAGTCAAAATTGGATCTAAGGGCAAAGAAGACTATTTTTATGGGGATTACTTCTGGAGTCAAAGGATATCGCTCATGGTGTCCTATGATAAAGAAAGTAATATTCAGCAGGGATGTTACCTTTGATGAATCTGCTATGGTAAATAAGGTAACAGAAGATACTAAACAAAATGAGGGTGCTTCTAAGCAGGTGGAGTTTGAGGGAAAATTTATTTTTCCTATACAAGAAGCAGAGGAGGAAACAAATGAAGATTATCTTCTGGAAGAAGAGCCAGTAGAGAGGGAGATTCCAACTCAGGAACCTTAACAACAACTTGAATCAATAGCAACCAGCAAGCCAAAAAGGACAATAACAAAACCTATTCGTCTTTATAGAGATGGTTACTTGTGCCGCCTCAATTGTAGCTGATGATGTTCCTACCACTTATAAAGATGCAGTCCAAAGTTTAGAAGAAGATAAGTGGAGGATTGTCATGAATGATGAAATACAGTCCCTTCATCAGAATCATACATGAAGATTGGCTAATCTCTTAAAGGGAAAGAAAGCAATTGGGTGCAAATGGGTGTTTGCAAAGAAAGAAGGATTTTCTAACCAAGAAGATGTTCGCTACAAAGCAAGATTGGTGGCCAAAGGATATTCTCAAAAGGAGGGAATTGATTACAATAAAGTATTTTCTCCAGTTGTAAAACATTCCTCCATTATAATTATGTTGGCTTTAGTAGCACAGTTGGATTTGTAACTAGTTCAGATGGATGTAAAACTATATTTTTACATGGAAATTTGGAGGAGGAAATCTATATGACTCTGCCAGAAGGATTCAAAGTTGTTGGAAAATAAAATATGGTATGCAAACTTGAAAAATCATTGTATGGATTGAAACAATCTTCTAGATAATGGTACAAGCGATTTGACAAGTTTATGTTGCGGCAAGGGTACAAGAGAAACAAATATGATCATTGTGTGTATTTGTGCAAGCTTAAAGATGGTTCCTTTGTATATCTTCTCCTATATGTTAATGATATGTTGATAGCTTCTAAGAATTCGGAAGAAATTGATAAGTTGAGGATTCAACTGAAGAAGGAGTTCGAGATGAAGGATCTGGGTGAGGCAAAGAAAATTCTTGGCATGGAGATAATAAGAGATACACGTTCAAAGAAACTCTGATTATCTCAGAAAGAATATCTGAAAAGAGTACTACAACGTTTTGGCATAGATGAAAAGACTAAGCCAGTTAGTACTCCACTTGCTCCCCATTTTAAGCTAAGTACTACTATGTCGCCAAAAGATGAAGCTGAACGAGAGTATATGTCAAAGGTACCATACGCAAATGTTGTTGGCAGCTTGATGTATGCAATGGTCTGTACGAGATCTGACATTTCACAAGTTGTTGAAGTTATTAGCAGATATATGCATAATCCAGGAAAGGAGCATTGGCAAGCTGTGAAGTGGATTCTACGGTATATTCATAATACTGTAGATGTTGGGCTAGTTTTTGAGCAGGAATGCAATCAGTCTGCAGTTGGATATTGTGACTCAGATTTTGCGGGTGATCTGGACAAACGAAGATCAACTACTGGTTATGTGTTTACTTTTGCAAAGGCACCAGTTAGTTGGAAGTCTATTTTGCAGTCAACAGTTGCTTTGTCTACAACAGAGGCAGAGTACATGGCTATTATAGAGGCTGTGAAGGAGGCAATTTGGCTTCAGGGATTGCTAAAAGAGCTTGGTATTGGACAAAAAAGTATCAGAATTTTTCGGTTTATCATGCAAGGATGAAGCACATTGATGTTCGGTATCATTTCGTACGAGAAATCATAGAAGAAGCTGGAGTTGCGGTGAAGAAAATTCATACTACAGAGAATCCTGCTGATATACTGACAAAAGTGGTGACTGCGGTCAAATTTCAACATTGTTTAGATTTGATCAACATTGTTGAACACTGAAGATTGAAGATGAAGACATAACCAAACTTTGTATTGAGAGAAAATTGAAGATGTGGAATTTTCCCAAGGTGGAGATTTGTTGTGCCAAAGTCCCAAGTACCAATATAAAAGAAGGCCTAATGTTTAAGATTTAAACACACCTTTCATTTGCCTTCTTATCTCTTTAAGGGATTTGTATCTTCTTTCTTTAGTATTATTTCACTTGTATTTTTGGAGTGGAATAAAATATTGGTTGTGTCCGAGGAAGTATGCAAAATTAACCGAACCTCGTAAATTCTGGTATTCCTTTTATTGTTGCTTTATTGTCTTATTTATTATTTAGTGGCTGTCATAATTTTTGGTATAATAGTTGTGACTCATTCACACTATATACATTTGACTTCCGCAAAACTAATAACATAAGAAAAAATGCTGACAATTCAACTTGTGGGACAATTATTAAACACTGTACTGAGTTTGGAAGAAAAAAAAGGTAGGAATACAAGTGATGTAGAAATTTTGAGATAATTAATGAGTCAGAGAAAAGTGATATTTGGGATAATTTAAGAGACATCCTCTCATTTCGCTTCGTAACACTAACTTCCATTCCATTGTGGTTTACGATATTACGATCTGCCTTGGCAAGCTAGTAAGAATTTAAGTTTAGATATTTAACATCCATACCTGGTGGCTGGTAGTCTCAAAGTTCTTTACACTATCACTTTATAAAAGTTACGTAAAAGTTTTTTTTTTTATTTTGTTTACTCCTGTTTCAATTTAAATGACACATTTTTCTTATTAGTACGTTTTAAAAATAATTGGAAACAATTTAACTTTAAACTTTTTATTTTACTCATTTTGTCCTTAATGAGAAATTTTTATAACAACAAAAAAGTCATGATCCCACAAAGCTTTTTGCCCTTTAGTTTTTAGGACCATGAAAAGTGCAAGTCAAACTTTGTGGAAACAGACAGTAATATAAATGTTTCAAACGTGAAGAATTAAGTGATCCAACTTTGTGAGTGATGTCTACCTAGTATAAAGTCAAGTAAGGCTACTGCAAAAAGATTAGGTGATCCTGCAAATGTTGATCAGTTAAAATCTGATCTTAAGATCACATTAACGTAATCTTGTTAGTTGTTTAGATTACATAAGAGATTAATTAGAGAGTTGGCTGTGTGTCTCTCACCACTATATATACTTGTCTTTTCTCTTCCATTTAAGTCATCAGTTTTCAACAATTGAGAGTTCCTTCTTTCTTCTTTAAAAGAACAAAAACAATACTCTCATCTTCCATTAGCAATGGCCTCAGCAGCAGCAGTTGGCAACTATGAAGAAGAGATCGTTCGCCCCGTCGCCAACTTCTCCCCTAGTTTATGGGGTGTTCAGTTCCTTTCATTCTCCATTGACAATCAGGTAAATAATTAACTTCTTTCTATATAGTTTCTTCTTGCAAGCATGGTTAATTTCTTTCTTCTTTATGTTTATTGAACAACATTAATTTGCCAATATCTGTTTTGTTTTTTACTTTTTGTTTTTAAACATTCAAATATACGATATATAGGTTGCGGAAAAGTATGCTCAAGAGATTGAAGCATTGAAGGAACAGACAAGGAGTATGTTGTTAGCAACCGGAAGGAAGTTGGCTGAAACATTGAATTTGATTGACATTATTGAACGCCTTGGCACATCCTACCACTTTGAGAAAGAAATTTATGATATTTTGGATCAAATTTACAACCAAAACTCAACCTTCGATGATTTGAGCACTTCTGCACTTCAATTTCGATTGCTCAGGCAACATGGTTTCAACATCTCTCATGGTAAGTTCATCATAAAGCACATACGCCTTTAATATAATGTTGTTATATATCCATTTGGAAGAAGGCTAGTTACTCTATCTTGAGTTTTATTTTTTTGAAATACCAGAAATTTTCAGCAAATTCCAAGACGAAAATGGCAAATTCAAGGAGTCTCTTGCTAGCGATGTCTTAGGACTATTGAGCTTATACGAAGCTTCATATGTAAGAACTCATGCTGACGACATCTTAGAAAATGCACTTGCTTTCTCAACTATTCATCTTGAATCTGCAGCTCCACATTTGAAATCTCCACTTCGGGAGCAAGTGACACATGACCTTGAGCAACCTTTGCACAAGGGCGTTCCTAAAGTTGAGACCTGATTCTTCATCTCATCAATCTGTGAGAAGGAGCAATCAAAGAACAATATGTTACTTCGATTTGCCAAATTGGATTTCAACTTGCTCCAGATGTTGCACAAAATAGAACTTGCTGAAATATCAAGATGCAATATATAAAAACAATAAAACCTTTTTGACTGATCATTTCTCTAAGTACTGATGTTAATTTGTTATGCTGCAGGTGGTGGAAAGATTTGAATTTTGTGACAACACTTCCATATGCAAGAGATACAGTTGAATGCTACTTTTGGGCATTAGGAGTATATTTTGAGCCTCAATATTCTCAAGCTAGTATCATGCTCACTAAGACCATATCAATGATTTCGATTTTGGATGACACCTTTGATTCTTATGGTACAATTAAAGAACTTGACACATACACGGATGCCATAGAAAGGTATATATGAACTTCATCAATTCATTTATTCAGATATACTTTGAAAGTGATCAATATCATGAAAAGATTAAGGCGAGCTTTTGCTCATTATATTTATGTTCTTTTAAAATGCACAAATTTACCATAGCTTTGTCACCTTGCAGATAGGATATTAGCGAAATCGATCGGCTCCCTGATTACATGAAAATCAATTATAAGGCTCTTTTAGATCTTCATGAGGATTATGAAAAGGATTTGTCTAGTGATGGAAGATCTCGTGTTGTCTACCATGCAAAAGAAAGAGTCTGTAGACCCAACGACCTAACTATCAAACTACTTTTTCCTTAATCAATTTTTCACATTGTTTTATCTCGTGTTCTTTTATTCGTGATCATAAGCTCGAAGCAAACAAGCAATTCTCTAACACTGGAATTCATATGTTTGGGTTTCATAGGTGAAAGAACTAGTAAGAAATTATAATATCGAAGCAAAATGGTTTATTGAAGGATATAAGCCATATTTTTCTGAATACCTAAGCAATGGGCTAGCAACTAGCACCTATTACTCGTGCCCTACAACATGTTATTTGGGGGTGAAGTCTATTACCGAGCAGGATTTTGAATGGTTAGCAAAGAATCCTAAGATTTTTGAAGCTAGTGCAATATTATGTCGAATTATTGATGACATAGCAACATACGAGGTATGAGTTGTATCCCCACACATATTAGATCATTATATGATATTTGAGCAAACAAAGTATTGCGACGACAATTGAGGCAACCCTAATCAATTTGCCTTTACAGATTGAGAAAAGTAGGGGACAAATTGCAACAAGAATTGAGTGCTACATGAGAGATTATGGGGTATCAACAGAAGAGGCAATGACTAAATTTCAAGAAAAGGTTGATGCAGCATGGAAGGATGTTAACGAAGGAATTCTTAGGCGCACTCCTGTCTCTATGGAGCTTTTATATCGTATTCTCAATTTTGCTCGTATTGTTGACTTTTCATATAAAAACAACCAAGATGGATATACTAACCCGGAGAAAGTTTTAAAACCTCACATTATTGCCCTACTTGTGGAATCCATCAAAATCTAGAGCTGCCAACTATTGCTCATCTTAAGGAAACTTCATTCATCTTTGTTTAGAAAATAAGATGTTGTGTTTTTATCTTGTTGAATAAAGTTGTTAGGGAGTCGCTTTTGCGATAGTGCAGTGCACTTCCTAACTAGGACGCATTTAAATCCTTATAAGAATAATGCTACAAGTCTAATATTTATAATACATAATTAAGAAGAAGAAATAAAATTGAAGTTCCTTTTCTAGTTCTCTTGTTTTGCTTTCATTTTATATTATCTTAACACAAGCTCTTTTCTTTTTTCTTTAAGTTATTTCCTGATTGTACATCTTAAGTTGATATTTGAGGTTTCTAGTGACGACATCCCCACTAAAGCAATAGTTTGAAACTTATTACAAAAATTGAGATATTTGACGAGCGCAATTTCCACATTGACAACCATTAAAAAGCTTTGAATTCGAATTTGGATTTTCAAAAAACATTGTTTGTTAGAATTGGATATTGTTGCAAATAATTGAGGATTCTTTCTAGGTCTCATTCTATCTCTCAATCCCAAATTTCAGTAATGTAAAGCAAAGGAAAAGAGAAGAGCAATTCTACCATTGAGAGCCATTAAAAAAGCTTTGAAGCTTTGAATTCGAATTTGGGTTTTCAAAAATCATTATTTGTTTGGATTGGGTGTTGTTGCAAATAACTGAGAATATGGTTTGGAGTTTATATCTCAATTTTGAGGGGTTTTGGTGAAGATTAGACTTGGTTTTGGCTGAATTTCAGATTGAAACTCGAAGAAGAAGAAGAAGACATGACATACATTATACTGTAGAAATTGAAGCAAAATTGTAGAAAAATTATAGAAAAATTGTATTTTGTTGTTTATATATTTTTCTTTTATTCATTTAACTATTGTATGAAAGTTGAACAACATTGTATAAAAATTATATTTAAGTTGTATGATATTGTAGTTGTATATAACTGAGTAGAAATAATGTATGAAAAGTGTAGATAAGTTGTATAATATATAATTAGTTGTATGAAATTTATTTTTTACCATGTATAAATCAGATACAAAATATACAAAAGACATATTGTATAAAATTTATTTTTAAGTTGTATGTTGTTCTAGTTGTATTTAACTGGGTAGAAATAATGTATGAAAGTTGTAGATAAATTGTATAATATATAATTAGTTGTATGAAATTTATTTTACTATGTATAAATTAGATACAAAATATACAAAAGACATATTGTATAAAAGTTGTATTTAAGTGGTATTATATTGTAGTTGTATATAACTGGGTAGAAATAATGTGTGAAAATTGTAGATAAGTTGTATAATATATAATTAATTGTATGAAATTAATTTTTATATGTATAAATCATATACAAATTATACAAAAGATATATTTTATAAAATTGTATAAAAATTATTTAGTTATATCGAAGTTCGTTTAGAACAGAATAGAAAGAACGTAAAGTGCCTTGCAGCTTAATTCCAAAATCTCACAATTACTACCACTACATGTTCTGGATTTCTTCTTTCCTTAGAATTGGTAACTGATACTCCTATATTAAACTAGCATAATGCAAAACTTATACAATGATAAAAGGATGGCGAGACTACTTCTTCACCGCACAATAATATTGTGTGATGACCCAAAAGGTCATCACTTGTGTTGCAAGTAAATTCAGTGTCCTAAGACCTTAAAACATCCTATTCGTCTCACCTCGATATGCGTGCACAGTCCAGACGCGTATCCGAAAAGCTATTTTGTGAAATTTTGTGAAAAATGATGAATTTTGCTTTTAAAATTAATTTGAGTTGACTTCTGTCAACATTTTGGGTAAACGGACCATGACCCGTGCTTTGACGGTCCCATTGGGTCCGTAGGAAAATATGGGACTTGGGCATATGCCTGGAACCGAATTCCGAGATCCCAAGCCCGAGAAATAAATTTTTAAAGAAAATTATTTTCTGGAAAATATGTGTTTTTGGAAATGAAATATGTTTGAAAGTAATAGTATCGGGCCCGTATTTTTTATTCCGGATCCCGATACAGGTCTTATATAGTATTTAAGTTGAGCCCATAAAGTTTGGTAAGAAACGGACTTGAAATGACATGAATCGGACCCTTGGTTGTTAAAAATGGAACTTAAGAGTTCATGAGATATTTCTTTGATATTGATGCTAAATTCGTTGTTAAAGGTGTTAATTTGACAATTTGATCGCACAAGTAAGTCCATATGATGTTTTTGAGTTAGTATACATATTTCGTTTGGAGCCCCGAGGGCTCGGGTGAGTTTCGGATAAGTTCTGGGATGTTTTTACACTTAGAAAAGTTGCAGGTTCAGAGAAAGTTGCAGGTCTCTGAAGTCAAGTCTCGCGGTCCGCGGAGAAACCTTCGCGACCGCATTGGGGACTTCGCTACCGTGGTGGGAATTATGCGGTCCGTGGTGGGTCAAGGCCATACCTTTGTGGCCGCGCTCGATTTCTTGCGGTCCGCGGTGGAGCTCCGCAGCCGCAATCCTTTTTATACAGTCCGCGGAGAGGGTCTGAGAGGGGTATATTTAAGCGGACTTTTCAGTTATTTTTCACTTTTCAAAACCCTAAAACACAATAGGTGATTTTCCATACACTCTTTCTTCTCCTAAAACACTAGTAAGTGATTTCTAACTTATTTCTTTCACTCCTTAACTTCTTTTAACAAGATTTCATCCTAGAATCTAGGGTTTTCATGGTGGAATTGAGAATTTTGGGTAAAACCTAAGAATATTGAAATTTGGGGATTTAGACCTCAAATTGAGGTCGGATTCCAAAACCAATTATATATCCGGGCTCGGAGGTGAATGGGTGATCGGGTTTTTGGTCCGAATTTCGAGTTTGGACCAAGCGGGTCCGGGGTCGATTTTTGGACTTTTTGGAAAAAACATTGGAAAACCTATTTTCATGCATTAGAATTGGTTCATTTAACATTTACTGATATCATTATGTAAACTGTGGCTAGATACAAGCGAGTTGGTGGTGGAAACAAGAGGTAAAGCGGTAGTTGAGACTTGAATTGTGTTCGTGGCATCGAGGTAAGTGTTTGGTCTAACCTTAGGTTGAGGGATTAGGAGTTGAGTCTTATTTGCTATGTGCTAAATATTGAGTACGACATATAGGTACGGTGACGAGTATCTATATGTTGGTGTCAACCGTGAGTATTATTCAATGTTTAATGTGACTCTGTTTCATATTATTCATGCTTTACATAATGATTTTTATTGATGAATAAGACTTGTGAAAGCATTATTGGCGATTGAACATTGTAGAGCGTTGACTCAAGTTGAGAATTGAATTGAGAACTAAATGTGGAAAAGAGAAGAGGTTTATGATATTATCTCTCTTGTCGGGATGTTATTGCCTTGTAGTATCTCCCTTGCCGGGACGTCATTATTCATGATATTTTTTTCCTTGCCGGGATATTATTGTTGTGCTATTGTTCCCTTGCCAGAATTTTTATTTTAATTTACTTGATTCCCTTGCCCTTATTGCTTTGGGTGAGGAAGAGAGTTAAAGCACGAAGGGTGATGTCATGCATGATATTTGTGAGAGAGTGTAATGCACAAAGGGTGATGCCGTGTATGATTTTGAGAGTGTTAATGAACGAAGGGTGATGTCGTGCCAATATTGTAAGGTAAAAGCACGAAGGGTGATGCCGTGTCGCACGATGTACAATTCCGTGCCAATTATTTTGATTTCTATGGTGAGGACGAGAGTAAAAGCACGAAGGGTGATGCCGTGCAGATTCTATTGATTCTTATGGTGAGGATGAGAGTAAAAGTACGAAGGGTGATGCCGTGCACTTGTCTTTTATTTCTGCTTCTTATTGATATTTGAACTTTGGTGGATCCTTATATTTATCTGTTGCTCTTATGTTATTATTTGATGTTCCCCGTAACATGTTTCCCCCTCCCGCCCTTAACTGTTCATTCTTGCTGTTACTTTTCGCTGTTTATGATTTAACTGCACAAGTTTATTTGGTAGTCTGGTCCTAGCCTCGTCACTTCTTCACCGAGGTTAGGCTAGGCACTTACCAGTAGATGGGGTCGGTTGTGCTGATACTACACTCTACACTGTATGCAGATCCCGGAGTTGCAGCTTATAGACCTTACCTTTGGGTTGCTGCCTTCAGTCCATTCGTAGATCCGAGGTAGTCCTGCAGGCGTCCGCAGGCCTTGGCGTCTCCTTCTATCCTTTCATCCTGTTTCATTTATGTATTTCAGGGACAATGTTGTATTTATTTTCTTCGGACCCGTATTTGTAGTGTTCTTAGACCGTCTATGAAATTGTGACACTTATTCTGGGTACTCTTTGTTTAAGGAATTGTATTGGAAATATTTAAATGGTTTTATTTTGTTCTTCCGCTTATTTAAATTCCGTTGTATATATAATGCTGGTTCATAATTGTTAAAAGATTAAAATGGGAAAAAGGTAAATAATTCAAATGGTTGGCTTGCCTAGCTTTCATTAGTAGGCGCCATCACCACTCTCGAGGGTGGGAAATCCGGATCGTGACATATTGGCATTGGATTACAGGCAATTCAATATTAAAAATTCCTGAGAATAACAGAGGCTGGCCTACAACTTTAACCAAAAAGGAAATGTAGGGTTTTTGCAAGTGATAAAAGATACTAATTAATGATGGTACTCAGAGAGTTCAGAAAGCGAAGAGGAGAAAAAAAAAGAAGGAAAAGGGGATGGGAAGCCTAATAATGAGGCGACGATTACTTCTTCTTCAAATAAACATATACTCTAAAGCATGGAGTTCATATACTTCTGCATATTCATTTCTGCACTTATGCAGAATTTGACAAAAATTTTGCCATTTCAATAGTTTTGCTTGACCTTTTAAAAGAAAAATAAATATCGTACACCGGCATTCTTCGGAGTGCAAGATGGCTTGAAAGCACTGGAAGGGGCCACTATGTTTGGTCTAATTCTTTATTATTAATCAAACAAAGTTTTATAATTGTCTTTTACCTTATTGTTTTCCTAAGAATGAACCAGAAATATTTACAAGCTTTTATAGATATCTTCCTGGAATATTAAGTTCAACTATTTTGCTATTTTTCTTATATTTTTATGTGGTATATATCCTCTCCCTTGAAACCTCCCTGCCCAGTTTACGATTGTTGAAAAATATGAAAAGAGAAGAGGAGAAAAAAAAAGAAAAGGATGTAACTAAATTCCTTAATTAAAGGCACTAATAATGGATTGAGAGCCTTTTAAGGTGGAATGTATATATTTTGTAAACAAAACTTGTGTAGGTAGGATAATTTACTAAACATGACTATTTAGGGTAATAAAGTTTCCAATAAGTGTATAAGAATGAAGAAATCCCAATTGAAAAAAAGATCTGCCGGCCCAGGGGAAAAAGACAAAAGAAACACTAATCATCTGAAAATTAAGAGCATGTTACTCAGAATTTTATATATGCCATTTTATTTATTCTTCAAGGGAAACATCAGAATTTCCAATCATTCAAACTAAAATTATTGGCTTAGATAGATGAACGTACGGAGGAAGTGGTCAAACAAGTAGATCATTAGAAAAAAGTGAAGAAAATCTGGACACACAAGTAATGGTTAACTATATATAGAGAGAGTTACCTATTTTTGCATATGGAGAGTTACCTGTTATTATTGCAGGTTAACTATATCAGGTTTAATACGATGAGTTACCTTTCATCTGACAGTGTAAAATTCTTTCAGTATATATTTATAGAGAAGTTTTATTGTATGTCTCACATTAGTTGTGTGAGGCTTTATCTCACAAATTTGTGGACCCCAATCTTATACTTTTGGGTCCACAAAAATCCAGATCCACAAAACTGTAAGACAACAAAAAATACTTCATACAACTATTGTAAGTTGTATAAGACACAAAATAAATTTTTTCATATTTGTATATTACATACCAGACATAACGTCTTGTCTTGTCTATTCCATCCAAGCAATTGACAGGCAAAATAATATACTTTTATTCGATTGGTCCGAAGAATGAAGACTTGGTCCCTTAGTTTCTGCCGACTAAAGCTAGAAGACAGAGTCACATAAATTAAACATGATTTTCAAGCTCTAAACCAAAACCTTATTTATTTACACTCACCATTTGCATAAACTAGCAGATATACAAGGTCAGTCCAAACATTGTTAGTTTAAGACATATTTTTCCTAAAAATGTCAGGTGAGGAGGGATGGACTTCCACGGGCGAAGAAGAGGAATCCATGTACGATCGGAAAAACGGCTACGATTCCAAGACTGGAATCTATCACTCAGTCCTCCAACTTAGTGAACAACACAAAATGCCTAGTGATAATCTTGATCTTGACACAGCCAAATTTGTGTTGTCACAATTTCCATCCCCTGCTCAAGCTGAGTCACAAATAGCACTAATTGACTCTGCAAATAACCAGAAATTAACCTATGCTCAACTCCGTCGCGCTATCGCCTCACTTGCCACAGGATTATACCATGCACTAGGTGTTAGAAAAGGTGATGTTGTGTTTGTTTTGTCACCAAATTCACTTTTGTATCCGACTATATGTCTAGCTGTTCTTTCAGTTGGTGCTATATTATCCCCTGCCAATCCTCTTAACACTGAATCAGAAATTTATAAACAAGTACGTTTATCGCGTGCAAAACTAGCCATTTCTGCACCAGAAGAAGTACATAAATTAGTCCGCACTGGTGTGCCAACTCTTCTCACAACTCGATCCAAGAACGACGAAAATTCAGTTTCAGTAGAGGATTTGATTGAGAACTGTGACCCTTTAGAAATGCCAAAGGATAGACCAATGCTTTCGGATACAGCAGCAATACTATACTCTTCAGGAACCACTGGAGTTAGCAAAGGTGTAGTTTTGACTCATGCTAATTTTGTAGCAATTATGAAACTTCTTAAGTTCTACGTCGATGTAACATCGTCTCAGGACGATGTTTTCCTCTGTTTCATACCGATGTTTCATGTATACGGTCTAGTCTTTTTCGGTCTGGGATTATTTTGTTCAGGTGTTACAACTGTGTTGATGCAAAAATTTGATTTCCAAGCAATGTTGGAAGCAGTTCAGACACACAAAGTCAGTAACATTCCAGCAGTTGCACCAGTGATTCTCGGGCTAGTTAAGTATAATAAAGATAGTTATGACTTATCATCGTTGCGGAAGGTTTCCTCAGGAGCTGCACCACTGAGCAAAGAGGTAGTGTTGAATTATATGACCGTATCTTTAAACGGTTAGAGAGAATATCCTTTTTACCAATTGATTATATTATTGTGTCTCAACATGTCCCTTCACGTGTGGACCTGATTCAGTTTCATGGTCAAACACGTGAAAATATTTTTTGCTTTTTGGATGACACTGAGATTTGAACTTGAACTTGTTATCTGCTTTGATACCATGTTGAATTATTTTATCATCTCATATATCAGAGAAAATTAACCTACTTTCTATTACTTCATTATATTATGTCTTAACAGGTAGCTTATGCATTCCGGGAGAAGTTCCCTTGGGTGGAGCTCAAACAAGGCTATGGCCTAACTGAGACAACTGGTGCTGCTACATTTTTTGTTACCAATGAGGAGGCAAAGGCGCGTCCATGCTCAGTAGGGATGTTGTTCCCGAGCTTCTCCGCTAAGGTGGTTAATCACGATACAGGGGAAGCATTGCCACCATTTAAGGAAGGTGAATTGTGGTTAAAAGGTCCAGGGGTGATGAAAGAGTATTTCGGAAATGAGGAATCAACTGCTGCTACAATCACTGCTGATGGCTGGCTCCGAACTGGTGATCTTTGTTACTTTGACCACGAGGGGTATTTGTACATCGTTGATCGAATAAAGGAACTCATCAAGCATAATGGTTATCAGGTATGGGCAAACTTTCATGATCTCTACATTCACTATCTACGCGTCAAAGTAAATTTGGCCGTTTTGTTTATCTGATTAAAATTAGCGATAAGTATCAGATGATGAAAAATAGTTTAAATTGTTGTAAAAAGGGCAACCACGTACACAAAGCATCCCGCATTCACGCATGGTCTATATAAGGGCCGCATCCCTAGGTGTGATATGGACAGTCTATCCTAATGCAAACATTAGTGGCTGATTCCATGGCTCGAACCCGTGAATAGTTTATATTGTTGTGATTTTTTAAAGGAAAAATGACACTGTATGGCCGCTCTCAAAACAATAGCCGAAAAATATATATTTTTTATATATATATACATTTTGTACGTTATATACAAAAATTATACAAATTTTATACATTTTTGGGCTACCAAATGTACAGTTCTGGCGCAGGCTAAAAATGAAAAAAAGCTTTTTTTTTTTTTTTTTTTTAAATAAGTACTTTGTATTATGATAAAAACGCTGAAACTGATAACAGGTATTTCATATATTTGGTAAAAAAAGTGTCGATAAGCACATTTTCAGGTAAAATAAATTGGTTTATATTCAAATACAGGCAGCTCCAGCAGAACTTGAAGCAATACTATTGAGTCACCATCAGATACTTGATGCAGCAGTTGTCCCGTGCGTTGCCTCAACTCCTCTACCCCTCTCTCACTTTTCGTTAAATACAACTTTTGTATCTAACAATATAATATTTTTAAGCAGACTAGAAGACGAGGAAGCAGGACAAATACCAGCGGCATATGTTGTAAAAGCAGCTGGTTCTGAGCTCACAGAAGACCAGGTCATTCAATTTGTTTCTAGCCAAGTAGCCCCATACAAGAAAGTCAGAAGAGTTAATTTTATCAGTGGTATACCAAGATCAGCTGCAGGGAAAATATTGCGAAAGGAGTTAGTGCAAAACAAATTGCCAATTCTGTCCAAATTATAAATTTGTCCTTAGGAACCAATAGTTAGCAGCAACAAAAGAAAATGGATACATCGACAGTGTAAAAGATTGAGATTTACCTATCAGTTTAATTTTATATGTTAAAAAGGACAGTCCGGTGCACAAGGTATTCCGCGTTTACGTAGTGTCCGGAGAAGGGTCATATCCTAAGGGGCATGATGTAAACAATCTAATCGTTATTTTTACCTGTTATAATGAATAATTTACCATGTTTTGCAAATAATCATTTTAGCTATCAATCTATGATTGTTATGAAAAGTCACATATAATTAACTTTTAGTGACCAGATAATGTAAGTCATATGTACACTATCAATGTAAATATTGTTCAACTGAATCTCTTTCGACAAAAACAAATTACGCAAATAGGGAAAGAATGATTATTATTATTATTATTATTATTATTATTATTATTATTATTATTATTATTATTATTATTATAACATTTAAACGTTGAATATCCTTGATGTAAGGAATGATTGAGTGTACGTTTTATGTCACGTGTCAAATCCTAGGCGATTACTGCCCATAATAAGTAATTAACTTAAACATAAACAAATAATCTATTATACAACAAGTTAAATAACACTGCATAGGCGAGTAGTAATTCGGGAGAATACTATGAGAGTAATTACTCGACTAATTAGCAACCATAAGCGAATTGCATGAAAAGGAAAGTTAATTAGAACACAATAAGATTGGTGAATCGATCACAACCCTGGAATATTTATCTTTACTGAATTCTTAACAACCATTTTCTGCCTGCTTAGCTAGTTAATTGTTACAATCTATGCTTAGTTATAATCTCACCATTCAACTTCGATTGACTCGACTAAATAACAATTTGAGTGAAATTAGTGAATAGTTAGCACAAGTCTCTATAAGTTTGACACTCTATTTATTATTGTATTACTTTGTACGACCACATGTATATGCATGTGCGTTTGGAACAAAATTAATCAGATTAATATAAAACTCTTGACTGGTAATAAGCATTTCAGTCTGGTTGTGAAAACTTGCGAAGGCTCGTAGCATTTTTGGAAGTCTGCAGTGCGACCAAACTAAATTTCATTCTTAGGAATGTTGATTTTGTAAGAATTGCAGTCTTTTGTGGCCCACATATTGTGGTAATTAATTAAATTAACTTGTCTCCCAAGTAATTACCTTATCAGAAAATATTTTATTGTTATGCACATCTAGAAGTTTCCTTAATGGAAGAAAACTATTAATTATAAGTATCTAGGGCAATCGTACTTTACGGAGAAGTCCCTACGGCTAAAGCATCTACCTAATAGTCCCTAGCCTACCTATAAATATACTTGTGACTCTATCAGTGTGGCATCCTGTGATATGCACAGGCTAGAAGACTCCTTAGGTTTTCTGTCAAACGTTTCAAAGGCGATTCTCTATATCACTTGAACAACCATGGTTGAAGGTACGTTCTCACTAATATTTCGCTGCGTAGGTTCTGTGTATGTGCTTAAATTCTACATCGTGGTATCAGAGCTTGCCTTTAGCTATCTTGTTCAGTATCTGGTTTTGCGAATATAGTTGCAATAGATCTGTATTATTGTATGATTACAGATTCTCTTGATTTTATTTGATGTCTTTTAGCTAGACCGTAAATTGGATAATCGGTAGGATGGGTTCTCTTCCGTAATCTTGACTGTGTGTCACGACCCCAAATTCTTACCTTAGGATGTCGTGATGACACCTAGTCACTATGACTATGTAAGCCTAACACATGCTGATTTAATAACAGAATTGAACTATTTAATCATTTATATAAACCATTAAATGACATACATAGCTACAAACGGCCAATAGTTATACATTTTTTAAAACCTGTAGTACGGAGTAATAAGAATTACTAAAACACACTAGAATTTCTAAACACAATACTGTTTTGAATTACAGTTTAACAATACATAATGAAGTAGAATGGTGACTCCGAGACCTGCGAACGTCAAGCAGGTATACCTTGAAGTCTCCTATCGTGCAGACACAACTCTCAACAACACAATCAGAATACTTAGATCTGCACAAAAATGTGCTGAAGTGTAGCATGAGTACACCGAAACAGTACTCAATAAATATCAACCCTAACCTCGGTAGAGTAGTGACGAGGCCAGGTTAAGACACCTACTAGACATAGAAACATGATCAAGATATACATAAGCTAACAATGGAAAGAACGTCAATGTAAAACCAACAACGGAAAACTTATTGATTTACAACCAACAATAAAGTAATAGAAACATAAATGGTTGCAAGTAGTAAGCGAGTAATAAAGTGTGATGACCCGTCCGGTCGTTTTCAGTGTTGTATCCCCATTGGCCCATTTATTGCTTATCCTATGCTCATTTGCTATTATGTAACTTGCCAGAATAGTTAGTTTGGTTCCGGGGATGTTTCGGAGTGAGTTGAGACACTTAATCCCAAGGTTGGAAGCTTAAGTTAAAAGAGTTGACCGAATGTTGACTTATATGCAAATAACTCCGAATGGAGTTTTAACGGTTCCGATAGCTCTGTAGGGTGAATTTGGACTTATGAGTGTGTCCGGAGAGTGATTTGGGGGTCCGTAGGTGATTTTGGCTTAAAATGGCGAAAGTTAGAAAATTTAAAGTTTGGAGAGTTGAGAAATTTGACCGAGAGTTGACTTTCTAGTTACTGAGATCAGAGTTTGGTTCCTAAAGTTGGGATAGGTCCATTGTTTTATTTATGACTTGTATGCAAAATTTGAGGTCAATCAGAATAGATTTGATAGGTTTCGGCATCGATTGTAGAAATAAGACGTTCATAAAATTCATTAGACTTGAATCGGTGTGCGATTCGTGGTCTTAGTATTGGTTGATGTGATTTGACGCTTCGAGCAAGTTTGTATGATATTTTAGGACTCTTTAGTATGTTTGGTTGAGGTCCCGGGGGTCTCGGGTGGATTTCGAATGATTTACGGATTGGAATTTGGACTTAGAAGATGGCTGATGTTGCAGATTTTTAGTGTTTGCTTTCCTTCTTCGCATTCACGAGAGGGACCACGCGTTCGCGAAGTGTATCTGGTGTCAAGTGAGGAATTGTTGTTCGCGTTCAAGAAAAGGGAAATGCGTTCACGAAGGTCTAGGGAAAGTGTGCATCGCCAATGCAAGAAGGAAGTCGCGTTCGCAAAGAAGAGAGGGGCAGGCTTGGGACCTCACGAGTTTGGTGTACGCGTTTGTGAAGCTTAGGGAATTTGGATATCGCATTCACGAGGGGGATCTCGCATTCGCATAAGAGGATTTTGGCAGCAGAATATTTTTGTGCTTCGCAAATGGGAGGCACCTTCAGTGTTTGCAAAAAAGAGTTACCTGGGCCGAATATAAGTCTTCAAAACGAGGGTTAGAGTAAAATTTCACAATTTGATTTTTGGATCTCGGATTGGGGCGATTCTTGGAGATATTTTCAAGGGAGTAATTAGGGTAAGTGATTCTAACTCGGTTTGGTTAAATTACATGAATATATCATTATTTTCGTCATTTAATTAGTGTTTGGGGTTGAAATTTTGGGAAAAAATTGTAGAAACTTCATAGGCTTTAATTTGAGGATTTGAAGGTCGAGTTGTAATCGAATTTGAGTAATTTTGGTATGGTTGTACTCGTGGTTGAATGGGTGTTATGATTTGATTAGTTTTGTCAGAGTTCGAGACGTGGGCCGGGGATTGACCTTTTGAGTTGACTTTTTGACTTTTTTTTAAAAAACTTAGTTTTGTCATAGGGAATTGATTCATGTAGCTTGTGTTGATTGTATCGAATTATTTGTGACTATATTCGAGGCGTTCGGAGATCGATTCGCGAGGCAATGGCTTATTGGAGTATAGATTTGTACGGTTTGAGGTAAGTAACACTTCTAAACTTGGTTTTGAGGGTATGAATCCCTGAATTACGTGTTATGTGTTTGGTTTTGAGGTGACGTATATGTTAGGTGACAGGCGTGTGGGCGTGCACCGTAGAAATTATGATCCGGTTGATTTTGTGGTACTGTGTAGTCACTAGACCTTGTAGCCATTCATGCGATCTCTATGTGTTGGAGTAATTGAGTTGCTGATTCAAGTTTGAAATCGTGTTAGGCTATATGCTATTCCGGTTGAGACCCACTGTGGTAATATTTGTTATTGAATTATTTGCTTAGATGGCAATTTTATACTCAATCACATCCATCATTTGCATATCATGTCTCAATGTCTGTTACTATTATTGTTATGTCATACATCATTGTTTGGGCTAATTGACATGAGAGTTATGAGTCCGAGAAACTGGAGAGATTGATTATTGAATTGGGGCCTGAGAGCCGTGTTATGAGTGAGATTTGTGGATCGGGTTGCACGCTGCAACATGCCTTATGGCTATATATGGATTGGGTTGGACGCTGCAACATGCCTTATGGCTATATGTGGATCGAGCTTCATGCCGTAGCAGGTACCGTACAGTGCAGAGTGATTGAGTGTGATGAACGAGAATTGAAACAATCAGATTGAGTGCTCTTATAGTGTGAGTACGTGAGGTTTTCATTGCGTTGCATCACATACGGTTGCATATTGGCATATAGATGTAGAAATGTCATATTCCTCATATCAGTCACACTTGGCATATTTTATTTGTATTGAGCTTATTGTTAAACCTGAAATCTTGTCAACATTTTTTGTACAGTGTACAAACTGATAATGAGTTTTCTTGGAGATATTTGTCCTATTTCCTGTGATTTCTACACTGTTAAACTCTATATTTGTACTGTATTGGTTGAGTTCATCACTACTTTCAGCCCAAAGGTTAGTTTTGTTACTTATTGAGTTGGTTGTAGTCATAGTACACTCTGCACCTCATATGCAGATCCAGATATTTTCGGGCACGGTGGTCGCTTATCTTGGAGTTTTTGCCCGTTCGAAGATTATCGAGGTAGCTACTTTGGTGTCCGCAGACCTTGACTCTCCTCCTCTATCTCTTAGTTTTACCTATACTATTCTACCTTTTTAGACAGTGTTTCAGACTATGTTATTGGTTAGATGCTCATGTACTCAATGATACCCGCATTTTGGGAAAGTTTGTTGTCGAGTCGCAGTTGTCCATATCGGCTATTTATGAGAGTTAATACTATTAAATTGCTTCACCTTATTTTTTTAAATATAAAACGGCCAGTTTAATTGTGATTGTCAGCTTGCCTAGTTTTGTGATAGGAGCCATCGCGACATGTTGAGTTTTGGGTCGTGACAAGTTGGTATCACAACCTAGGTTATATTGGTCTCACAAATTATGAGCAAGTTCAGTAGAGTCTTGCGGATAGGTACAGAGACGTATGTACTTATCTTCGAGAGGCTGCCAAACCCTTAGGAAAACTTTACATTCTTGTATTCTTGTCATGCAAATTTGTTGATTTCGGAAACTAAACTTCTGTTGTTCTATTCTCTCACAGATGGTGAGGATACGTGCTACCAGATCGAGCGGACAACCACTAGTACCACCAGCTAGGGCCATGAGAGGCTAGGGCCACGGTAGTGTCCAAGGTGCAGCTTGTACAGCAGCTAGGGCAGCACCTGCAGATCCACCAGTTGCTCCATCTTAGGAGTAGATTCCATATGTGGTTGTACCGGTGGGAGCAACTCAGGCACTAGCACCTATTGTGATTCCAGGCCTTTAGGAGGCTCTGGCCCATATATTGACTATTTTCACTAGCCTTGCTCATGCGGTTTCTATTCAGAGCGCACCAACCATTTCTCAGGCCAGGGGAGGCACTTAAACTCCCGCCGCCCGCACTCCATAGCATGTGGTGTAGGGACTTCAGACATCGGGGGTACTACCAGCCCAGCCGGTTATAGTTGCTCAGGTCCAGGTGGTCCTATTATGAGTGATGAGGTACAAAAGAGACTAGCGAGGTTTGTGAGGCTCAAGCCTCCATCAATTAGTGGGCCCGAGTCAGAGGATGCTCATGATTTCTTGGATAGGTGCTAGTGGATTCTTCACACCACGGGTATTCTTGAGACTAGTAGGGTCTCATTTACTACTTTGTAGCTGATGGGGGTAGCCTTCAGATGGTGGGAGGTCTATGAGCGGAGCAGGCCAGCAGATGCAGCACCACTTTCATTGAATGAGTTCTCCGTTCTCTTCTTGGAGAAGTTTGTGCCACCGACCCACAGGGAGGAGTTGCGCATGCAGTTTGAGAAGCTACGAAAGGAGGGCATGTCTGTCACCCAGTATGAGAAGAGATTTTTGGAGTTGACTCTCATGCGATCTGGTTGGTTCCCACTGAGAGGGAAAGGATTAGGAGGTTCATTAATGGCTTCAACTATCAGTTGCATTTTATTTTGACTTGGGAGAATGCATTGGGTGCTAGGTTCGACGAGGTGGTTGATATTGCTCGAGGACTAGAGTTGGTCCATAGTCAGGAGCATGAGGATAGAGAGGCCAAGAGGCCTCGTGGTTTAGGTGGTTTCAGCGGTGTTCCTTCTGGGGGCAGTCCTACCATAAAAGGAGTCGTCCTTATAGGCCCACTCAGATGGCTCATCCAATTAATCGTGGTGCATCAGCTAGCCATGGTTCATATAGTACACATCCGGATCAGTCATCTCTCAGTGCTCTCCCAGCTCAGAGTTCATCCTGTGCTCCATCAGTTCAGGGTTCGTTTGTGCCGGGTTCTTCTAATAGTTATTCTGGTTCTCTGGGTTCGATTCAGTCCCCAACACCATTGACGGATCAGAGTTGCTACGAGTTTGGGGAGCTTGGACAATGTCTCTATCTCTTGGGAGGTCTATTTCAGTAGAGGGGTGAGGCTATGACTTCTACACCAGTCACTTTACCACCCCCTTAGCCAGCTCAGGGTAGGGCTTAGGCAGCTAGAGGTCGCCCAAAAGAGGGAGGCCGATCATGTGGCAGTCAGGCTCGATTCTATGCTATTCCTGCCAGGCCAGAGGCCGTTGCTTCAGACACAGTGATCACAGGTGTTGTCTAAGTATGTCATAGGTATACTTCTATATTATTTGACCCTGGTTCCATTTATTCGTATGTATCATCATATTTTTCCCTTTATTTGGATATGCCCCGTGAGTCCTTAGTCTCATATGTTCATGTATCTACGCTGCTGGGTGATACTATTGTTGTGGACCATGTGTATCGATCGTGTGTGGTGACCATTGGAGGATGTGAGACTAAGGTTGATCTCTTATTACTTAGTATGGTTGATTTCAACGTAATTTTGGGTATGGACTAGTTGCCTCTGTGTTATGCTTTTCTGGATTGTCACGCTAAAATTGCGATGTTGGTGATGCCAGGTTTCCAAGGATCGAGTGGAGAGGTTCTCTAGATTATGTTCCCAACATGGTGATTTCATATTTGAAGGCCCAACAGATGGTTGGGAAGGGGTATTTATCATACTTGGCCTTTGTGAGATATTGGTGCAGATACTCTTACTATTGATTATGTCCCGATAGTATGAGACTTTCCAAATGTCTTTCCTGCAAACCTGCCGGGCATGCTACCCGACAAGGATATTGATTTTGGTATTGACTTGGTGCTGGGAACTTAGCCCATTTCTATTCCTCCGTATCGTATGGAACCAGCTAAGTTGAAGGAATTAAAGGAACAACTTCACAAACTTCTTGATAAGGGGTTTATTAGGCCTAGTGTATCACCTTGGGGTACACCGGTTCTGTTCGTGAAGAAGGATGGTACTATGCAGATGTGCAAGAACTATAGGCAGTTGAACAAAGTTACAATCAAGAACAAGTATCCTTTATCGTGCATTAATGATTTATTTGACCAACTTCAGAGGGAGAGGTTGTTCTTTAAGATTGATTTGAGGTCAAGGTATCACCAGTTGAAGATTCGGGACTGGAATATTCTGAAGACGGTATTCAAGATGCATTATGGTCACTATGAATTCCTTGTGATGTCTTTTGGGCTGACCAATGCCCCAACAATATTCATGCATCTAATGAACAGTGTATTTCAGCCATCTTGATTCGCTTGTCATTGTACTCATTGATGGCATCCTGGTGTGTACTCACGTCGCCAAGAGGAACATGCACAACATTTGAAGATTGTACTTCAGAGGTTAAGGGAGGAGAAGCTTTATGCCAAGTTCTCCAAGTATGAGTTTTGGCTCAGCTCGGTGGCATTCTTGTGGCACGTGGTGCCTAGTGAGGGGATTAAGGCGGATCCAAAGAAGATAGAGGCGGTTCATAGTTGGCCCAGCCCGTCTTTAGCTACTCAAATTTTGAGTTTTCTCATCTTGGCTGGGATATTATCGTCGCTTTGTGGAGGGTTTCTCATCTATTGCAACACCTTTGACCAAATTGACCCAGAAAGGTGCTCCATTGAGGTGGTCGGATGAGTGTGAGGAGAGCTTTGAGAAGCTCAAGGCTGCTTTGACCACAACTCCAGTGCTAGTTTTGCCTTCAGCGTTAGACTCTTATACAGTGTATTGTTATGCTTCTTAGATTGTTATTGGGTGTGTCTTGATGTAGTAGGGTAGAGTGATTGCTTATGCTTCGCTCCAGTTAAAAACTCATGCGAAGAACTACAATGTTCAGGATTTGGAGTTGGCAGCCATCGTTCATGCATTTATGATTTGGAGGAACTATCTCTATAGCATGTCTTGTGAAGTATTTACGGATCATCGGAGTCTCCAGCACTTGTTCAAACAAAAGGATCTAAATTTAAGGAAGCAGAGATGGTTGGACCTGCTAAAGGACTATGATATCACATTCTGTATCATCTTAGGAAGGCCAATGTGGTGGCCGATGCCTTGAGTAGGAAGGCGGTGAGTATGGTTAGCCTTGCATTAATTCCGGTAGGTGAGAGATCGCTTGCATCAGATGTTCAGGCCTTGGCCAATTAGTTCATGAGGTTAGATGTTTCGGAGCCCAGTCGAGTTCTAGCTTGTGTAATTTCTCGGTCTTCCTTATATGATCGCATCAGAGAGGACACGGTTCAGCACGGTGATGCCAATGAGGTTACTATTGAGGATGATGGGATGTTGCGGATACAAGGTTGGATTTATGTCCCTCTGTGGATGGGCTACGTGAATTGATTCTTGAGGAGGCCCACAGTTCGCGGTATTCCATATATCGGGGTGCCGTAAAGATATATCAGGACTTGAGGCAACACTATTGATGGAAGAGGATTAAGAAGGATATAGTGGGGTTTATAGCTCAGTGCCTAAATTGTCAGCAAGTGAAGTACGGGCATCAGAGACTGGGCGGATTGCTTCAGAGGCTTGAGATTCCAGAGTGGAAATGGAAGCGTATCACCATGGATTTTGTAGTTGGGCTCCTATGGACTTCAAGGAAGTTTGATGCTATTTGAGTGATTGTGATGGGTTGACCAAGTCCGTGCATTTCATTCCAGTTGGGACTACTTATTCTTTGGAGTGGTTGGCTGAGATCTACATGCGCGAGATTATTCACCTTTACAGTGTGTCGGTGTCCATCATTTCAGATCGGGGCATATAGTTTACGTTACAGACGGACATCATTCCATCATTGAGTACATCATTCCATCCTCAGACGGACAGACAGTTCGAGCGCACTATTCAAATATTGAGTATAAGCCACGTGCTTGTGTTATAGATTTTGGGGGTTCTTGGGATCAGTTTCTACTGCTTGCAGAGTTTTCCTATAACAACAGCTACTAATCGAGTATTCAGATGGCTCCGTATGATACTTTGTATAGGAGACAGTGTCAGTCTCCGATGGGTTGGTTTGAGCAAGGTGAGGAGAGGCTATTGGGTACTAACTTGGTTCAAAATGCTTTGGTCAAGGTCAAGTTGATTCAGGATCGGCTTCGTACGACACAATCTAGATAGAAGAGCTACGATGATCAAAGGGTTTGTGATGTTGCTTATATGGTTGGGGAGAAGGTACTGCTCAGAGATTCGTCTATAAAGGGTGTTATGAGGATCGAGAAGAAGGGAAAGTTGAGCCCTCGGTATATTAGGACTTTTGAGGTACTTGAGAGGATTGGAGAGGTGGCTTATAGGCTTGCATTGCCGCCTAGTATATCAAGTGCTCATCTAGTGTTTCATGTTTCCATGCTCCAGAAGTATGTTGGCAGTCCATCTCATGTTTTTCACTTCAGCACGGTTCAGTTGGATGGTGATTTGTCTTATGATGTGGAGCCAATGGCCATTTTGGATTGACAAGTTGGAAAGTTGAGGTCAAAGAACATAACTTTTGTGAAGGTGCAGTGGAGAGATCAGCCATTTGGGGAGGCTACTTGGGAGACCAAGCGGAAGATGCGGAGCAGATATCTATGCCTATTTGAGACTCCAGGTATGATTCTAGACCCGTTTGAGGATGAACATTTGTTTAAGAGGGGGAGGATGTAATGACCCGGCCGGTCGTCTTAAGTATTTTAGCCCCCATTCCCCCATTTACTACTTATTCTACGTTCAATTGCTATTATGTGACTTTCCGGGTGGTTAGTTTGGTTTCGGGGATGTTTTGGAGTGAGTTGGGGCACTTAGTCCCAAGGTTGGAAGCTTATTTTGAAAGAGTTGACCAGAGATTGACTTATGTGTAAATGACTTTGGAATGGAGATTTGATGGTTTCGATAGCTCCATAGGGTTATTTTGGACTTAGAAGTGTGTCCGAATAGTGATTTGGAAGTCCGCAGGTGATTGTGGCTTGAAATGGTGAAAGTTGAAAAATTTGAAGTTTGGAGAGTTGAGAAGTTTGACCGAGAATTGACTTTATGGTTACCGGGCTCGGATTTTTTTTTGTTGAAGTTGGGATAGGTCCGTTGTGTCATCTTGTGTGCAAAATTTGTGGTCAATCAGAATTGATTTGATAGGTTTCGGCATCGATGGTAGAAGTTGGAAGTTCATAAAATTCATTAGGCTTGAATCAATGTACGATTCATGATTTTAATGTTGGTTGGTGTGATTTGACGCTTTGAGCAAGTTTGTATGATATTTTAGGACTTGTTAGTATGTTTTGTTGTGGTTCCGGGGGGTCTCGGGTGGATTTCGACTGATTTACAGCATGGAATTTGGACTTCGAAGATGGTTGATATTGTAGATTTTTGGTGTCTGGTTTCCTTCTTCACGTTCGTGAGAGGGACCACGCATTCGCGAAGAGTATGTGGAGTCAGGTGAGGAATTGTTCTTCATGTTTTTGAAGAGGGCAATACATTCACGAAGGTCTGGGAAAAGTGTGCATCGCGAACGCGAGAAGGGAGTCACATTCACGATGAAGAGAGAGGCAGGCTGGGACCTCACGAGTTTGGTCTATGCATTTGCGAAGCTTGGGGCATTTGGCCATCGCGTTCATGAGGAGACATTCACATAAGAGGATTTTGGTGGAAGAATATTTTTTTGCTTCACCAACGCGAGGCAACTTCCGCGTTTTCAAAGAAGAGTTACCTGGGCAGAATATAAGTCTTCAAAATGTGGGTTAGAGTAAAATTTCACAATTTGATATTTGGAGCTCGGATTGAGGCAATTCTAGGAGAGATTTTCAAGGGAGTGATTGGGGTAAGTGATTCTAACTCGTTTTTGGTTAAATTACATGAATATATCATTATTTTCATCATTTAATTAGTGTTTGGCGTTGAAAAATAGGGAAAAATTGTAGAAACTACATAGGCTTTAATTTAAGTATTTGAAGATCAAGTTTTGATCGGATTTTAGTAATTTTTGTATGGTTGGACTCATGGTTGAATGGATGTTTGAATTTTATTAATTTTGTCAGAGTTCGAGATGTGGGCCCGGAGTTGACTTTTTGACTTTTGTTAAAGGACTTATGTTTGTCATATGGAATTGATTCCTATAGCTCGTGTTGATTGTATCAAATTGTTTGTGGCAAGATTCAAGGCGTTCAGAGGCCGATTCGCTAGGCAAAAGCTTATTGGAGTAGAGATTTACACGATTTGAGGTAGGCAATATTTCTAAACTTGGTTCTGAGGGTACGAATCCCTGAATTACGCGTTATGTGATTGGTGTTGAGGTGACACACATGCTAGGTGACAGACGTGTGGGCGTACACTGTAGCAATTGTGATCCGGTTGATTTCAAGGTACTATGTAGTCACCAGACCTTGTAGCCATTCATGTGATGTCTATGTGTTGGAGTAATAGAGCTGCAGATTCATGTTAGAAATTGGTTAGGATGTATGATAATCCGGTTGAGACCCACTATGGTCAATTTGGCTGTTGAATTATTTGCTTAGATGGCAATTTTATATTCAGTCACATCCATTATTTGCATATCATGTCTTAGTCTCTACTACTATTATTATTGTGTCATACATCATTGTTTAGGCTAATTGGCATAAGAGTTGTGAGCCCGAGAAACTGGAGAGATTGATGATTGAGTTGTGGCCTGAGAGCCATGTTGTGAGTGAGATTTGTGGATCATGTTGTATGTCGCAACATGCCTTATGGCTACATGTGAATCGGGTTACATGCCGCAACATGACTTATGGCTATACGTGGATCGGGTTGCATGCCGTACCAGGTACCGTATAGTGCTGAGTGACTGATTGTGACGAGCGAGAATTGAGACAGTCAGATTGAGTACTCTGAGAGTGTGAGTACGTGAGGTTTTCATCGCGTTGCATCACATACGGTTTTCATATTGGCCTATAGATATAAATATGTCATATTCCTCATATCAGTCACACTTGGCATATTTTATCTGTGTTGCGCTTAAATGTTAAACCTAAAATCATGTCTATATTTCTTGTACTGTGTACAAACATATAATGAGTTATCTTGGAGATATTGCTGTCCTATTTCCTGTCATTTCTGCAGTGTTAAACTCAATATTTGTAAAGTAATGTATTGGTTGAGCTCGTTGCTGCTTTCAACCCAAAGGTTAGTTTTTTTTACTTATTGAGTTGGTTGTACTCATACTACACTCTACACCTCGTATGCAAATCCAGATATTACCGGGCACGGTGGTCGCTGATCTTGGAGTTTTTGCCCGTTCGGAGATTATCGAGGTAGCTTCTTTAGCGTCCAACCTTGACTCTCCTCATCTATTTCTCAGCTTTTCTTATACTGTTCTACCTTCTTAGACAATTTTTCAGACTATGTTATTTTTTAGATTCTTATGTACTAAGTGACATCCGGATTTTGGAAAAGTTTGTATTCGAGTCGCAGTTGTCCATATCGGCTATTTATGAGAGTTGCTCTGTTAAACTACTTCACCTTATTTTTTTTAAATATAAAACACCCATTTTAATTGTAATTGTCGGCTTGCCTAATTTTGTGATAGGCGCCATCATGACATGTTGAGTTTTGGGTCATGACAGAAAGAAACAACATAATCAGAACACCGGTGAGATGTAAATGAGCTCAAATAAAGAAACGGATGACAACTCAAATAACCAAATCTCTCCTAACGCCTGGACTTACAACAAGAATTACCCCGAGGCACCTCACCTTATAAACCACAAGTCATGAACCACAATTTTCAAATCTTACACATATGGCACCTCGTGCCCAGAATAATAATCACCTTCGCATGGCAAAGCCCACGTACTACCATGTACTTTGAAACCGTGAAAAATATTAATTTAGATGAACAAAATATATATTTAGACATCATAAAACATAATAAAATCTTGAATAAGGTAAGGTGTCAAATGAAGTAATGAGTTTATTTTAGAAATCAAATAAAATAAAAATAATATACAATTTGTACGAAACATAGTATAAGATGGGTTTAGTTTAGAAATCAATAAAATTGAGTAAAAGTATCATTTTTAAACGAAGCAAAACATAAGTTAAATTAAAAAATTAAATATAGAATTTGTTAAAGAAAAACATGATAACAATTTTAAGTAAGGTAATTATCTAACAGGGTGATGAGTATAATTTGAGAACCCAACTATAGTGAAAGTGCGATAGCCATTTAGAATCATAAGGCACCGAAAGAGATAACAAGTTTTACTTAAGAGGCACATAGAATAAAGCATGTTAATAATTGTTTTATTTAAACCATTCTATAACTAACAACTCAACAGAATATGATATAGTGACTCCATGCAATTAAATTCACATTGGCAATCAATTCACCAAGTTATAACGGAGGCATATACTGGCATGTTAAAGAAACACAACAAATTACATAGAATGCATAAGTCACACAAGAAACCACAATCATTCCAACATCAACATAACAACGAATAACCAAACACAATCAAAATGTGTATGAATGATTGAAGGAACAACTATGACCGTTCAAATCAACAAGTTGCCCCAACATGGAATGTACAATGAAAATCACAACCGAGGTACTGCCTCGTATTCTCATTTCACAATTTCAATCGCAATCTTTCCTTATACCGTAGCATGAGCCTTACATTTGAAATAAGTTTTGAAAGTATTTTTTCCGAAATAGCTACATGCAATTTAGCCCACCTTATGATGCCGCGTGGCTTCACGTAGTTCCTCTTCAAGCAACAAGCACATAAGTCGCACCTTATACATGCATGAACATTAACACCAAGCCTTGTACTGCCGCATGCGCGTCAATATTACATTACAATAACAGCGCGCACCACAAGTGCCCAATATCTCAATTTTCCAATAATCAACAGTATTAATATATCTACAACAATAGCCCATGGCTCCACCACAACGGGTACAACAATATTAACAACAATGAATGTAAAATGCCTAACAAGGAAGATGTTTCAATAATAACAATTTCGCCTCAACGTGATAACGTCCTTCACAACCTCAACACGAACAACTCAACAATGGCATAATATATAACCACGATATTAAATAAGAATGACTCACAATGGAAGAGATAACATATAATGATGACTTCATATAGTGGAAATCAACAAGGAAAGAGATAACATGAACAATAACTTCAAGTAATGATAATCAAGAATGAAGGGGATAACACGAACAATAACTTCAAATAATGATGTTTAACAATGAAAAGATAGCATGTAACAACAAAAGAGCCCATCAAGTTCAACTAAGGGATGAGAGCAATTTACCGAGTAGGATATAGAACAAGTTTTAAACAAGTCAATCAAGGCATGTAGGGATAGATTAACACAAACAAGAATAGATTAATTAAGAGAATTTAGAACATGATATGACATTTCAACTAAATCATGGAAAATTGTCTAAGTAGCCTAAATCAGCCAAATACCTTTCACGACCCAGAATTCCCACCACGTGGACCATGATGGCGCCTAAGATTTCACTTGCTAGGCAAGCCAACGTTAGAACATATTATCCATTTTTTAACAATTGAATTAACTAATGAGAAATAACTGTAGTAACTGAAATATTAAAGCGGAAACTAAAACTGCCAAACGCTTGTTACAATCCCTGAATCTGGTGTCACAAGTGAACGAGCTACTAGAATAATACATACAAAGATCTGAAATAACTTAAAGCTATTCGAAAAGAAGATACACAGCTAAATAAGAACAAGAAGGGGGACTTCAGGAGTTGCGGGCGCTAAACAACTGTACCTTAAGTCTCCGCAAGTTGTCTGATCCGAGCTCTCTAATAGACGCCTCCGAGACCGACTCCAAAATCTGCACAGTGCATTATCAGTACAACCAACCTTATGTACTGGTAAGTTCCGAGCCTAACCTCGACAAAGTAGTGATGAGGCTAAGGCGGATCAACTACACTATAACCTGTACGCAATATATAATAATGATAGAATAATGGAAATACTGAACGAAATTTAAATAGTCAACAGAAAATAATAACCACAACCTCGAAAATAAACCAATTTCGTCCAGAATTACCAATCTTTACCAGTCAAATAATAATACCAAGAAACAACACAACTCAGGAAATGGAAACATATAGATTGTTGCGGCGCGCAACCCGATCCCACCATACAACACAAAATCCTCCCTTATCCCACCATAACGATATCAATAAAAATCCTCCCTTATCCCACCATAACGATATCAATAACAGTAAATAATATAAAGTTGTTGCAGCATACAACACGATCCCACCATATATTAATATCAATATCATAATTCACCCATATTCCACCATATAAATCTACCTTTATTACACCTGCTGCGGCGTGTCGATCCTACCATATTAGCACCAAACACTCACTATACACAGTCAAATCAATAGTTGAAACTACAAGGCTTCTACAGTCAATAAATACCAAATCGAACCAAAAAGGGAACCTCGTTCAATATAGAATCTACACAAATATTACTACACATCTAGACCAATCCAGCAATTTACAATTATAAGGTGAAAACAATTCAAGTTAGGCAAATAGCAGGCATTCGTGAAATTATGAAAAGAGCTAACATCATTAACAAGAGAAGATATTGGTCAACAGGTAGAAGTTAAGCATGGAAAGCATGTACAACATATAACAGTTAAGACAAGAAGGAAAACGATTAAGGAAAAGTGGTAAATCAGGGAAAACAGATAATTTGGCGGCGTATAAGTACTCGTCACCTCGCATATACGCCTTTCCCCTAGAATTCGCCTCCAAATTACTCGTATCTAGCCACAATTAACTCAATAACGTCAAATATTGGTAAAGAAATCAACTACAATGCATAATTTAAAGTTCCCAAACTTTCCCCTAAAAAGTCAAAAATAAACCCTTGGCCCGCTTGGTCAAAACCTAGGTTCGGACCAAAATCCATTTACCCATTCACCCCTGAGTCCAATTATGCAGTTTGTTTTGAAATCCGACGTCAATTCTAGGTCTAAATTCAAATTTTACAAAAATCCCTAATTCTACCCAAACCCCCAATTTTCACCATGAAAACCCTAGATTTCAGGTTGAAAATTCATGAAATGTAATGGGTAATTGAAAGAAAGTAGGTTAGAATTACTTACCAACAAATTGGGGAAGAAATTATCTTTTGAAATTGCCTCTAGGTCTTCTAGTTTTGAAATTTTTGAAAGATTGGCAAAATCCCGTTTTTGATTCTGTTTATAATAACTGGGCAGGCCTTCTTCGCGTTCGCGAAGGGCTTGCCGCGTTCGCGACGCGTAGTATCTCAGAAGGCCTACGCTTTCGCGAAGGGTTGCACGCGTTCGTGATGGTCTTTTCCCCTGGTCATCGCATTTGTGAGCCTCGGATCGCGTTCGCGTAGAACAACCCACTGATTCTTAGCCCACCTCCAATAACTCTACGCGTTTGCATGTTGCCGGTCACGTTCAAGAAGAGCAGACCCCAGTGCTCTGTGTTCACGACCATGGCCTCGTGTTCGTGTAGAATAAAACCATCCCTAGCCCAGATCACATTTCGCATTCCCAAACACGAAGAAGGAAACTAGAAAACACTGGCTGCAGAAAAACCATATTTTTCCATGTTCAAAACATCCCGAAGCCTATCCGAAACTCACTCAAGCCCTTGGGTCTCCAAAACAAACATGCACACAAGTCCTAAAATATCATACGAACTTGCTCTCCTGATCAAATCGCCAAAATAGCACCTATAACTACAAATTGAACACCAAATTGGACAGATAATTCTTAAATATCATAATCGACCTATGCCGGGCTCCGAAACCTAAATACGGACCCGATATAAATAAGGCCGAACATAAACCAAATTCTTAAAACCATTAAATTTTCAACAAAAATTCATATCTTGAGCTAGGGATCTCGGAATTCGATTCCGAGTATACGACGAGGTCCCAAATTACGATAAGGACCCACCGGGACAGTCAAAATATGGATCTGGGTCCGTTTTCTTAAAACATTGACCAAAGTCAACTAAATTTAACTTTTAAGGCAAAAAATCTTGTTTTAATCAGTTTTTAACAAATAAGCCTTTCAAAAAAACACCCAGATTGCGCAACCAAACCGAGGAGGATAAATTAAGATATTTAAGGCTTGGGAACACAAAATTTAGTCTTAAAACATGAAATGGCCTATCGGGTCATCACATTCTCCGCCTCTAAAACAACCGTTTGTCCTCGAATGGATGTAAAAAAGTACTTGAGTTGGTAAAAGGTGGGGATATCTACTCTGCATGTTCGACTCGGACTCCTAAGTAGTTGCCTCAACAGGCTGACCTCTCCACTATATTCTAACTAAAGGATAACGCTTTTACCTCTACTGGTAAAGCTGCCTGGCTAGAATAGCCACCGGCTCCTCCTCATAAGTCAAATCCTTATTCAACTGGAAAGAGCTGACATATAGCATATGAGACGGATCACCATGGTACTTCTGGAGCATGGACACATGGAATACCGGATGAACTACTGATAAACTAGGTGGCAATGCGAGCCTGTAAGCCACCTCACCACTCTTTAAAGAATCTCAAAAGGTCCGCTATACCTGGGGCTCAACTTTCCCTTCTTTCCAAACCTCATTACACCCTTTATGGGTGAAATACAGAGCAACACTCTCTCTTCGACCATGAATGCAACATCACGAACCTTACAGTCGGCATAACTCTTCTGCCTGGACTGAGCTGTGGGATGTCTATCCTGAATGATTTTAACCTTATCCAAGGCATCCTGTACTAAATCTGTACCCAATAACCGAGCCTCCCCCGGCTCAAACCATCAAATCGGAGATCAACATTATATACCATATAATGCCTCATAGGGAGCCATCTGGATGCTCGAGTGATAATTGTTATTGTAGGCAAACTCTGCAAGTGGCATGAACTGATCCCAAGAGCCTCCGAAATCAATAACAGAAACGTGGAGCATGTCCTCCAATATCTGAATAGTGCGCTCAGACTGACCATCCATTTGAGGATGATATGTTGTGCTCAACTCTACCTACGTGCCCAACTCACGTTGTACTACCTTCCAGAAATGCGAGGTGAACTGCGTACCTCGATCAGAAATGATAGACACGGTCACATCGTGAAGACGAATGATCTCGCAGATATAAATCTCTGCTAACCGCTCTGAAGAATAGGTAACTGACACAAGAATGAAATGCACTGACTTGGTTAGCCTATCCACAATGACCCAAATTGCATCGAACTTCCTCTGAGTCCGTGGGAGTCCAACAACGAAATCCATAGTGATACGCTCCCACTTCTACTCAAGAATCTCTATCTTCTAAAGCAAAGCACCATGTCTCTGATGTTCATACTTTACTTGCTGAAAATTTAGACACCGAGCTACCTATGAAACTATGTCCTTCTTCATCCTCCTCCACCAATAATGCTGCCACAAAGTCCTAATACATCTTGGCGACACTCGGATGAATAGAATACCAGGAAATGTGGGCTACCTCTAGAATCAACTTACGAAGCCCATCCACATTAGGCATACAAACACGACCTTGCATCCTCAAAACTCGATCATCTCCAACTATAACCTGCTTGGCATCTCCACGCCGCACTATGTCCCTAAGGAAAATCAAATGAGGGTTATCATACTGTCGCTCCCTGATGCACTTAAACAATGAAGACGGAGTGACGGTACAAGCTGGAGTACGACTGGGCTCAGAAACATTAAACCCCATAAACTGATTGGCCAAGTCCTGAACATCTAATGCAAGTGGCCTCTCACCGATTGGAATGAATGCAAGGCTGCCCATGCTCACTGACTTCCTACTCAAAGCATCGACCACCACATTGGCTTTCCTGAGATGATACAAGATGGTAATGTTTAAGTATTTTAATAGCTCCAACCACCTTCTCAGCCTCAAATTTAGCTCCTTTTTCTTGAACAAGTACTGCAAAATCTGATGGTCCGTGAATACCTCACACGACACACCATAAAGATAGTGCCTCCAGCACATGAACAATGGCTGCCAGCTCTAAGTCATGACATGTTAATTCTTCTCGTGTACCTTCAGCTGCCACGACGCATATGCTATCACCTTGCCACCTTGCATCAATACCTCACCTAGTCCAATACGAGATGCATCACAATATACCATATAAGATCCTGAACCTGTTGGAAAAACCAACACTGCGTCATAGTCAAAGTAGTCTTGAGCTTCTGAAAGATCGCCTCACACTCGTCTGACCATTTGAATGGGGCACCCTTCTGGGTTAACCTTTTCAACGGGTCTGTTATAGATGAAACCCCCCTACAAACTAATGGTAATAGCCTGCCAATCCCAAGAAACTCCGGATCTCTATAACTGATGTGGGTCTAGGCCAGTTATGAAGTGTCTCAATATTCTTAGGATCCACCCAAATACCTTCTACTGATACAATGTGCCCCAAGAAAATGACTGAGCTCAACCAAAACTCACATTTTGAAAACTTAGCATATAACTGGCTGTCTTTTAGAGTCTGAAGAACGATCTGAAGATGCTGCTCATGCTCCTCTCGACTACGGGAGTATATCAGAATATCATCCACGAGCACAATCACAAAGAAATTTAAATAAGGCTTAAACACTCGGTTCATCAAATCCATAAACGCTGCTGGGGCATTTGTCAGGCTAAATGACATCACTAGAAACTCATAATGCCCATATTGAGTTCGAAAAGCTGTCTTAGGGACAAGGGATGCCCTAATCCTCAACTGATGGTAGCCAGACCTCAAATCAATCATAGAAAACACTTTGACACCCTCAAGCCGATCAAATAAGTCATCAATCCTTGGCAATAAATACTTGTTCTTGATGGTGACTTTGTTCAACTGCCGATAATCTATGTACATCCTAATCGATCCATCCTTTTCTTTATAAACAATACAAGCAGACCCCAAGGCGATACACTAGGTCTAATAAAGCCCTTAACAAGTAGATCTTGCAACTGCTCCTTTAATTCTTTCAACTCTAGCGGGGCCATGTAGTATTCCAGAATAGAAATGGGCTGAGTTCCAAGAGCCAAATCAATATAGAAGTCGATGTCCTTGTTGGGTGGCATCCCCGGCAGGTCCGTAGGGAACACCTCTGGAAACTCATGAACAACTAGCATAGAATCTATAGAAGGAACCTCCGCACTTGAATCATAGACATAGGCCATATAAGCTAGACACCCCTTCTCGTCCATATTCCGAGCCTTCACATAAGAGATAACCCTGCTAGAAGAATGGCCAGGAGTCCCTATCCACTCTAACCGAGGCAACCCCGACAAGGCTAAAGTCACCGTCTTAGTGTGACAATCCAATATAGCATGATAAGATGACAACCAATTCATGCCCAAAATGACATCAAAATCTACGCTAGTCTCAAGACCTCCAATGATAACCACACATGAATGATAGACACGATCTACCACAATAGAATCTCCCACAGGTGTGGACATATATACAGAAGCAATCAAAGAATCACGAGGCATAACCAAATACGTAGCAAAATAGGATGACAAGTGTGAATAAGTAGAACCTGGATCAAATAAAACTGAAGCATCTATACTGCAAACTGAAACTGTACCTGTGATAACTGTGTCAAATGACTCAGCCTCAGGCCTGGCAGGAAAGGCGTAGCATCAGGGCTGGGCCTCACCACTCTAAACCACATCTCTAGGACGGGCTCCTGTTGGATGGCCTCCATCTCTAGTGGCCTGACCTCCACCTCTAACAACCTGGCCTCCACCTCTAGCTATTTAGCCTCCACCTCTGGCTCCCTGACCCCTACCTCTAGCTGGCTGGGCGGGCGGTGGTGCAATCGGTATGGGAATCATGGAACGAGAACTCTTCTGTGAAGTGCCGGCTAATAACCTTGGACAAGTCCTCCTAATATGCCCAAAACAACCACACTCATAACATCCATGGATGCCTGTAATGCTGACTGATATGGTCTGGGAGGATGACCCCTGCCTCCAGACGAAGCACCACTAAAACCACCTGAATGAGGAGGTCTCTTGTCAGATCCCTAACCACTCACCTGAGCTAGAACCATCTATACTCGCCTGGCACCATTGGCAGCCGCCCGAAAAGAAATCTCACTCATAGTCCTTATCCAATTAGAACCTGGTAGGCTGGGCAAGTCCCTCAATAAACCTCCTCATCCACTCTCTCTCGGTAGGAAGTAGGAGAATAGCATGGTGGGCCAAATCCACAAATCGAGTCTCGTACTGAGTGACAAACATAGAGCCTTGCTGAAGATGCTCGAACTGCCTCTGATAGTCCTCTTTCTAAGTGATAGGAAAGAACTTCTCAAGAAATAACTGAGAGAATTGGTCCCAAGTAAGAGCAGGCGACCCAGCTGGTCTAGTCAACACATAATCCTTCCATCATTTCCTGGTGGAACCCAACAAATGAAAGGCAGCAGAGTCGACCCCATTGGTCTCCACTATCCCCATGTACCATAAAACCTCAAAACAACTATCTAGATAGTCCTGGATTCCTCTGAAGATGCACCATTGAAGTGAATTGTGAAAAGCTTGGTAAACCTATCCAAATTCCACAAAGCCTTAGAAGACATAATTGATCCATCACCGGTCTGTGCCGCAACACCCGACTGAACTACCCCAATGGGTTGGGCTGCTTGAGTCTGAAACTGGGAAGCCATCTACTTCGGAGTGTGAGTAGCGGGAGTCTGTGCTCCTCCCCTATCCTGAGAGATGGTTCGTGCTACAGGAAACATGCCGGTCTGAGCCACACTCTCCATAAAGCCCACTCAAAGGACCAAAACATCCTAAAGTACTGGGGTGGCAATAAACCCATGGGGGACCTGAGGTGGTCCGACAGGCACAACCTGGGCTAGAAGCTCATCATTAAAATCCACCTGAGGCTCCGCTACTGGTGCTGCTGCTCGAGCTCTAGGCTGAGCCTCGCCCCTGCCTCGGCCTCTAGCACGGCTTTAGCCATGACCCTTGCCCCTCGTAGTGGCTTTCACTAGGGGCTCTGGCTGCTGCTCGACTGAAGATGTAGTGCGTGTTCTTGCTATCCGTGAGAGAACAAAATACAAGAGCTCAATCAGCAATGATAGAATAAAATCGAACGTCAGAGAAGAATAGAAGTGAAACTTCTCCTAACTTCATAGCCTTTGGAAGATAAGTAAAGACATCTCTATACCGATCCTCCAGACTCTATTAAGTTTGCTCGTGACTCGTGAGACCTATGTAACCTAGTTCTATAATACCAACTTGCCACGACCCGAAATTTGCACCATTGGGACCGTGATGGCGCCTAACATTACACTTGTTAGGTAAACCAACGTTAGAACATATTATCCATTTTTAACAATTGAATTAACTAATAAGAAATAACTGTTGTAACTTAAATATTGAAGCGAAAACTAAAACTGCCAAGCGTTTATTACAATCACTGAATCTGGTGTCACAAGTGCACGAGCTGCTAGAATAATACATACAAAGGTCTGAAAAAACTTAAAACAACAACAACAACCCAGTATAATCCCACAAGTGGGGTCTGGGGAGGGTAATATGTACGCAAACCTTACCCCTACCCCGAGGGGCAGAGAGGCTGTTTCCAGGAGACCTTCGGCTCAACACAGCGATAAGAGATGATATATTAGTACTATCAATAGACTAATAATAAAATAACATAAAATAATATAGCATAACATAAAATAAAAATACCAGCAATATAAGAAATATAGGAAGTACAAAAAAGATGGAAGATATAATAATATTCAACAGATAAAGCCCTGCATCAGTAGCTGACCAGTGGCATTCTAAGACTAACTCCTAACTGGCTAGTCTCACTCTAGTGCGCTGTAGAAATACTCACAAATCCTCCTAGCCTACAACCTTAATGCTCGACCTCTACAATTCCCTGTCAAGGGCCATGTCCTTAGTAATCCTAAGTCGCGCCATGTCCTGCCTGATCACCTCTCCCCAATACTTCTTAGGCCTACCTCTAGCTCTCCTCGTGCCCACCACAACCAGTTGTTCACACCTCCTCACCAGTGCCTTAGTGCTCCTCCTATGAATGTGCCCGAACCATTTGAGTCTTGCTTGCCACATCTTATCCTCCATGGGGGCCACGCCCACCTTCTCTCGAATATCTTTATTTCTAATCTTATCCATTCTTGTATGCCCGCACATCCACCTTAACATCCTCATCTCTGCTACTTTTATCTTCTGGATGTGTGAGTTCTTAACCGGCCAACACTCGATCCCATACAACATGGCAGGCCTAACCACTGCTCTATAAACCTTACCTTTCAGTAACGTTGGCGCTTTCTTGTCATATAGGACTCCCGACGCTAACCTCCACTTCATCCACCCTACCCCTATACGGTGTGTGACATCCTCGTCGATCTCCCTGATCCCCTGAATAACTAACCCAAGGTACTTGAAACTACTCCTCTTAGGAATGACTTGAGAGTCAAGCCTCACTTCCACTTCCGTTTCCGTTGGCTCGGCCCCAAATTTGCACTCGAGGTATTCCGTCTTCGTCCTGCTCAACCTGAAGCCTTTAGACTCAAGGGCTTGTCTCCAAACCTCTAGCCTCTCGTTGATGCCGCCTCGTGTCTCATCAATTAGAACTATGTCATCAGCAAATAGCATGCACCATGGCACATCTGCTTGAATATGATGAGTTAGTGCATCCATCACCAGGGCAAATAGGAAAGGGCTGAACGCAGACCCTTGGTGTAACCCCGTAACAATCGGAAAGTGCTCGGAGTTGCCTCCTACTGTCCTAACCCGAGTCTTAGCTCCATCATACATGTCTTTAATCATCCTAATGTAGGCCACCGGGACCCCTTTAACTTCTAAGCAGCTCCATAAGACCTCCCTAGGAACTCTGTCGTACGCTTTCTCTAGATCAATAAACACCATGTGGAGATCCTTCTTCTTATCCCTATATTGTTCCACCATCCTCCTAATAAGGTGGATAGCTTCTGTGGAAGATCGCCCCGGCATGAACCCGAACTGGTTGTTTGAAATAGACACCGTCTTTCACACTCTCATTTCTACCACTCTCTCCCAGACTTTTATGGTATGACTCAGTAATTTGATACCCCTATAGTTGTTACAGCTCTGGATATCGCCTTTGTTTTTATACAACGGAACCATTGTACTCCACCTCCACTCTTCAGGCATCCTATTAGTCTTGATTATAACATTAAACAACCCAGTAAGCCATTCCAAGCCTGCTCTTCCCACACACCTCCAAAGTTCAACCGGAATTTCGTCTGGCCCGGTAGCTCTGCCCCTTCTCATCTTACGCATTGCCTCCATGACCTCATCAACCTCAATGTCCCTACAATAACTTAATTCATGGGGACTGTCGACATTCCTCAATTCACCTAGTAAAATATCTTGATCCCCTTCTTCATTTAGGAGTTTATGAAAGTAGGTCTGCCATCTCCTCTTAATCTGGTCATCTCCCATCAAAACTTTGCCGTTATCATCTTTTATGCACCTCACTTGGTCCAGATCTCGAGCCGTCCTCTCTCTCACCTTAGCGATTCGGAATAACTTCTTCTCCCCGCCTTTGTTCCCTAGTTCCTCATACAGACGAGCAAAAGCTATCATCTTCGACTTCGTCACTGCCATCTTCGCCTCCTTCCTAGGTACCTTATACCTCTCATTGTTCGCTCTCTTGTCCTCCTCACCAGTGCTCCCTATTAACCGTAGGTAAGCCGCCTTCTTTGCTTCCACTTTACCTTGGACAACTACATTCCACCACCAGTCTCCTTTGTGGCCACCGGTGCGGCCCGAAGATGTCCCTAACACCTCTCTCACCGCCTTCCTTATACAGTTCGCCGTCGTCGACCACATAGTGTTTGCATCCCCACTACTTCTCCAAGCTCCCATTGCCGATAACCTACCTTCCAAATCCTGATCTTTATCCTTAGTCAAAGAGCCCCACCTAATTCTCGGGCGTCCTCGTATTGACCTCTTCTTCCTCTTTATCCTAATACCAATGTCCATCACCAAAAGCCTATGCTGCGTCGCAAGGGTCTCTCCTGGGATAACTTTGCAATCCTCGCACAACCTTCTGTCGCATCTCCTGAGGATGAGATAGTCAATCTAAGTCTTTGCCACCGAACTTTGGTAAGTAACCAGGTGCTCCTCCCGCTTCGGAAAACATGAGTTCGCAATCACTAGATCGAATGCCTTGGCAAAGTCCAACAGCGAAGTGCCCCCTTCATTCCGTTCCCCAAAACCAAAACTGCCATGCACCTCAGTATAACCACCTGCCAACGACCCAATATGACAATTGAAATCTCCTCCTATGAATAACCTCTCGGAAGACGGAATACTACGAACGACGTCATCCAACCCCTCCCAAAAGCGCCTTTTAATCTTCTCATCCAAGCCTGTTTGCGGTGCGTACGCACTAATGATATTTAAAGTACACTCACCCACCACCAATTTAATAGTCATTAGTCTATCATTCACCCGCCTAACCTCTACCACCGACTCTCTAAGATGGCTATCTACTAGGATACCTGCTCCATTCTTACCTCTCCGGACTCCAGAGTACCACAACTTATACCCATCCGCATTTTTCGCCCTCGATCCAACCCACCTAGTCTCCTGGACACATGCTATATTAATCTTCCTCTTCTGAAGGATCTTTGCCAACTCTATAAGAAAAAGAAGGGGACTTTAAGAGCTGTAGGCGCTACAATAGTTGTACCTCAAGTCTCCGCAAGTTGTCTTATCCGAGCTCTCTAGTAGCCTCCGTCGGGACCGACTCCAAAATCTGCACAGTGTGCATAGTGCAGTATCAGTACAACCAACCCTATGTACTGGTAAGTGCCAAACCTAACCTCAATGAAGTAGTGACGAGGCTAATAATAATGGAAATACCGAAGAGAATTTAAATAGCCAACAGAAAATGATAACCACAACCTTAAAAATAAAGCAGTGTTTTCTAGAATTACCAATCTTTACCAGTCAAATAATAATACCAAGAAACAACGCAACTCAGGAAATGGAAACATATAGGTTGTTGCGGCGCACAACCCGATCCCACCAGACAACACAAAATCCTCCCTTATTCCACCGTAACAATATCAACAATAGTAAATAATATAGATTTGTTGTGGTGTGTAACCCGATCCCACTATATATTAATATCAATATCAAAATTCACCCTTATTCTACCATATCAATCCACCCTTATTTCACCTGTTGCGGCGTGCAACCTGATCCCACTATACAATATGAATTCACCCTTATTCCACCATATCAATCCACCCTTATTACACCTGCAGCGGCGTGTAGCCCAACCCCACCATATCAGTACCAAACACTCACTGTACATTGTCAAATCAATAGTTCGAACTATAAGGCCTCTACGACCATTAAATACCAAATTGAACCAAAAAGGGAACCTCGTTCAATATAGAATCTACACTAATAGTACTACACAGTGAGACCAATCCAGCAATTTACAATTATAATGTTAAAACAAGTCATATTAAGCAAATAACAAGGATTCGTGAAATTATGAAAATAGCTAATATCATTAATGGGAGAAGAGAATGACTAACAGGTAGCGGTTAAGCATGTTATCTTTTGAAAATTGCCTCTAGGTCTTCTATTTTTGAAATTTTTGAAAGAATGGCAAAATCCCATTTTTGATCCTGTTTTTAATAACTAGGCAGGACTTATTCGCGTTCGCGAAGGGGCTGTTGCATTCGCGAAGGGTAGCGGCCCGAAAAACCTATGCATTCACGAAGGGTTGCACGTGTTCGCGATGGTCTGTCCCCCCTGGTCATCGCATTCATGAGCCTTGGCTGGCATTTGCGTAGAACAACCTAATGATTCCCAGCCCACCTCCAATAACTATACGCATTCGCATGTTGCCGGTTGCGATCGCGAAGAGCAGATTCCCCAATGCTCCGTGTTCACGACCATGGCCGCACATTCACGTAGATTAAGACCATCCCCAACCTAACTCTCACTTTATGTTTGCAAAAGTAGCTTTGCAAACGCTAAGAAGGAAACCAGAAAACACTGACTGCAAAAAAACTAGATTTTTTCCAAGTTCAAAACATCCCAAAAGCTTTAAAATTTCTATTTTCACTACCGGATGTCCGAATCACATCAAAACAACTCCATTTCTCCCCAAATTTCACAGACTTGTCTTAAATATCATAATGGACTTGTACTGGACTCCGAGACCAAAATACGGACCCGATATCAACAAGGCCAAACATAAACCAAACTTTTAAAATCATTAAATTTTCAGTCTTTAAATTTTTTAACAAAAATTCATATCTCGAGCTAGGGACCTCGGAATTCGATTTCGAACATACTCCCAAATCCAAATTATGATACGGACCCACCAGGGCTATCAAAACACTGATCCAGGTCTATTTTCTCAAAGCGTTGATCGAAGTCAACTAAATTTAACTTTTAAGGCAAAATTTCTTTTTTTATCAGTGTTTAATAAATAAGACTTTCGGAAAACACCCGGACCGTGCACGGAAATCGAGAAAGGCTAAGTTAGATATCTAAGGCTTTGAAATACATAATTTAGTCTTAAAACATGAGATAACCTATCGGGTCATGACAAAACCACATACAACTCGTGTATTCACTCGTCACCTTGCGTACACGGCTTTTACATAGCACAAATGAATCAATAAATACTAATCCTAAGAGGTAGATCCCCCACACAAGGGGAACTAAGGGGTAGTTCAACCAATTTGCCAAAACATCACTCTTGGGTGTTCATAACCCAAGAGTACAACCCATACGAGTTGTGTCCCATATCTCCCGAAACACTCCTCCAAAACTTGCCAAATTTGAGTATGTTGTTCTCCTAATATAGTAGAACAAAACCCCAAAAGAAATTGGGAAATCAACAACTCTAACTCATTTTTAATTTTTAAAATTTAGGACATAACCCTAGGTCTTAATTTAAAGAATTTAATTGGTTTTCAATTAAAATCATGGATTAAAGATTAAACCAAGGAAATGAATCAAAGGGAAATGCTTAGATTATGGTTTATACCTTACCCCATGGAAGAAACTTGAAGAATATCCTTGAATTCTCCCAATCCCAAACTTTCAAGATGAGAAAAACTCCAACAATATTATTAGTCAAAAATATTCAGATGTTCTACCTCGTTTCTTGTGCCAAATAGTCATAAAACTCACTTTTGATGCCACCAATAAATTTCTCATAAAATTTCAGTCAAGTTAGGCTTTTGAATCACTTTATTTGACCTTATAATGAAACAGATATGTTGGGTTCAATATTTGAATATAGTGTAGATTTTTAAATACGAATTCAATGACACTTTCGTAATTAATCTGAAAAATCTGACTACCCAATTCGTAGTAAAATGACCATAAATTTCTCACAAGATGTCGAAACTTGATGATTTCAGTTGATATAGTTCCAAAATTACTGTCACGATCCGGATTTCCCACCATCGAGATCGTGATGGCGCTTAACATTATACTTGCTAGGTAAGCCAACGTTAGAATAATTTGCTCCTTTTAACAGTTTAAATTAGATATTAAAGAAGAATTGAGGTAACTAAATAAATTTAAAGTAACTATGCGGAAGCTGAACTTGCCAAATATCTATTACAATTCCCTGAACCTGGTGTCACGAGTGCACGAACTACTAGATTAATGTACATAAGGGTCTGAAAAAAATAACAAGCTGTTCGAATGAAAATACACAGCTAAATTGACAGAGGATGGTGACTCTAGGAGTTGCGGGCGCTGAACAGCCGTACCTCAAGTCTCCGCGAATGTCTGATCCGAGCTCTCTAGTAGCCGCTGTCGGAACTGTCTCCAAAACCTGTACAGTGTGCAAAGTACAGTATCAGTACAATCGAGCCCATGTACTCGTAAGTGCCGAGCCTAACCTCAATGAAGTAGTGACGAGGCTAAGACGGGTCACCTATGCTATAACCTGTCCGCAGTCTATAATAATGACAAAATAATTGAAATATAGTACAGAATTAAACAGCCAATAGGAAATGATAATCACAACCTAAAAAATAAACCAGTGTCATCCAAAATTACTAATCTCTAATAGCTCAAATAAAAATACCGGAAAAACAATACAACCCAAGAAAATAAAACATATAGGTTGTTGCAATGCGCAACCCGATCCTACCGGACATCACTTAATCCTCCCTTATTCCACCAACACAATATCTATAGTAGTAATATATATATATATATATGTTTCGGTGCGTAACCCAATCCCACCATATATCAATATCAATATCGTAATTCACCTTTATTTCACCATATAAATCTATCCTTATTGCACATGTTGCAGCGTGCAACTTGATCCCATCGTATATACATATTCACCTCTATTCCACCATATCAATCCTCCCTTATTACACCTGTTGCAGCGTACAACCCGATCCCACCATATCATTACCAAACATTCAATGTATACAGTCAAATCAACAGGCTAAATCACAAGGCCTTTTCGAGAAACAAATACCAAACTGAGTCAAGAAGAGGAACCTTGTTCAATATAGGATCTACACAAATAATACTACACAGCGAGACCAAACCAACAATTTACAGTTAAAAAGTACAAACGAGTCAAATTAAGCAAATAATAGGGATTAGGGGAAACTATGAAAAGAGATAACATGATTAACAATAAGAAAACATTGATTAACACGTAGCAATAAAGCATAGAGAGCATGTAACAATTAAGATAGGAGGAAAAACAATTAAGGAAAATGATAATCAGGGAAAAACAGATAATTTGGCGGCGCATAAGCACTCGTCACCTTGCATATACACCGCTCAGATAGAATTCACGTACACAAAGTCCGAGGGTTCCTAATTCCCTCAAGTCAAGGTTAGACACAACACTTACCTCCTCCAAAGGCCACTCAAAGCTCAATCAGATCTTTGCCTTTCAGACACACCTCCGAACTAACAATATCTAGTGAATTACCAACCAAACATTTCATAATAAACCTTAAGAATCAGCCACAATCAACAAGAATTCAATTTAGGTCATTATTGAAAGAGTCAAAAAAAGTCAACACCCAAGCCCGCTTGGTCCAAACCTGAAATTCGGACCAAAATCCGATTACACATTCACCCCCGAACCCGAATATGTAATTGGTTTTGGAATCCGACCTCAATTTGAGGTCTAAATCCCCAATTTATCAAATCCCTAGTTTCTACCCAAAAATTCCCAATTCCACCATGAAAACCTTAGATCCTATATTGACACCTTGTAAAATAAAGTGAAAGATTGAATGAAAATAGTTAAGAACCACTTACCTATGAATTGGTGAAGAAAAAGTCTTTGAAAATTCGCCTCTAGCGTTTTAGGTTTTGAAAATTTGGAGAATGAATGAAAAATCCCGTCTAAGTCCCTTTTCATCCATTGCAGATGTTGCACTTGCGACCGGAGCTTCGCAAATGTGAAGCTCGCAAATGTGAAGGTACCATAAAAAATGTGACGTCCTTCACATCTCTGCTGCCTTCGCAATTGCGAACTTGAATCTCCGCAAATGCGACAAAATGATCACATTTGCGATCACTGCCCCCAGCTTTACTTCGCATATGCGAAGAATTCTTCGTAATTGCAAAGATTGTATGGCCCAGCTTCTATTCGCATTTGCAATGAGAAGCTCGCAAATGCCAACCCCTTAGAGGTCGCAATTGCGATGCCTGATCTCGCAATTGCGAGATTAGAGGCTTGCAACAACCTTAATTACACCAACAAATTTTTCCAAGTTCAAATCACTCCGTAGCCTATCCGAAACTCACCCGAGACCTCGGGGCTCAAACAGAACATGCCCACTAGTCTAAAAACATCATACGAACTTGCTCGTGCGATCAAATCACCAAAATAACATTTAAAACAACAAATTTAGCACCAAATAAAATGGAATTTTCAAGAACACTTTGAACTTTCTATTTTCTCAACCGGACGTCCGAATCACGTCAAACCAACTCTGTTTCTCACCAAATTTTACAGGCATGCCTTAAATATTATAATGAACATTTACCGAGCTTCAGAACTAAAGTACCGACCTGATACCAACAAGATCAAACATTAACAATTTCATAAAAACCATTAAATTTCCAGACTTACAATTTTCACTAAAAATTCATAACTCGAGCTAGGGACTTCCGATTCCGATTCCGGGCATATGCCCAGGTCTCATATTTTAATATGAACCCACCGGGACTATCAAAATATGAGTCCGGGCCCATTTACAAAAAATATTAACCGAAGTCAACTTAAATGAAGTTTTTAATCAAAAATCTCTATTTTTATCAACTTTCAACACAAAAGCTTTCCGGAAACATGCCCGGACTACGCATGCAAATTGAGGAGGGGTAAAATGAAGTTTTAAAGGCCCTCGGAATGTAGAATTTGGTTTAAAATCATAAGATGACCTATTGGGTCCTCACAGTTATGACATAGATATAATAGTTTAGTCGAAACAGAATCAAAGTTCATGTGCTTAATATGGTAACCTTATGCTCAAATCAACGTTGAAACCAAAAACAATCACCTTACAACCCAAACCTATCCAAAATTCATCAGAATTTAATCAAACTTTGTACACATGTCCAAAATCATCATACAAATTTATTGGAATAATTAAAACCCGATTTCAAGTTCGTTTACCCAAAAGTCAAACCTTGGTAAACTCTTCCAACTTAAAGCTTCTAAAACGAGAATCATTATTCCATATCAATCCCGAACCACTCAAAAAACAAAACCAACCATACATGCAAGTCATAATACATAATATGAAGCTAATCAAAGTCTCAAACCACTGAATGGAATGCCAAAACTTAAACGACCGATCGGGTCATTGCATTCTCCCTCACATAAACATATGTTCATCCTCAAACGTGCCAAGAGTCATTACAAAGCCATCAAATTGCCATATAAGCACAACAACACCACCTTACAGAGGATCCTTACTTCAATCTTGGTCCACAAACCTTAAAACCCAAATCCCCAACATCCGGTAGTCATTATATGATCCGATTCTTGCATCTATGCACCATATAACTCTGAACAAGTTGTATCAATCCATAACCACGTCTCAAGACATAATCACATGATATACCACATAACTCAAATACTCGTAGCAATAACTTCCGACTGCAATAGTTGCTCGAACCAACCTGACATCGGTAACAAACCTCATATCAACTAAAACCTTGTTCTGAACCTTTGTACACTATCAATGATGAAAGAAACATACAGAAATTCATAACCACTTATCAGATTAACAAGCCATGGAGCTCTCTTACCCGATAATAACCATAGAAACAATCTAAGCCGACTACTGACATAATCCTTGCAAATCTGATGGCACTCATTTCAAGCCCAATAACCTCACCTCATCCAGTACAAGTTACTTGACCGACCTGTTACACAAATCCTACTTAGAGCCACATACCATGCAATCCGTGCACCAACAAACAATAACCCAAATATACCCAATGATGGAAAGAGAATGGAAATGAAGAAAGCATCCCGCCAGTTCAACAGATACCACTACAAAGCGTAATGCTATCAATCCACCACACAAGGGGAAACATAACACACGAAATAAGCACGAAGAATCATATCCTAGCATAACGCAGTTGCGATGCATGGCATAATCTAACACCGGTCCACCTGGAATAAGTCGCGCCCTGATACTCACAGTCAATAACCATAAGCATATCAACATCAAACACACGAAGCGCATGACCATAGCTATGGAGATATGGATATCATTATATACCAGAAACAGGAAGAACATAACCAAGGCACAATCAACTACTCAACACCCCAAGAGCAATCTCACTCAATTTTCTCTACAAAGCCCAAACATAACCGCATTGGTGTGAAGATAACCAATAGATCACAACCCATCGCAACATATGAGACATACCAGAACACAAATGTGATCCACCCTAACCAATAACATACCCCTCCATAATAACTATGTTGAGTAGATAAATCTGATTTAGAACACACATCCTTATTAGATCTTCTAGTATTCTCAAATCAATTCCGATCCTTCCGAAATAGGTAGATAGCCTCCGAATATCCCACATTAACATATCTATAGTAAATACCATCAGTTGACAATCTCTTAACATACGTTCATCAATCACAACCATGGAATAATCTGCCTCGAGAACCCTCTTAGCCTTCAAATCTCTAGAATATTAGAATCTCCATATCCGATTACAACTACACTACTTAAATAACTGACACATTCCTCACATACGGTCTACCCATTAGAAGTACTTGTATAATTCTTTCGTTCCATAAAGCAAAATCTGGACATCGATAGTCGATCAACCAGGAAATTATTATAATACCAGTTAGACCTCCGCAAGTCGAAATACAATGTGACTTCTGGAGTACGCACCCTTCTTCGGTGGTATCAAATAATGCTAGCATTATTTTAAACATCTGAAATCGCCCATACTGTCTAGAACTCATGACCCCATCCATACAAAAATCATAACACGCAACACATTCCTTGTGCCGATAGCAGACATCTAGCTCAAGCTATGGTTGACATTATCGAGAACTCTTCGAGGCCAGTCCGCACATCACCAAACCATCATAATTGAACTTCCCCAACTCAACCAAGTCACGCAAGCCGTTAAACACAAGAGTATTTCCACAGAATGCTGGTGAAGCATTACCATACCAAAAGACCAGTCACCTTTGTTGCTATACTGACCTAACACCACCGACCTGGCCAATTTATTCTAATCCTCCTCAACTTGTCTTAAGGTCAACACTTTCTCTTATTGGTACATAATGATTCTAAGTAAAAGCTCGTTGCGTAAGACCCTAGAATGAACCACGTCATCCAAAAACCCATAAACTACTGTATTTCCTCTAGAGCACCCAACAATGTTGCAACCGAGATACCCACTCAGAAGAGACCTTCTATGAATCTGAAGATGTTTCTCTAACCTCTCTGATGCTGGAATGTAGCGATAATACATATATACCTCAAGTTCCGGCACCAGCCCATGAAAATCTCATATCTTAATCATGTACCATTCTAGGGAAGCTCTAAACACTGCATGTATACCTCAAACCCAAGATTGATATGACACTTGCCCATGCAATCTGATCGTCGATAGTAGACTCCCTCACTATGATGATCCACATTATCAACCTTCATAAGCTTGTACAACTCCAGTCAAATACACGAACCAGTTGCATCCATACTTGAATAACTAAAAAATTTACCAACATGTTTGCGTCCTTAGACTGGACAATACCTTGAGACAATGATAGAGCATCTATGCCCCCTCCCCTAGCCCATCTGTAACATTACAATACGTTGGAGCATAGCTGATACTGAGTGTGCAACATCATGTACGAGTGGATGTAAAAGGATATCAATACTGCATGATAAGGAATAAAATGAGTGGTTCCTAATAATTCTGTAGTTTCTCGAACATAAGTACAGACGTATCCGTACCGATCTGCAAGACTCTAGTAAACTTGCTCATAACTCGTAGCACCTATGAACCTAGATCTCTGATGCCAACTTGTCATGACCCCATTTCCCACCTTAGGATGTCGTGATGGCGCCTAGTCCCTAAGACTAGATAAGCCAAACACGTGCTGATTTAAATAACATAATTGAACTATTTAATCATTTATCATAAATTATTAATGACATACATAGCCGCAATTATTCAATAGTTACACATTTCACAAAATAGGTAGTACGAAGTCATAAGCACTTCAAAAATACACTAAAATTTCAAAACACAATACTGTTTTGAATTACAAATTAACAGTAACATAATGAATAAGATGGTGACTCCGAGGTCTACAAATGTCAAGCAGGTATACCTTGAAGGTTCTTGTCGATGCAACTCTTAATAACACAATCAGAATAGCTGGATCTACACAAAAATGTGAAGAAGCGTAGCATGAGTACACCACAATAGTACCCAGTAAGTATCAAGCCTAACCTTGGTAGAGTAGTGACGAGGCCATGTCAAGACACCTACTAGACATAGAAACCTATTCAAGATATACATAAGCTAATAATGGAAAGAACATCAATGTAAGACCAACAGAGAAAAATAATTAATTTGCAACCAACAATAAAGTAATAGAAACATAGATGGAAGCAAGTAGTAAACGAGTAATAAAGAAACAACATAATCAGAACACCGATGAGATGTAAATGAATTGAAATAAGAAAAAAATGGAGGACAACTCAAATAATCAAACCACTCCCAATGCATGGACTTAAACAAGAATTATCCCAAGGCACCTCACCTTATAAATCACAAGTCATACACTACAATTTTCAAATCTTATACATATGGCACCTCATGCCCAGAATAAAAATCACCTTCGCATTTCAAAGGCCACGTGCTACCATGTACTTTGCAACCATGATAAATATTAATTTAGATGAGCGAAAGATATATTTAGACATCATAAAACATAATAACAATCTTGAATATGGTAAAGTGTCAAATGAAATAATGAGCTTATTTTAGAAATCAAATAAAGTAAAACAATGTACAATTTGTATGAAAAAGAGTATAAGATGGGTTTAGTTTTAGAAATTAATAAAATTAAGTAAAAGTATCATTTTTAAACAAAGCAAAACATAAGTTAAATTAACGAATTAAATATAGAATTTGCTAAAGAAAAACATGAGAATAATTTTAAGTAAGGTAAACATCTAACACGATGATGAGTATTATTTAAGAACCCAATTATAGTGAAAGTGCGACAACCATCTAGAATAATAAGGCCCCAAGTGAGATAATGAGTTCTATCTTAAGAGGCAGATAGAATAAAGCTTGTTAATAATTATTTTATTTAAACTATTATGTTACCAACAACTGAACAGAATATGACATAGTGACTCCACGCAATTAAATTCATATTGACAATCAATTCACCAAGTTATAACGGAGTCACAGATTGACATATTAAAGCAACACAACAAATCGCATAGAATGCATGACTCACACAAGAAACAACAATCACTCCAAAACCAAGATAACGACGAATAACTAAACACAATAAAAACGCAGATGAATGATTGAAAGAATAACAATGACCATTCTGTTGCATCCCCTTTTTCCCTTTTTGACAGGGAAGTCCGGGTTTTGAGATTCATGGGGAAAAATAACTCGTTTCCTTTTGGGAATTAGGTATTTGAAGAGTCGCCACCTAACGGATTATGGTGCATTAGGACACCTCAGATTGATTAACTCTTGGACTAGTTTGCATTACCAGAGATTTAGGGTAAGGGCTCGAAATAACCTTGAGGGGAAGGTGTTAAGCACACCTCGCGGTCCACAACGGTGGGTCCCGACCGAACTTAAACTATGTGAATTAGTCATGTTAACAAGTAAACTGTTTTAACACATATTTGCAAATAAAGGCATGTTTTTGACATTCTAAGTACATGTATGATAAAAGTAATGAAAGTAAGGGAAAAGGGTTTAAACAATTTGCTCATATGTAAAGAAAGTAAATTCACTTAAACAACGGGAGTTGGAAAAAGGGTCCTAGGTTGGTTAGCCTACAGGATCATACCCACACAATGACCGATAATCACTCCTCAACGAGGGGCTACACGGGACATTAGCGCGTAGTCATCATATCCTTACGACCCAATTTTCTCCCTTTGGTCATAGCCTAAAGCATTCTAGCAACCTTGAAAGATATCCTATGCGTGTACTACCCGTTCCTTTCTTTTGGCCCTGAAGGTATTTAGGACCTCTAATTCAGGTAATTCTAGACCATCCTAAAGTACTTAAAGGAGAAAAATCTAGGCGTCAATCAAAATAGTTAGGAATGCATTAAAGAGAACAATTAAAGGATCATATTTAACTCCACAAAACATAACAAGTAAGTGCACGTCTCAAACAATAGTTTCAATTATTTAAGAGAAAACCTTAGGACATGATATCTAGGTGAGTAGAGATTATTCAGTACTGGATTATGACCAATGTGTCTAAAACCTATTCATCTTGCCTACTGATTTTAGACTTGTTGATTATGAGCAATCACAAATAACATAACACAGTTTTACAGCTGCAGGATTTTTAGTCGCCCTATAAGCTTACCTAGGTGTATAATAGTGGCGTCCTATGAGCATGATATCTATTATTGATTACGAAGGTAGTAAATCAGCAAACAATTTTAAACGGGTAATTTGGGTCCTATAGTCATGCTTTCTAGCGATATTGATTAACACGAAAAGAGTAGGTTATTTAATTAAACTAACTCAAAACTTACCAGTATGACCTTAGAGTAAACTGATTTTAGATCTAACTAAACTGATCCTATAGGCATGATTTCTATTAAAACGGATTTTAATCCTATAGGCATAATTTCTAAGGAGACGAATTTGAATACATGCAACAATGGAAACTGAACTTCGATTACTTTACACCTTATAGGCATGAAATCTATTTATAAAGCTGATTTATATCCTATAGGCATGACTTCTAATTGTATTAAAGTAAAGCATGCAGAATTTATTTAAACCAAAGCCGATCCTATAGGCATATTATCTAACAAACATATTTGAATCGAAATAGACCCTATAGGCATGTTATCTAACAAACACATTTGAATCGAAATAGATCCTATAGGCATGTTATCTACCCAATTTTTCCATAACATACAGTTACCCTCCCTTTTTATCTAATCACCCCACTGTTTATTTACAATAATTATTACAGACCAAGAAATGAATATAAATTACATAAATAGAGTGGAAGTCAAACTATAGGGAGCCTGAAGCAGGACCAAAAAAATCTGGTGTACCATTCCTTCACTAGTCTCAAATGCCCAAAGTTCCATAGCCCAATTCATGTCTAGGTATGTTGGAGTTCCCAAACGACCTCAAGGATACCGGGCAGTGCTCACATCTAGACTTTCATCAAACAAAGACTGATTATATGCAGTGTGGAAGTGCCAGCCCTGATATGCCAGAGTTCAGAGAGATCTCAAGGATCTCAAAGTAGTACATATATCAGAGGGGCATGACTTAGTTAATCTAAGAGTAATGTGAGAGTGCATAATGACTTGAAAGAGTTTCGTAAATAGTATAAAGAAGGTTTTAGGAATGGAAAGAGTTTTTTGAAAACCAGTACATAGTTAGGGTAGAAACAGTTTGAGAAAACATGAAGAACACATTTTTTTTTTTTGGAATAAGAGAGCAAGTCACAGAACACACAATTTAAAAACAAACTTCACACAGGGAGAAAGGGGTAGGGGACACCTAGAATGCACATTAGTGTTGGCAAACAAATACACAGATTCCTCAAGAAGGCAAGTTAGTTACAAAGATATGTTGAGAACACATAGGTCTTAGACACAAACAAGATCTCATTGGTGAAGTAGAAAAAGTTAGACTTAGATGAACAAACTAGTAAAACACTTCATGAAGTATTCCAGGTTTTAGAAATACAAATCATATACAGAACAAGCAGAATTTAGACATGCTGGGTGAGACAGTAAACACACAATGCAACTTATACATACTAGTGAACAAATTATCTATAGCAGTATTGGCATGCTAAACAATATACTAGTTATATCTTTTAACAGAACAAACTTAAACACACTGTGTGATACAGTAATCTAGGCATGCTAACTGCATATTAGATAGAGTACCAAATAAAACTGTAAATCACCACTAATTAACTGCAGCAATAATGAAAACACATAGCTTTCGAATGTGAATTGAATTAGGACATACCAGTTAAGGAGAGAATACAGAGTATAAAGTAGAGATGGTGCAAGTAGCTAGCCTTGTCTTACAACAAGCTGGATTAGTAAGAATTAAAAGTAACAGAAGAGAATGGAGAGTTTTTGAGAGTGTGAGAGTGTAGATGAACTATTGTTCGTGTAGAAGTGAGGAGTAAAAGAGAGAATATATAGAAGTTAAGAACAAGGAAAATAAGGTAAAGGAAATCAACCCTTCTGCAATTAAGGAAGACACAGAATCAATTATACATCAGTTAGTATAATTCTTCCTTAATTAAAGGTAATCAACCAAAGGTAAAGCCAAAATATATTTAAGGAAAGAAAATCAAACAAGCAATTAGGGGTAAATAGACAGAATTTTAATTAAGAAAATGATTGGTGAGGAATCAGTAAATATCACAATTAATCGAACAAGGTAAGAAAGCTACTCAAGTTGTAAATAAGGAAATAGTCAGGAATAGGTCTTTACAAAACAAACTGATAAATCAAGAATCCAAATCAATCACTGATTATAGGAGAAAAGTATAGGTTTACCATGAATAGGTAAAAAAATGAACATAGACATGTAGAATTAGTAGAAAAGTCGACCCAAAAACAACAATAGAGGCACATTAGGATCAAAAGACATCGAATTAGGCTAAGCAGAATCACAGAAACCAAAGCATATGACAAAGTCAGTACCAAAGTAACTTAGACAAACTTAGAATGTCGAAAAATTAGGGCTTTTAGCATAAACAAGTTAGGGTTAGAGCAATATTCATGAAATCGGTAAAACACACAAGAAACAAAAGATTAAACACTCAAAATCATCAAACATTTTGGAGAAAGAACATTTCAGGAAACCCTAGTCATAGAAATCAAAACCAGAAGTATTGTAGTGTTTAAAATCAGTCAGTGGTAGAGGAACAAGGGAAACATAAAGAAAAATCACAGAAATTTGAAAAACATTTCAAGTATGCAGAGATTTAAACAGTAGACAACAACGAATCCAAGACATAGTGCTAAAATTGGTTGACAGTAAAGAAATAAGAGATCTTTAAAGAAAAGTTATTGTCAAACTCAGAATCCTTCCAGATCTACAGAGATTGGGACATATTCATGGCCAAAGATTAGGGTTTCGTTCTTCTGCTCGCTGGCCTTGCTTTGCTCCGTTATGGAGGCCTTATTTGAGTTTCCCAGGGTAACGCCTGACTGTTATGGAAATAGATCTTTCGAAAATATGTAATTATTGATAAAAATAAAGTCATTTTGGAAACATATTGATATATCAAGTGAGTTTTAGATGAACTAGTGACTGTAACACATTCTAGAGACATTGCAGCTTCCTTTGTTAGAATTTTAAGGGCCCCCCTCAAAATTCTGCTCAAGTTTGGCGGATGATCCTTCAGCCGTTTTCAGGTAATGGGTCATGTTGAACCTTCTTCGGAATTTTGAGAATCCTTCTCAAAATTTTGTCCCAGTTTCTTAACCGAATTCTGATCGTCTGACATATGTTGGCGTTGGCAGACTTGCTTCAAAATTTTGAGGGTCCTTCTCAAAATTCTGCCCTAGTTTCTGATTTTGGGGGGAAAGGAAAATTTTATTATGATATGACCGAACCCACAGGGCTGCCTACGTATCCTCTCTTAAGTGGGAATCAGGTCAAGTGTAGTTCAATTACATCCGATGAAGAAATGTAAATAGTCTAAGCATAGTATCTTTTGATTGCGTCAGAACTGATTGGTTTTGGCTAAATTTCTCCATCCATTTCTGTAAGTATGAGTGCTCCTCGTGTCAGCACCCTATGAACCATATACGTGCCTTGCCAGTTGGGAGAGAATTTACCTTTAGCTTCATCTTGATGTGGGAAGACCTTCTTCAGCACCAGCTGTCCTGGCACAAATTGTCTTGGTTTGTCCCTTTTGTTGAAAGCTATAGACATTCTATTCTGGTAAAGCTTACCGTGACATACTGCGTTAATCTTTTTTCCGTCTATAAGAGCTAATTGTTCATAGAGGCTCCTTATCAATTTTGCATCACTGAGTTCATCTTCTTATATGATTCTTAAGGAAAGAATCTCTACCTCGGTTGGGATGACAACTTCGGTGCCATAAACCAGCATGTAAGGAGTTGCCCTGGTTGATGTGTGAATTGTAGTGCAGTATCCCAACAAAGCTAAAGGTAGCTTATTGTGCCATTGTTTGTGGTTTTCTACCATCTTCCTTAGTATTTTCTTGATGTTTTTATTGGCGGCTTCTACGACTCCATTCATCTGAGGTCTATAGGCTATGGAATTCTTGTGCTTGATTTGAAAGTCTGACACATGGATTTTATCAGATCACTATTGAGATTGACTGCATTATCAGTGACAATAGACTCGGGAACTCCGAATCGGTAAACAATACGATCTTTAATAAAGTCTGCGATGACTTGCTTGGTTACAACTTTGTAAGATGCAGCCTCTACCCATTTTGTGAAGTAATTGATGGCATTTAGAATAAACATGTGCCCGTTTGAAGCAGTGGGTTCAATCGAACAAATGACATCCATTCCCTAGGCGGCGAATGGCCAAAGTGAGCTTTTTACATTGAGCTCATTTGGCAGCACTTTTATCATATCAGCGTGCACTTGACATTGGTAGAATTTGCAGACATACTGGACACAATCTATCTCCATGGTCATCCAAAAGTAACCGGACCTAAGTATCTTCTTGGCCAAAAAAAAACCATTCATGTGCGGGCTGCAGGTCCCGGCATGTATATCCTTAGGTAGTTTAGAAACCTCTCTTGTGTCAACACATCTTAGCAATCCCAAATCAGGAGTTCTCCTATACAAGTTTCCTCTGCTGTGGAAGAAGTGGTTGGACAATCTTCGGAGCGTGCATTTCTGAGTGTGGTTTACATGCTCCAGATATTCTCCTTTCGCCAAATACTCTTTGATGTCATGGAACCAAGGGTTTCCATCTATCCCTTCCTCGACATGAGCACAGTAAGTCGGTTGAATATGGATTCTCACTGGGATAGGATTAATAAAATTCTTATCTGGATGTTGTATCATAGATGACAAAGTGACCAATGCATCGGTAAACTCATTCTGAATTCTGGGCACATGCCGAAACTCTATCTTCATGAACCTCTTACTCAATTCCTATACGTGGTGCAGATATGACAATATCTTGGAATTCTTGGTGGCCCACTCTCCTTGTACCTAGTGCATAAGCAAATCTGAATCACCGATTACCAGCAGCTCCTGAATATTCATGTCAATTTCCTTGTTGAGTCCTATTATGCAGTCTTCATATACTGCCATGTTGTTGGTGCAAGGAAATATGAGTTTAGTAGATACCGGATAATGTTGACCCATTTTTGATACCAAAACTGCTCTAATCCCCACTCCTTTGAAATTTGCAGCTCCGTCAAAGAACATCCTCCAACCATCGTATGCTTCGGTAATGTCCTCTCCTACGAACGACACTTCTTCATCAGGAAAATACGCTTTCAAGGGTTTGTATTCTCCTCCCATCGGGTTTTCAGCAATATAATTTGCCAATTCTTGCCCTTTGACCGCCTTTTGAGTTACGTAGACGATATCGAACTCACTCAACAGTATCTGCCACTTGGCTAGCTTCCCTGTTGGCATGGGTTTTTGAAATATGTACTTTAAAGGGTCCATCCTGGATATGAGGTATGTAGTATAGGCACAAAAGTAATGCCTAAACTTCTGGGCCATCCAGGTCAAAGTACAGCAAGTGCGCTCTAGTAGAGAGTACCGCGCTTCGTAAGGTGTGAACTTCTTGCTCAAGTAATATATGGCTTGCTCCTTTCTCCCTCTCTCATCATGTTGTCCCAGAACACATCCGAAGGCTCCATCCAATACAAATAGATAGAGTAGTAAAGGCCGCCTCGGCTCTGGCGGGACCAAAACTAGTGGTGTGGATAGGTACTCCTTAATTTTGTCGAAAGCTTTCTAACAATCCTTGGTCCAGCTTGTTTCGACATCTTTTCTCAGCATCTTGAAGATGGGTTCACATATAACTATGGACTGTGCTATGAAGCGACTAATATAGTTAAGTCGTCCTAGGAAGCTCATCACGTCCTTTTTGCTTCTAGGTGGCGGTAATTCCTGAATAGCCTTAACTTTAGACGGATCCAACTCGATCAACTCGACGACTGATGATGAATCCAAGTAACTTTCCAGTGGGAACCCCGAATGCACGCTTTGAGGGGTTCAGTTTCAAGTTGTACCTTCTTAACCTGTCAAAGAACTTTCTCAAGTCTGCTATGTGGTCTGCGGCCCTCTTGGATTTGATAATAACGTCATCCAGATACACCTGTATTTCTTTGTGTATCATATCACGGAAGATAGTTGTCATGGCTCTCATGTAGGTAGCCCCAACAATCTTTAGACCAAATGGCATCATCTTATAGTATTATACCCCCCATGGTGTAATAAAGGTTGTTTTCTCTACGTCTTTTTCATCCATCCAGATCTGGTGATAACCCACGAAGCAATCTACAAAAGATTGGAGTTCATGCTTGGCGCAATTATCGATAAGGATGAGTATGTTTGGTAGTGGGAAGTCGTCCTAGGGACTTGCTCTGTTTAAATCCTGATAGTCAACACATACTATGACTTTCCCATCCTTCTTCGGTACTGGCACAATGTTAGATAACCAGGTTGGGTGCTCAACCACCCTGATAACTTTGACTTTGATCTACTTGGTAACCTCCTCCTTGATTTTCAGGCTCATATATGGTTTAAATTTTCTGAGTTTCTACTTCACCGGCGGACATGACTGTGAGCCACTATAGACGTGCTCAAACCAGTTATGTCATCATATGACCATGCAAAAATGTCCTCATATTCCTTTAGAAAATGGATGTACTCCTCTTTCTCTAATTGTGATAAGTAAATGCTGATGCGAGTCTCCTTGACAGTCTCGGCGTCCCCCAAATTTACTGCTTCGGTCTCTTCCAGGTAGGACTTAGGCTTATTCTCAAAATCTTTAACTTCCCTCACAACTTCCTCAGGTATCTCATCTTCTTAATCCGAATCATTATTCTCATGTTGCGTTGTCTCATTACAAGTCACAGTCACTGGTTCATCAGGAAAAGTAACAATAATGCTATAGAAAGAAAAAATATGAAAGATAATAATAAATAATAAAGAGCAATGCATTTGATTAATACTCAAAACATCCAAACGAGTACGGCTCGATGAATCGAGCATTTATTTGAAACAAGTAAATCTTTAAAATAAAGTTACTGAAAATCTTAAATGCCTAGAATGGCTATAGAAATAAAATCTGCCAAGCTACCCAGGGGCTCGGCGGGCCCGGGATGGTGTGGCGGTCCAGTTCTTGAGAAGAACTCCCTTCTCCAAAGTCTGAATAGTGAGGCCTTCTTCTTCCTCCTCCTTCTCCTCCTCAATTATTGAACTGTAGTCCATGTCTTCATCTTCCAAGAATAGATTCCTCAGCCTAGCTAATGCTTCTTCTTCTGTAGTTCCTCATATTGTGTCAGCTTTGTGAAACGTCTGATCCAGATGTGGAACCGGTTGCTCGAGAGGGTAATAAGGTCCACGCCATGGGGGCAACCAATCATCATACTCCTACCATGTATACTGATATCCAAGCCCGAAGGTTGTACCGTGACGCTTCAGCTGTATCGCCTTAGTAATACCCTGGAGGTTCTTTCCAAGCCCTTTACCGGGTTCATACCCGGACCATGCCAATAAGCTTTCTATTTTGCTATTCCATCATTTGTCTTTTTCGATGGCATTGACACGTTCGATGTGATGGTAGGTCTCCCCTCATAACCTTCTTCTGTTTCCAATAACCGGGATAGTTTGACTGGTGTAAATAAGGTTACTCCCATCTCAGCGAATGATTACCTCCTGATGGTTCCATTTGAATTTCATAGCTTGATGTAGTGTGGAAGCCACGACCCTGGCGGCATGTATCCATGGTCGGCCGAATAGAAGATTGTGTGAGGCTGATATGTCGAGCACCTGAAATTCAACGTAGAACCAAGTTGGCCCCATTTGTAGATAAAGAATAATTTCCCCAATCGTGGCCCTTTGGGACTCATCGAAAGATTTCACATTCATGCTCCCTGCCTGTATTTCATGTAAACCTTTGCCCAGTCTTTTCAGAGTATCCAACGGACAAATATTAAGGCTTGAACCTTCATCAACTAAGACCGTGGCAATGAACTTGGTCATTCCTTGCGCAACATCATATTCCTCCATCTTTGCTTTCCCTTTTTGCCTAGCCTTGGCAACATAATTCCAGGGTAGTGCCTTTGAGTCGAAAGGAGGTATGGTTGATACTGTCACCATGAAAGGTGTGGCCACTTCCACTTCAAATGGAATAGGGGTGGCCACAGGCGGAGCTACCTCTACCTCAAATGGAACTAATGCAGTTATCTCAACTTTGATTAGTGACTAAGTCTGTACTACAATGGGAGTGAGTGCGATTGCATGTTTAAAGTCATCGCCTTCTCGAATAAGCCTGATTAACCCCTCAGGATCCCACTCTTCGTCTATCTCTATTACATGCACCCCACCACCTTTATGATTAGGGAGAGGGTTGTTGCGGATACTAGGCGATGCTTCCTTCGCCTGTATGACCTTGTTGTCAATCAGCGTCTGGATCTTATCTTTCAATGTTCGACATTCATCAATAGTGTTCCCTTTCATACCAGAATGGTATGCACAAGTTTTGTTTGGGTTAACCCATTGGGATGGGTTCTCTAATGCCACAGTAGGAATAGGGGTGACATAACCAGTGGCTTTCAACCTTTTATACAGCTGGTCGATGGGTTCAACAATAGCAGTGTACTGTGTGGGTGGCTTACGGTCAATGTTTGGTCGTGGTCTTGGAAAATTTTGGTGAGTTGGAGGAGATTGTAAATGGGATGGTTGGGAATTATAGGTATGATAGGCAGTGGCTGGTTAGGAATATCTGGGAGATAAGGGTTGATATGTGGGTGGTGGTGCTTGGTATGTGGGTGGAGGTGTCTGATATGTAAGTGTAGATTTCGGGCCTTGAGCCACCATTACTACCCCAATGTCTCTTTTCTTTGATACGCCGCCTGATTGCAATGCTTTATTTATGGCTTGTAATGCCTCCAATTTTATTACCATCCCACTTTTGTTGCCTTCCTCACTTCTTTCCCCAAGCTTGATGATATTAGAGAATTTATGGTTTTCACTGACCATCAATCTTTCATAATACTATGGATCCTGTGCTCTGACGAAAAACTTGTTCATCTGTTCCTCGTCCAAAGATGGCCTGACCTTGGCCGCTTCCAACCTCCAACGAGTAGCATACTCGCAGAAGGTTTCGGTGGTTTTCTTCTTAAGATTCTAGATTTAGAAAACATTGGGTGCATTCTCTATATTGAACCTTAACCGGTTCATGAAATCCGATGCTATACTCACCCAATTGGACCATTTATTGGGATCTTGGCTGATGTACCAAGACAAAGCATCTAAGACTCCTCATAAAGAGTTTCATCCGGATCTTTTCGTCTTTCCCGACCCTGACAAGCTTGTCACAATAGGTCCTCAGATGAACCCTGGGATCACCTGTACCGTCAAACTTCTCGAACTTGAGAGGTTTGTATCCCTTCGGCAGTTCTACATCTGGCTGTATGCATAGGTCTTTATAGTTCAAACCTTCTATTCCTTTGTCACATTCGACACCCTGAACTCGACTCGTCAACTTCTTGAGTTCTTCATCCATGTTTTTAATGAGCAATTCCTTCTCGGAGGATTCTGGGGTATAAGAGATTGGTTAGATAGAGTGAGTCACGGTTTCCACATATATGGGGATGTTTTGGTGAGTGCTCGGTGCCTGGGTGTAGTGGTGGTCATTTGTAGAGTTTTGAGGGTCAGGAATGTGTTGTGGGGTATTCTAGGGAGTATGATAAGTGGCGGTTGGTGGGTAATGAATTGGTTGATGGTGGTGTTGCAGCAGAGATGGTATTTGTAGGGGATTGAGATTTTAGGGTGGGGTTATGTATTGATACGGTGTAGGAGGGTTTTTGCGGATGTTGGTTTGGTGTGTTTTGGGGAGGTGCTGAGTTTTCGGTGTTTTGTTGGTTGATGTCAGGGACATTCACGGTGAGCGACAAGTTCGCCAAGTTGGGGACCTGCTCTAGTTCTCCCTATAGTTCTAATATCTTTTGTTCCAACCTCAAGACTAGATCATTTGGTGCCGGGGTACTCCGACCATCTCAAGCTTCTGCGTTCTCAGCATTATCCTTTCGAATATCACTTAAAACGTCCATTTTTGCTTTTCCTTTGCCTTTTGTATTACTTGGAGGAGAAAGAGGTGGACAACATCTAGATTTGGTGTGATATGCTGATAATGCCAGTATGAGCAAACCAACCTTAGGGGATAGGAATAAGAAATACAGAAAAATAAAAAGGTAAACAAGTCAGTAAGGATTCTGAAATCTTTGCAATATTTAAACACATATTGCATGAATACAAATTTGTGTCCTAATTTGGGAGCCTCGTTGTGCCCCAGGTAGGCCTAGCGACAAATAAATTTGGAGAAATTTAGTGCCAATAATTGCCTCATTTCATTAAAGTAAAAGTAAATAAACCAAAACGAAACTAAATAAAATAATGTCACTAATGGCTCTTGGACTTATTACATTTGAAAGGAAAGCAAATAAATATAATCTACTTGGTCCCAGAAGGACCCTCTCTAGACTGGATGCTCTTGTTGATCAACTTTCCCAACTCGTGCAGGTTCAGCAGCAGGAATGCCCTTGCAAGATGCCTTCCTTCGTTTCCTTCAGTGTTTTGGCAGTCAGTGACCCCTTTCCCCATCTTCCCTTAGAACTCCATTAAACTGTACTCCAAGTATTCCAGCCTCTCGTTGGATTTAACGACTCTTTCTTTCCATTCATTAATCATCTCCATGTCAGCCTTGTGTAGTGCCATATGCTCAAATTCAGACTCTCGAACTCTCTTCCGCAGCTTGTTGTACTTCACCCCAGCTTCAACAACCTCGTCTATCACCCTATTTCCTAGCCTAGCCCTTGGCTCAACGACCCCAGCTATGTTGTCCTCCAACCACGAAGGGTAAAGGTATAAGTGGCTCATGTGATATCGGTCTGGTTCAATACTATCCTTTTCCACAATAATCTTTAAGGTCCATATGTGTTGCACTTCATTCTTATGCGAGATGGCGGCACATTGGAAATTGACTCTGAAGTGACACATTTTAGTGCCCCGTGGTATGATTTGTCTCATGCCTGCTTGTCTCATAACCTTGAGAGGAGCGTAAGGGTATATGCCCCTCAACCCGATGAACACCAAGTGTGGAAAATCCCTGGATGTGATGATGAATTCATCGGTATGGAACCACTCGAACATCTAGTAGACTTGATCCTCAATCAAATTTTCGAAATGATGTACCCATCCAATAGTGTCTGGCTAAGCAAACATGTCTGGAATATAGTTCATCTTTTTGGGATGATGGAAGGCTATGTGATCATTCCACGGTCTTCGCGGAAATTCTTGACGGTATTGTCCCTTTTGGAGATATTCCAACAACCAGACCTGTAGCAGCAAGTTGCAACCCTTGAAGAACCTAAACCCCTTCTGACATTGCTCCAAAGCCCGGTACATGTCTGCAACGATCATAGGGATGATAGTGTATGCCTCCCCCTCGATCCCGTCCATCAAAGTTTTGGTCACCATGGCTAACCTAGTATGGATCCTATGATGAATCCAACCTAAAGAAGTGATTGAGAACTCATCATCAAAAATATGGTAGGAGCTACTGTGACCGTATCTTTCATAAAGGAACTCAAAAGGTATGTAAGAGTCCTTTAGGCATTTCAAGTTGTCATTCCTCTTCAGCCCCACCATTTTCAGAAATCCCATAGCAGTGCGATTTTTAGTTGCTAACAGATTAGGGCTATCCCAAGGCAACCCAACAAATCCTCCTATTTTTACTAGGAGGGGAGTCATTTCTATGTTCCCAAAATGGAACACAACCCTTTCCTTGTCCCAAAACATAGTTGCAGTCTCGATCAACATTTTGTTGAGTTGAAGATCCATCAGAGAAGGCAAGTTTCATAAGACTGTTTCACATGGTTTTGTTACATGAAGGAATATCCCTCCACCAATCTAAGAAAAGTGAGGGTGTGCTAACCATACCGAATCTAGGGACCTTGTGCCTCATTTTCTGCAAAATAAAGAGAGTTAGGCCATTTCTCCCTCCACCTTCGTCTATTTATACAATAATGATTAGCATATTGACACTTATTTCTTCAAATTAATGCACATAATTGTGGTTACATCAGTTGGGATTATGGAAAACCCGATGGACTTTTGAACAACGCTTGTCTTTAAGGGTTATTAGTTGGAAAACATATTAACCCGGCTAGGTTTGACCATGATGCATGTACAATTTAATCAGAGTAGGGTTGCTATAGAGGTCTAGACTGGGACCCTCAAGCGGACAACTTGAGAAGGAAAGGCACGAAACCGTCGAACGCACTGCTGATCAACTAGTTTTACCACAAATACACCTTTTCGAATTTAAAGGGTGATATATAGGAAGAGCACAAACATTCATCAAGCGTTGCTATAGGATTAATTATGCATGAGTGGAGTGTGATGTTGAGCATGATTTATGCAGCAATAAATAACATGTTTTCAAGTATTTGCACGTAAGAAAATAATAAATGCAATATTTAAATAATTGAAAAGACAGTTATTGTCACGACCCAAACTGAAGGGCCATGACTAGCACCCGACCACACTTGCCGAGCACCAACGTACATTTCATCTAACCTTCATTATTATCTTTTAGGGCTGACGAGATCAATATAAATGGTAGACCTAGATCATGGACAACCAGCAATAAAATATGACGGCATGAACATACATAGCAGGGGATGACCAGACAATCAAGAAACTACATATAAGGTATGAGCTACCACGCTACTATGAAAGACTATACAACAAAAACTAGCCGACAAGGCATACCAAACTATACATGAGCCGACACCTATCTATGAGCCTCTAAAAGAACATAAGTGTTGCAACATAGCCGGAACAGGGCCCCGACATACCCATAATGTCTATAACAAAAATTGCATACCAAGACCAAGGCAAGTCCGGAGAAGGGATCTCGCCAATCACCGCTGAACTGGACAGTCTACTGTGGTGGGGGAGCTGCACCTGCCTGTCTATCAGGACCTGCAGCACGACATGCAGCGTCCACAAATAAAAGGACGTCAGTACGAATAAAGTACTGAGTATGTAAGGCAAGGAACCATAAATACGATCAGTAATGTAAGCAAGGATAGAGAATATACAACCTGTAACATCTTAGTACCTCTGAGGGCTACTTACATGAAATGCATGATACATATGTATAAATACATAAACCTTTAAAGCATTCGCCTCTGTGGGCATCATCATCATCATATCGTACCCGGCCATAATAGGCTCGGTAGAATCGTACCCGGCCACGTGGAGCTCGGTAAAACCCAACTGATCAGTGGTTGCACAATAGGTGCCGTACCCGGCCAACTATAGCGTGGCTCGGTAGAGTAAAATAGATACATATATATAATGCATGCTCGACTCATGGAATCACATTCTAAACCTTTCGGAGTGACGTAAGGTCGGTATCCTCTGTACACGTTATTAGGACTAACTCTTCACTATGAACCTTATAAGAATCAGGAAGTACCAACAACATTGATAACATAAGAATAAGAGAAGCAACATTAACATCAATCGTTCCATAAGAGGGAAAACAATGTAAGTACTGCTAGCTTCTAAGAGTAGAGTATCTTGGAAGCTCGTTCATTACATTATGTACAATCGGAGTCGTGCAAAAGAAGGAAAGGGATAGCCTCACATACCTTGTATATACTGCCCCAATCTCAAGCTATGCAATTGTCAAAACTCCTTAGTCTACAATAAGAGAAACGATACTATCGTTATCATTTAAGCGTCATAACTATTATGTATCGACCACAACCTATTTTACGATGAAACGGACAGCACCTCCCCTATATATATGACCTCACACCATTCAAAACAGTCACCAAACAGCCCAAACAACATCAATAATAAACATATTGAGCCTCCCAAAATAGTCCACACACAGCCTAATCACTCCATACATACGACGACCACCGTAGTCGTGTCAAACAACCTGGAAATGTTACGAATAACTATCAGCCCATAACCCTACATATATATGGTGTTTATAAACACTCTTCCTCATCCAAAACTCCACAAGATAGTAGTAAAATACGCAGCCCAACAACAACGCAAAATAGTCCACAAAACAATAACATTACTACCAAGCCTTTCGATATATATCTCACAAGTTCTAGCTTTAATGTCTTAGCCGCAACTTGGATAATCTTAAATACATATAGAGTAAGAGGTTCCTTACCTTTATACAGAAATAACAACTCCAATTTGACCTTAAATATCCCTCCAATGCTGCCACAACAACAAAAAAGCGAAACTAGCGATTAATTAGTGTTTTTCGGCACTAGAATTACTTTAGAAGGCTTGAAATCACCTAGGATTGATATTAAGAACATGAGGGAGTATTTACAGAACATAAACCCTTTAAAACAACCTCCCACACGACCTGGAACAACACAAAAATGAGCAACAACAAGAAGAACAAGAGACTTACTAGCGCCACGGAATTCTCGACACTTGATTTGTGTTGTTTGCCCTTTTTTGGGTCTTGAATCTTGAGAGAACCTTGAGAGGATGTTCCTAGAGTTCGAAGGTCTGAAAATAGTTGGAATAAATGACTTAAAACGGGTTGGAGGCATCCTATATAGGTCCAAATATCTTAAACCGCTTTAGTGGGCCCCATAGAGAGGTGCTTGGCACAGTCTCGCAAAAACGCGAATATCTCTCTACTCCGAGATCGTATCGATGAACGGTTTAATGCGTTGGAAACTAGACTCATAGATATTTAATTTGGTGGGTAGATCACCCCGTAATTCCTTGTAAATTATGAGAAAAGATTAGAAACATTTGACCTAATGTTTAAGTAAAATTATGAACCTAAGTTGCGACAACTTTTGTCGACTTTTGTTTCATAACTCGTTTGACTTCAAGACTTATGATACGGATATTATATGATTAAAATACCTTAATAAATGACCTCTTGAGTGTATTAAGCACCGCTAGATTACCTAAAAATACGAGTTACAACATCCTTGATTCGTTTAACTTCTAATACTGGTTAATCACCCTTATACACTCTTGTATCACTTAAGACCAATAAGATTGACTTCTTATCATCTCAAAGATAATTCCTTCTTGGATTTATGTTAACTAATATATGGCATGAACTAACACATGTGGATATGGGTTGTAACACCCTCCCCCCTTAGGAACATTCGTCCTCGAATGTAAGGGTTTATGGGGAGTTTAAATCATCGTGGATTCCAATGGAAATTTCCGATCAATTTTCCCCTATAAAATGGTCACTAGCAAAACTTGCAAGTAATTAAGCCCAACATATGGCTTCACAAGGCTACACAAAGCATTATGCATATTTACATTATCTACATATCACCATTTTGTATTAAGGAGGAGTATTCTCAAATTATTGCTTACCTCATAGAGCCGTTTCACCTTCCAATGTATCCTGTCTTCCACCAACATCCTTGTTATCTTCATTCTGGAATAAGTAAGGGTATTTAGACTTTATCTCCTCTTCTGCTTCCCATGTCATTTCTTCCATATTTTTGTTCCTCCACAATACTTTGACGGAAGCTACATCTTTTGTTCTCAGCTTGCGGACTTGCCGATTTAATATCGCCACTAGCACTTCTTCATATGATAGGTCCTCTATAACTTGTACATATTTGATAGGGACGACTCGAGAAGGGTCTCCAATACATTTTCTAAACATAGATATATGGAATACCGGGTGGACAAATTCCAATTCGGATGGCAATTCTAACTCATAAGCAACCTGTCCAATCCGTCGAAGAATTTTATACGGCCCGATATACCTTGGACTCAGCTTACCTTTCTTCCCAAAACGCATAATACCCTTCATTGGTGAGATCCTCAGGAAAACCCAATCACCAACCTCAAACTCTAGATCACGACGTCGGACATCAGAATAAGATTTTTGCCTGCTTTGTGCCGTCCTCAATCGCTCCTGTATCACTTTCACCTTCTCAATAGCTTGGTGAATCAAATCTGGCCCATATAATTCTGTTTCACCGACTTCGAACCATCCAACTGGTGATCTACATCTCCTCCCGTATAGTGCCTCGTATGGGGCCATTTTAATACTGGAATGGTAGCTATTGTTATAGGCGAATTCTATGAGTGGAAGATGATCATCCCAATTCCCCTTAAAATCTAGAACACATGCTCGTAGCATATCTTCCAGTGTCTGAATGGTACGTTCAGCCTGTCCGTCAGTCTGCGGATGAAATGCAGTGCTGAGATTTACCTGTGTGCCTAAACCCTTCTGGAAAGACCTCCAAAAGTTAGCCGTAAATTGAGCTCCTCGGTCTGATATAATAGATATGGGCACACCATGAAGCCTAACAATCTCCTTGATATACAACTTCGCATAATCTTCAGCCGTGTAAGTTGTCTTCACTGGCAGAAAATGGGCACATTTTGTAAGTCGATCAATTATCACCCAGATGGAGTCAAACTTATGATAAGAGCGAGGTAATCCAATAATGAAGTCCATATTAATCACCTCCCACTTCCAGGTCGGAATCTCTATATTTTGAAGCAATCCACCGGGTTTCTGATGTTCTATCTTTACTTGTTGACAATTGGGACACTGGGCTACAAATTCTGCAATAGACTTCTTCATATTATCCCACCAATACTGCTCCTTGACATCATGATACATCTTTGTCGAGCCGGGATGGATGGAATATCGGGATTGATGAATCTCATTCATAATCTTCTCTCGCAACCCTGCCACATTAGGCACACACAATCGGCTCTGGTATCTCAGTGCCCCGTCTTTTCCGATCCCAAAAGCCATACTTTTACACTGTTGAATGCTTTCTCTTAATCGTACTAAGATAGGATCTTCATATTGTCGTGCTTTTACCTCGGCTACCAAAGATGATTCTGATGTATTCTGTACAGTAACACCTCCGTCATCAGAGTCTAACAATCTGATTCTCATATTGGCTAGCTGATGAAGCTCTTTAATCAACCCCCATCTACCTGCCTCAATATGTACTAAGCTTCCCATTGATTTACGGCTGAGAGCGTCTGCCACAACATTGGCTTTACCGGGATGATACAATATCTCGACGTCGTAGTCTTTCAATAATTCAAGCCACCTACGCTGCCTCAAATTCAACTCTTTCTGCTTGAAGATGTATTGTAAACTCTTGTGATCTGTGTAGATGTCAACATGGACGCCGTATAAGTAGTGCCGCCATATCTTCAAAGCATATATTACTGCAGCCAATTCCAAATCATGGGTTGGATAATTCTTTTCATGCTTCTTCAATTGTCTTGATGCATAAGCAATCACATTCCCACGCTGCATCAATACGCACCCCAAACCTATACCTGAGGCATCACAATATACCACATAACCTTCTGTTCCTTCAGGAAGAGTGAGCACTGGTGCAGATGTCAATCGATTCTTCAGCTCCTGAAAACTACGTTCACAAGTGTCAGACCACTGGAATTTGGTAGCTTTTTGTGTTAACTTAGTCAATGGTGATGATATAGAGGAAAATCCTTCTACAAACCGCCTATAATATCCTGCTAGCCCTAGGAAGCTGCGGACTTCTGATGGTGTTGTAGGTCTCGGCCAATTCTTTACTGCATCGATCTTCTGAGTGTCGACACTAATACCCTCATCAGATATCACATGGCCAAGGAATGCTACTGAGTTCAGCCAGAATTCACATTTGGAGAGCTTAGCATATAACTTACGATCCTGAAGCGTCTGTAATACTATCCGCAAGTGGCCCGCATGTTCCGCCTCCGAACGAGAATACACTAGAATGTCATCAATGAATACAATCACGAACACATCAAGATAGGGCCTGAATATAGTATTCATGAGATCTATAAAAGCTGCTGGGGCATTTGTTAGCCCGAACGACATCACCAAGAACTCAAAGTGCCCATATCTTGTCCGGAAGGCCGTCTTTGGAATATCCTTCTCCCTAACCCTCACCTGATGATACCCTGAACGTAAATCAATCTTAGAGAAATACTTGGCACCCTGGAGTTGGTCAAACAGGTCATCAATTCTTGGAAGTGGATACTTGTTCTTTATAGTAGACTTATTCAACTGTCGATAGTCGATACACATCCGTAACGACCCGTCTTTCTTCCGCACGAATAGGACTGGTGCACCCCAAGGTGAAGTGCTAGGCCTAATAAAGCCCTTATCCAGCAAGTCCTTCAACTGCACCTTCAACTCTCGCAACTCTGCCGGGGCCATTCTGTATGGAGGAATAGAGATCGGTTGAGTGTCAGGCAACACATCAATGCTAAACTCAATCTCCCTTTCAGGAGGAAGGCCTGGGAGTTCATCTGGGAAAACATCTGGGAATTCGTTGACCACAGGGATTGATTGTAAAGTAGGCGGTTTCGCCTCCGCATCCCTAACGCGAACGAGATGATAAATGTAACCTTTTGAGATCATTTTCCTTGCCTTAAGATAGGAAATAAACCTACCTTTCGGTGTAGCAATGTTCCCTTTCCATTCAATGACGGGTTCAGCCAGAAATTGGAACCTAACCATCTTCGTACGACAGTCAACATTTGCATAGCATGAGGCCAACCAGTCCATTCCCATTATCACATCAAAATCAACCATTTCTAACTCAAATAAATTTGTCGAGGTTTGACGACTACAAATCATCACAGTGCAACCTCTATATACCCTTCTAGCAATCACAGAATCTCCTATCGGAGTAGATACCACGAGGGGTTTACTTATCAATTCAGGTTCAATGCCAAACTTATTAGCCACAAAGGGTGTAACATATGATAATGTAGATCCCGGATCAATCAGCGCATATACATCATAAGAAAACACAGATATAATACCTGTAACAACATCTGGAGACGACTCGAGATCCTGTCGACCTACTAGAGCATAGGTTCGATTTTGAGCACCACTCGAACTCGGCACTGCACCTCTACCCCTACCACGACCTGTCGACTGCTGAAAACCCCGTGCTGGAGGTCGAACTGATGAGGAAGAACCAGACACAGATCCAGTCGGCTGAGCCATACCATCACCTCCTCTATTAGGACAATCCCGCATCATATGGCCAGGCTGCCCGCACGAATAGCATGCATCAGAACCTCGACGACACAGTCCAAAGTGGGCCTTGCCGCACTGATCACAATGTGGTGTTGGGGGTCTCATCTGACTAGTATCCCTGTGATGTTGCGAGCCAGATGCCCGCGAACTCTGACCTGGACCAGAATAGGATCGATCATATCGAGGCCTCTGAAACTGTGGAGGAGCACTAGCTACAGGTGGCGCCGAACTCCTCGAAAACTGTGGCCTGATGCGGCCTCTGAAGTCATCAGAATACCCTGCAAATCTCGCCCTCTTATGCTGGCCTCTATCCTGCTCCCTAACTGCCCTCTGCTGGCGCTTACGATCCTCTAGGGTCTGGGCATAAGCTTGAATACGGGAAATATCCATGCCCTCCACCAAGGAGGCTGTCGTACACTCATTTATCAGATGTGGTCCCAACCCATTCACGAACATATGCACCCTATCACTCATCTCGGCCACCATATGGGGAGCATACCTTGCCAAAGAATCAAACTGCATACTGTACTCTCGCACACTCATATTACCTTGTCTAAGGTTCAAGAACTTATCAGCTCTAGCTCGTCGTATCTCAACTGGCAAGTAGTGACGAAGAAAGGCCTCAGAAAATTCCTTCCACACAGCTGGAGGAGGGTTCGGACCCCTGGATCTCTCCCAACTATCATACCAGAGAACCGCTAAATCCCGTAGCCGATAAGAAGCCAACTCTACTGCCTCTGTATCACTAACATGCATAACCCGAAGTGTACGATGAACCTGGTCAATAAAAGTCTGTGGGTCCTCCTTGGGGTCTGATCCGGTAAACACTGGAGGGTCTAAATTAATAAAATCACGAACTCTTGTACTAACTGGTTTCTCAGCAGCACCTGTATTTTGCCGCATATCCTGGTCTAGAGTGCCAGACGGAGGAACTGGAGGCGCTGGGTGCCTTCTAATATCCTCTGGAGGAGATGGAGTAGATGAGGTATGAGAGGGCATCTCACTCTGAGCCTCACTTTGTCCTGCTCTGACTTGGGGCACCTGACTGGTACCCTCTCCCGCTACTGTATCAAGCCGTCTACTAATCGTTTGCTTCCTAGTCGAAGGCATCACTGAAAAAAACAAGGTGAATATTAGAGACGAACACTTACGACTCAACTCTACGCACGATCTAGATTCAGGAAGAAGGTAACAACCCTAGATGTCATGTAGCCTCCTGATTATAAATGTGGCGCGCTACACATCCATAATCAAGACTCTACTAGACACGGCTCATAGACAACCCCTAGGACAGACTTGCTCTGATACCAAGTTTGTCACGACCCAAACTGAAGGGCCATGACTAGCACCCGACCACACTTGCCGAGCACCAACGTACATTTCATCTAACCTTCATTATTATCTTTTAGGGCTGACGAGATCAATATAAATGGTAGACCTAGATCATGGACAACCAGCAATAAAATATGACGGCATGAACATACATAGCAGGGGATGACCAGACAATCAAGAAACTACATATAAGGTATGAGCTACCACGCTACTATGAAAGACTATACAACAAAAACTAGCCGACAAGGCATACCAAACTATACATGAGCCGACACCTGTCTATGAGCCTCTAAAAGAACATAAGTGTTGCAACATAGCCGGAACAGGGCCCCGACATACCCATAATGTCTATAACAAAAATTGCATACCAAGACCAAGGCAAGTCCGGAGAAGGGATCTCGCCAATCACCGCTGAACTGGACAGTCTACTGTGGTGGGGGAGCTGCACCTGCCTGTCTATCAGGACCTGCAGCACGACATGCAGCGTCCACAAATAAAAGGACGTCAGTACGAATAAAGTACTGAGTATGTAAGGCAAGGAACCATAAATACGATCAGTAATGTAAGCAAGGATAGAGAATATACAACCTGTAACATCTTAGTACCTCTGAGGGCTACTTACATGAAATGCATGATACATATGTATAAATACATAAACCTTTAAAGCATTCGCCTCTGTGGGCATCATCATCATCATATCGTACCCGGCCATAATAGGCTCGGTAAAAAAACGTACCCGGCCATCATAAGGCTCGGTAGAATCGTACCCGGCCACGTGGAGCTCGGTAAAACCCAACTGATCAGTGGTTGCACAATAGGTGCCGTACCCGGCCAACTATAGCGTGGCTCGGTAGAGTAAAATAGATACATATATATAATGCATGCTCGACTCATGGAATCACATTCTAAACCTTTCGGAGTGACGTAAGGTCGGTATCCTCTGTACACATTATTAGGACTAACTCTTCACTATGAACCTTATAAGAATCAGGAAGTACCAACAACATTGATAACATAAGAATAAGAGAAGCAACATTAACATCAATCGTTCCATAAGAGGGAAAACAATGTAAGTACTGCTAGCTTCTAAGAGTAGAGTATCTTGGAAGCTCGTTCATTACATTATGTACAATCGGAGTCGTGCAAAAGAAGGAAAGGGATAGCCTCACATACCTTGTATATACTGCCCCAATCTCAAGCTATGCAATTGTCAAAACTCCTTAGTCTACAATAAGAGAAACGATACTATCGTTATCATTTAAGCGTCATAACTATTATGTATCGACCACAACCTATTTTACGATGAAACGGACAGCACCTCCCCTATATATATAACCTCACACCATTCAAAATAGTCACCAAACAGCCCAAACAACATCAATAATAAATATATTGAGCCTCCCAAAATAGTCCACACACAGCCTAATCACTCCATACATACGACGACCACCGTAGTCGTGTCAAACAACCTGGAAATGTTACGAATAACTATCAACCCATAACCCTACATATATATGGTGTTTCTCCACACCCTTACTCCTCCAAAACTCCACAAGATAGTAGTAAAATACGCAGCCCAACAACAACGCAAAACAGTCCACAAAACAATAACATTACTACCAAGCCTTTCGATATATATCTCACAAGTTCTAGCTTCAATGGCTTAGCCGCAACTTGGATAATCTTAAATACATATAGAGTAAGAGGTTCCTTACCTTTATACAGAAATAACAACTCCAATTTGACCTTAAATTTCCATGAAATATCCCTCCAATGCTGCCACAACAACAAAAAAGTGAAACTAGCGATCAATTAGTGTTTTTCGGCACTAGAATCACTTTAGAAGGCTTGAAATCACCTAGGATTGATATTAAGAACATGAGGGAGTATTTACAGAACATAAACCCTTTAAAACAACCTCCCACACGAGCTGGAACGACACAAAAATGAGCAACAACAAGAAGAACAAGAGACTTACTAGCGCCACGGAATTCCCGACACTTGATTTGTGTTGTTTGCCCCTTTTTTGGGTCTTGAATCTTGAGAGAACCTTGAGAGGATGTTCCTAGGGTTCTAAGGTCTGAAAATAGTGAGAAGAAATGACTTAAAACGGGTTGGAGGCATCCTATATAGGTCCAAATATCTTAAACCGCCTTAGTGGGCCCCATAGAGAGGTGCTTGGCGCAGTCTCGCAAAAATGCGAATATCTCTCTACTCCTAGATCGTATCGATGAACGGTTTAATGTGTTGGAAACTTGACTCATAGATCTTTAATTTGGTTGGTAGATCACCCCGTAATTCCTTGTAAATTATGAGAAAAGATTAGAAACATTTGACCTAATGTTTAAGTAAAATTATGAACCTAAGTTGCGACAACTTTTGTCGACTTTTGTTTCATAACTCGTTTGACTTCAAGACTTATGATACAGATATTATATGATTAAAATACCTTAATAAATGACCTCTTGAGTGTATTAAGCACCGCTAGATTACCTGAAAATACGAGTTACAACATCCTTGGTTCGTTTAACTTCTAATACTGGTTAATCACCCTTATACACTCTTGTATCACTTAAGACCAATAGGATTGACTTCTTATCATCTCAAAGATAATTACTTCTTGGATTTATGTTAACTAATATATGGCATGAACTAACACATGTGGATATGGGTTGTAACAGTTATAGAAAAAGAAAACAAGGAGACAAGTCAGTTTCGGGAATAAAGAATCATAAGTGCTTGAAAAATAGACAATTAAATTCAAATATTGGAAAAGGGTACGTGGGATAGAGCATGCTTGGACTAATTCACAAAAGATACGTTCGTTATGGTAAGGGCCTAAAATATCCCCAGCAGAGTCCCCATACTATTGTGTCCCCTTTTTTCCCTTTTTGACGGGGAACTCCGGGTTTCGAGATTCATGGGGGAAAATAAATCGTTTCCTTTTGGGAATTGGGTATTTGAAAAGTCGCCACCTAACGGATTATGGCGCGTTAGGGAACCCCAGAGTGATTAACTCTTGGACTAGTTTGCATTACCAGAGATTTAGGGTAAGGGCTTGAAATAACCTTGAGGGGAAGGTATTAGGTACCCCTCGCGGTCCACAACGGTGGGTCCTGGTCGAACTTAAACTATATGAATTAGTCATGTTAACAAGTAAACTGTTTTAACACATATTTACAAATAAAGGCATGTTTTTGACATTCTAAGTACATGTATGATTCAAGTAATGAAAGTAAGGGAAAATGGTTTAAACAATTTGCACATAGGTAATGAAAGTAAATTCATTTAAACAACGAGAGTTGTTAAAGGGGTCCTAGGTTGGTTAGCCTACATGATCATACCCACACAATGCTCAGTAATCACTCCTCAATGAGGGGCTACATATGACATTAGCGCGTAGTCATCAAATCCTTACTACCCAATTCTCTTTCTTTGTTCATAGCCTAAAGCGTTCTAGCAACCTTAAAAGATATCCTATGCGTGCACTACCAGTTCCTTCCTTGTGGCCCTGGAGGTATTTAGGACCTCTAATTCAGACAGTTCTAGACCATCCTAAAGTACTTAAAGGAGAAAAATCTAGGCGTCAATCAAAACATTTAGGATTGCAATAAAGAGAACAATCAAAGGCTCACATTTACCTCCACAAAATATAACAAGTAAGCGCACGTCTCAAACAACAGTTTCAATTATTTAAGAGAAAACCTCGGGACATTATATCTAGGTGAGCAGAGATTATTAAGTACTGGATTAGGACTAAAGTGTCGAAGACCTATTCAGCTTGCCTACTGATTTTAGACTTGTTGATTATGAGCAGTCACAAATAACAAAACATAATTTTACAGCTGCAGGATTTTTAATCACCCTACAATCTTGCCTAGGGGTATTATAGTGACGACCTATGAGCATGATATCTATTATTGATTAGGAAGGCAGTAAATCAGTAAGCAATTTTAAACGGGTAATTTGGGTCCTATAGGCATGCTTTCTAGCAATATTGATTAACATGAAAAGAGTAGGTTATTTAATTAAACTAATTCAGAACTTACCAGTATAAGCTTAGAGTTAAACTGATTTCAGATCTAACTAAACTGATCCTATAGGCATGATTTCTATTAAAATGGATTTTAATCCTATAGGCATGATTTCTAAGGAGACGAATTTGAATACATGCTGCAATGGAAACTGAACTTCGATTACTTTACACCCTATAGGCATGATATCTAATTATAAAGCTGATTTAGATCCTATAGGCATGGCTTCTAATTGTGTGAAAGTAAAACATGCAGAAGTTATTTAAACCAAAACAAATCCTATAGGCATATTATCTAACAAACACATTTGAATCGAAATAGACCCTATAGGAATGTTATCTAACGAACACATTTGAATCGAAATAGATCCTATAGGCATATTATCTACCCAATTTTCCCACAGTATATAGCTACCCTTCCCTTTTCACTAATCACCCCACTGTTTGTTTACAATAATTATTATAGACCAAGAAATGAATATAAATTTACATAAATAGAGTGGAAGTTAAACTATAGGGAGCCTGAAGCAGTCTTAAAACAAATCTGGTGTACCGAGCCTTCACTAGTCTCAAATGCCCAAAAGTTCCATAGCCCAATTCATGTGTAGGTTTGTCAGAGTTCCCTAAGGACCTCAAGGATCCCAAGCAATGCTCACACCTAGACTTTCATCAAACAAAGACTGATTATGTGCAGTGTGGAAGTGCCAGCCCTGATATGCCAGAGTTCAGAGGGATCTTAATGAACTCAAATCAATACACATGCTAGAGGGGCGGGACTTAGCTAATCTAAGAGTAATGTGAGAGTGCATAATGACTTGAAAGAGTTTGATAAACAGTAGAAAGGTCTTAGGAATGGAAAGACATTTCTGAAAACCATTACATAGTTAGGGTAGAAACAGTTTCAGAAAACATGAAGAACACATTTTTTCTTTTTGGGATAAGAGAGAAAGTCACAGAACACACAGTTTCATAACAAACTTCACATAAGGATAAAGGGGTAGGGGACACCTAGAATGCACCTTTGTGATGGCAAACAAATACACAGATTCCTCAAGAAGGCATGTTGGTTACAAAGATATGTTGAGAACACACAGGTCTTAGACACAAACAAGATCTCATTGGTGAAGTAGAGCAAGTTAGACTTAGATGAACAAACTAGTCAAACACTTCATGAAGCATTCCAGGTTTTAGAAATACTAATCATATATAGAACAAGTAGAATTTAGACATGCTGGTAAGACAGTAAACACACAATGCAGCTTAGACATACTAGTGAACAAATTATCTATAGAAGTATTGGCATGCTAAACAATATACTAGTTATAGCTTTAACAGAACAAACTTAAACATGCTATGTGATACAGTAATCTAGGCATGCTGACTGCATATTGGATAGAGTAGCAAATAGAACTGTAAATCACCACTAATTAACTGCAGCAAACAAAGAAAACACATAGCTTTGGAATATGAATTGAATCAGAACATACTAGTTAAGGAGAAAATACAAAGTATAGAGCAGAGATGGTGCAAGTAGCCAGCCTTGGCTTATAGCCAGCTGGATTAGTTAGAATTACAAGTAACAGAAAAGAATGGAGAGTTTTTGAGATTGTGAGAGTGTAGATGAACTATTGTTCATGTAGAAGTGAGGAGTACGGGAAAACATATATAGCAGTTAAGAACAAGGAAAATAAGGTAAAGGGAATCAACCCTTCTGCAATTAATGAAGCCATATAATCAATTATAAATTAGTTAGTATAATTCTCCCTTAATTAAGGGTAATCAACCAACGGTAAAGGCAGAATACATTTAAGGAAAGAAAATCAAACGAGCAATTAGGGGTAAATAGACAGAATTTTAATTAAGGAAATGATTGGTAAGGAATCAGTAAATATCACAATTAATCGAACAAGGTAAGAAAGCTACTCAATATTGTAAATAAGGAAATGGTCAGGAATAGGTCTTAACAAAACAAACTGATCAATCAAGAATCCAAATCAATCACTGATTTTAGGAGAAAAGTATAGGTTTACCATGAATAGGTAAAAAATAAACATAGACATATAGAATCAGTAGAAGAGTCAAACCAAGAACATCAATAGAGGCACATTAGGATCAAAAGACATCGAATTGTGCTAAGAAGAATCACAGAAACCAAAGCATAGGACAAAGTCAGTACCCAAGTAACTTAGACAAACTCAAAATGTCGAAAAATTAGGGCTTTTAGCAAACAAGTAAGGGTTAAAGAAATCTTCATGAACTCTGTTAAACACACACGAAACAGAAGATTAAACACTCAAAATCATCAAACGTTTTGGAGAAAGAAAATTTCGGGAAACCCTAGTCATAGAAATCAAAACCTGAAGTATTATAGTATTTAAAATCAGTGAGTGGTAGAGGAATAAGAGAAACCTAAAGAAAAATCATAGAAATTTGAAAAATATTTCAAATATGCAGAGATTCAAACAGTAGACAGCAAAGAACCCACGACATAGTGCTAAAATCGGTTGACAGTAAAGAAACAAGATATCTTTAAAGAAAAGTTATTGAAAAACTCAGAATCCTTCCAGATATACAGTGATCGGGACAGATTCATTTCCAAAGATTAGGGTTTTGAGGAGAAAGGGGAGGGGTAATGATACCCTTGTTTTGAACTAGAGATTTGAACCATGGAACTTCAATAGAAATTATTCGCAAACCATGGACGAACCCTTGAAGAGCTTTGAACAAGATCTGGACCAGATCTCTTCGAGGTTCTTTCACAAAAACCACATAATCGAACAACCAAGGGGATATGAGACAAGTAGAGGCTTCGTACAGCCGTGGGATGCCATAGATCAGACAAGGATTCAAAGGATTAGGGTTTGATTTTATGTGACGACGATTGGAGATTAGGGTTTAGGTTGAGAGCATTTGAGAGAGGAGAGGAACAAATGAAGGCGGTGAAAGGAGGAAAATGATTAGTGTTTGGGGGGGGGGGTATAGGTTAGTTTATTTTAGGTAAGGGGAGATCTAGACCGTTGATCAAAGGCCAGGATCTAACAAGAGTCAGGTCTGGTAGATTTGTTAGGGTCAGATGGGTATTGGGCCTGGGGTTCTTGGGCTAATTTAAGGGGTTAAAATTTGTCTTAGTTAATAGGCTAAGTTTTAAATAAAAATGGCTATTTGTTAAATACGTAATTAATTGCTAAAACAATTTTAAAAATGGTTAATAAATTATAAAAAATGATTTTAATGCATGGAAATGTTTTAAAGTAATTAATTAATATTTAAAAATAAAAAGCTATTTTCTAGTAAAATAATATAATAATGCATGAATAGGCTATAATTGCAAAGTAATTGCAATTGTATCCTAAAATACAGATGTGGCTATTTATGCAATAATTGAGGCTTAATACGAATGCAAATGATAAAATTAAGCCACAAAATTATTAAAAATATTTTGTGATGCAATTTAATGATTGTTTTATAAATAAATGCTGGGAGAAAATTAGTTAAAAATATTTAAAAATAAAGAAATTGTATGAAAAATACTAATTGATGCCCGAGCATAGTTTTGAAAATATTATGGGAAAAATTAGGTATCAACACGTTCAAATCAACAATTATCCCAGTATGGATTGTACAATTAAAATCAGAACCGAGGTACCGCCTCGTATTCACATATCACAATTTCAATCACAATCTTTTCTTGTACCGCCGCGTGAGCCTTACATTTGAAAAATGTTTTGAAAACAGTTTTCCCAAAATAGCAACACGCACTTTAGCTCACCCTATGACGCCGAGTGGCTTCACGTAGTTCCCCTACAAGCAACAAGCACATAAGTCCCACCTTATATCACTGCATGCACATTAACCCCAAGCCTTATATTGCCGCATGCGCGTCAATATTACATTACAATAACAACTCGCACCACAAGTTCCCATAGATCACAATTTTCCAACAGTACATATTATTAATATTTCTACAACAATAGCCCATGGCTCCACTACAAAAGGTACAAGAATATCAACAACAATGAATATAAAATGCCCAACAAGGAAGATGTTTCAACAATGACAGTTTTGCCTCAACGTGATAACGTCCTTCACAACCTCAACACCAACAACTCAACAATGGCATAATGTATAACCACGCTATTAAATAAGAATGACTCAAAGTAGAAGAGATAACATATAACAATGACTTCATATAGTGGAAATCAATAAGAAAAGAGATAACATAAACAATAACTTCAAGAAATGGTAATCAAGAATGAAGGGGATAACATGAACAATAACTTCAAATAATGATGTTTAACAATGAAGAGATAGCATGTAACAACAAAAGAGGAATCAAGTTCAACTAAGGCATGAGAGCAATTTATCAAGTAGGATGTAGAACAAGTTTTAAACAAGTCAATAAAGGCATGTATGGATAGACTAATACAAACAAGAATAGATTAACTAAGAGAATTTAGAACATGATATGACATTTCAACTAAAGCATCGGAAATAGTCTAAGTAGCCTAAATCGGCCAAATACCTTTCACGACCAGGAATTCCCACCATGGGGACCATGATGGAGCCTAACATTTCACTTGCTAGGCAAGCCAATGTTAGAACATATTATCCATTTATAACAATGAATTAACTAACGAGAAGTAACTGTAGTAACTGAAATATTAAATCGGAAACTAAAACTGCCAAACGTTTATTACAATCCCTGAATCTGGTCTCACAAGTGCATGAACTGCTAAAATAATAAATACAAAGGTTTGAAATAACTTAAAGCTATCCAAAAAGAAGATACACAGCTAAATAAGAACAAGAAGGGGGACTTCAGGAGCTACGGGCACTGAACATCTGTACCTCAAGTCTCCGCAAGCTGTCTGATCTGAGCTCTCTAGTATACGTTGCCGGGACCGACTCCAAAATTTGGACAGTGTACAGAGTGCATTATCAGTAAAACCGACCCCATGTACTGGTAAGTGCCGAGCCTAACCTCGACGAAGTACTGACGAGGCTAAGGCGGGTCACCTACACTATAACCTGTTCGCAATATATAATAATGTCAGAATAATGAAAATACTGAACAGAATTTAAATAGTCAACAGAAAATGATAAGACAAAGCAATAGGGGTTCTATCCCTAATAGCAATAAGGTCAAAGATTACATGAAGGTTATTGATGAACAATTTATAAATTCTGACAAGCCATAGGCCAAAACCTTATGAAGAGGCTCTCAAGTATGACTTTTGATAGAAGTCATACAGTGCATGAGCACATTACGGAGACGAGAAATATTACTGCTAAACTCAAGTCCCTTGAGGTAGATATGTCTGAACTATTTCTTGTGCAATCCATTCTCAACACACTTCCTGCAGAATATGGTCCGTTCAAGATTTCTTACAACACATATAAGGATAAATGGTCAATCAATGAAATTTTGACCATGTATGTTCAAGAAGAAGAGAGATTGAAGCATGAGACGCCTGAAAGTGTTAATATAGTGACTCATGGTAAGGTAAATGCTAAAAAGGGAAAAGTGTTCACGTGAAGAAGAAAAACAACTTTGACAAAGATTCTTGCCGTTATTATAAGAAGAAGGGACACTGGAATAAGGATTGCCTAAAATACAAGAAATGGCTTGAGAAGAAAGGTAATTTTACCTTTATATGTTATAATTTTACTGAAGTTTCTGATAATACAAGGTAGATTGATTCAGGTGCTACAATTCACATTGCCGAAATCATGTAGGGCTTTCTAACTTTGAGGAAGCCGATAGGAAGTGAACAATACGTCTATTCTAGCAATAGGACGCATTTACGTGTGGAAGGCGTGGGGACTTATAGGGTCATTTTGATAGATGGTTTTCACTTAGATTTGAAAAATAATTTTTATTTTCCAGAATAATCTAGAAATTTAATTTCTCTTTCTATACTATCAATTAGTGGATATGATTTGAACTTTTATTTTCCTTTTATAAAACTTTTGAAAGATAATAAAGTTATTGGTTTTGGAAATTTGAATGGAAATTTATATAAACATGAGCTAGACCCCACATTTGAATGGAATATTATAACTTTGCATGACAAATAAATTGGCACTAAGCGATGTAATATATAAACTTGAGCTAGACCCCATATTTAAATAGGGTTCCATCCAAGGTTGTCCCCAAGTTAATTTTTGAGTTATAGAAAGGATGAAAACCTAGTTTAAATCTTTTACACGTTTGGGGATGTCCAACTGAAGTGAGGATTTATAACCCATAACTAAAGTAGTTGGATGAAAGAACAATAAGTCGTTATTTTTTAGGTTATACGGTTAATTCTAAGGGATTTAGGTTTTATTGTCCTTCTTATTCTCCTAAAATTTTTGAGGCTAGAAATACTAAATTTCTTAAAGAACATGAAGAAAGTGGGAGTGATTTGACTCAAAAGGCGAAACTTGAAGAAATAAGGGAAGCACCTGTGGTACCTTTTTTTGTTGGGAACTTGAATATTGCTCAGAAAAATTCTCATGAATTATCTGAACAATAACACTTTCAAGAGCCAACACCACTTGAGGAGCCACATGAAGATCAACCCGTTTTACCTAAACCTACTGAAGAAGTGTCTGAACCAGTAGGAATAAGAATTAGCAAAGGGATCCTCTATTATAGGTTCCAAATGGGTCTTTAAAACAAAAAGAGACTCATTTGGTAATATCGAATGATCTAAAGCCAGACTTGTAGGCAAGGTTTTTACTCAAAGGGAAGATACTACCATGAAACCTTCTCTCCAGTATCAAAGAAGGATTCATTGAGAATAATCATGGAAATAATAGCTCATTTTGAGTTAGAGTTACATCAAACAGATGTGAAAACAACTTTCTTGAATGGAGATCTCAAATAGGAGTTATGCATGCGTCAGCCTGAATGATTTTGTGATAAGGACAAAATTCACCTTGTTTGCAAGTTGAATAAATCCATCTAGGGGATAAAATAGGCTTCCCGCAAATAGTATATTAAATTTCATAGTGTTGTTTCTTCATTTGGATTTACAGAGAACACCATTGGTTAGTGAAAATACCTTAAGATAAGTGGGAGAAAATATATTTTTATAGTCCTATATGTGGATGACATTTTACTTGTAAGTAGTAACTTGGTATTATTGAATGAGACTAAACAATTCCTTATTCGGAATTTTGAAATGAAGGATATAGGTGAAGCCTCTTATGTCAGTCACATAGAGATTCAGAGAGACAAATCCCATAGATTACTTGGACTGTCTCAAAAGGCCTACATTGAAAGAATTCAGAAAGATTCAGGATGAAGAACTGTTCACCTGTAGCAGCACCCATCATTAAAAACGACAAATTCTCATTGAATAAATATCCACAAAATGCATTGGAAAGGAGAAAATGAAAGGCATTCCCCATGCTTTGCTTGTTGAGAGCCTTATGTATGAAATGTCTGCATTAGACCTAATATTGCCTTTGCAGTAGGATTGCTTGGCAGATATCAAGGTAACCCTAGTCTTGAGCATTAGAAAGCTGGTAAAATGGTTTTGAGATATTTGCAAGGAACCAAGGATTTTAAGTTCACATAAAAATACTCTGACTCATATGAGGTGATTAGATATTCGTACTCTTATTTGGGTGGATACAAAGACACTTGTAAATCTACTTCAGGGTACAATTGCCTTCTTGTTAGAGGTGTTGTATCTTGGAGAAGTATCAAGTAGACAATTGTTGCGACATACACTATGGAAGCTGAATTGATAGCAGTTATGAAGCTATATCACAGGATTATCATTGAAGAACTTTATTTCCGGCCTTAGGATTGTCGATTCCATTTCAAGGCCATTGAGAATCTTCTATGACAACTCAACTGTAGTTTTCTTTTCTAAGAATAATAAAATTTATAGCCGAAGCAAACATATCGACATTAAGTATTTAATGGTTAGAGACTATGTTAAGAAACAAGATGTGTGTTTTGAGCATGTCAGTACTAGTTTGATGATTCCTGATGCTATGACCAAAGGTCTGCCGGCTAATATTTTCAAGGATCATGTAAACCATATGGGACTTAGTAGATCTATTTAGTCTTGCTTTGATCTCTAACCGTTTGTCTAGACATTATGTTTATTTTGATATACATGACAGTGCACACTTGATTTTCATGTATTATTTTTTGATCATTTGATAAATAAAGCTAGACTATGAATGACTTACATTAAGTTCATTCATAAAGTTTTTGGTCACTTTGTTAGAATATATTTTACATTGTAATACATGGAAGGAATTGTTTGTTTAAGAGATTGACAGTCATGATTCATATAATGATATTGTAATGACCCGGTAGATCATTTTGAGTGTTATAGTCCTGTTACCTTATTTACTGCTTATTCTACGCTTAATTGTTGGTAAGTGACTTTTCAGGAGTAGTTGGTTTGGTTCCGGGGATGTTTCAGAATGAGTTGAGACACTTAGTCTCAAGGTTGGAAGCTTAAGTTGAAAATGTTGACCGAATGTTGACTTGTGTGTAGATAGCTCCGGAATAGAGTTTTGATGGTTCCGATAGATTCGTTGGGTGACTTTGGACTTAGGAGTGTGTCCGGATGGTGATTTGGAGGTTCGTAGTGATTCCAAGCCTTCAAGAGGCTTTGGCTCAAATATTGACTATTTGCACTAGCCTTGCTCAGGCGAAATCTATTTAGACCGCACCAATCACTTCTCAGGTCGGGGGAGGTACTTAGACTCCCGCCACCCATACTCCAGAGCATGTAATGTAGGGACTTCAGACACCGAAGGTACTACCAGCCCAGCCGGTTGTAGTTGCTCAGGCCCAGGTGGGTCCCATTATGAGTGATGAGGAGTAGAAGAGAATAAACAGATTTGGGAGGCTCAGGCCTCCATCATTTAGTGGGGCTGAGTTAGAGGATGCTCAGGACTTCTTGGATTGGTGCCACCAGATTCTTTGCACGCGAGTATTCTGGATACTAGTGAAGTCTCTTTTACTACTTTTCAGCTATTAGGGGCTTTCTTTAGATGGTTGGAGGTGTATGAGAGGAGCAAACCAGTCGGTGTTGCATCACTTTCATTGCATGAGTTTTCCATTCTCTTCATGGAGATGTTTGTGCCACAGACCCACAAGGAAGAGCTGCGCAGGCAGTTTGAGTAGCTACATCAAGAGGGCATGTCTGTGACCCAATATTCGATGAGATTTTTAGAGTTAGCTCGTCATGCAGTTTGGTTGGTTCCCAGTGAGAGGGAGAGGATTCGGCAGATCATTGATGGCCTTACCTATTAGTTGAATTTTGTTATGACTCGGGAGAGTATATCAGGTGTATGTTTGACGAAGTGGTTGATATTGCTCAGCGACTAGAGTTGGTTCCACCAAAGCAGGGGTCGTCCTTATAGGCTCGCTCAGATGGCTCGTCTAGCTCAACATGGTGCATCAGTTAGCCATGATTGATACAGTGCTCAACTAGGTCAGTCATCTTTCAGTGCACTCTCAGCTCATAGTTCATCTCGTGCACCTTCAGTTCAGAGTTCATCTGCACCAAGTTCCTCTAATAGTTATTGTGGTTCTCGGGGTCCGTATCAGTACTTGCCACCATTTTATAAGAGAGGTTGTTTTGAGTGTGGAGATTTGGGTCATGTGAAGAAGTATTTTCCCCGCATTTCTGGAGGTCTAGTTCAGTAGAGGAGTCAGGCAGCGACTTTCGCACCAGTTACTTCACCACCTGCTCAGCCAGCTCAGGTGGGGCTCAGGCAACTAGAGGTCGCCCTAGAGAGGGAGACCGATCAGGTGGCAGTCAAGATCGATTCTATTCTTTTTCTGCCAGGCCAGATATCGTTGCTTTAGAAACAATGATCACTAGCATTGTCTTAGTATGCCACATGGATGCTTCTATATTATTTGACCCTAGTTCTATTTATTCGTATGTAGCATCACATTTTGCTCGATATCTAGATATGCCCCGTGAGTCATTAGTTTCAGTTGTTCATGTATCTATGCCAGTGGGCGACACTATTTTTGTGGAATATGTATATCAGTCGTGTGTAGTAACTATGGGGGGATTAGAGATTAGAGTTGATCTCTTATTGCTTAGTATGGTCGATTTCAATGTGATTTTGAGTATGAATTGGTTATCTCCATGTCATGCTATTCTGGATTGTCACGCTAAGACTATGACATTGGCGATGTCAGGGTTGCCAAGGATCGAATGGAGAGGTTCTCTAGATTATGTTCGCAGCAGGGTGATTTCGTATTTGAAGGTCCAACAGATGGTTGCGAAGGGGTGTATGTAATATTTGATCTTTGTAAGGGATGTTGGTGCTGATAACCTTACTATTGATTCTGTTCAGGTAGTACAAGACTTTTCGAATGTGTTTCATGCAGATCTCTCGGCATGCCACCTGATAGGGACATTGATTTTGGTATTGACTTGGTGCCAGACACTCACCCCATTTCTATTCTCCCGTATCGTATGACACCAATTGAGTTGAGGAAATTGAAAGATCATCTTCAGGAGTTTCTAGATAAGGGGTTTATTAGGCCTATTGAATTGCCTTGGGGTGCACCAGTTCTATTTGTGAAGAAGAAGGATGGTACTATGCTGATGTGCATTGACTATATGCAGTTGAACAGAGTTACAATCAAGAACTAGTATCCTTTGCCACACATTGATGTTTTATTTGACTAGCTCCAGAGACCGAGGGTGTTCTTTAAGATATATTTGAGGTTTGGGTATGACTAGTTGAAGATTCGGGACTCTGATATTCTAAAAGCGGCATTCAGGACCCACTATGGTCACTGTGAGTTCCTTGTCATGTCTTTTAGGCTAACCAATGCCCCAGCAGCATTCATGCATCCGATGAACAGTGTATGTTAGCCATATCTTGACTCATTTGTCATAGTATTCATTGATGATATTCTGGTGTACTCACGTAGCTAGGAGGAGCATTCCCAGTATTTGAGGATTGCACTATAGCGGCTGAAGGAGGGGAAACTTTATGCCAAGTTCTCCAAGTGTGAGTTCTGGCTCAGTTCGGTGGCGTTCTTGGGGCATGTGGTGTTTAGTGAGGGGATTAGGGTGGATTCAAAGAAGATGAAGGCGGTTTAGAGTTGGCCCAAACCATCTTCAGCCACTGAGATTTGGAGCTTTCTCGGCTTGGCCAGATATTATCGACGTTTCGTGGAGGGTTTCTTGTCTATTGCAGCGCCTTTGACCAAATTGCCCAAAAGGGTGCTCCTTTCAAGTGGTCGGATGTGTGTGAGGAGAGCTTTTAGAGGCTCAAGACCGCCTTGACCACGGCTTCTATTCTAGTTTTGCCTTCAGCTTCTGGCTCTTATACAGTGTATTGTGATATTTCTCGAATTAGTATTATGTGTGTCTTTTTGCACGAGGGTAGAGTGATTGCCTATGCTTTGCGTCAATTGAAGCCCCATGAGAAGAACTACCCTGTTCATGATTTGGAGTTGGTAGTCCTTGCTCATGCACTGAAGATTTGGAGGCATTATCTCTATGGTGTGTCTTGTCAGGTTTTTACGGATCATCAGAGTCTCCAAGCACTTGTTCAAACGAAAGGATTTAAATTTGAGGTAGCGGAGATGGTTGGATATGCTAAAGGACTATGATATTACCATTCTGTATCATCCCGAGAAAGCCAATTGGTGGCCGATGCCTTGAGTAGAAAGGCGTAAAGTATGGGTAGCCTTGCATTTATTTGTGTTGGTGAGAGGCCGCTTGCAATTGATGTTCAGACCTTGGAAAACCAGTTCGTGAGATTAGATGTTTCGGAGCCTAGCCAGGTTCTAGCATGTGTAGTTTCTTGGTCTTCCTTATATGATCGCATCTGAGAGCGCCATCATGATTCTCCCCATTTGCTTGTCCTTATGGACAAAGTTCAGCACTGTAATGCCAAGGATGTTACTATTGGGGATGATGGGGTGTTGAGGATGCAGGGTTGGATTTATGTGCCTAATATAGATGGACTACGTGAGTTGATTCTTGAGGAACCACAGTTCGCGGTATTCCATTCATCCAGGTGCCGCGAAGATGTACCAAGACTTGAGGCAGCACTACTGGTGGAGGAGGATGATAAATGATATAATGGAGTTTGTAGCTCATTGTCTAAATTGTCGGCAGGTGAAGTGAGAGCATCAAAGACCGGGGGGATTGTTTTAGAGGCTTGAGATTCTAGAGTAGAAATGAGAGCGTATCACCATTGTGGATTGGTTGACCAAGTCCGTGCATTTCATTATAGTTGGGACTAATTATTCTTTGCAGTGGTTGGCTAAGAACTACATCTACGTGACTATTCGTCTTCACGATGTGCATGTTTCCATCATTTCAAATTGGGCACACAGTTTACATCGTAGTTTTGGAGAGCAGTGTAGCGAGAGTTGGGCACACAGGTTGAGTTGAGCACAACATTTCACTCTCAGACAGACGGATAGTCCGAGCGCACTATTAAAATATTAGAGGATATGCCACATGCTTGTTTCATAGATTTCAGAGGTTATTGGGATCAGTTTCTGCCACTTGCAGAGTTTTCCTACAACAACTAACAATCGAGCATTCAGATGACTCCGTACGTGGTTTTGTATGAGAGATGGTTTCAGTCTCCAGTGGGATGGTTTGAGCTAGGTGAGGCTAGGATATTTGGTACTGACTTGGTTCAGGATGCTTTGGATAAGGTTAAGTTGATTCAGGATCGACTTTGCATGGTGCAGTCTAGAAAGTGTTACGCCGATCGGAATGTTCATGATGTTACTTACATGGTGAGGGAGAAGGTACTTCTGAAGGTTTCAACCATGAAGGGTGTTATGAGGTTCGGGAAGAAGGGAAAGTTGAGCCATCGATACATCAGTCCATTTGAGGTGCTTCAGAGGATTGGGGAAGTGGCCTACAAGCTTGCATTACCACCTAGTCTATCGGGTGTCCATCCAGTGTTTCATGTTTTGATGCTTCAAAAGTATGTCGGCGATCCACCTCATGTTTTGGACTTCAACAAGGTTCAGTTGGATGGTGATTTGACTTATGATGTGTAGTCGGCGGCCATTTTGGATCAACAAGTTTGAAAGTTGAGGTCAAAGAACATAGCTTCAATAAAGGTGCGGTGGAGAGGTTATCTAATTGAGGAGGCTACTTGGTAGACCGAGCGGGAGATTCGGAGCAGATATACACGGCTATTTGAGGCTCCAGGTATGTTTCTAGACCCGTTCGAGGACAAACGTTTGTATAAGAGGGGGAGGATGTAACAACTTGGTCGGTCGTTTTAATTGTTGTAGCCCTGTTCCGCCCATTTGCTGCTTATTCTATTCTCAATTGTTGATATGTGACTTGCCGGGGGTAGTTGGTTCAGTTTCGGGTATGTTTCGGAATAAGTTGAGACACTTAGTCTCAAGGTTGCCAGCTTAAATTAAAAAGGTTGACCGAATGTTGACATATGTGTAGATGGATCCGAAATGGAGTTTTGATGGTTCTGATAGCTCTGTTGGGTGATTTTGAACTTGGGAGTGTGTCTAGATGGTGATTTGGAGGTCCGTAGTCAATTTAGGCTTGTAATGATGAAAGTTGAAAAATTAGAAGTTTTGGAAATTGAGAAGTTTAACCGAGAGTTGACTTTGTGGTTACCAGGCTTGGATTCTCATGTGCAAAATTTGAGGTCAGTCGGACATGATTTGATAGGTTTCGATATCGATTGTAGAAGTTGGAATTTCTTAGTTTTTGTTAGGCTTGAATCGAGTTGTGATTCATGTTTTTGATGTTTGATGTGTTTTAAGGCCTCGACTAAGTTTGTATCGTGTTTTAGGACTTGTTGGTATGTTTGGTTGAGGTCCTGGGGGCCTCAGGTTGGTTTCCAAAGGTTAACGGATCAAATTTTGGACTTGAGAAATAGGTGAAGAGTGTTGGACTGGTGTAGTCGCACATCCGGAGGTCATGGTCGCAGGTGCGAGGCCGCAGGTGCGTGGATGGCATTGCAGAAGCAGCCTGGAAGGAAATGTGCAGTGGTTGCAGGTGCAAGGTTATTTTCCGTAACTATGTGGTCGTAAATGCGGCGTATTGGGCGTAGAAGCAAAGTTGAGTGAGTTGTGGGATTTGCATAGGTGCGAGGGTATTGTCGTACCTGTGAGAGCACATGTGCGAAGAAGGGCGCGCAGGTGAGAGCGCAGGAGGCGCTAGGAGAACCGCAGAAGCGAAGGATTTGTCGCTTCTGCAACACCTCAGATGCAGGTAAGTTGGTCGCATGTGTGAAAAGCACTGGGCAAAATAAAAACATTGGGTTCCGAGGGTTTTATCATTTGTGGACTTTGAAAACTCAGGCTAAGGCAATTATTAAGAGGGATTTCGAGGGGTTTCTTGAGGTAAGTTACTTATGATCATTTTTATTCAATAATATTATTTTCCCATTGAATTTCTCACCTAGTTTTTGTGTTTTTTAGGAGCAATGTTGCGAGTTTCAGGCTAGGGACTGGGGAGTTAAATTCAGGGATTTGAGTGATGATTTGGTGTTGGAATTTGGTAAACTTGGTATGGTTGGACTCGTGGTTGAATGGGCTTCCGGATTTTGTAACTTTTGTCGGATCCCAAGACGTGGGCCCGAGGATTGACTTTTGACTTTTGATTAAGAACTTAACATATTTATATGGAATTGATTCCTTTAGCTCGAGTTGATTGTATCGAATTGTTTGTGGCTAGATTCGAGGCGTTTGGAGGCCAATTCGCGAGACAAGGGCTTGTTGGAGTAGATATTTGCACGGTTTGAGGTAAGTAATACTTCAAAAATTGGTTCTGAGGGTATGAATCCCTGAAATTACGTGCTATGTGATTGATGTTGAGGTGACGTGCGTGCTAGGTGGTGGGCGTGCGGGCTTGCACCATAGTAATTGTGATTTAGCCTATTCTATGGATATGTGTAACTATCATATCTAAATATTATTACTATACTCTATGTGTTAGAGCACTTGAGTTGTGATTTATGCTAGAAATCCTATTTAGGCTATGTGCTTGTACTATTGGGACCCACAGTGGTCATTCTTTGCTGTTGAGTTATTTGCTTAATTGCAGTTATGTACTCAGTTGTATTCATCATTGCATATCATATATCAGTCTTTGTTATCGTATATTGTCACATCTTGTATCATTGATTTGGGTTGCTTAGCACGAGTACTGTGAGACTGAGAGACTAGAGAGATTGATAACTGAGTGAGGCCGAGGGCCTGCTTGTGAGTGATATTTATGGGATCGCGTTGCACGCCACGACAGATTTTATTGATTTAAGCCAGGATTTAGCTTATTATAGTGCTTGGGCAGGATCTGCCCTTTTGGAGTATGCACACCCACAGTTAGCGCAGTTGCTATTGATTCACAATAATTGATTCAGGCTGGATCTGCCCTGTACTGTGCTGAGCGATTGAGTGTGATGAGTGAGAATTGAGTTAGTCAGGTTGAGTACTCCAAGAGTGTGAGTACGCGAGGTTTTCATTGTGTTTCATCACATACTATATGCCTATTAGCATTTAGATATAGAGATGTCATATCTCTCATATCATTCAAACTTGACATATTTTATATGTTCCGAGTTTAATATTCAAACCTCGAAGCATTTCTACATTCCTATACTAGTACCTGCAAATTATGAGTTTCTCTGAGATATTACTGTTATATGTTTTGTAAATATTCCGTAATATTTCATTATGTATTTGGACCATATTTTTCGGACTCGTCACTGCTTTTAGTCCGAAGGTTAGACTTGTTACTTATTTAGTTGGTTGTGCTCAAGCTACACCCTGCACTTCGTGTGCAGATCTTGGCGTTTCCAGGCACGGTGGTTGTCGATCTCAGAGTTTTTAGCCGTTCCGAGATTATGAAGGTAGTTGTCGTGACGTCCGTAGACCTTGAATCCCCTCCCGATTCCCTCAGTTTTACTTATTAAATTTTTATTGATTAGACAGTGTATCAGACTATGTATTTGTATAGATGCTCATGCACTCAGTGACACCTAGATTTTGAGAAATTCTGTATTAAATTATGACATTTTCATTCAGTTTTATGAGACTTTTACTTACATAAGCTTATTTTTATATATTTTAAATTTTAAGATGTCACGACGCCAAATATACCGGTCGTGATGGCGCCTATCACAGTACTAGGCAAGCCAACCCAACAAGTAACCACAATGATTTCTTTTTAATAAGCCATTTTCTAACACTGATTAAGTCTCCATTTTTCATAAGAAATATCTTAGTCACTAAAATATGCGGAAAAACAGTAAAACATCAAACCAACATAGCCCAACAATCTGGCGTCACAAGTCTAGAGCCTCTAAATATAACTAGTCCGACTGTCTAATACATAACAAGTCTAAAAATGCAGAAACCAAGGATAGGAAGGAGGAAAGTTGGGTTGCGGACGCCGTGGAGCTACCTTGCAGTCTTCGATAAGCTCTGAAAATGCTGGGGACCCTCACTCTGCCGCTCGGGCACCTGGATCTGCACACAAGGTGCAGGGAGTAACATGAGTACGCCAACTCAGTAAGTAACTAAAGTAAATAAGGTCTGAGTGTAGTGACGAGCAGTTAAAAATTATATATATAAGTGCATTCAGCAGAATATCAAGTCAAACTCAACAGTTTAAAAACCAGTTACTTCGTAAAACATCAGTTTCAATTGAAATACTTTGAAATCATTTACTTAGCAGTTTTCAACAGAGGCTCATTATAAAAGAAGAGTGAAATCAGTAAAAAATATCATAAATGGGCCCCTCAGGCAAGGTATCACTCATAAATATAGCCTCTTGGGCAAGCCTCTTAGTCACTCGTGACTTAGCTCTCGTCACACAGTACTCATACTGAGCAATCAAGCTCAATAATATCTCATAATAGTATTAATCATAATAACCGCTGCGGCGTGTAGCCCGATCCATAGTTTATAGTCGACTACACTCAATGGGGGTGTATAGACTCCGGAGGGGCTCCTACAGCCCAAGCGTCATATTGCTACGGCGTGCAGCCCGATCCATAATATATATACAACACCATTAGGTCCCCAACCTCTCTCAGTCATTAACCTCACAGCCACTTAGGTATAATAGTGGAAATCAGGGAAACTCAGCCCAAATAGTTTTCACATTTTAAGTAGAGTGATAAAAACTAGGTTTAATCAATAAACAGGTAAATCATGACTGATGATATGATTTCAAACAAATAGAGTGAGGAAAACAGTAAAATGCCCCTAAGTGTCTCAACAGGTCGACACAAGGCCCCAAACATGGCATACGGCCAATAATATAGTATCAATCTCTAAAATACAGGATATCATAAGATTCCAAATCAAATAAGTGGCTTAATAGTCGCTACGGGACGGACTAAGTCACAATCCCTTCCGGTGCATGCCCACACGCTCGTCACCTAGCATGTGTGTCACCTCATTTATCAAAACAATACGAAATATTGGGGTTTTATACCCTCAGGTCCAGATTTACAATGGTTACTTACCTCAAACTGGATGAAATACTACTCCACGACACCTTTGCCTCATGACCCAGCCTCAACTCGCGCCGATTCTACCCAAAATCAGAATCATAACATTAGAATATGCCAAAGGAACGAAACCCATGCGAAAATAATCAAATTATGCCAAAAAATTCCAAAATTGGTCCAACTCGACCCCCCAGGACCACATCTTTAAATTTTGATAAAAATCACATCAACAGAATCCTTATCCTCCCACGAGTTCATACATACCAAGAACACCAAAATCCGACCACAAATATCCCCTCAAATCCCTAGTTTAAGGTCTCAAATTCCAAGCCCTAACTATATAATTTTAGGCTTCAAATCCCCCAAATTTCATGTTTAATTAGGTATAAATCACAATAGGATCGATTATTAAGTCCATAATTCTTACCTCTAAGAAGTTTTCTTTGATCCATTTTCAATCTCTCTCAAAAAGCTCCAAAACCGAGTCAAAAATGGTGAACTTAGGCCAAAAGTTGCGAAAATAGTCTTTTAAACATTCTGCCCAGCGATTGGAAATCCTTCTTCGCGAACGCGGTCAAAGCCTTGTGTTCGCGAAGCACAAAAATACCTTTGACCAAAAATCCTCTTACGCGAACGCGATGACCCCTCGCGAATGCGATGCCTCAGGAACTCAAACCTTCAAGAACGCAACATCACCATCGCGAACGCGTTGAACACAGAACCAGCCCTTCGCGAATGCGGGACCCTCATCGCGAACGCGATGGCCAACACTCCTGCCTCAAATCCCAACCCTTCGTGAACGTGAGGGTCCACTTGTGAACGCGAAGCACAACTGTCTGCAACACCAACATCGGGTTTTTCTACAATTATTTTCAACTTGAAATGATCCGTTCAACCACCCGAAACTCACCCGAGGCCCTCGGGACCTCAACCAAAATATGCCAACATATCCCATAACCTCATTCAAACTTGTTCCAACCTTCGGAATGCTTAAAACAACATCAAAACACCAAAATCACATCGGATTCAAGCCTAAGAATTTCAAAAACTTCTAAATTCCGTTTTCGATCAAAAAATCTATCAAACCTCGTCCGAATGGCCTAAAATTTTGCACAAACGTCACAAATGAAACAATGGACCTACTTCAATTTCCGAAATTCCATTCCTATCGCTGTATCAAAATCTCACCTGTCAATCGTAAAATGCAAAAATTCTAATTTCGCCAATTCAAGCCTAAATCTACTCCAGACCTCCAAAACACATTCCGATCACGCTCCTAAGTCCCAAATCACCTCCCAAAGCTATCCGAACCATCGAAATTCATATCTGAGCCCTTTTTCACATAAGTCAACATTCGGTTGACTTTTCCAACTCAAGCCTACTCAAAAGAGACTAAGTGTCTCAAATCTTACCAAAACCTCTCCGAACCCGAGCCAACAACCCAGATAATAGATAATATAGCCAAACAAGACAATAAGAAGCAGAAATGAGATAAACGAAGCAGTAACTCATGAAACGACCAACCGGATCGTTACATAAGATATTGGAATGTGTGAGTTGTCGGCTTGCCTAGTATCATGATAGATGCCATTACGACATTTAGGATTTTAGGTAGTGACAAATATGTTCTACTTAAAGTAATTGTTGTATAACTTTTAGTATAGTGATAAAGTCTATGGCCAGATTATTATATCACTTATAAAGGATTATCTAATTATAATATGTGGACCAAGTGGGGGAATGTAAAAATTACATGTCTCTATAATGAGACTTTTTGTTACACCACATATTTTCGTACGTGAAAGTATGCCATAAGTAAATTGATATAAGCTCGGAAATGAGATGTTACATTCCGCATTTTTGGACATTAAAGTTTTAATCGACGTAAGCTCGGGAATGAGATTATTTTTGAGGTTATAGGTATTATGCTATTTCAAACAAGTGAGTTTCGTCGGAGTTTGTCAATTTGGGATAAAATACAGTCTGAGCTATAATACGCGGTATTTATGGACAAGTGCCATACAAGGTACCACATGACCATGATAGTAAGATGCATAAAGTGTGAGTAGTATTTTAAGTAATTTAAGATAATTTTTAATTATGTAAATAATTGGGTAATTACTGATTTTTAGTGGAAGATTAACTAATTAATCTAGATATTTGGATAAGTTTAAAGAGCCCTACGTGGCAGCAAGTGATAAAGGCTCAAAAATCAAATTGTGACTCTTACTGCATGTAGTAATATGTCACATTAAGAGAGATTGGTGGCTTAGTCATCTTACCAAGTGGGGCCCACACCACCAAGACTTAAAAATCTCTTTTAATTCACAACAATGATACATCTCCCTACATCATTAATGTCGCACCTCCTTTTTACCGCGCCCGCGGGGCGCGTAGGGAGTTTTCTCCAATTGAAGGACAGTCGAAACGGGATTTATTTAATTATTTCAGAGTCGCCACCTGGGAATTTTAAGGCGTCCCAAGTCACCAGTTTTAATCCCTGAATAGAGGAGAATATGACTCTGTTTATTATTCTGCGAACCAGAAATCCCGAGTAAGGAATTCTGTTAATCCGGAAGAAGGTGTTAGGCATTTCCGAATTCCGTGGTTCTAGCATGGTCGCTCAACTGTTTTTATTATTGGCTTAATTATCTTGATTTTTACTAAATACGTTTTTATTGCATGATTTTACTACCACTTTTACTTATTGTTTACAATTATATAAACGAATTACGCGTACGTATATTCGTATTATATACCTTTCATAATTACGGGGATCATGTCACGCATACGTGTACACAATATAATTGATCATATTAGATCCTTTATTACAAATTCATATGTTCGTGATTTAAAATAGAATTAAGAACGTCACCACCCTTATATTTAAACAGTGAACTGCACATCCCGGGTTATATGAAATTATTTTAACATTTTTGGAGGAATCTTTTTTATTAAATATTCGCTCGAAATTGCGCGTACGCATAATCCGAATTTGCTTTAAAATATAGTCAGGGTACGCGAACGCATCCCTAATTGCGCAAATTTTTTGTAATAATCCGAATTTGCTTTAAAAAGAATTCACAATTTATTAAATGTTGCCCGTCGATTATAATTTTCGAGTATAAATTATATTCATCCCAACTATTCAAATTCAAAGAAAAGAATAAAAATTTGATTTTTAGCAAATACAACATATATATATATATATATGCCAAAGAATGAATTGTATGTGAAACTAACAAAAATGATTTATGAAGGGAAGACGTATTTTTTTTTGAACAATTTTTCATTATTTATTTAGTGGAAATTCTATTTCTAATTACCATTGATATAAAGTGTTGCAATTTGTGCATGTACATCTCAACTTATTCTCATATACTTGTTTTTAATCTAATAGGCGAAATTATTTTAATTAATTATGCTTATGATTGAGTTGGGATAGATATATATATATATATAATCAAACCAATTTGATTCTCAATCTATATGAATTATTGCTAAACATTAACTTTCACATTGTATAAGTTCCTAGGCCCTTTATTATTAAGAAAGAGAACAAGTCTACCTGTTGACTTAATAAAATGATATTGCATACAATATTACTCACCATATTTGACATCGTGAACATAGCGGATTGTACTAACGCGTCTTTCAACTATTGATTATAAACACAACCAAGGTTGTGCCAAAAGATAGCAAATTGCAACCAACATCATCTAGCTTTAAACAACAACTAACTTACTAACAAAATAAACTAATAGCGTATTTTTCCTTGATATTTCCATATTATGCTATACCTAGCTAACAATACCATAAAGTGTAAATAAAAGCCAACTTTCTGCCATGCTTCCTATTTACACAACTCAAAGATAACTAAACTAATGAAATTTTGACATGGATAACATTATTACAAAGTTTTATATGAATTTCAAAATAAGACAATTAACTTGTAGCCATCGAGTCGAACTCACTACTGGTTAACCAACATGAAACCAAAGCTGAAATTTTTAACTAAAGAACTCAAATGAATAGAAGACAGTATTACAATTCAATCTTTATTTATTTGTCATGTTGAATCTCTTTCCAACATAGAATTTAAAAGATATGTACCTGAAAATGAAGGTAGAAGGAGTAAATTTCAGCAGTAGCAGCAGTAACAAAATCAGCAGAACATACCAATAACACAGCAAGTCTGAACAAGACCCATTAACCCAGATGAACAGTGACAGAAACTTGAGAAAAATTTCAGATTTGAACCGAACAATATTCACAAGCAAACAACGGACAGATTCTAGAAAGATAACATTTCAGATTTCAGTTTCTTTCCTCTATCTGTTTCAGATTCCTATTTCATATTTCTTTCTTTCTGTTTTTCTCAAATGTGTATGTATTTCTGTGTGTGTTTCCTAATGTTTTAGAAATCAGCCTCTCTTAAAAACTCTCTCTGAAAAAAAAACTGCCTTTCTAAATCAGATTGTTTCTCCTCTTAAAATCTGCCCAAAATCTCACTTTTCCCTGTTCTAATCTCTCCTATTCCTATTTCCAGTCCCTGTACTTATACATGTCTGTCCTATTTCCTTTTAGTGCTTCTTGGACCCCCTTCTTCTTTTAATATCAGAAAGTTCCATTAAAAACTGCTTCTGAATACTTTAAATGATCTTATCCTGATTTTAAGCAGCCCCATTATCCCTTGTTCCCCATTATTATCTTAAACTATAGCCACTAACATTTCATTATAATACACTAGCACTAACACACTGTTTTTACTGTTTCATTCCCAGAAATACCCCTGACCTACTGTAATTACTGCTTTCAAACTTAAAATCAGAATCTACCAATACAAATTTTAAGATCTGTTTAAGCAGCTATAACCAATCCTAGGATTAACCTCCTAATACAATTGTATTTAACCAACTTTTGTAAACTTGAATTCAAAACTAACATCACAACACTATTATACTGAATTCAGCCTAATAATTCAACTTCATTTCAACATTGGACTAAAATCAAACAAACACAGGAGCATTGTCAATATACTGACAATGCCCTGTTCAGAAAACAATATATACACAACATTCATTTGAATTTACTGATTTGCAAACAAACATGATTTAATTGACGAGTATTAATCAGTTGACTATTTACAACATTTGTCAATAATCAGTCTAAAAAATAGAAACAGACTGTTTCAATCAGCATTTTCAGAAACAAGATTTATAATACAACTAATCGACGAACTTAATCGAGTCGATCACACACATTGTAATTAATCACAATCAACAGAAACAATTCATTTATTTGATCAAACATACGGGTATGAGACAAAAATGACAGAATTAATCAAACAAAAATATGAAAAATTAACAGGTTATTAAAACAAACAAAAATACGTGTAGAATACACAAAAGAAATAGAAAAGTACCTTTGAACCTTCAAATTTATTCAGACTAGAACTCCACTTGGATTAGGACTTTTTGAAATCAAACAGACCTTAGTCGAAGTATTTTGAAAATACTTCGACTAAGGTCGATTAAACCTCAATCTTCTATTTAATTTGGGCAGAATCCAAAAGTTTTGTATTTTCTAGGGTTCCTGAAGGTTCGATTTGGGGCTTAACCATTTCTGGTTAGATTCGAGGGAAACCAAAGACAACTCGAGGGTGAGGGAAGCCTAGGGGTCATTTGGTGTCAGTTTGGAACGAAACTGGGTGAGTTCCTGTTTGGCTCGAACCTTCAAAAGAATATTCGAGAAACTCTGAGGTGATTCGAGCCAAACAAATAATAGATCCATAACTAGGGTGGTTAGGGGAAGCTATGGTGTCGATTTGGGGCTGTTTGGTTTAGATCTGAGTTTGGCTCGAATCTTCAAATGAAGATTCGAGAACCTTCATGAAGATTCGAGCCAAGCGGCTAACATATTCGGATAGAGGGTGTTCAGGGGATTCTGGGGTGTTAAGGTGGTAACCGGCGGCGTTGATGCCGCCGAGTTTCAGGCGGTGGGGAAGAAGGGCGGCTAGGGTTAGGGGTTTGGTTCGGGAAGACGATGAACAGGAGAGGAGGGGGGTGTTTAGTTAGGGGCCGGGGTAGGGGTTTGGGCCTTATATAGGGGTGGGGTGGATTGATCTCATCCGTTGGATCAATTAAGATGCACGGTTGAGATCAATCCACTTAACCAAACGTTGTCGTTTGGTTGAAGTTCGGGGTCAGGCTGGATCGGGTCAAAGGGTCGGGTTACGGGTAAGGGGGTGAGATCTCAACCGTTGGTTGGATTTGATCCAACGGTCCCTGATAAACTACGACCAAACACTGTTGTTTTGACTCGTTTGGATTGGACCGGACCTGGGCTGTTTGGATTGGGTTGTGGGGGGGGTGACTTGATTTGGGCCTGTATTTTAATCCAGGTCCGAGTTTCATTTTACAACTTGTATTTTTATTTTCTAATTTTATTATTAATCATTAAAATCTTAATTAAAATTATAAAGACAAAAATTACCCTTCTAAAGATATTAATTACCTTTTAACAATTACTTAACACACAGACCAAACATTAATCACACAGTGAAATATCAAAACTAGAACAGACACATATTTTTGTGATTTTAATTTTTGAATCAATTATTAAATGCATAATTAAATCCTAGATATGCATGCAACATATATTTTTATTTTTATTTTCATTTTGTTATGACAAAGTAAACATTTACGGATATAAGACAAATATTTAACAAACACCACGCAAATTCAAAAATTGCACAGTAAAAGAAATTTATTTTATTTTTGATTTATTTTGGAATAGTTTTCGTGAGGCAAAAATCACGTGCTCACAGCTGCCCCTCTTTGTGCGGAAACTCGAAGAGTTTTCGTGCAAAGATAAAGTGAGCGGATACGAGCGATTTTTGCCCGTTCAAATACTCCGTGGGAAGCATTTTTTGAAAGATTTGACCGAACCTCTGCTTCAAAGGTTTCCTACATATCCTTGGCTATAAAGGAATCAGGTCAATGTAGTTCGGGAAGTTTTGGGTAGCTGGGACTACCGTGGGACTGTGATGTTACTGCTGCTTCGTGCTGTTTTTACTGCTTGCTGACCTCCTTATTACACCTTACTTCAAAGGTAATACAAAAAGCTAAACTAGACTATGGTACATGAATTATAAAATCTTATCTAGATCATGCTCTTGCGTTTCTTGTTGTCTTGATATCTTGGTGACTCTTGGACATTTGGCTTATTCCGTATTCCTTTTCATTGTGTCCCGTATTTTCTTTATCTGTTTGGGACTCTTGTCGTTTCCTGTTGGGGACTTTGTTGGATCACTCTGCTTTATTGATTCTAAGTGTGCTCCTTTCTCATATGAGCGGGCTTTTGACTTCAATACTTCAATTGTATTCCCTTGTTCTTCAGGTGGGTGCTTGACTGCGGATTCATCCTCATTCTCCAGGTGGACGCCTGACTTCTTCAATTCTTTGTCCTCGTTCTCCAGGTGGACGCCTAACTTTTTTAATTCTTTGTCCTCATTCTCCAGGTGGACGCCTGACTTCTTCTTTTCTTTCTCCTCATTCTCCAGGTGGACGCCTGATTTCTTTAATTCTCATCCTCATTTTCTAGGTGGACGCCTGACTTCTTCAACTCTTTGTCCTCATTCTACAGGTGGACGCCTGACTTCTTTTAATTCTTCATCCTCATTCTCCAGGTGGACGCCTGACTTCTTCTTTTCTCATCCTCATTCTCCAGGTGGACGCCTGATTTCTTTAATTCTTATCCTCATTCTCCAGGTGGACGCCTGACTTCTTTAATTCTCATCCTCATTCTCCAGGTGGACGCCTGACTTCTTCTTAATTTCTTCATCCTCATTCTACAGGTGGACGCCTGATTTCTTTAATTATCATCCTCATTCTCCAGGTGGACGCCTGATTTCTTTAATTCTCATCCTCATTCTCCAGGTGGACGCCTGACTTCTTTAATTCTCATCCTCATTCTCCAGGTGGACGCCTGATTCCTTCTTTAATTCTTCATCCTCGTTCTCCAGGTGGACGCCTGACTTCTTCTTTTCTCATCCTCGTTCTCCAGGTGGACGCCTGACTTCTTTAATTCTCATCCTCATTCTCCAGGTGGACGCCTGACTTCTTCTTAATTTCTTCATCCTCATTCTCCAAGTGGACGCCTGATTTCTTTAATTCTCATCCTCATTCTCCAGGTGGACGCCTGATTTCTTTAATTCTCATCCTCATTCTCCAGGTGGACGCTTGACTTCTTTAATTCTCATCCTCATTCTCCAGGTGGACGCCTGATTTCTTTAATTCTCATCCTCATTCTCCAGGTGGACGCCTGACTTCTTTAATTCTCATCCTCATTCTCCAGGTGGACGCCTGATTCCTTCTTTAATTCTTCATCCTCGTTCTCCAGGTGGACGCCTGACTTCTTCAACTCTTTGTCCTCATTCTACAGGTGGACGCCTGACTTCTTTTAATTCTTCATCCTCATTCTCCAGGTGGACGCCTGACTTCTTCTTTTCTCATCCTCATTCTCCAGGTGGACGCCTGATTTCTTTAATTCTTATCCTCATTCTCCAGATGGACGCCTGACTTCTTTAATTCTCATCCTCATTCTCCAGGTGGACGCCTGACTTCTTCTTAATTTCTTCATCCTCATTCTCCAGGTGGACGCCTAATTTCTTTAATTCTCATCCTCATTCTCCAGGTGGACGCCTGACTTCTTCTTTATCCTAATTCTCCAGGTAGACGCCTGACTTCTTTAGTTCTCATCCTCATTCTCCAGGTGGACGCCTGATTCCTTCTTTAATTCTTCATCCTCGTTCTCCAGGTGGACGCCTGACTTCTTTAATTCTCATCCTCATTCTCCAGGTGGACGCCTGACTTCTTCTTAATTTCTTCATCCTCATTCTCCAGGTGGACGCCTGATTTCTTTAATTCTCATCCTCATTCTCCAGGTGGACGCCTGATTCCTTCTTTAATTCTTCATCCTCGCTCTCCAGGTGGACGCTTGACTTCTTTAATTCTCATCCTCATTCTCCAGGTGGACGCCTGATTTCTTTAATTCTCATCCTCATTCTCCAGGTGGACGCCTGACTTCTTTAATTCTCATCCTCATTCTCCAGGTGGACGCCTGACTTCTTTAATTCTCATCCTCATTCTCCAGGTGGACGCCTGATTTCTTTAATTCTCATCCTCATTCTCCAGGTGGACGCCTGACTTCTTTAATTCTCATCCTCATTCTCCAGGTGGACGCCTGATTCCTTCTTTAATTCTTCATCCTCGTTCTCCAGGTGGACGCCTGACTTCTTCAACTCTTTGTCCTCATTCTACAGGTGGACGCCTGACTTCTTTTAATTCTTCATCCTCATTCTCCAGGTGGACGCCTGACTTCTTCTTTTCTCATCCTCATTCTCCAGGTGGACGCCTGATTTCTTTAATTCTTATCCTCATTCTCCAGATGGACGCCTGACTTCTTTAATTCTCATCCTCATTCTCCAGGTGGACGCCTGACTTCTTCTTAATTTCTTCATCCTCATTCTCCAGGTGGACGCCTAATTTCTTTAATTCTCATCCTCATTCTCCAGGTGGACGCCTGACTTCTTCTTTATCCTAATTCTCCAGGTAGACGCCTGACTTCTTTAGTTCTCATCCTCATTCTCCAGGTGGACGCCTGATTCCTTCTTTAATTCTTCATCCTCGTTCTCCAGGTGGATGCCTGACTTCATTAATTCTCATCCTCATTCTCCAGGTGGACTCCTGACTTCTTCTTAATTTCTTCATCCTCATTCTCCAGGTGGACGCCTGATTTCTTTAATTCTCATCCTCATTCTCCAGGTGGACGCCTGATTCCTTCTTTAATTCTTCATCCTCGCTCTCCAGGTGGACGCTTGACTTCTTTAATTCTTATCCTCATTCTCCAGGTGGATGCCTGATTCCTTCTTTAATTCTTCATCCTCTTTCTCTAGGTGGACGCCTGACTTATTCTTTTCTCATCCTCGTTCTCCAGGTGGACGCCTGACTTCTTTAATTCTCATCCTCATTCTCCAGGTGGACGCCTGACTTCTTCTTAATTTCTTCATCCTCATTCTCCAGGTGGACGCCTGATTTCTTTAATTCTCATCCTCATTCTCCTGGTGGACGCCTGATTCCTTCTTTAATTCTTCATCCTCGTTCTCCAAGTGGACGCCTGACTTCTTCTTTTATCATCCTCATTCTCCAGGTGGACGCCTGACTTCTTTAATTCTCATCCTCATTCTCCAGGTGGACGCCTGATTCCTTCTTTAATTCTTCATCCTCGTTCTCCAGGTGGACGCCTGACTTCTTCTTTTCTCATCCTCGTTCTCCAGGTGGACGCCTGACTTCTTTAATTCTCATCCTCATTCTCCAGGTGGACGCCTGACTTCTTCAACTCTTTGTCCTCATTCTACAGGTGGACGCCTGACTTCTTTTAATTCTTCATCCTCATTCTCCAGGTGGACGCCTGACTTCTTCTTTTCTCATCCTCATTCTCCAGGTGGACGCCTGATTTCTTTAATTCTTATCCTCATTCTCCAGATGGACGCCTGACTTCTTTAATTCTCATCCTCATTCTCCAGGTGGACGCCTGACTTCTTCTTAATTTCTTCATCCTCATTCTCCAGGTGGACGCCTAATTTCTTTAATTCTCATCCTCATTCTCCAGGTGGACGCCTGACTTCTTCTTTATCCTAATTCTCCAGGTAGACGCCTGACTTCTTTAGTTCTCATCCTCATTCTCCAGGTGGACGCCTGATTCCTTCTTTAATTCTTCATCCTCGTTCTCCAGGTGGATGCCTGACTTCATTAATTCTCATCCTCATTCTCCAGGTGGACTCCTGACTTCTTCTTAATTTCTTCATCCTCATTCTCCAGGTGGACGCCTGATTTCTTTAATTCTCATCCTCATTCTCCAGGTGGACGCCTGATTACTTCTTTAATTCTCCATCCTCGCTCTCCAGGTGGACGCTTGACTTCTTTAATTCTTATCCTCATTCTCCAGGTGGATGCCTGATTCCTTCTTTAATTCTTCATCCTCGTTCTCTAGGTGGACGCCTGAATTATTCTTTTCTCATCCTCGTTCTCCAGGTGGACGCCTGACTTCTTTAATTCTCATCCTCATTCTCCAGGTGGACGCCTGACTTCTTCTTAATTTCTTCATCCTCATTCTCCAGGTGGACGCCTGATTTCTTTAATTCTCATCCTCATTCTCCTGGTGGACGCCTGATTCCTTCTTTAATTCTTCATCCTCGTTCTCCAGGTGGACGCCTGACTTCTTCTTTTATCATCCTCATTCTCCAGGTGGACGCCTGACTTCTTTAATTCTCATCCTCATTCTCCAGGTGGACGCCTGATTCCTTCTTTAATTCTTCATCCTCGTTCTCCAGGTGGACGCCTGACTTCTTCTTTTCTCATCCTCGTTCTCCAGGTGGACGCCTGACTTCTTTAATTCTCATCCTCATTCTCCAGGTGGACGCCTGACTTCTTCTTAATTTCTTCATCCTCATTCTCCAGGTGGACTCCTGATTTCTTTAATTCTCATCCTCATTCTCCAGGTGGACACCTGATTCCTTCTTTAATTTTTCATCCTCGTTCTCCAGGTGGACGCCTGACTTCTTCTTTTCTCATCCTCATTCTCCAGGTGGACACCTGATTTCTTTAATTCTTATCCTCATTCTCCAGGTGGACGCCTGATTCCTTCTTTAATTCTTCATCCTCGTTCTTCAGGTGGACGCCTGACTTCTTCTTTTCTCATCCTCGTTCTCCAGGTGGACGCCTGGCTTCTTTAATTCTCATCCTCATTCTCCAGGTGGATGCCTGACTTCTTCTTAATTTCTTCATCCTCATTCTCCAGGTGGACGCCTGATTTCTTTAATTCTTATCCTCATTCTCCTGGTGGACGCCTGATTCCTTCTTTAATTCTTCATCCTCGTTCTCCAGGTGGACGCCTGACTTCTTCTTTTATCATCCTCATTCTCCAGGTGGACGCCTGACTTCTTCTTAATTTCTACATCCTCATTCTCCAGGTGGACGCCTGACTTCTTTAATTCTCATCCTCATTCTCCAGGTGGACGCCTGATTCCTTCTTTATTCTTCATCCTCGTTCTCCAGGTGGACGCCTGACTTCTTCAACTCTTTGTCCTCATTCTACAGGTGGACGCCTGACTTCTTTCAATTCTTCATCCTCATTCTCTAGGTGGACGCCTGACTTCTTCTTTTCTCATCCTCATTCTCCAGGTGGACGCCTAATTTTTTAATTCTTATCCTTATTCTCCAGGTGTACGCCTGACTTCTTTAATTCTCATCCTCATTCTTCAGGTGGACGCCTGACTTCTTCTTAATTTCTTCATCCTCATTCTCCAGGTGGACGCTTAATTTCTTTAATTCTCATCCTCATTCTCCAGGTGGACGCCTGACTTCTTCTTTATCCTCATTATCCAGGTGGACGCCTGACTTCTTTAATTCTCATCCTCATTCTCCAGGTGGACGCCTGATTCCTTCTTTAATTCTTCATCCTCGTTCTCCAGGTGGACGCCTGACTTCTTCTTTTCTCATCCTCGTTCTCCAGGTGGACGCCTGACTTCTTTAATTCTCATCCTCATTCTCCAGGTGGACGCCTGACTTCTTCTTAATTTCTTCATCCTCATTCTCCAGGTGGACGCCTGATTTCTTTAATTCTTATCCTCATTCTCCAGGTGGACGCCTGACTTCTTCTTAATTTCTTCTTCCTCATTCTCCAGGTGGACGCCTGATTTCTTTAATTCTCATCCTCATTCTCCAGGTGGACGCCTGACTTCTTTAATTCTCATCCTCATTCTCCAGGTGGACGCCTGACTTCTTCTTAATGTCTTCATCCTCATTCTCCAGGTGGACGCCTGACTTCTTCTTAATTTCTTCATCCTCATTCTCCAGGTGGACGCCTGATTTCTTTAATTCTCATCCTCATTCTCCAGGTGGACGCCTGATTCCTTCTTTAATTCTTCATCCTCGTTCTCCAGGTGGACGCCTGACTTCTTCTTTTCTCATCCTCGTTCTCCAGGTGGACGCCTGACTTCTTTAATTCTCATCCTCATTCTCCAGGTGGACGCCTGACTTCTTCTTAATTTCTTCATCCTCATTCTCCAGGTGGACTCCTGATTTCTTTAATTCTCATCCTCATTCTCCAGGTGGACACCTGATTCCTTCTTTAATTTTTCATCCTCGTTCTCCAGGTGGACGCCTGACTTCTTCTTTTCTCATCCTCATTCTCCAGGTGGACACCTGATTTCTTTAATTCTTATCCTCATTCTCCAGGTGGACGCCTGATTCCTTCTTTAATTCTTCATCCTCGTTCTTCAGGTGGACGCCTGACTTCTTCTTTTCTCATCCTCGTTCTCCAGGTGGACGCCTGGCTTCTTTAATTCTCATCCTCATTCTCCAGGTGGATGCCTGACTTCTTCTTAATTTCTTCATCCTCATTCTCCAGGTGGACGCCTGATTTCTTTAATTCTTATCCTCATTCTCCAGGTGGACGCCTGATTTCTTTAATTCTCATCCTCATTCTCCAGGTGGACGCCTGACTTCTTTAATTCTCATCCTCATTCTCCAGGTGGACGCCTAACTTCTTCTTAATTTCTACATCCTCATTCTCCAGGTGGACGCCTGACTTCTTTAATTCTCATCCTCATTCTCCAGGTGGACGCCTGATTCCTTCTTTATTCTTCATCCTCGTTCTCCAGGTGGACGCCTGACTTCTTCAACTCTTTGTCCTCATTCTACAGGTGGACGCCTGACTTCTTTTAATTCTTCATCCTCATTCTCTAGGTGGACGCCTGACTTCTTCTTTTCTCATCCTCATTCTCCAGGTGGACGCCTAATTTTTTAATTCTTATCCTTATTCTCCAGGTGGACGCCTGACTTCTTTAATTCTCATCCTCATTCTCCAGGTGGACGCCTGACTTCTTCTTAATTTCTTCATCCTCATTCTCCAGGTGGACGCTTAATTTCTTTAATTCTCATCCTCATTCTCCAGGTGGACGCCTGACTTCTTCTTTATCCTCATTATCCAGGTGGACGCCTGACTTCTTTAATTCTCATCCTCATTCTCCAGGTGGACGCCTGATTCCTTCTTTAATTCTTCATCCTCGTTCTCCAGGTGGACGCCTGACTTCTTCTTTTCTCATCCTCGTTCTCCAGGTGGACGCCTGACTTCTTTAATTCTCATCCTCATTCTCCAGGTGGACGCCTGACTTCTTCTTAATTTCTTCATCCTCATTCTCCAGGTGGACGCCTGATTTCTTTAATTCTTATCCTCATTCTCCAGGTGGACGCCTGACTTCTTCTTAATTTCTTCTTCCTCATTCTCCAGGTGGACGCCTGATTTCTTTAATTCTCATCCTCATTCTCCAGGTGGACGCCTGATTTCTTTAATTCTCATCCTCATTCTCCAGGTGGACGCCTGACTTCTTTAATTCTCATCCTCATTCTCCAGGTGGACGCCTGACTTCTTCTTAATGTCTTCATCCTCATTCTCCAGGTGGATGCCTGACTTCTTCTTAATTTCTTCATCCTCATTCTCCAGGTGGACGCCTGATTTCTTTAATTCTCATCCTCATTCTCCAGGTGGACGCCTGATTCCTTCTTTAATTCTTCATCCTCGTTCTCCAGGTGGACGCCTGACTTCTTCTTTTCTCATCCTCATTCTCCAGGTGGACGCCTGATTTCTTTAATTCTCATCCTCATTCTCCAGGTGGACGCCTGATTCCTTCTTTAATTCTTCATCCCCGTTCTCCAGGTGGACGCCTGACTTCTTCTTTTCTCATCCTCGTTCTCCAGGTGGACGCCTGACTTCTTTAATTCTCATCCTCATTCTCCAGGTGGACGCCTGACTTCTTCTTAATTTTTTCATCCTCATTCTCCAGGTGGACGCCTGATTTCTTTAATTCTCATCCTCATTCTCCTGGTGGATGCCTGATTCCTTCTTTAATTATTCATCCTCGTTCTCCAGGTGGACGCCTGACTTCTTCTTTTATCATCCTCATTCTCCAGGTGGACGCCTGATTTCTTTAATTCTTATCCTCATTCTCCATGTGGATGCCTGATTCCTTCTTTAATTCTTCATCCTCGTTCTCCAGGTGGACGCCTGACTTCTTCTTTTCTCATCCTCATTCTCCAGGTGGATGCCTGATTTCTTTAATTCTTATCCTCATTCTCTAGGTGGACGCCTGATTCCTTCTTTAATTCTTCATCATCGTTCTCAAGGTGGACGCTTGACTTCTTCTTTTCTCATCCTCGTTCTCCAGGTGGACGCCTGACTTCTTTAATTCTCATCCTCATTCTCCAGGTGGACGCCTGACTTCTTCTTAATTTCTTCATCCTTATTCTCCAGGTGGACGCCTGATTTCTTTAATTCTCATCCTCATTCTCCAGGTGGACGCCTGATTTCTTTAATTCTCATCCTCATTCTCCAGGTGGACGCCTGACTTCTTTAATTCTCATCCTCATTCTCCAGGTGGACGCCTGACTTCTTCTTAATTTCTTCATCCCCATTCTCCAGGTGGACGCCTGACTTCTTTAATTCTCATCCTCATTCTCCAGGTGGACGCCTGATTCCTTCTTTATTCTTCATCCTCGTTCTCCAGGTGGACGCCTGACTTCTTCAACTCTTTGTCCTCATTCTACAGGTGGACGCCTGACTTCTTTTAATTCTTCATCCTCATTCTCCAGGTGGACGCCTGACTTCTTCTTTTCTCATCCTCATTCTCCAGGTGGACGCCTGATTTCTTTAATTCTTATCCTCATTCTCCAGGTGGACGCCTGACTTCTTTAATTCTCATCCTCATTCTCCAGGTGGACACCTGACTTCTTCTTAATTTCTTCATCCTCATTCTCCAGGTGGACGCTTGATTTCTTTAATTCTCATCCTCATTCTCCAGGTGGACGCCTGACTTCTTCTTTATCCTCATTCTCCAGGTGGACGCCTGACTTCTTTAATTCTCATCCTCATTCTCCAGGTGGACGCCTGATTCCTTCTTTAATTCTTCATCCTCGTTCTCCAGGTGGACGCCTGACTTCTTCTTTTCTCATCCTCGTTCTCCAGGTGGACGCCTGACTTCTTTAATTCTCATCCTCATTCTCCAGGTGGACGCCTGACTTCTTCTTAATTTCTTCATCCTCATTCTCCAGGTGGACTCCTGATTTCTTTAATTCTCATCCTCATTCTCCAGGTGGACACCTGATTCCTTCCTTAATTTTTCATCCTCGTTCTCCAGGTGGACGCCTGACTTCTTCTTTTCTCATCCTCATTCTCCAGGTGGACACCTGATTTCTTTAATTCTTATCCTCATTCTCCAGGTGGACGCCTGATTCCTTCTTTAATTCTTCATCCTCGTTCTTCAGGTGGACGTCTGACTTCTTCTTTTCTCATCAACGTTCTCCAGGTGGACGCCTGACTTCTTTAATTCTCATCCTCATTCTCCAGGTGGACGCCTGACTTCTTCTTAATTTCTTCATCCTCATTCTCCAGGTGGACGCCTGATTTCTTTAATTCTCATCCTCATTCTCCTGGTGGACGCCTGATTCCTTCTTTAATTCTTCATCCTCGTTCTCCAGGTGGACGCCTGACTTATTCTTTTATCATCCTCATTCTCCAGGTGGACGCCTGATTTCTTTAATTCTTATCCTCATTCTCCATGTGGATGCCTGATTCCTTCTTTAATTCTTCATCCTCATTCTCCAGGTGGACGCCTGATTTCTTTAATTCTTATCCTCATTCTCCAGGTGGACGCCTGATTTCTTTAATTCTCATCCTCATTCTCCAGGTGGACGCCTGACTTCTTTAATTCTCATCCTCATTTTCCAGGTGGACGCCTGACTTCTTCTTAATTTCTACATCCTCATTCTCCAGGTGGACGCCTGACTTCTTTAATTCTCATCCTCATTCTCCAGGTGGACGCCTGATTCCTTCTTTATTCTTCATCCTCGTTCTCCAGGTGGACGCCTGACTTCTTCAACTCATTGTCCTCATTCTACAGGTGGACGCCTGACTTCTTTTAATTCTTCATCCTCATTCTCTAGGTGGACGACTGACTTCTTCTTTTCTCATCCTCATTCTCCAGGTGGACGCCTGATTTCTTTAATTCTTATCCTCATTCTCCATGTGGATGCCTGATTCCTTCTTTAATTCTTCATCCTCATTCTCCAGGTGGACGCCTGATTTCTTTAATTCTTATCCTCATTCTCCAGGTGGACGCCTGATTTCTTTAATTCTAATCCTCATTCTCCAGGTGGACGCCTGACTTCTTTAATTCTCATCCTCATTTTCCAGGTGGACGCCTGACTTCTTCTTAATTTCTACATCCTCATTCTCCAGGTGGACGCCTGACTTCTTTAATTCTCATCCTCATTCTCCAGGTGGACGCCTGATTCCTTCTTTAGTCTTCATCCTCGTTCTCCAGGTGGACGCCTGACTTCTTCAACTCATTGTCCTCATTCTCCAGGTGGACGCCTGACTTCTTTAATTCTCATCCTCATTCTCCAGGTGGACGCCTGAGTTTTTCTTTATTTCTTCATCCTCATTCTCCAGGTGGACGCCTAATTTCTTTAATTCTCATCCTCATTCTCCAGGTGGACGCCTGACTTCTTCTTTATCCTCATTCTCCAGGTGGACGCCTGACTTCTTTAATTCTCATCCTCATTCTCCAGGTGGACGCCTGATTCCTTCTTTAATTCTTCATCCTCGTTCTCCAGGTGGACGCCTGACTTCTTCTTTTCTCATCCTCGTTCTCCAGGTGGACGCCTGACTTCATTAATTCTCATCCTCATTCTCCAGGTGGACGCCTGACTTCTTCTTAATGTCTTCATCCTCATTCTCCAGGTGGACGCCTGACTTCTTCTTAATTTCTTCATCCTCATTCTCCAGGTGGACGCCTGATTTCTTTAATTCTCATCCTCATTCTCCAGGTGGACGCCTGATTCCTTCTTTAATTCTTCATCCTCGTTCTCCAGGTGGACGCCTGACTTCTTCTTTTCTCATCCTCATTCTCCAGGTGGACGCCTGACTTCTTTAATTCTCATCCTCATTCTCCAGGTGGACGCCTGATTCCTTCTTTAATTCTTCATCCCCGTTCTCCAGGTGGACGCCTGACTTCTTCTTTTCTCATCCTCGTTCTCCAGGTGGACGCCTGACTTCTTTAATTCTCATCCTCATTCTCCAGGTGGACGCCTGACTTCTTCTTAATTTCTTCATCCTCATTCTCCAGGTGGACGCCTGATTTCTTTAATTCTCATCCTCATTCTCCTGGTGGATGCCTGATTCCTTCTTTAATTATTCATCCTCGTTCTCCAGGTGGACGCCTGACTTCTTCTTTTATCATCCTCATTCTCCAGGTGGACGCCTGATTTCTTTAATTCTTATCCTCATTCTCCATGTGGATGCCTGATTCCTTCTTTAATTCTTCATCCTCGTTCTCCAGGTGGACGCCTGACTTCTTCTTTTCTCATCCTCATTCTCCAGGTGGATGCCTGATTTCTTTAATTCTTATCCTCATTCTCCAGGTGGACGCCTGATTCCTTCTTTAATTCTTCATCCTCGTTCTCAAGGTGGACGCCTGACTTCTTCTTTTCTCATCCTCGTTCTCCAGGTGGACGCCTGACTTCTTTAATTCTCATCCTCATTCTCCAGGTGGACGCCTGACTTCTTCTTAATTTCTTCATCCTTATTCTCCAGGTGGACGCCTGATTTCTTTAATTCTCATCCTCATTCTCCAGGTGGACGCCTGATTTCTTTAATTCTCATCCTCATTCTCCAGGTGGACGCCTGACTTCTTTAATTCTCATCCTCATTCTCCAGGTGGACGCCTGACTTCTTCTTAATTTCTTTATCCCCATTCTCCAGGTGGACGCCTGACTTCTTTAATTCTCATCCTCATTCTCCAGGTGGATGCCTGATTCCTTCTTTATTCTTCATCCTCGTTCTCCAGGTGGACGCCTGACTTCTTCAACTCTTTGTCCTCATTCTACAGGTGGACGCCTGACTTCTTTTAATTCTTCATCCTTATTCTCCAGGTGGACGCCTGACTTCTTCTTTTCTCATCCTCATTCTCCAGGTGGACGCCTGATTTCTTTAATTCTCATCCTCATTCTCCAGGTGGACACCTGACTTCTTCTTAATTTCTTCATCCTCATTCTCCAGGTGGACGCCTGACTTCTTCTTAATTTCTACATCCTCATTCTCCAGGTGGACGCCTGACTTCTTTAATTCTCATCCTCATTCTTCAGGTGGACGCCTGATTCCTTCTTTATTCTTCATCCTCGTTCTCCAGGTGGACGCCTGACTTCTTCAACTCATTGTCCTCATTCTACAGGTAGACGCCTGACTTCTTTTAATTCTTCATCCTCATTCTCTAGGTGGACGCCTGACTTCTTCTTTTCTCATCCTCATTCTCCAGGTGGACGCCTAATTTTTTAATTCTTATCCTTATTCTCCAGGTGGACGCCTGACTTCTTTAATTCTCATCCTCATTCTCCAGGTGGACGCCTGACTTCTTCTTAATTTATTCATCCTCATTCTCCAGGTGGACGCTTAATTTCTTTAATTCTCATCCTCATTCTCCAGGTGGACGCCTGACTTCTTCTTTATCCTCATTATCCAGGTGGACGCCTGACTTCTTTAATTCTCATCCTCATTCTCCAGGTGGACGCCTGATTCCTTCTTTAATTCTTCATCCTCGTTCTCCAGGTGGACGCCTGACTTCTTCTTTTCTCATCCTCGTTCTCCAGGTGGACGCCTGACTTCTTTAATTCTCATCCTCATTCTCCAGGTGGACGCCTGACTTCTTCTTAATTTCTTCATCCTCATTCTCCAGGTGGACGCCTGATTTCTTTAATTCTTATCCTCATTCTCCAGGTGGACGCCTGACTTCTTCTTAATTTCTTCTTCCTCATTCTCCAAGTGGACGCCTGATTTCTTTAATTCTCATCCTCATTCTCCAGGTGGACGCCTGATATCTTTAATTCTCATCCTCATTCTCCAGGTGGACGCCTGACTTCTTTAATTCTCATCCTCATTCTCCAGGTGGACGCCTGACTTCTTCTTAATGTCTTCATCCTCATTCTCCAGGTGGACGCCTGACTTCTTCTTAATTTCTTCATCCTCATTCTCCAGGTGGACGCCTGATTTCTTTAATTCTCATCCTCATTCTCCAGGTGGACGCCTGATTCCTTCTTTAATTCTTCATCCTCGTTCTCCAGGTGGACGCCTGACTTCTTCTTTTCTCATCCTCATTCTCCAGGTGGACGCCTGATTTCTTTAATTCTGATCCTCATTCTCCAGGTGGACGCCTGATTCCTTCTTTAATTCTTCATCCCCGTTCTCCAGGTGGACGCCTGACTTCTTCTTTTCTCATCCTCGTTCTCCAGGTGGACGCCTGACTTCTTTAATTCTCATCCTCATTCTCCAGGTGGACGCCTGACTTCTTCTTAATTTCTTCATCCTCATTCTCCAGGTGGACGCCTGATTTCTTTAATTCTCATCCTCATTCTCCTGGTGGACGCCTGATTCCTTCTTTAATTCTTCATCCTCGTTCTCCAGGTGGACGCCTGACGTCTTCTTTTATCATCCTCATTCTCCAGGTGGACGCCTGATTTCTTTAATTCTTATCCTCATTCTCCATGTGGACGCCTGATTCCTTCTTTAATTCTTCATCCTCGTTCTCCAGGTGGACGCCTGACTTCTTCTTTTCTCATCCTCATTCTCCAGGTGGACGCCTAATTTCTTTAATTCTCATCCTCATTCTCCAGGTGGACGCCTGACTTCTTCTTTATCCTAATTCTCCAGGTAGACGCCTGACTTCTTTAGTTCTCATCCTCATTCTCCAGGTGGACGCCTGATTCCTTCTTTAATTCTTCATCCTCGCTCTCCAGGTGGATGCCTGACTTCTTCTTTTCTCATCCTCGTTCTCCAGGTGGACGCCTGACTTCTTTAATTCTCATCCTCATTCTCCAGGTGGACGCCTGACTTCTTCTTAATTTCTTCATCCTCATTCTCCAGGTGGACGCCTGATTTCTTTAATTCTCATCCTCATTCTCCAGGTGGACGCCTGATTCCTTCTTTAATTCTTCATCCTCGCTCTCCAGGTGGACGCTTGACTTCTTTAATTCTTATCCTCATTCTCCAGGTGGATGCCTGATTCCTTCTTTAATTCTTCATCCTCGTTCTCCAGGTGGACGCCTGACTTCTTCTTTTCTCATCCTCGTTCTCCAGGTGGACGCCTGACTTCTTTAATTCTCATCCTCATTCTCCAGGTGGACGCCTGACTTCTTCTTAATTTCTTCATCCTCATTCTCCAGGTGGACGCCTGATTTCTTTAATTCTCATCCTCATTCTCCTGGTGGACGCCTGATTCCTTCTTTAATTCTTCATCCTCGTTCTCTAGGTGGACGTCTGACTTCTTCTTTTCTCATCCTCGTTCTCCAGGTGGAGGCCTGACTTCTTTAATTCTCATCCTCATTCTCCAGGTGGACGCCTGACTTCTTCTTAATTTCTTCTTCCTCATTCTCCAGGTGGACGCCTGATTTCTTTAATTCTCATCCTCATTCTCTAGGTGGACGCCTGATTTCTTTAATTCTCATCCTCATTCTCCAGGTGGACGCCTGACTTCTTTAATTCTCATCCTCATTCTCCAGGTGGACGCCTGACTTCTTCTTAATGTTTTCATCCTCATTCTCCAGGTGGACGCCTGACTTTTTCTTAATTTCTTCATCCTCATTCTCCATGTGGACGCCTGATTTCTTTAATTCTCATCCTCATTCTCCAGGTGGACGCCTGATTCCTTCTTTAATTCTTCATCCTCGTTCTCCAGGTGGACGCCTGACTTCTTCTTTTCTCATCCTCATTCTCCAGGTGGACGCCTGACTTCTTTAATTCTCATCCTCATTCTCCAGGTGGACGCCTGATTCCTTCTTTAATTCTTCATCCTCGTTCTCCAGGTGGACGCCTGACTTCTTCTTTTCTCATCATCGTTCTCCAGGTGGACGCCTGACTTCTTTAATTCTCATCCTCATTCTCCAGGTGGACGCCTGACTTCTTCTTAATTTCTTCATCCTTATTCTCCAGGTGGACGCCTGATTTCTTTAATTCTCATCCTCATTCTCCAGGTGGACGCCTGATTTCTTTAATTCTCATCCTTATTCTCCAGGTGGACGCCTGACTTCTTTAATTCTCATCCTCATTCTCCAGGTGGACGCCTGACTTCTTCTTAATTTCTTCATCCCCATTCTCCAGGTGGACGCCTGACTTCTTTAATTCTCATCCTCATTCTCCAGGTGGACGCCTGATTCCTTCTTTATTCTTCATCCTCGTTCTCCAGGTGGACGCCTAACTTCTTCAACTCTTCGTCCTCATTCTACAGGTGGACGCCTGACTTCTTTTAATTCTTCATCCTCATTCTCCAGGTGGACGCCTGACTTCTTCTTTTCTCATCCTCATTCTCCAGGTGGACGCCTGATTTCTTTAATTCTTATCCTCATTCTCCAGGTGGACGCCTGACTTCTTTAATTCTCATCCTCATTCTCCAGGTGGACATCTGACTTCTTCTTAATTTCTTCATCCTCATTCTCCAGGTGGACGCTTGATTTCTTTAATTCTCATCCTCATTCTCCAGGTGGACGCCTGACTTCTTCTTTATCCTCATTCTCCAGGTGGACGCCTGACTTCTTTAATTCTCATCCTCATTCTCCAGGTGGACGCCTGATTCCTTCTTTAATTCTTCATCCTCGTTCTCCAGGTGGACGCCTGACTTCTTCTTTTCTCATCCTCGTTCTCCAGGTGGACGCTTGACTTCTTTAATTCTCATCCTCATTCTCCAGGTGGACGCCTGACTTCTTCTTAATTTCTTCATCCTCATTCTCCAGGTGGACTCCTGATTTCTTTAATTCTCATCCTCATTCTCCAGGTGGACACATGATTCCTTCTTTAATTTTTCATCCTCGTTCTCCAGGTGGACGCCTGACTTCTTCTTTTCTCATCCTCATTCTCCAGGTGGACACCTGATTTCTTTAATTCTTATCCTCATTCTCCAGGTGGACGCCTGATTCCTTCTTTAATTCTTCATCCTCGTTCTTCAGGTGGACGCCTGACTTCTTCTTTTCTCATCCTCGTTCTCCAGGTGGACGCCTGGCTTCTTTAATTCTCATCCTCATTCTCCAGGTGGATGCCTGACTTCTTCTTAATTTCTTCATCCTCATTCTCCAGGTGGACGCCTGATTTCTTTAATTCTTATCCTCATTCTCTAGGTGGACGCCTGATTTCTTTAATTCTCATCCTCATTCTCCAGGTGGACGCCTGACTTCTTTAATTCTCATCCTCATTCTCCAGGTGGACGCCTGACTTCTTCTTAATTTCTACATCCTCATTCTCCAGGTGGACGCCTGACTTCTTTAATTCTCATCCTCATTCTCCAGGTGGACGCCTGATTCCTTCTTTATTCTTCATCCTCGTTCTCCAGGTGGACGCCTGACTTCTTCAACTCTTTGTCCTTATTCTACAGGTGGACGCCTGACTTCTTCTTTTCTCATCCTCGTTCTCCAGGTGGACGCTTGACTTCTTTAATTCTCATCCTCATTCTCCAGGTGGACGCCTGACTTCTTCTTAATTTCTTCATCCTCATTCTCCAGGTGGACTCCTGATTTCTTTAATTCTCATCCTCATTCTCCAGGTGGACACCTGATTCCTTCTTTAATTTTTCATCTTCGTTCTCCAGGTGGACGCCTGACTTCTTCTTTTCTCATCCTCATTCTCCAGGTGGACACCTGATTTCTTTAATTCTTATCCTCATTCTCCAGGTGGACGCCTGATTCCTTCTTTAATTCTTCATCCTCGTTCTTCAGGTGGACGCCTGACTTCTTCTTTTCTCATCCTCGTTCTCCAGGTGGACGCCTGGCTTCTTTAATTCTCATCCTCATTCTCCAGGTGGATGCCTGACTTCTTCTTAATTTCTTCATCCTCATTCTCCAGGTGGACGCCTGATTTCTTTAATTCTTATCCTCATTCTCTAGGTGGACGCCTGATTTCTTTAATTCTCATCCTCATTCTCCAGGTGGACGCCTGACTTCTTTAATTCTCATCCTCATTCTCCAGGTGGACGCCTGACTTCTTCTTAATTTCTACATCCTCATTCTCCAGGTGGACGCCTGACTTCTTTAATTCTCATCCTCATTCTCCAGGTGGACGCCTGATTCCTTCTTTATTCTTCATCCTCATTCTCCAGGTGGATGCCTGATTTCTTTAATTCTTATCCTCATTCTCCAGGTGGACGCCTGATTCCTTCTTTAATTCTTCATCCTCGTTCTCCAGGTGGACGCCTGACTTCTTCTTTTCTCATCATCGTTCTCCAGGTGGACGCCTCACTTCTTTAATTCTCATCCTCATTCTCCAGGTGGACGCCTGACTTCTTCTTAATTTCTTCATCCTTATTCTCCAGGTGGACGCCTGATTTCTTTAATTCTCATCCTCATTCTCCAGGTGGACGCCTGATTTCTTTAATTCTCATCCTCATTCTCCAGGTGGACGCCTGACTTCTTTAATTCTCATCCTCATTCTCCAGGTGGACGCCTGACTTCTTCTTAATTTCTTCATCCCCATTCTCCAGGTGGACGCCTGACTTCTTTAATTCTCATCCTCATTCTCCAGGTGGACGCCTGATTCCTTCTTTATTCTTCATCCTCGTTCTCCAGGTGGACGCCTAACTTCTTCAACTCTTTGTCCTCATTCTACAGGTGGACGCCTGACTTCTTTTAATTCTTCATCCTCATTCTCCAGGTGGACGCCTGACTTCTTCTTTTCTCATCCTCATTCTCCAGGTGGACGCCTGATTTCTTTAATTCTTATCCTCATTCTCCAGGTGGACGCCTGACTTCTTTAATTCTCATCCTCATTCTCCAGGTGGACACCTGACTTCTTCTTAATTTCTTCATCCTCATTCTCCAGGTGGACGCTTGATTTCTTTAATTCTCATCCTCATTCTCCAGGTGGACGCCTGACTTCTTCTTTATCCTCATTCTCCAGGTGGACGCCTGACTTCTTTAATTCTCATCCTCATTCTCCAGGTGGACGCCTGATTCCTTCTTTAATTCTTCATCCTCGTTCTCCAGGTGGACGCCTGACTTCTTCTTTTCTCATCCTCGTTCTCCAGGTGGACGCTTGACTTCTTTAATTCTCATCCTCATTCTCCAGGTGGACGCCTGACTTCTTCTTAATTTCTTCATCCTCATTCTCCAGGTGGACTCCTGATTTCTTTAATTCTCATCCTCATTCTCCAGGTGGACACCTGATTCCTTCTTTAATTTTTCATCCTCGTTCTCCAGGTGGACGCCTGACTTCTTCTTTTCTCATCCTCATTCTCCAGGTGGACACCTGATTTCTTTAATTCTTATCCTCATTCTCCAGGTGGACGCCTGATTCCTTCTTTATTCTTCATCCTCGTTCTCCAGGTGGACGCCTAACTTCTTCAACTCTTTGTCCTCATTCTACGGGTGGATGCCTGACTTCTTTTAATTCTTCATCCTCATTCTCCAGGTGGACGCCTGACTTCTTCTTTTCTCATCCTCATTCTCCAGGTGGACGCCTGATTTCTTTAATTCTTATCCTCATTCTCCAGGTGGACGCCTGACTTCTTTAATTCTCATCCTCATTCTCCAGGTGGACACCTGACTTCTTCTTAATTTCTTCATCCTCATTCTCCAGGTGGACGCTTGATTTCTTTAATTCTCATCCTCATTCTCCAGGTGGACGCCTGACTTCTTCTTTATCCTCATTCTCCAGGTGGACGCCTGACTTCTTTAATTCTCATCCTCATTCTCCAGGTGGACGCCTGATTCCTTCTTTAATTCTTCATCCTCGTTCTCCAGGTGGACGCCTGACTTCTTCTTTTCTCATCCTCGTTCTCCAGGTGGACGCTTGACTTCTTTAATTCTCATCCTCATTCTCCAGGTGGACGCCTGACTTCTTCTTAATTTCTTCATCCTCATTCTCCAGGTGGACTCCTGATTTCTTTAATTCTCATCCTCATTCTCCAGGTGGACACATGATTCCTTCTTTAATTTTTCATCCTCGTTCTCCAGGTGGACGCCTGACTTCTTCTTTTCTCATCCTCATTCTCCAGGTGGACACCTGATTTCTTTAATTCTTATCCTCATTCTCCAGGTGGACGCCTGATTCCTTCTTTAATTCTTCATCCTCGTTCTTCAGGTGGACGCCTGACTTCTTCTTTTCTCATCCTCGTTCTCCAGGTGGACGCCTGGCTTCTTTAATTCTCATCCTCATTCTCCAGGTGGATGCCTGACTTCTTCTTAATTTCTTCATCCTCATTCTCCAGGTGGACGCCTGATTTCTTTAATTCTTATCCTCATTCTCTAGGTGGACGCCTGATTTCTTTAATTCTCATCCTCATTCTCCAGGTGTACGCCTGACTTCTTTAATTCTCATCATCATTCTCCAGGTGGACGCCTGACTTCTTCTTAATTTCTACATCCTCATTCTCCAAGTGGACGCCTGACTTCTTTAATTCTCATCCTCATTCTCCAGGTGGACGCCTGATTCCTTCTTTATTCTTCATCCTCGTTCTCCAGGTGGACGCCTGACTTCTTCAACTCTTTGTCCTTATTCTACAGGTGGACGCCTGACTTCTTCTTTTCTCATCCTCGTTCTCCAGGTGGACGCTTGACTTCTTTAATTCTCATCCTCATTCTCCAGGTGGACGCCTGACTTCTTCTTAATTTCTTCATCCTCATTCTCCAGGTGGACTCCTGATTTCTTTAATTCTCATCCTCATTCTCCAGGTGGACACCTGATTCCTTCTTTAATTTTTCATCTTCGTTCTCCAGGTGGACGCCTGACTTCTTCTTTTCTCATCCTCATTCTCCAGGTGGACACCTGATTTCTTTAATTCTTATCCTCATTCTCCAGGTGGACGCCTGATTCCTTCTTTAATTCTTCATCCTCGTTCTTCAGGTGGACGCCTGACTTCTTCTTTTCTCATCCTCGTTCTCCAGGTGGACGCCTGGCTTCTTTAATTCTCATCCTCATTCTCCAGGTGGATGCCTGACTTCTTTTTAATTTCTTCATCCTCATTCTCCAGGTGGACGCCTGATTTCTTTAATTCTTATCCTCATTCTCTAGGTGGACGCCTGATTTCTTTAATTCTCATCCTCATTCTCCAGGTGGACGCCTGACTTCTTTAATTCTCATCCTCATTCTCCAGGTGGACGCCTGACTTCTTCTTAATTTCTACATCCTCATTCTCCAGGTGGACGCCTGACTTCTTTAATTCTCATCCTCATTCTCCAGGTGGACGCCTGATTCCTTCTTTATTCTTCATCCTCATTCTCCAGGTGGATGCCTGATTTCTTTAATTCTTATCCTCATTCTCCAGGTGGACGCCTGATTCCTTCTTTAATTCTTCATCCTCGTTCTCCAGGTGGACGCCTGACTTCTTCTTTTCTCATCATCGTTCTCCAGGTGGACGCCTGACTTCTTTAATTCTCATCCTCATTCTCCAGGTGGACGCCTGATTTCTTTAATTCTCATCCTCATTCTCCAGGTGGACGCATGACTTCTTTAATTCTCATCCTCATTCTCCAGGTGGACGCCTGACTTCTTCTTAATTTCTTCATCCCCATTCTCCAGGTGGACGCCTGACTTCTTTAATTCTCATCCTCATTCTCCAGGTGGACGCCTGATTCCTTCTTTATTCTTCATCCTCGTTCTCCAGGTGGACGCCTAACTTCTTCAACTCTTTGTCCTCATTCTACAGGTGGACGCCTGACTTCTTTTAATTCTTCATCCTCATTCTCTAGGTGGACGCCTGACTTCTTCTTTTCTCATCCTCATTCTCCAGGTGGACGCCTGATTTCTTTAATTCTTATCCTCATTCTCCAGGTGGACGCCTGACTTCTTTAATTCTCATCCTCATTCTCCAGGTGGACACCTGACTTCTTCTTAATTTCTTCATCCTCATTCTCCAGGTGGACGCTTGATTTCTTTAATTCTCATCCTCATTCTCCAGGTGGACGCCTGACTTCTTCTTTATCCTCATTCTCCAGGTGGACGCCTGACTTCTTTAATTCTCATCCTCATTCTCCAGGTGGACGCCTGATTCCTTCTTTAATTCTTCATCCTCGTTCTCCAGGTGGACGCCTGACTTCTTCTTTTCTCATCCTCGTTCTCCAGGTGGACGCTTGACTTCTTTAATTCTCATCCTCATTCTCCAGGTGGACGCCTGACTTCTTCTTAATTTCTTCATCCTCATTCTCCAGGTGGACTCCTGATTTCTTTAATTCTCATCCTCATTCTCCAGGTGGACACCTGATTCCTTCTTTAATTTTTCATCCTCGTTCTCCAGGTGGACGCCTGACTTCTTCTTTTCTCATCCTCATTCTCCAGGTGGACACCTGATTTCTTTAATTCTTATCCTCATTCTCCAGGTGGACGCCTGATTCCTTCTTTAATTCTTCATCCTCGTTCTTCAGGTGGACGCCTGACTTCTTCTTTTCTCATCCTCGTTCTCCAGGTGGACGCCTGACTTCTTTAATTCTCATCCTCATTCTCCAGGTGGATGCCTGACTTCTTCTTAATTTCTTCATCCTCATTCTCCAGGTGGACGCCTGATTTCTTTAATTCTTATCCTCATTCTCTAGGTGGACGCCTGATTTCTTTAATTCTCATCCTCATTCTCCAGGTGGACGCCTGACTTCTTTAATTCTAATCCTCATTCTCCAGGTGGACGCCTGACTTCTTCTTAATTTCTACATCCTCATTCTCCAGGTGGACGCCTGACTTCTTTAATTCTCATCCTCATTCTCCAGGTGGACGCCTGATTCCTTCTTTATTCTTCATCCTCGTTCTCCAGGTGGACGCCTGACTTCTTCAACTCTTTGTCCTTATTCTACAGGTGGACGCCTGACTTCTTTTAATTCTTCATCCTCATTCTCTAGGTGGACGCCTGACTTCTTCTTTTCTCATCCTCATTCTCCAGGTGGACGCCTAATTTTTTAATTCTTATCCTTATTCTCCAGGTGGACGCCGGACTTCTTTAATTCTCATCCTCATTCTCCAGGTGGACGCCTGACTTCTTCTTAATTTCTTCATCCTCATTCTCCAGGTGGACGCTTAATTTCTTTAATTCTCATCCTCATTCTCCAGGTGGACGCCTGACTTCTTCTTTATCCTCATTATCCAGGTGGACGCCTGACTTCTTTAATTCTCATCCTCATTCTCCAGGTGGACGCCTGATTCCTTCTTTAATTCTTCATCCTCGTTCTCCAGGTGGACGCCTGACTTCTTGTTTTCTCATCCTCGTTCTCCAGGTGGACGCCTGACTTCTTTAATTCTCATCCTCATTCTCCAGGTGGACGCCTGACTTCTTCTTAATTTCTTCATCCTCATTCTCCAGGTGGACGCCTGATTTCTTTAATTCTTATCCTCATTCTCCAGGTGGACGCCTGACTTCTTCTTAATTTCTTCTTCCTCATTCTCCAGGTGGACGCCTGATTTCTTTAATTCTCATCCTCATTCTCCAGGTGGACGCCTGATTTCTTTAATTCTCATCCTCATTCTCCAGGTGGACGCCTGACTTCTTTAATTCTCATCCTCATTCTCCAGGTGAACGCCTGACTTCTTCTTAATGTCTTCATCCTCATTCTCCAGGTGGACGCCTGACTTCTTCTTAATTTCTTCATCCTCATTCTCCAGGTGGACGCCTGATTTCTTTAATTCTCATCCTCATTCTCCAGGTGGACGCCTGATTCCTTCTTTAATTCTTCATCCTCGTTCTCCAGGTGGACGCCTGACTTCTTCTTTTCTCATCCTCATTCTCCAGGTGGACGCCTGATTTCTTTAATTCTGATCCTCATTCTCCAGGTGGACGCCTGACTTCTTCTTTATCCTCATTATCCAGGTGGACGCCTGACTTCTTTAATTCTCATCCTCATTCTCCAGGTGGACGCCTGATTCCTTCTTTAATTCTTCATCCTCGTTCTCCAGGTGGACGCCTGACTTCTTGTTTTCTCATCCTCGTTCTCCAGGTGGACGCCTGACTTCTTTAATTCTCATCCTCATTCTCCAGGTGGACGCCTGACTTCTTCTTAATTTCTTCATCCTCATTCTCCAGGTGGACGCCTGATTTCTTTAATTCTTATCCTCATTCTCCAGGTGGACGCCTGACTTCTTTAATTCTCATCCTCATTCTCCAGGTGGATGCCTGACTTCTTCTTAATTTCTTCATCCTCATTCTCCAGGTGGACGCCTGATTTCTTTAATTCTTATCCTCATTCTCTAGGTGGACGCCTGATTTCTTTAATTCTCATCCTCATTCTCCAGGTGGACGCCTGACTTCTTTAATTCTAATCCTCATTCTCCAGGTGGACGCCTGACTTCTTCTTAATTTCTACATCCTCATTCTCCAGGTGGACGCCTGACTTCTTTAATTCTCATCCTCATTCTCCAGGTGGACGCCTGATTCCTTCTTTATTCTTCATCCTCGTTCTCCAGGTGGACGCCTGACTTCTTCAACTCTTTGTCCTTATTCTACAGGTGGACGCCTGACTTCTTTTAATTCTTCATCCTCATTCTCTAGGTGGACGCCTGACTTCTTCTTTTCTCATCCTCATTCTCCAGGTGGACGCCTAATTTTTTAATTCTAATCCTTATTCTCCAGGTGGACGCCGGACTTCTTTAATTCTCATCCTCATTCTCCAGGTGGACGCCTGACTTCTTCTTAATTTCTTCATCCTCATTCTCCAGGTGGACGCTTAATTTCTTTAATTCTCATCCTCATTCTCCAGGTGGACGCCTGACTTCTTCTTTATCCTCATTATCCAGGTGGACGCCTGACTTCTTTAATTCTCATCCTCATTCTCCAGGTGGACGCCTGATTCCTTCTTTAATTCTTCATCCTCGTTCTCCAGGTGGACGCCTGACTTCTTGTTTTCTCATCCTCGTTCTCCAGGTGGACGCCTGACTTCTTTAATTCTCATCCTCATTCTCCAGGTGGACGCCTGACTTCTTCTTAATTTCTTCATCCTCATTCTCCAGGTGGACGCCTGATTTCTTTAATTCTTATCCTCATTCTCCAGGTGGACGCCTGACTTCTTCTTAATTTCTTCTTCCTCATTCTCCAGGTGGACGCCTGATTTCTTTAATTCTCATCCTCATTCTCCAGGTGGACGCCTGATTTCTTTAATTCTCATCCTCATTCTCCAGGTGGACGCCTGACTTCTTTAATTCTCATCCTCATTCTCCAGGTGAACGCCTGACTTCTTCTTAATGTCTTCATCCTCATTCTCCAGGTGGACGCCTGACTTCTTCTTAATTTCTTCATCCTCATTCTCCAGGTGGACGCCTGATTTCTTTAATTCTCATCCTCATTCTCCAGGTGGACGCCTGATTCCTTCTTTAATTCTTCATCCTCGTTCTCCAGGTGGACGCCTGACTTCTTCTTTTCTCATCCTCATTCTCCAGGTGGACGCCTGATTTCTTTAATTCTGATCCTCATTCTCCAGGTGGACGCCTGACTTCTTCTTTATCCTCATTATCCAGGTGGACGCCTGACTTCTTTAATTCTCATCCTCATTCTCCAGGTGGACGCCTGATTCCTTCTTTAATTCTTCATCCTCGTTCTCCAGGTGGACGCCTGACTTCTTGTTTTCTCATCCTCGTTCTCCAGGTGGACGCCTGACTTCTTTAATTCTCATCCTCATTCTCCAGGTGGACGCCTGACTTCTTCTTAATTTCTTCATCCTCATTCTCCAGGTGGACGCCTGATTTCTTTAATTCTTATCCTCATTCTCCAGGTGGACGCCTGACTTCTTCTTAATTTCTTCTTCCTCATTCTCCAGGTGGACGCCTGATTTCTTTAATTCTCATCCTCATTCTCCAGGTGGACGCCTGATTTCTTTAATTCTCATCCTCATTCTCCAGGTGGACGCCTGACTTCTTTAATTCTCATCCTCATTCTCCAGGTGAACGCCTGACTTCTTCTTAATGTCTTCATCCTCATTCTCCAGGTGGACGCCTGACTTCTTCTTAATTTCTTCATCCTCATTCTCCAGGTGGACGCCTGATTTCTTTAATTCTCATCCTCATTCTCCAGGTGGACGCCTGATTCCTTCTTTAATTCTTCATCCTCGTTCTCCAGGTGGACGCCTGACTTCTTCTTTTCTCATCCTCATTCTCCAGGTGGACGCCTGATTTCTTTAATTCTGATCCTCATTCTCCAGGTGGACGCCTGATTCCTTCTTTAATTCTTCGTCCCCGTTCTCCAGGTGGACGCCTGACTTCTTCTTTTCTCATCCTCGTTCTCCAGGTGGACACCTGACTTCTTTAATTCTCATCCTCATTCTCCAAGTGGACGCCTGACTTCTTCTTAATTTCTTCATCCTTATTCTCCAGGTGGACACCTGATTCCTTCTTTAATTCTTCATCCTCATTCTCCAGGTGGGCGCCTGACTTCTTCTTTTCTCATCCTCATTCTCCAGGTGGACGCCTGATTTCTTTAATTCTTATCCTCATTCTCCAGGTGGACGCCTGACTTCTTTAATTCTCATCCTCATTCTCCAGGTGGACACCTGACTTCTTCTTAATTTCTTCATCCTCATTCTCCAGGTGGACGCTTGATTTCTTTAATTCTCATCCTCATTCTCCAGGTGGACGCCTGACTTCTTGTTTATCCTCATTCTCCAGGTGGACGCCTGACTTGTTTAATTCTCATCCTCATTCTCCAGGTGGACGCCTGATTCCTTCTTTAATTCTTCATCCTCGTTCTCCAGGTGGACGCCTGACTTCTTCTTTTCTCATCCTCGTTCTCCAGGTGGACGCTTGACTTCTTTAATTCTCATCCTCATTCTCCAGGTGGACGCCTGACTTCTTCTTAATTTCTTCATCCTCATTCTCCAGGTGGACTCCTGATTTCTTTAATTCTCATCCTCATTCTCCAGGTGGACACCTGATTCCTTCTTTAATTTTCATCCTCGTTCTCCAGGTGGACGCCTGACTTCTTCTTTTCTCATCCTCATTCTCCAGGTGGACACCTGATTTCTTTAATTCTTATCCTCATTCTCCAGGTGGACGCCTGATTCCTTCTTTAATTCTTCATCCTCGTTCTTCAGGTGGACGCCTGACTTCTTCTTTTCTCATCCTCGTTCTCCAGGTGGACGTCTGGCTTCTTTAATTCTCATCCTCATTCTCCAGGTGGATGCCTGACTTCTTCTTTTTCTCATCCTCATTCTCCAGGTGGACGCCTGACTTCTTTAATTCTCATCCTCATTCTCCAGGTGGACGCCTGATTTCTTTAATTCTCATCCTCATTCTCCAGGTGGACGCCTGACTTCTTTAATTCTCATCCTCATTCTCCAGGTGGACGCCTGACTTCTTCTTAATTTCTACATCCTCATTCTCCAGGTGGACGCCTGACTTCTTTAATTCTCATCCTCATTCTCCAGGTGGACGCCTGATTCCTTCTTTATTCTTCATCCTCGTTCTCCAGGTGGACGCCTGACTTCTTCAACTCTTTGTCCTCATTCTGCAGGTGGACGCCTGACTTATTTTAATTCTTCATCCTCATTCTCTAGGTGGACGCCTGACTTCTTCTTTTCTCATCCTCATTCTCCAGGTGGACGCCTAATTTTTTAATTCTTATCCTTATTCTCCAGGTGGACGCCTGACTTCTTTAATTCTCATCCTCATTCTCCAGGTGGACGCCTGACTTCTTCTTAATTTCTTCATCCTCATTCTCCAGGTGGATGCTTAATTTCTTTAATTCTCATCCTCATTCTCCAGGTGGACGCCTGACTTCTTCTTTATCCTCATTATCCAGGTGGACGCCTGACTTCTTTAATTCTCATCCTCATTCTCCAGGTGGACGCCTGATTCCTTCTTTAATTCTTCATCCTCGTTCTCCAGGTGGACGCCTGACTTCTTCTTTTCTCATCCTCGTTCTCCAGGTGGACGCCTGACTTCTTTAATTCTCATCCTCATTCTCCAGGTGGACGCCTGACTTCTTCTTAATTTCTTCATCCTCATTCTCCAGGTGGACGCCTGATTTCTTTAATTCTTATCCTCATTCTCCAGGTGGACGCCTGACTTCTTCTTAATTTCTTCTTCCTCATTCTCCAGGTGGACGCCTGATTTCTTTAATTCTCATCCTTATTCTCCAGGTGGACGCCTGATTTCTTTAATTCTCATCCTCATTCTCCAGGTGGACGCCTGACTTCTTTAATTCTCATCCTCATTCTCCAGGTGGACGCCTGACTTCTTCTTAATGTCTTCATCCTCATTCTCCAGGTGGACGCCTGACTTCTTCTTAATTTCTTCATCCTCATTCTCCAGGTGGACGCCTGATTTCTTTAATTCTCATCCTCATTCTCCAGGTGGACGCCTGATTCCTTCTTTAATTCTTCATCCTCGTTCTCCAGGTGGACGCCTGACTTCTTCTTTTCTCATCCTCATTCTCCAGGTGGACGCCTGATTTCTTTAATTCTGATCCTCATTCTCCAGGTGGACGCCTGATTCCTTCTTTAATTCTTCATCCCCGTTCTCCAGGTGGACGCCTGACTTCTTCTTTTCTCATCCTCGTTCTCCAGGTGGACGCCTGACTTCTTTAATTCTCATCCTCATTCTCCAGGTGGACGCCTGACTTCTTCTTAATTTCTTCATCCTTATTCTCCAGGTGGACGCCTGATTTCTTTAATTCTCATCCTCATTCTCCAGGTGGACGCCTGATTTCTTTAATTCTCATCCTCATTCTCCAGGTGGACGCCTGAATTCTTTAATTCTCATCCTCATTCTCCAGGTGGACGCCTGACTTCTTCTTAATTTCTTCATCCTCATTCTCCAGGTGGACGCCTCACTTCTTTAATTCACATCCTCATTCTCCAGGTGGACGCCTGATTCCTTCTTTATTCTTCATCCTCGTTCTCCAGGTGGACGCCTGACTTCTTCAACTCTTTGTCCTCATTCTACAGGTGGACGTCTGACTTCTTTTAATTCTTCATCCTCATTCTCCAGGTGGACGCCTGACTTCTTCTTTTCTCATCCTCATTCTACAGGTGGACGCCTGATTTCTTTAATTCTTATCCTCATTCTCCAGGTGGACGCCTGACTTCTTTAATTCTCATCCTCATTGTCCAGGTGGACGCCTGACTTCTTCTTAATTTCTTCATCCTCATTCTCCAGGTGGACGCTTGATTTCTTTAATTCTCATCCTCATACTCCAGGTGGACGCCTGACTTCTTCTTTATCCTAATTCTCCAGGTGGACGCCTGACTTCTTTAATTCTCATCCTCATTCTCCAGGTGGACGCCTGATTCCATCTTTAATTCTACATCCTCGTTCTCCAGGTGGACGCCTGACTTCTTCTTTTCTCATCCTCGTTCTCCAGGTGGACGCTTGACTTCTTTAATTATCATCCTCATTCTCCAGGTGGACGCCTGACTTCTTCTTAATTTCTTTATCCTCATTCTCCAGGTGGACTCCTGATTTCTTTAATTCTCATCCTCATTCTCCAGGTGGACGCCTGATTCCTTCTTTAATTTTTCATCCTCGTTCTCCAGGTGGACGCCTGACTTCTTCTTTTCTCATCCTCATTCTCCAGGTGGACACCAGATTTCTTTAATTCTTATCCTCATTCTCCAGGTGGACGCTTGATTCCTTCTTTAATTCTTCATCCTCGTTCTCCAGGTGGACGCCTGACTTCTTCTTTTCTCATCCTCGTTCTCCAGGTGGACGCCTGACTTCTTTAATTCTCATCCTCATTCTCCAGGTGGATGCCTGACTTCTTCTTAATTTCATCATCCTCATTCTCCAGGTGGACGCCGGATTTCTTTAATTCTTATCCTCATTCTCCAGGTGGACGCCTGATTTCTTTAATTCTCATCCTCATTCTCCAGGTGGACGCCTGACTTCTTTAATTCTCATCCTCATTCTCTAGGTGGACGCCTGACTTCTTCTTAATTTCTACATCCTCATTCTCCAGGTGGACGCCTGACTTCTTTAATTCTCATCCTCATTCTCCAGGTGGACGCCTGATTCCTTTTTTATTCTTCATCCTCGTTCTCCAGGTGGACGCCTGACTTCTTCAACTCTTTGTCCTCATTCTACAGGTGGACGCCTGACTTCTTTTAATTCTTCATCCTCATTCTCTAGGTGGACGCCTGACTTCTTCTTTTCTCATCCTCATTCTCCAGGTGGACGCCTAATTTCTTTAATTCTTATCCTCATTCTCCAGGTGGACGCCTGACTTCTTTAATTCTCATCCTCATTCTCCAGGTGGACGCCTGACTTCTTCTTAATTTCTTCATCCTCATTCTCCAGGTGGACGCTTAATTTCTTTAATTCTCATCCTCATTCTCTAGGTGGACGCCTGACTTCTTCTTTATCCTCATTCTCCAGGTGGACGCCTGACTTCTTTAATTCTCATCCTCATTCTCCAGGTAGACGCCTGATTCCTTCTTTAATTCTTCATCCTCGTTCTCCAGGTGGACGCCTGACTTCTTCTTTTCTCATCCTCGTTCTCCAGGTGGACGCCTGACTTCTTTAATTCTCATCCTCATTCTCCAGGTGGATGCCTGACTTCTTCTTAATTTCTTCATCCTCATTCTCCAGGTGGACGCCTGATTTCTTTAATTCTCATCCTCATTCTCCAGGTGGACGCCTGATTCCTTCTTTAATTCTTCATCCTCGTTCTCCAGGTGGACGCCTGACTTCTTCTTTTCTCATCCTCATTCTCCAGGTGGACGCCTGACTTCTTTAATTCTCATCCTCATTCTCCAGGTGGACGCCTGATTCCTTCTTTAATTCTTCATCCTCGTTCTCCAGGTGGACGCCTGACTTCTTCTTTTCTCATCCTCGTTCTCCAGGTGGACGCCTGACTTCTTTAATTCTCATCCTCATTCTCCAGGTGGACGCCTGACTTCTTCTTAATTTCTTCATCCTCATTCTCCAGGTGGACGCCTCATTTCTTTAATTCTCATCCTCATTCTCCAGGTGGTCGCCTGATTCCTTCTTTAATTCTTCATCCTCATTCTCCAGGTGGACGCCTGACTTCTTCTTTTCTCATCCTCATTCTCCAGGTGGACGCCTGATTTCTTTAATTCTTATCCTCATTCTCCATGTGGACGCCTGATTCCTTCTTTAATTCTTCATCCTCGTTCTCCAAGTGGACGCCTGACTTCTTCTTTTCTTTTCCTCGTTCTCCAGGTGGACGCCTGACTTCTTCTTAATTTCTTCATCCTCATTCTCCAGGTGGACGCCTGATTTCTTTAATTCTCATTCTCATTCTCCAGGTGGACGCCTGATTTCTTTAATTCTCATCCTCGTTCTCCAGGTGGACGCCTGACTTCTTTAATTCTCATCCTCATTCTCCAGGTGGACGCCTGACTTCTTCTTAATTTCTTCATCCTCATTCTCCAGGTGGACGCTGACTTCTTTAATTCTTTATCGGGTTTTTCCTGACACAAATGTTGTTTTTTCCCCTGTTTTAAAATCAAAGAAAACTTTGTTAGTTTTAAAATAGGAGGGTTAACTGGGCATTCTCACTAACGGTGGGGCTTCTATGTCTTGTTTCGTTGCCTTGAAATGGTTGAAAGACTGTTTGTCCTTGTAATTGATCCTTAACTATAGGATTCCCCTCTGTATGTTTTCCTTCAAACCCTTTTAACCGTAATCATATGTTCTCCTGACATTGCTGATCCGCTTTTGATTCCATTTTTCTTACACCCATATCTTATTATTTTTATCTCCCGCCTTTCATGGCCGTATTTTGCATCATGTAATCTTGAATCTTGGTAGTATACCTTGACATTCCTTCTTATTTGTTTGGAATAAAACTTATCTCAAAGCTTTAGAAAAGTAAGATTATTAGTGACGAAACACGCTGATTTCGACAATTATAGAATGAAAAGAAAAATCCAAATTTGGATGACTGTTGGAGGAAGGAATAAAGGACTTATCTGATTGGAGTCACTGGCGCCAATGATCATGGTATGCAATTTGGATTAATCAACCCAGTCTTTTAATCAATCTCCTTTCAATTGTCTCATTTTTGTTTTCCCCAAAATTTCCGTAATCCAACTTCATTTTTCATTTTACAGACCTGTTGGACTTGCAATATCTCAAAGAGTTTTCACCGATAAACCTTCCTCATTTGTTCATTTCTTACTTCCTTTTCGCCTTATGGTGCCTACGAAGGTTTTCACCAATAAGACTCTCTCATTTTACTTTCTCTCAACTTTCGTCGCCTTATGGTGCCCGTGTGGGTTTTCACCTATAAGACTCTCTCATTTTTACTTTCTTTTCTTGTTTGTACCAGAGTGTTATGAACCATCTTCATTTGTTTGACTCAGCATTTTTCTAAGATTGGTCGAAAGGTCTTTTTGGTATGTGGTTAGAAATGGAAAAGGTATTAAAAGCTAAATAGCTTTGGTATGGGTTTAAAATTACAACTCTTGGAATCTTTTTCTTATTTCCAATACAATTCTTTGCCCCAGTTTCTTGATTTGGGGTCTCTTGATGTTTCTTTTTGTGCACATTATGCATATTGTGCACCCTATGACCGAGCCGTGAGGCGCCTACGTATCCTTCTTTGAGGAATCAGGTCAAACGTAGTTCACTAAATAATAGTGATTTTCTTTTTTTCTTTTTTTTTTATTATTTTTTTATTATTGTTATTTCATATTTGATTTTCATCGATTCCAAGAGAGGGTAGGAACGAAACAAATATGGCTCAAAAGGGGAAGCAAAGGGTATAGTGTTTGGATAGCAGAATAAATTGCCTTTGTCATTCCAATCTTCGAAATAATGCTAAATACAAACATTCAAAAGTTATGCATAATATCTTTTTACCGCGTCAGAATTGATCGCCATATCTATGCATTTGCCTTCAATATCTGTTAAGCATAGTGCACCATTCGATAATACTCTGGTCACAATGAATGGTCCTTGCCAATTCGGGGCAAATTTGCCTTTTGCCTCAACCTGATGTGGAAGAATACGTTTCAGCACATGTTGACCCACTTCGAACTTCCGTGGACGCACTTTTTTGTTGTATGCTCTTGCTATTCTTCTTTGATATAATTGACCATGACATACTGCGGCCAATCATTTTTCATCAATCAAGTTTAACTGTTCCAGACGGGTTTTGACCCATTCATCATCATCAATCTTTGCTTCGGCGATGATCCGAAGGGAAGGAATCTCAACTTCTGCAGGAATTACTGCTTCAGTGCCATATACCAACAAATAAGGAGTTGCTCCTACTGAAGTGCGAACAGTAGTGCGGTATCCCAATAATGCAAATGGTAATTTTTCATGCCATTGTCTTGAACCTTCTACCATTTTCCGAAGTATCTTCTTTATGTTTTTGTTGGCTGCCTCGACTGCTCCATTCGCCTTGGGCCGATATGGGGTAGAGTTGCGATGTGTAATCTTAAACTGTTGACATACTTCCTTCATTAAGTTGCTGTTAAGATTAGCACCGTTATCTGTGATGATCACCTTTGGGATTCCGAATCGACATATGATATTTGAGTGGACAAAATCGACCACAGCTTTCTTGGTCACTGATTTGAATGTCTTGGCCTCAACCCATTTGGTAAAATAATCAATAGCTACCAGAATGAACCTGTGCCCATTGGATGCTGCCGGCTCAATTGGTCCAATCACATCCATGCCCCAGGCAACGAAGGGCCATGGTGCCGACATTGTGTGCAACTCGGATGGTGGAGAATGAATCAAATCTCCGTGTATCTGGCATTGATGACACTTGCGCACAAAACTGATACAATCTCGCTCCATGGTAAGCCAATAGTAACCAGCTCGGAGGATTTTCTTTGCCAACACATATCCACTCATGTGGGGTCCGCAAACTCCCGAATGTACTTCAGACATGACAGCTGTAGCTTGTCTGGCATCTATGCATCTTAATAATCCAAGATCTGGTGTTCTTTTATACAAAACTCCTCCGCTTAAGAAGAATCCATTTGCCAATCGCCTAATGGTCCTCTTTTGATCTCCTGTGGCTTGTGCGGGATATATCCCCATCCTGATATACTCCTTGATGTCGTGGAACCATGGTTCACCATCAAATTCTTCTTCAACCATATTGCAATAAGCGTGCTGATCGTGGACTCGAATATGTAGGGGATCCACATAAGCTTTGTCTGGATGGTGCAACATTGATGCCAAAGTAGCCAATGCATCGGCAACCTCATTACGAATCCTTGGAATATGTCGGAATTCCACTGATTGAAACCGCTGACAAAGATCATGTAGACATTGTCGGTAGGGTATGAGCTTTAAGTCTCTGGTTTCCCATTCTCCTTGAATTTGATGTACCAGAAGATCCGAATCTCCCATGACTAAGATTTCTTGGATACCTATGTCTGCGGCTAGCCTTAAACCCATAATACAAGCTTCATATTCAGCCATATTATTGGTGCAATAAAATCGCAGTTGAGCCGTAACAGGATAGTGATGCCCTGTTTCAAAGATGATTACAGCTCCTATCCTGACTCCTTTCATGTTAGCAGCCCCATCGAAGAGAAGTTTCCAAACAGGTTTTTCAATTTGCTCGATCTCATCGATATGCATTATTTCTTCATCGGGAAAATAGGTTTTTAACGGCTCGTATTCCTCATCGACCGGGTTTTTGGCTAAATGATCAGCCAATGCTTGGGCTTTCATTGCAGTTTGAGTCACATAGATGATGTCAAATTCTGTGAGCAATATCTGCCACTTTGCAAGTCTTCCCGTTGGCATAGGCTTTTGAAAAATATATTTCAATGGATCCAGCCGAGAAATGAGGTAAGTAGTGTAGGATGACAAATAGTGTTTCAATTTTTGAGCTACCCATGTTAGGGCGCAACATGTCTTTTCCAGATGAGTATACTTAACCTCATAAGCTGTGAACTTCTTGCTAAGGTAGTAGATGGCCTGTTCTTTTCTGCCAGTGAGGTCATGCTGCCCCAATACACAACCAAATGAATTTTCCAAAACCGTCAAGTAAAGAATCAAAGGTCTTCCTGGCTCTGGCGGGACCAACACGGGTGGGTTTGATAAGTACCCTTTTATTTTATCGAACGCTTCCTGACACTCATCGGTCCATTTGACTGCAGCATCCTTTTTTAACAATTTGAAAATTGGCTCGCAGGTTGTTGTGAGCTGAGCAATAAACCTGCTGATATAATTTAACCTTCCCAACAAACTCATTACTTCAGTTTTGTTTCTTGGGGGTGGCAGTTCTTGGATGGCTTTGATCTTTGACGGATCTAGCTCAATGCCTCGTCGACTGACTATGAATCCCAGCAACTTTCCGGATGGAACTCCAAATGCGCACTTGGCAGGGTTAAGCTTGAGGTTGTACCTGCGAAGTCTTAAGAAGAACTTCCTCAAATCCCCAACGTGGTCGGCCTGATGCTTTGATTTTATGATCACATCGTCCACGTATACCTCAATCTCCTTGTGTATCATATCATGAAACACTGTGGTCATCGCTCTCATGTAGGTTGCTCCGGCGTTCTTCAAACCGAATGGCATTACCCGGTAGCAATAAGTTCCCCATGGTGTGATGAATGCCGTCTTTTCTGCATCTTCTTCATCCATTAGAATTTGATGATACCCAGCATAACAATCCACGAAAGATCCTATATCATGCTTGGCACAATTATCGATCAAAATATGGATATTGGGTAATGGGAAATTATCCTTCGGACTGGCTTTGTTGAGATTGCGGTAGTCGACGCATACTCTAATTTTGCCGTCTTTCTTTGGCACAGGAACGATATTAGCTAACCAAACAGGATATCGAGTGACTCGAATGACCTTTGCTTCCAATTGTTTGGTGATTTCTTCCTTAATTCTCACACTCATATCAGGCTTGAATTTTCTCAGCCTCTGCTTGACAGGAGGCACCGTTGGATCGGTGGGCAATTTGTGAACCACTAAATCAGTGCTCAGGCCCGGCATGTCGTCATATGACCATGCAAAAACATCTTTGAATTCTATGAGTGCTTTAATTAACTCCTCTTGGATCTTTGGTTCCAGATGGACACTTATTTTAGTTTCTCGGATATTACTCGTGTCCCCTATATTGATGTCCTTGGTATCACTCAAGTTAGGTTTGATTTTTTCCTCAAAGTGAATTAACTCTTTACTAATCTCTTCAAAAACCTCATCTTCATCATATTCTGATTCATAATCACAATATATTTCTTGAATTATTACTTCGGAACCAGATTGATTTTTAAGACTGGGCTGAGGATTCCTCATGCATGCCATATCACTAGAGCCAGCGTAAAAGGAACTGTACAGGAAAGAAGAAAAAGAAAAGAAAACTATCAGGAATGATAATAAAAAGGAAACTGCTTTTTATTGGATGATGAAAGATAACAAGGTTTGCACACTTCAAACAAACTGTAAGATAAGCTTTGGGATTACAACCCTGAAGTAACCCAAACAAACTTGAAAGAAAATCAAAATAAACTACCAAGACTCCTTTCGAATGGGGAGAGGAGTGGCTTTCGAATTATTAAGCTTTGTTTCTGGCCCAATGAATTGAACTTCTGCGTTGCTACACCCTTCTCTGCTTTCCAACATATTCACATCATCAAACAATTTCTCGAATCTTTCAATTAATTCTTCTTCAGGATTGACCCGGGATTTAGGAATTGTTGTTATCGGGCGGTTTTTAGCACCGGTTTTGACAAAAGACTTTGACAGACGTGGGACCGGTTTGGAAGAACCCATGCCTTGTGTTTCAACTTTCTGGCATTTTTCACATCGGTGATAGTGGGTATAAATCCCAAACCAAAGGTTCCCTAGTTCTCGGGGAGAGATACTGGTTGTATAATTCCTTGCAAAGATGAGCCCAGACCTTTGCCAGGTATAAAACCATTTTTTAACATTTCATAGGCTACCATGACTGATGTAGAGGATATCTTTGGATTCGGAAGGTATTTCCCTTCTGGAATTTTCTCTACCGACACCGTGTCGGACACTTGGTATACCCATGGTCCTTGGTCAATTTCTGTTCCCTCGACCGGTACAATGGTACTGTTGTGAGCATTTAAACTTTCTTCTCCATGCACGACTATTTCTTGATGATCCCATTCAAACTTGACAGCCTGATGTAGTGTTGACGGGACTGCTTTAGCAGCATGGATCCATGGTCGACCCAACAACAAGTTGTAAGAAACAGTTATGTCCAACACTTGAAATTCCATTGTGAATTCAACTGGCCCTATTGTTAGTTCCAACACTATGTCGCCAAATGAATCTCTGCTTCCACCGTCAAACCCCCGTACGCAGATACTATTCTTCTGGATCCTCTCCTCTTTAATTTTTAATTTGCTTAAAGTGGAGAGAGGGCAGATGTTTGCACTTGACCCATTGTCAACCAATACCCGGGTTACTACGGAGTTTTCACATTTCACGGTGAGGTAAAGAGCTCTGTTGTGCTCGGTACCTTCCACAGGCAATTCATCATCAGCAAATGTAATTCTGTTTGTCTCAAAGATTCTGTTGGCTATTCTTCCCAAATGATTTACAGAGATTTTTTCAGGAACATGAGCCTCATTCAGGATTTTCATCAAAGCCAGACGGTGCTCCTCTGAATGGATCAGTAATGACAACAATGAAATTTGAGCGGGCGTCTTCTTCAATTGATCCACAACAGAATAATCATGGAGTTTCATTTTTCTTAAAAATTCTTCCGCCTCTTCTTCCGTCACAGCTCTCTTTATTGGTGTTGGATTATTTTTAGTTTTTCTTAACTCTTCGGGCGTAAAACATCTTCCCGAACGAGTCAAGCCTTGCACCTCACACACTTCTTCCTTGACTTCTTTTCCCTTGTACATTACAGTCACCCGTTCATAGTTCCATGGGATGGCTTTGTTGTTGATGACTGGCAGCTGGGTTACAGGTGTGATAATAACCCGATCTGTACGGGCTCCTTCCACGAATACAATGGGTTTGTTAGCAACCCCTGGTACTATCACTTTCGGCCTTTCTTGTTTTGTGGCAACTTTGCTCGATGATCCCTCCTCGACTATCATAGATGGTTCATCACCATTTCTGTTCTGCTTAGGTACCGGCTTCTCCTCTGTTAACTGCTTATCTGGCTTGGCTTCATGAGACTTGATCATCATGACAGTTTGTGACGGCTTCTTTGTCTCCCCATCAGCTTGTATGATTTCTATCATATTGGCCTCTTGATGGGCTGGCATTGGATTTCTATTGATATTGGGAGCTTCGGGGGTTTGAACCTCGATTTTATTAGTATCAATCAGCTCTTGTATTGCATTTTTCAAATGCCAGCATTTCTCCGTATCATGGCCTGGTGCACCGGAGCAATACTCACAGCTAATGGTGTAATCCAGATTCTTTGGAGGAGGATTGGGTAGCTTGGATTGTATTGGTCTTAGCATGTCTAGCTGTCTCAGCCTGTGGAACAGACTAGTGTAAGACTCTCCCAATGGAGTGTAAGTTTTCTTTTTCTGTTCCCTTTCTCCCCTGAATGCTGGCCTAGGCCTAAAACCTGGTCCGGGATAGGCTCGTGGGTAAGTATTTGGTGTGACAGGAGCACGCCAATTGGTGTGAACAGGTGGCTGATTGTATGCTTGAGCATGGTTAATGGAAAAATGAGGCTCCGAAGGGTGATAGTAGTGTTGGGATGAATCGTGGTGGTAAGTTGATTGGCGAGGTCGTTGTTGATTATAGTAAGGCGGTGAACCTCTGGGTCCTGACCAAATTCCTGAATCAACTACCGCTGCTTCCTCCCTCTTCTTTCTTCCGATTCCTCCTACCCCGCCTTGAATAGCTTGAGTAGTCTCCTTAATCGCTGAATAGCTCATGATTTTATTTGTCTTGAGGCCTTCTTCCACCATACCTCCCATCTTCACCACTTCGTTGAATGATTTCCCAATAGCTGAAACCAAATGGGCATAGTAAGTTGGTTCCAAGGCTTGGAGGAAGTAGTCTACCATTTCGCTCTCCTTCATAGGAGGATCCACTCTTGCTGCCTGTTCTCTCCACCGAAAACCATACTCTCTGAAACTTTCATTGTGTTTCTTCTCAAATTTTGTCAAAGATAATCGATCTGGGATGATTTCCAGATTGTATTGGAAATGGTATGCGAATGCCTGTGCCAGGTCATCCCAGGTGTACCATCTCCCATGGTCCTGGCGTGTATACCACTCCAAAGCTGATCCGCTTAAACTTTGACTGAAGTAAGCCATCAATAATTCATCCTTTCCCCCAGCTCCTCGCATCTTGCTACAGAAACCCCTTAAGTGGGCTACTGGGTCGTCGTGCCCGTTGTATAGGTCAAATTTGGGCATCTTGAAGCCAACTGGTAATTGTACATTGGGGAATAAGCACAAATCTTTGTATGCTACACTGACTTGCCCACCTAATCCTCGCATGTCTCTGAACGATTGTTCTAGACTCTTGACCTTCCTGAACATCTCTTCTTGCTCAGCATTTTTGGCTGGCTTGTCAATTTCGGTTGGGAGATCAAAACGAGGAGTGGTTGAATGAATTTCGGAGGCTTTGAGGGTGGGCTCCGGGGGGTAATATTGGTTGTCCTGGGCCTGGAATGTAGGCTCACTAGGAGATTTGTGGAATGTAGCAGGGGGAGGTGCTACGAAAACAGGAGTCATAGGTGGAGGAAAATATGGAACTGGTTTCGGAGGTGGAGACTGCGGTGTCTGAGAGGTGGTGCCTCGGTAGTGCTGGTAAATGGGGAAATTTGGGGATAATTCAGTGGTAATATTATCCTGAGTTTGGGTCATTGATGGAGCAGGGTTAGTTGGGTAAGATGGGGGTAACTGTCCTGTAGACCAGGCTTGGTACATCTCAGCCATTTGCTGCTTGAGTTTAAACATCTCTTCTTTCATTTTCCCGACATCCATCTCCTCTAGCTCAATACCTGTGTCAACATCTGGGATAGACATACTTTCGGGTATTGGTCCTTTTGATCTCGTGTGATAATGATAATATGCCAGTATACTCTTTAGAGAAACTAACTGCTTGAATTCTGGAAATGAACAAACTTGTTAGTTTTGAGAATTTAACACATATATAATTACACGTTGAGATGCAATGCTCCTAGACAAATATCCCCTTTCTATTATGCATTTGCTCGACTGCTTGTGTCGTCCCAGCTTTCTTGAAAATTTTATTCACTCACTTTTACTTTATTTATTATATTCCTTATTGTGGTGGTCGAATCTTATAAAGATTGCCTACGTATCATGCCCCCGTATGCATCAGACCTTGCGTAGTTCGGACATGAGGCAAACAATTTTATTCATTATACAAATATGAACAGACATTACATTTGAAAATTTTGTAAGAAAATGGCTTGAAACACACACACTTAAATCAAAATAAAAGATACAATTCTTAACATCTCACAACGTGCCCCACTTTCCACTTGTGTTGTAAATTATTAAATTATTTGCTCAATGTGGGGCTTGACCTGGATGACCTCCCAGCGTACGATACATCCTTTCCAACTCCATTTCTAGATGACGGGCAAAAGTGGGTGCATGCTCTGTAAACCTTTCATAATCCATTCCTTGGTAGTTTACGTAACTTTGAGAAGTGTAGACCGCCAGGTCGTGGATTTGTGCCCTGAAATCTTGGAGACGTTGGTCTTGGTTCTGCAATTGCTACTGACGAGTGGTGGCTATATCTCTGACATGGTTTTCACGATCTAGAGCTGATTCTAATAGAGCTTGGAGTCTATCCTGCTCTAATCTTGCATGCGCTCTTTCCCTGTCGATGTCTACTTGTTGATATTCTCTGTTGCATCTTCTTGTCTCTTCTAATTGTGCACGAAGCTGGTCTTCTGATCGTATCCAATGGTCTTTTTCCTTCTTGAATTGTGCCCTGTCTTTTTCGAATTGCCTATCTTGGCGTTCCTTATTAGATCTGGCTTCTTCGTTTAATTATTGGATCCTTTCTTTTGCTTTGCTCAACGCCCTTTCGTTTTCCGCAAGAATGGAATCATAATCTTGCATTCTTTCAAAAAGATTGGCGATGGTTTTTTGATCCTTCCAGCTCCTCTTTGGTGTTTCAGAAACTCTTTTCATTTTTTGGAATCGAGCATGAAGATTTTCATTCTCACAAGCTAGACTCTTCTTCTCGCCTTCGGCTTCTTGTGCTTGCAAATCTTTCTCCAGACTGAGGCTTCTCAGATTTTCTTTTAGGGCATGGATAGTTGCTTTGTACCCTTTTTTCTTTTCTCCCCAGATCAACCGCTCTTGGATTTTATCATTGAAGTTTTGGACATGGGGTCTTTTTGTTGGCCTTCTTAGCTCAGGCTCTGGTACATCATCCACGCGAGACCGTTTTTCAAACCACCTTGCATATCCAGGATTTATCTCACCCTTGTAGTGTCTGGGACTTGAGTATCACTTTTCAAGTATCGACATCCATTCCACATTTGCTGAAGTAGAGCCTCAGGAATAGTGGCTTCTGGGTGTAATTCGATTACTTGCATACTCAAATCTTCATCATCAGGAACTACTTGATATCTCCCTAGTTGTCTTAGGACTCTTAGTGGCGCATACGGCTGGATGCTTCTCAATCCCAATAGTATCAGATAACTATTTGAGGTTGACATGTGTATCACTTCCCTCATCGGGAGCCATCCCAAAGTTCATTCAATTTGATTTGCCGTCAAAACCCTTAGATGAGATACCCATGCTTCTATCCCTTCTGGAGCCTAATAATTTTTTATTCTTTCCTCATAACTCTCAATATAATTATCATTGTTTGGCCCATACTGTATGATCTTGGGCTGTTGTTGGAGATGTTCAATCACCCACATTTGCAACAAAATTTTGCATCCTTCGAAGACTTTTGCTCCTGATTTACATAAAGTCAAAGCCCGATAAATGTCTGATAGAATGATGGGGACAAGGGTGTGATTTTCTTTGGTGGTGAGGATTTGCACAACTTTCGCGGTGCGAATATCAATTGTTCGCTCTTTGTTTGGGAAGACCATGATTCCTAGAAAAGCCACCATGAAGGCAAAGCGACGGTGAATCTGCCAAGTGTCTTTGTTTTGCTTGTTAGTAAGGCCTTTCTCATGAATTTCGAACCCATCTGACTTTCCGAACCTTGAATACAAAAAGTTGAAGGAACAACATCCATTGATGACATTGCTTTTCCTGATTTGACTGCTGATGTTCAGAAGACCGAAGAATCGATGTACCGAAGGAGCCTTTGTGAATATCAGGCTTTGATTTCTTAGACTTCCGTCAAAACCAGCATATCCAGCTATCTCCTCTAATGTAGGAGTAAGCTCGAAGTCAGAGAAACGAAAGACATTGTGAACAGGGTCCCAAAAAGTTACTAACGCCGCAATCAGATCATCACGGGGTTTAACTTTCATAATATCCGTGAGATTTCCCAAATGCTTGACGACCCATTTTTGACCATCTTCGCCTAAATCATACCACCACATTTGAAGCTGAAATAGAAACTCTTCTGTATTCGTGGATGGGGGGTTTTGTGTGGTGCTCATTTTGTATCTGAAATTTAATTTAATAAAGTCAAGACTCATTTTGAAAATATACACTAAAAAAAATCATTTTCGAAAATTTTTATTTATTAAATACCTTTATTTCAAGATTTAAAACTATTTTTTGGAATTTTTTTTTTTAAAAAAAAACAACCCATTTTATTCCTCTCTTCTCACCATGATTTCGTTTAAGCTGGTCAACAAGCATGTTCGAGGCAAATGAATGCACAAGTAGCAAGTAGGATGCATCAGGATGGTCTTTTTGTTTCGGGTTCACCTGTCCTAGACAGACCCAACCCCTGTGTTGAGTCTCCAAGGCCAAATGTACATGATGCAAATAGACGTTCCTACTAGGGATCCGGTACATGGCTGAGTTATTCTAGGTGAAAAACCTGAGGTTGATTGTTCTAAACCTGGCTTACCCAAACGGACAGTTTGAGCCGAAGCGGGGGCAACGTACCGGGAGCACGAAAGTCTACCCGGCCTAGTTACTTGTCCCAACTTCGTCTTATTTGGTATGACTTTAACAGAAAGGTGGGCCACGCGCACGTGTGCACCATAAATTCAGAAGACTCAGAAAGAAGGAGGTTTCGTAGCAATTGTATATGCATAATTCAGATAATATTAAAGCAATAAAAATTTCATTTAGCATATTGGGCATATATCATGTAAAAATTAGATAATAAATAAAGCCAGTTATAACAGTTATTTTAAGCTCGAATTCTTTAAACCCTGAACCAGTGGTTTTGGGTTACAAATGGAATTCCCCAACAGAGTCGCCAGAGCTGTCGCACCTCCTTTTTACCGCGCCCGCGGGGCGCGTAGGGAGTTTTCTCCAATTGAAGGACAGTCGAAACAGGATTTATTTAATTATTTCATAGTCGCCAACTGGGAATTTTAAGGCGTCCCAAGTCATCAATTTTAATCCCTGAATCGAGGAGAATATGACTCTGTTTATTATTCTGCGAACCAGAAATCCTGAGTAAGGAATCCTGTTAATCCGGAAGAAGGTGTTAGGCATTTCCGAATTCCGTGGTTCTAGCACGGTCTCTCAACTATTTTTATTATTGGCTTAATTATCTTGATTTTTACTAAATACGTTTTTATTGCATGATTTTACTACCACTTTTATTTATTGTTTACAATTATATAAATGAATTACGCGTACGTATATTCGTATTATATGCCTTTCATAATTACGGGGATCATGTCACGCATACGTGTACACAATATAATTGATCATATTAGATCCTTTATTACAAATTCATATGTTCGTGATTTAAAATAGAATTAAGAACGTCACCACCCTTATATTTAAACAGTGAACTGCACATCCCGGGTTATATGAAATTATTTTAACATTTTTGGAGGAATATTTTTTATTAAATATTCGCTCGAAATTGCGCGTACGCATAATCCGAATTTGCTTTAAAATATATTCAAGGTACGCGAACGCATCCCTAATTGCACAAAATTTTTGTAATAATATTATGGATTTTCCACAAAATTGTTTATTATATCTACACATTTTATATGAAATTCCTGAGAAATTCACATTTAAGGGATGCCTTTAAATTCTTTTAAAAGAATTCACAATTTATTAAATGTTGCCCGTCGATTATAATTTCCGAGTATAAATTATATTCATCCCAACTATTCAAATTCAAAGAAAAGAAATAAAAAATTGATTTTTAGCAAATACAACATATATATATGCCAAAGAATGAATTGTATATGAAACTAACAAAAATGATTTATGAAGGGAAGACGTATTTTTTTTGAACAATTTTTCATTATTTATTTAGTGCAAATTCTATTTCTAATTACCATTGATATAAAGTGTTGCAATTTCTGCATGTACATCTCAACTTATTCTCATATACTTGTTTTTAATCTAATAGGCGAAATTATTTTAATTAATTATGCTTATGATTGAGTTGGGATAGATATATATATATATAATCAAACCAATTTGATTCTCAATCTATATGAATTATTGCTAAACATTAACTTTCACATTGTATAAGTTCCTAGGCCCTTTATTATTAAGAAAGAGAACAAGTCTACCTGTTGACTTAATAAAATGATATTGCATACAATATTACTCACCATATTTGACATCGTGAACATAGCGGATTGTACTAACGCGTCTTTCAACTATTGATTATAAACACAACCAAGGTTGTGCCAAAAGATAGCAAATTGCAACCAACATCATCTAGCTTTAAACAACAACTAACTTACTAACAAAATAAACTAATAGCGTATTTTTCCTTGATATTTCTATATTATGCTATACCTAGCTAACAATACCATAAAGTGTAAATAAAACCCAACTTTCTGCCATGCTTCCTATTTACACAACTCAAAGATAACTAAACTAATGAAATTTTGACATGGATAACATTATTACAAAGTTTTATATGAATTTCAAAATAAGACTATTAACTTGTAGCCATCGAGTCGAACTTACTACTGGTTAACCAACATGAAACCAAAGCTGAAATTTTTAACTAAAGAACTCAAATGAATAGAAGACAGTATTACAATTCAAACTTTATTTATTTGTCATGTTGAATCTCTTTCCAACATAGAATTTAAAAGATATGTACCTGAAAAATGAAGGTAGAAGGAGTAAATTTCAGCAGTAGCAGCAGTAACAAAATCAGCAGAATATACCAATAACACAGCAAGTCTGAACAAGACCCATTAACCCAGATGAACAGTGACAGAAACTTGAGAAAAATTTCAGATTTGAACCGAACAATATTCACAAGCAAACAACGGACAGATTATAGAAAGATAACATTCAGATTTCAGTTTCTTTACTCTATGTGTTTCAGATTCCTATTTCATATTTCTTTCTTTCTGTTTTTCTCAAATGTGTATGTATTTCTGTGTGTGTTTCCTAATGTTTTAGAAATCAGCCTCTCTTAAAAACTATCTCTGGAAAAAAAAACTGCCTTTCTAAATCAGATTGTTTCTCCTCTTAAAATCTGCCCAAAATCTCACTTTTCCCTGTTCTAATCTCTCCTATTCCAATTTCCAGTCCCTGTACTTATACAGGTCTGTCCTATTTCCTTTTAGTGCTTCTTGGACCCCTTCTTCTTTTAAAATCAGAAAGTTCCATTAAAAACTGCTTTTGAATACTTTAAATGATCTTATCCTGATTTTAAGCAGCCCATTATCCCTTGTTCCCCATTATTATCTTAAACTATAGCCACTAACATTTCATTATAATACACTAGCACTAACACACTGTTTTGACTGTTTCATTCCCAGAAATACCCCTGACCTACTGTAATTACTGCTTTCAAACTTAAAATCAGAATCTACCAATACAGATTTTAAGATCTGTTTAAGCAGCTATAACCAATCCTAGGATTAACCTCCTAATACAATTGTATTTAACCAACTTTTGTAAACTTGAATTCAAAACTAACATCACAACACTATTATACTGAATTCAGCCTAATAATTCAACTGCATTTCAACATTGGACTAAAATCAAACAAATACAGGAGCATTGTCAATATACTGGCAATGCCCTGTTCAGAAAACAATATATACACAACATTCATTTGAATTTACTGATTTGCAAACAAACATGATTTAATTGACGAGTATTAATCAGTTGACTATTTACAACATTTGTCAATAATCAATCTAAAAAATAGAAACAGACTGTTTCAATCAGCATTTTCAGAAACAAGATTTATAATACAACTAATCGACGAACTTAATCGAGTCGATCACACACATTGTAATTAATCACAATTAACAGAAACAATTCATTTATTTGATCAAACATACGGGTATGAGACAAAAATGACAGAATTAATCAAACAAAAATATGAAAAATTAACAGGTTATTAAAACAAACAAAAATACACGTAGAATACACAAAAGAAATAGAAAAGTACCTTTGAACCTTCAAATTTATTCAGACTAGAACTCCACTTGGATTCGGACTTTTTGAAATCAAACAGACCTTAGTCGAAGTATTTTCCACTGAAAATACTTCGACTAAGGTCGATTAAACCTCAATCTTCTATTTAATTTGGGCAGAATCCAAAAGTTTGGTATTTTCTAGGGTTCCTGAAGGTTCGATTTGGGGCTTAACCATTTCTGGTTAGATTCGAGGGAAACCAAAGACAACTCGAGGGTGAGGGAAGCCTAAGGGTCATTTGTGTCAGTTTGGAACGAAACTGGATGAGTTCCTGTTTGGCTCGAACCTTCAAAAGAATATTCGAGAAACTCTGAGGTAATTCGAGCCAAACAAACAATAGATCCATAACTAGGGTGGTTAGGGGAAGCTATGGTGTCGATTTGGGGCTGTTTGGTTTAGATCTGAGTTTGGCTCGAATCTTCAAATGAAGATTCGAGAACCTTCAGGAAGATTCGAGCCAAACGGCTAACATATTCGGATAGAGGGTGTTCAGGGGTTTCTGGGGTGTTAAGGTGGTGACCGGCGGCGTTGATGCCGCCGGGTTTCAGGCGGTGGGGAATAAGGGCGGCTAGGGTTAGGGGTTTGGTTCGGGAAGACGATGAACAGGAGAGGAGGGGGGGTGTTTAGTTAGGGTTCGGGGTAGGGGTTTGGGCCTTATATAGGGGTGGGGTGGATTGATCTTATCCGTTGGATCAATTAAGATGCACGGTTGAGATCAATCCACTTAACCAAACGTTGTCGTTTGGTTGAAGTTCGGGGTCAGGCTGGATCGGGTCAAAGGGCCGGGTTACGGGTTTCGGGTAAGGGGATGATATCTCAACCGTTGGTTGGATTTGATCCAACGGTCCCTGATAAACTACGACCAAACGCTGTCGTTTTGACTCGTTTGGATTGGACCGGACTTGGGCTGTTTGGATTGGGCTGTGGGGGGGGGGTGACTTGATTTGGGCCTGGATTTTAATCCAGGTCCGAGTTTCATTTTACAACTTGTATTTTTATTTTCTAATTTTATTATTAATCATTAAAATCTTAATTAAAATTATAAAGACAAAAATTACCCTTCTAAAGATATTAATTACCTTTTAACAATTATTTAACACACAGACCAAACATTAATCACACAGTGAAATATTAAAACTAGAACAGACACATATTTTTGTGATTTTATTTTTTGAATCAATTATTAAATGCATAATTAAATCCTAGATATGCATGCAACATATATTTTTATTTTTATTTTCATTTTGTTATGACAAAGTAAACATTTACGGATATAAGACAAATATTTAACAAACACCACGCAAATTCAAAAATTGCACAGTAAAAGAAATTTATTTTATTTTTGATTTATTTTGGAATAGTTTTCGTAAGGCAAAAATCACGTGCTCACAATTAAAATGAGAGATTATGGTGCTAAGTAATGGAGGAAAAGCTTCAAGCAAAGATCATATTTTTCTATAGTAACGTGAGTTACTTCATCAAATTCATACAAGACTATAAAGTAACAGACTGAATTCAAGGATTTATATGATACCTTACAATGCTTAGCAACGTGAGAATTGCAATTCTAAGGGAGTATGGTGCAATCTTTCTCAAGAATATCATACAGATTTTTCCCTACTCCAATCTCCGTCAAATGTTTTATCGCGATTGTCGTGTGTTAGAGGGATTGTCCAGAGAACCGACTTAGGTATGTTAAGGCTATCCCTTCTTTCTTTTTGGCATGATCCATATGATACAAAAGAAACGAGCAAATACGCAATTTTCTGTCAAGACCCAAATCCCGGTCGTGATGGCGCCAAACACACTACTAGGAAAGCCCGACCATTATTCAACACTTAACCCAATTTATCAAAAATAGCGGAAAAAATATCAATTAAGCAAGATTAAAGTACTGAAGATTTTAACAAAATACACAATATAATCTCACTAGGACCCGGTGTCACGAATCTGAGCCTCTAGAATATAGAATATCATCCTAATACATGGTATATTCAAAGTCTGATAATGCGGAAATAAAGAGATAGGATAGGAGGGAGAAGATCAATGGCTGCGAAATGCCGTGCAGCTACCTCGATACTCCCAGAGGCTGGATCTGCTGATCAACTGGATCTACTGAGCCTGAGACTGCCCTGGATTTGCACACAAGGTGCAGGGAGTAAAGTGAGTACTCCGACCCAGTGAGTAATAAAAGTAACTACAGTCCGAAGATAAGAAAATCCAGTAAATACACAAAGTAAGCTATAATCCAAATATACAGCAACATATGGAACTGAGTAGCTAAACACCAGTATAAATACAAATAAATGAATGCAATGCAATGCATATGATGGTACATTCCAGTACCCACTGCGGCGTGCAGCCCGAGCCATCCATATTTATTTATCGTCGACGGCGCTCACTGGGGGTGTGTACAGACTCCGGAGGGGCTCCTACAGCCCAAGCGCAATATCTTGGTCAGTCATTGTTACCTGACCGGTCAGCCATTGTTACCTGACCAATTTATATCATACAGTGCCATTGTTACCACTGTTCAAGTATATCATCCAGTGTCATTGTTACCACTATTTCAAGTATATCACACAGTGTCATTGTTACCACTGTTTCAAGTATATCACACAGTGTCATTGTTACCACTGTTTCAAGTCACTTTATAATCAGTCCAGAAAATAATATAATAAGCCCCTTGGGCATTTACAAAACAGAAGTTCCCAGCCCGGAATACATTTAAAAATATCATTTAAGTTTTCAACACTTAGAATTATGGCTGAGTTTGCAAAACAGCATTTAAAACCTTGGACTGAAATTAAATGATATGCAAATCATGCTAAGCAGTAATATCAATCCTCGAAGGATTTTACAAATCGGCACAAGGCCCCAAACATGGCATCAAGCCCAGTAATATCAATGAAGTATGTGTATCAATCACCAGTATAGTATAAACATCACACGGGGTGGACCAAGTCACAATCCCCAGTAGTATCCGACCCCGCACTCGCCATGGAGTGCGTGTCACGCCTCAATATAGCGTTACGATGTGAAAGTCCGGGGTTTCAAACCCTCAGAATAGCATTTACATCTATTACTCACCTCTAACCGGCCGTAGACTAGTCCGCAATGCCCTTTCCTCTTGAATCGACCTCTTCGCGCGTCGAATCTAGTCAAAACCACAACGAATACGTTACAATAGGCTAAGGGAATATAACCCAATCGAAAAGACTCGAAAAATGTCGAAAATCCCGATATTAGCAAAACCCGAGCCCCGGGCCCATGTCTCGAAATTCAGAAATTTTTACATCAATACGACCCTTATCTCGCCACGAGTCTATACTACCAAATTCACAAAAATCGGAGTTCATTTGACCCCCTCAAATCACCATTTAATTCTCTTAAGTTTCAAGCCCTAAACCACCATTTTTGTTCATAAATTACTTGAGTTTTCAGCTCTAATCCATGTATTTAACTTGGAAATAAGTAGAAACAACTCACCTTTGATGCTTGATGAAATCCCCCTTGAAATTCTCTCCAAAATAATCCAAGCCAAATGAAAGAAATGAAAGAAATAAGCCAAATCCGTGTTTAAAAGAATCTGCCTGTGCTTCGTCGAGTTGTACCTTGCACTTGTGCTATACAAGTTGTACATCCTATTAAAATTGTTCCTTGTCGGACACCTTCTGTTTAAACACCCATAACGTCTTGTATAAATATCCAAATGACAAACGGTTTGAAGATTTAGAAACTAGACTCAAATATCTTTAATTTAATAGGTTGTACACCATATAACGCTTTATATATCCTGAGATATGAGCTTCTAAATCGGCTCCATGAAATCAGAAAATTTCTGGAGAAACTGCTCCACCAGTCATCTTCAATCAATCATAACTTTCTCTACAAATGTCCAAATTATGATTTCTTTAGCTTTCTGGAAACTCGATACGAAGGGATACAACTTTCGTTTTTGAATAGTCTCTAAATTCCTTGTAGATAAAAAGATATAGGTCTCCGAAGTACGCTCCACGACTGCACATTGCTGTCCAAATACAGCTTAGCAGCAGAAATTGCAGCAGCTTTTATATTCACTAAAAAGGCTCTAACTCAATCATACGAACTCGGAATTAGACGATTCTTGTTCCTATGAGTCAAAAATAATAATACGAACACAACCCATCATTCAAAACTCAATTAGGAGCTCGTTTGCCCAGTTCAATACCCATTTCGCTCGTTAAACAATTAACTCACATTTCACGTCAAAAACCCAATTGTGACTTGATGAAATTAAACCAAAATTTCCAGATCAGTCCTATAATTCATGATTTAAATTCTGGAACTCTCGAAATCAAATTTGGATCTCTAGAACTACAAATGGACCCTTGGATCATCACATGCTTATGCTCAAAACGACAAAAATCTTCCAAAAACTCTTCCAAAACTTATCCGAGCCTCATGGGACCCCGACCAAAAATGCCAACATAATTCATAACATCCTTAAAACCTGCTCAAATCATCAAAACACCTCAAACAATATCAAATTACCCAAAACTCATCGAATTCAAGCCTAAGTTTCCAAAAACTTCCGAAAATACACTTTCGATCAAAAACCCGACCAAACAATGTTCGAAAGACCTGAAATTTTGCACACACATCACAAATGACATAACAAAGCTACAAAAATTCTTGGAATTCCATTCTGACTCCCGGATCAAAATCTCACCTATCAACCGAAATTCGCCAAAATACTAACTTTGCCAATTCAAGCCTAATTCTACACCGGACCTCCAAAATTACTTCTGATCACACTCCTAAGTTACAAATCATCCCCCGAAGCTAACTGAATCATCAGAATTCAAATCCGAGCCCTATAACACATAAGTCAATGTTCGGTTGACTTTTCCAACTTAAACCTCCTTAAAAGAGACTAAGTGTCTCAAACCTTACCAAAATCATTCCGGAATGACTTCAAATTTTGCACACAAGTCACATTCGACATTACGGACTTGCCCCATCTTTCGGAACCGCATTCCGACCCCGATATCAAAATTTCCACTTCCGGTCGAATTTTCTCAAAAACCTTCAAATTTCTATATTTAGCCAAATGACTTCAAAATGACCTCCGGACATCCGAATTCAATTCCGATCGTGCTCCCAACTCCAGAATCACCATACGGATCTATTCCCAGACTCGGAATCACAAACGGACATCTATAACACTGAAATGCCTTCCAACCCAAATTTATGAAATTCTTCTAAAGTACTAACTTTCACAATATACGCCGAAATGCTCACGGGTTACCCAAAACCAAATCCGGACATACGCCCAAGTCCGAAATCATCATACGAACATGCTGGAACTTTCAGATCCCAATTCCGAGGTCGTTTACTCAAAATTCTAATCCTAGTTCATTTCTTCAATTTTAAGCTTTCAAAATGAGAATTTCCATTTAGATTTGACTCCAAACTTCCTGAATTTTAATTCTGACCATACACACAAGTCAATATACATGAGATGAAGCCGCTCATGGCCTCAAACTGCTGAATGACGCGCCGGAGCTCAAAATGACCGGTCGGGTCGTTACAATCTCCCCCATTTAAACATACGTTTGTCCTCGAACGTGTTGAGAACTACACTGAAGTAGTCCAAAATCACTTGTTTAACACATCATGCACCTTCCCATGCTACCACTACTCCGTTGAGCACATTAGCTCGATAATTCTATAGATATACTTATTTATTCAAGCAAATAAGCCATTAGGCCCAATTCCAACATCCTGAATTTTCCTGTCAAGCCTGTTTCCATCATACGACCACCATATCAATCTCCACACGTTGTACCCAAACATGACTGCATAACTTTGATGAATTCACACTTTGCATCACTTACTCATAGAACCACAATAACATTCTTTAAACATAATGGTTGAAATTCCACGAATCTGATGCTCCCATTGCATCTCATGATCTATACATGTCTTGCTCTAGTTTTTTTTTTATATTTTTTTTCAACACCGATACGACTGAAGAGATGTGCCGAAATTCACAACCAACTACTGAATCAACAATTCATTGGATCTACACTCCTGACAAGTTCCATTACCTTGTCCCAAGCCAAAGAATGATCCTTTCTCTATAATATACTTCATATAATCAGTTTGCACTGACCCCAAATCTAGTAACCTCGTCTCACCCAGTACGAACTGCTCAGGCAATAAGCCACCTCAGACATAATTAAAAATCCCACAAGGCGCCACAATGTGCCAGTATGCTATCAATTCGAACGTGATACAAAAGGAAGGCGAACTCTAGAAGGAACTACTCAACTCGCACACTAACATAGACTTCCTTAAAAAATAGGGAAACAGAACACACAAAAGCAAATATGGGCACTGAACTGAACATCACACTGTTGCGGCGTGCAACCCGATCCAAACAACATACCCATGGCGGTGTGCCACCCGATCCACATATAGAACTCACATAAGGAGATATACGTCGAGCTGAATAGCTCATCACATCAAAATACCGAACATCGGTCATAAACACACTAAGGTGCATAATATCATTCCCAAGGAAACATATAGCGCTATAGGCTACAAACTCAAGCACAACTGAGGTGCGATACATGATCTAAGTCTCATCCTGCTCATATAACATCACCGCTGAGCGGAACCTCAACACATAAGGAATTTACCAAGCCGTCTCACAACTCATACGGTGCAATATATCTTTACATGAATTAACTGACCACGAAATAAGACTGCGACTATCCTTCCATAAAGAGCGCATTGCTGAAATAAACACAACTGGCCTGACGTAAGGCTCACTTCCACATTTAAATCTATCCACCGACCTCAAGTCGATCCTGATCGTGCCAAGCTAGGCCAATAATCTTTCACAGGTCCATAACCCAATAAACAGAGTGCCCTCCAGGCATAAATTCTCAAATGGATGATATTACCAAAATCCTCATACTTGGTTTAAATTTCTAATTAATCAAGTGACTACATGTCACACTTATACAATATTCCTGTGGGACAAGCTCCCACCATCTTCCGAAATAATTAACGGGTCTGCACATCCAAACCACCGGCTGCACTAACGCTGAAAAGCGATCAAGAATCCCTAACCAGGATGCAAAGCCTTTCTCACAGAACACCGACCTCAGGTGATACTAACGTCAATACCCATCTTACTCAAAACACTGAAACTCATATACTGCTCATCCGAGATCGTGACATCACAGTCATTGACCAAACTGCAACCTTGGTCCTTACTTTAAATTCCATACCACTCACTGCACCTCACGTGCCAATATACGATAGACGCGATTTCCATCACAACTCTGGAACCGCCGATAGGCTAATACTTTATCACATAAGATTTTCCATTTAACTCACTTCAGGAGAACTATAGCAGCATATAGGCGAATCCTCATAATCGTCGAATATGCCAATCTCTAAGTAGTTGTCCAAGCCACCATAACACTTTCTGGGATCCGCCTACTCATAATAGGCCCTAACAAAAGAATGCTTCAGAATAACATCAATCACTGCGGCCGACAAGCCTCACATGCATAACTCGATCACGCTGAACGAACCGATCACTGACACCAGTATACCAACTCAACTATGGCTAATCAATCTACTTCCTTCCAATTTATCCTTGATTGCCTTAGAAATAATAATATCTCCCTTTAACACCTAACTTATTTCAACCAAACTCACCCCGAGTGACCTTAAATCACGAGACCATGCTGTCTCAAATACCATGACCATTTCATGTCTCTCAAATGCTACACCGCAAGTCAAAACATCATAGAACATTCTGTGCCTTTCTTCATAAGCTGCTTCAAAAGCTTGACTCTTAACCGTACTTATAGACTCAAAATCATTAGGCACCACACTTTACCTCTTGAATTAACTAGGACCGCTATTGAGAGCCACCCAGCTCTGACTTGGCCCCGAATGCAACCAACTCTACTGAATTTTATAACATATGAATACCCTCTCGATAAAGCACCTAGAGGGATCACTTCCCTCGAAGCCTGCACCTATACGAGGCATAAATCATGAATCTTCCCTCAAGTCTGAACATGAGCCAATAAGGCTAACCATAGCATGCATCCAACAATTCATTTACTCAAATTACCACTCATGGTCCTTTTCCGTAGCTGCAATAACCCACCAATACGCCAATAACCAGAATTCACGCAGGTAATAAACCGTGCAATCAGCTAATCAACAGCAAGCTCCCCAACTTGGCTCGAAGCCATAGATCACAACACATATACTCTATTGCTGTCGTAATATCATGGTGAGATTAAACTCACTCCATCATAAGCTCGTGGAAACACGAATCATCTGGAATTTTAACTCTTCTGCAATTCTTGCATTTACTCACACAACAGCTAAGCCCACTTACTAAGTCCTAAATTTTTCAAAAATTTCGGCAGAGCCTCCTTTGTAATTGGTCCTATCCACCTGCCAGAGAATCACCAAAACCATCCTAACAACACATCCACAACTTGACAAAGCATCACAATGCATATCAATTACATAAATCTAAATTGATACATGGACATGCGTTGCACCTATTTGAATCATAACACATAGAAAATACCCTTCAACCCTCCATTATTGGGCTATTCAACCAAGTAGGAACATATTCTTCCTTTAATATTTTCGACCTTCGAGGTGATCTCCTTGACTCAACGATTTCGTCATAATACATTCACGGAAGCGATCTCAGCTCCCAGACTTATCTAACTAGGAGACACGAAAAATATTCTTCACGCGCCCATAACTCAGGCTACTCAACAAATCACAATAAGAAACGAATCACTTAACAGTTCATCTACTATCCAGTAGGCTTCTTCGCCATTACCAAGTCATACAAATACACCTCGCAACACTAACATACTCATCACGTGGATATCCAACTGCCATTCCGGCTAACAAGGACAATAATGAACATATGAGTTCAAAACACTTGCTCACAAAATCAACACCTCGGTGCTCAAGCCATTGGCAAAGATTTGGCCTCAAGTCCTCCTGACTAGTCTAACTTCAAACTCATAGAGATTACACCTCGCCCCTCGATCGGGGAATCAAAAGTCATCGAGACACATCTGATACTGAGCGCCCGTTGGTGCATACGATCATGTGGAAGGAATTTCAAAAGTTTCTTTTCAAGCTGAATCGAGAACGCACGATAAGAATTCAAGAATGTGAAGTTTTCATAAAGGTTCTGCAGCCTCCCGAGGATAAGTACAGATGTCTCCGTACCGATCCTCGAGACTCTACTAAACCGGCTCATGACTCGCGAGACCAAGTAACCTAGGCTCTGATACCAACTTTGTCACGACCCAAATCCCGGCCGTGATGGAGCCCATCATACTACTAGGCAAGCCCGACCATTATTCAACACTTAACCCAATTTATCAAAAATAGCAGAAAAAAATATCAATTAAGCAAGATTAAAGTACTGAAGATTTTAACAAAATACACAATATAATCCCACTAGGACCCGATGTCACGAATCTGAGCCTCTAGAATACAGAATATCATCCTAATACATGGTATATCCAAAGTCTGATAATGCGGAAATAAAGAGATAGGATAGGAGGGAGAAGATTAATGGCTACGAACGCCGTGCAGCTACCTCGATACTCCTAGAGGCTGGATCTACTGAGCCTGAGACTACCCTGGATCTGCACGCAAGATGCAGAGAGTAAAGTGAGTACTCCGACCAAGTGAGTAATAAAAGTAACTACAGTCCGAAGATAAGAAAATCCAGTAAATACACAAAGTAAGCTAAAATCCAAATATATAGCAACATATGGAACTGAGCAGCTAAACACCAGTATAAATACAAATACATGAATGCAATGCAATGCATATGATGGTACATTTCAGTACCCACTACGACGTGCAGCCCGAGCCATCCATATTTATTTATCGTCGACGACGCTCACTAGGGGTGTGTACAGACTCTGAAGGGGCTCCTACAGCCCAAGCGCAATATCTTGGTCAGTCATTGTTACCTGACCGGTCAGCCATTATTACCTGACCAATTTATATCATACAGTGCCATTGTTACCACTGTTCAAGTATATCATCTAGTGTCATTGTTACCACTATTTCAAGTATATCACACAGTGTCATTGTTACCACTGTTTTCAAGTATATCACACAGTGTCATTGTTACCACTGTTTCAAGTCACTTTATAATCAGTCCAGAAAATAATATAATAAGCCCCTTGGGCATTTACAAACAGAAGTTCCCAGCCCGGAATACATTTAAAAATATCATTTAAGTTTTCAACACTTAGAATTATGGCTGAGTTTGCAAAACAGCATTTAAAACCTTGAACTGAAATTAAATGATATGCAAATCATGCTAATCAGTAATATCAATCCTCGAAGGATTTTACAAATCGGCACAAGGACCCAAACATGGCATCAAGCCCAGTAATATCAATGAAGTATGTGTATCAATCACCAGTATAGTATAAACATCACACGGGGCGGACCAAGTCATGATCCCTAGTAGTATCCGACCCCGCACTCGCCATGGAGTGCGTGTCATGCCTAAATATAGCGTTACGATGTGAAAGTCTGGGGTTTCAAACCCTCAGAGTAGCATTTACATCTATTACTCACCTCTAATCGGCCGTAGACTAGTCCGCAATGCCCTTACCTCTCGAATCGACCTCTTCGCGCGTCGAATCTAGTCAAAACCGCAACGAATACGTTACAATAGGCTAAAGGAATATAACCCAATCGAAAAGACTCGAAAAATGTCGAAAATCTCGATATTAGCAAAACCCGAGCCCCGGGCCCACGTCTCGAAATTCAGAAATTTTTACATCAATACGACCCTTATCTCGCCACGAGTCTATACATACAAAATTCACAAAAATCGGAGTTCATTTGACCCCTCAAATCACCATTTAATTCTCTTAAGTTTCAAGCCCTAAACCACCATTTTTGTCCATAAATTACTTGAGTTTTCAGCTCTAATCCATGTATTTAACTTGGAAATAAGTAGAAACAACTCACCTTTGATGCTTGATGAAATCCCCCTTGAAATTCTCTCCAAAATAATCCAAGCCAAATGAAAGAAATGAAAGAAATAAGCCAAATCCGTGTTTAAAAGAATCTGTCTGTGCTTCGTCGAGTTGTACCTTGCACTTGTGCTATACAAGTTGTACATCCTATTAAAATTGTTCCTTGTCGGACACCTTCTGTTTAAACACCCATAACGTCTTGTATAAATATCCAAATGACAAACGGTTTGAAGATTTAGAAACTATACTCACAGATCTTTAATTTGATAGGTTGTACACCATATAACTCTTTATATATCCCGAGATATGAGCTTCTAAATCGGCTCCATGAAATCAGAAAATTTCTGGAGAAACCGCTCCACCAGTCATCTTCAATCAATCATAACTTTCTCTACAAATGTCTAAATTACGATTTCTTTAGCTTTCTGGAAACTAGATACGAAGGGATACAACTTTCATTTTTTAATCATCTCAAAATTCTTGTAGATCAAAAGATATAGGTCTCCGAAGTACGCTCCACGACTGCAAATTGCTGTCCAAAGACAGCTTAGCAGCAGAAATTGCAGCAGCTTTTATTTTCACTAAAAAGGCTCTAACTCCATCATACAAACTCGGAATTAGACGATTCTTATTCCTGTGAGTCACAAATAATAATATGAACACAACCCTTCAATCGAAACTCAATTCGGAGCTCGTTTGCCCAGTTCAATACCCATTTCGCTCGTTAAACAATTAACTCACATTTCACGTCAAAAACCCAATCGCGACTTGATGAAATTAAACCAAAATTTCCAGATCAGTCCTATAATTCATGATTTAAATTCTGGAAGTCTCGAAATCAAATTTGGATCTCTAGAACTAAAAATGAACCTTTAGATCATTACATTTATGCTCAAAACGGCAAAAATCTTCCAAAAATGACCCGTTGGGCATCCGAAACACACCCGAGGCCCCCGGGACCCCGACCAATAATACCAACCAGTCCCAAAATACATTACGGACTTGCTCGAGGCCTCAAATCACATCAAACAACGCTAAAATCATGAATCAACCTCCAATCCAAGTTTTATGAACTTTAGAATTTCCAACTTTCGATCAAAAACCCGACCAAACGATGTCCGAATGACCTGAAATTTTGCACACACATCATAAATGACATAAAAAAGCTTTAGCAATTCTCGGAATTCCATTCTGACTCCCGGATCAAAATCTCACCTATCAACCGGAATTCGCCAAAATACTAACTTTGCCAATTCAAGACTAATTATACACCGGACCTCCAAAATTACTTTTGATCATACTTCTAAGTCACAAATCATCCCCCGAAGCTAACCGAATCATCGGAATTCAAATCCGAGCCCTCTAACACATAAGTCAATGTTCGGTTGACTTTTCCAACTTAAACCTCCTTAAAAGAGACTAAGTGTCTCAAACCTTACCAAAATCATTCCGGAATGACATCAAATTTTGCACACAAGTCACATTCGACATTACGGACTTTCCCCATCTTTCGGAAATGCATTCCGACCCCGATATCAAAATTTCCACTTCCGATCGAATTTTCTCAAAAAACTTCAAATTTCTATATTTAGCCAAATGACTTCAAAATGACCTCCGGACATCCGAATTCACTTCCGATCACGCTCCCAACTCCAAAATCACCATACGGATCTATTCCCAGACTCGGAATCCCAAACGGACATCTATAACACTGAAATGCCTTCCAACCCAAATTTATGAAATTCTTCTAAAGTACTAACTTTCACAATATACGCCGAAATGCTCACGGGTTACCCAAAACCAAATCCGGACATACGCCCAAGTCCGAAATCATCATACGAACATGCTGGAACTTTCAGATCCCAATTCCGAGGTCGTTTACTCAAAATTCTAATCCTAGTTCATTTCTTCAATTTTAAGCTTTCAAAATGAGAATTTCCATTTAGATTTGACTCCAAACTTCCTGAATTTTAATTCTGACCATACACACAAGTCAATATACCTGAGATGAAGCCGCTCATGGCCTCAAACTGCTGAATGACGCGCCGGAGCTCAAAACGACCGGTCGGGTCGTTACATTTTTATAAATGACTCTATTCATAGAAGTGTTAGGGGTGCCTATGTTCTTGAATTCTCATGTGTCTTATTATTATATCTTTTGTTCATGGGTCTCAGAAAATATGTAAGTTCAAAATGTTTACTTCATGATATTACTCAAAGACATAATTGTTTTATGGCACTCCGAAAGATTTTATTGACGTACTTCTCATGCATTGCATTCATTTATACATGTACATTGATCCATGACCAGATGGCGTTATATAGGAATAGATATATGTGTGTGTGTATGTATATGGGATATGGGAAAAGGTTACGGTATTATATACGCACCACCACCTTATCAGCTGGTATACATTGATGATTTTTCCCATAGTGGCCGAGATGATATAATGCAATACCCTCAGAGACGTGATGATGCTATGAACACATGTACCTGTACACGACATGACATTCATATGCATATGCATGACACTATAAGTATTTCATGATTTATAGGGTTATTTAGACTTAAAGGTTGAGTAAATTACTCCGTGTTTCTTCCATGTCTTTTATATACTTATTTATGTGCCTTACATACTCGGTACATTATTCTTACTGACATCCTTTTGTTGATGACACTTCATTCATGCCTACAGGTATAAATAATCAGTTTGACGAGCCCTCATAGTAGACGAGGTTATCATTCCACGAAGGATCGGTAAGACTCCACCTCATTCGGAGTGCAACCAAGTCTGTGAGCCATCATGTTAGAATTTTGCTACTGACTTATGGGTAGGCTGCTACCTTGTCCATTTTGTGTCAAATACTCTTAGAGGCTTTGTAGAAAAAGGTTCATTTTGTACAGTATGTAAGAGGCCTTGACGACCAATAAGTATTCAAGTTTTAAGAAATATGGTTCATTGATACAGTATTTTCCCACTTATAGTTATACATTACAAGTCATGGCCATGTTGGCCCAGTTACCAATGACAATACAATAAGAAAGATATGTTATGTTAGTACTCGGTTGAGTAAGTCATCGTGTGCCCGTTGTGACCCTTCAGCTTGGGTCGTGACAAAAGTAGTATTAGAGCAGTTCTGTCCTAGGAAGTCTACAAGTCGTGTCTAGTAGAGTCTTGTTTATAGGTGTGTCGTACACCACACTTATAAGCAGGAGGCTACAGGGCATTTAGGATTTTCACTCTTTCTTCTTAATCTACATCGTGTGGTAGAGATCACTTGTAAGAATTTATGCTCCTAAACTCTATGTTATTCAAAATAAGATGGTACCTACATCCAGAAAGACGGTTGGTAAGAGATATAGTTGTGGAAGAGTTGAATCAGAGGAACTCGATTATTGCATCATGCTTATGATGGCTAAATGTGAGGTCTTTATCAGAACATGTATGTACTAAGATGTGTAAGCTTCTTGTTAAGGAGCCCTAAGGCATGATTATGTGTCCACCCCTATGGCGAAAGGCAATGAGAGATTTAGAAGCTAGATACAAGTTTGAACAAGTAAAAGAAGTAAGATGAAGAAGGGTACGAGACACCCAATTAATGAAGATTATCAATATTTACAATTCAGGTAAAGGGGTTGATACCCAATTTTTACCTTGTATCTTAATATATATATATATATATATATATATATATATATATATATATATATACACACACACACACATATACTTTCCAAATAGTGCATATGCATCATCATTTGGTTATTAGCATATACAATCATTTTTCATTATTTTCCATAATTTGTAAAGACTTTAAATCAATTTATTTCTGCATCTTATTATATAAATATCCAGTAATTATCCTGTAAATTATTTTTTACGGTGATTTAATCATCTAAACTTATCATTAATACCAACACAATGTTTAAATATTTTTCAGTGTATTTTTTATAATTACATTTGCATTTTAGGGATAATTGAACTTTTTTGCAATAATAGCCCATATTAATGTATAATTATATTATTTATGCAAAAATGACTTTTTATATTTTTATAATGATATATAATTATTTTTAATCATTTTAGTTCACAAATGATATTTTTTATATTTATTAATTACTTTTATAAATTATTTATTTATTAAACATTGGATATTTAAAATCTAGCCCAAACCTTACCTTAATTTCGGACCTAAACTACCCTGTCCAAGCCAATTAACGTATGAGCCCAAACCAAATAACCCCCAACCCAACCAATTAAACCATCTCGACCCAAGACCCCTACCTAATCGTTGTCCTTGATCTCTGAGATCAACGAACCATATTACTCCTACCGTATTAATTACCCTAACACTCCCCTAACCCTAACCACTCTTCACCAACCCTCGTCTTTTGAATTCTCTCAAACTTCCCCCTTCTCTCTGCCCAAACCCTAGCTGTCTCCCCCCTCATTCCCTCTTATAATCTCACCGAACATGGGATTATACGGCTATTTCTTCCCATATCTTACCCCCCGGTACTGGATCCTTCTCTATACCATTTTCCTAAACATGGAAAGCGGATATCACATGAATTGAACAAAATTAGTTCAAATTCTTGACTTTTTCAATGTACCATCTATGTTCATTCTTATTTTATTTTGGGTATGGATCTTTGTGTATCTCTGTTGATTCTTACTTATCCTAAAATTAGGGTTTCAGATCTCTTCTAGATCGAACCAAAACTGGTTTGATTCTTTTATTTTAAGCGATATTTCTGTCTATATTCATCTTATTCTATATAATGCTTGATTTTTTATTTTTGAATCTCCCGATTTGTGTAGTTTCCCTAAAATTAGGGTTTTGAAATTTCTCTCTTTTCCTTACTGATTCCGATTACATGTGATGTTATTTCCTTTCTAGTGCTTGAATGATGATTTTCCTTGTTTTGATGTTCGATTTCTACTGCTATATAAATCCCTCCGTTCCCCTTTGAAACAAACTGGAATCCTTAAGAAACTCACTAAAAACGGAACTTACTACTCTTTGTTCTCTCATACTCTTGTTCTCTATTCTGATTCCTGGCCGGCTGAAAGCCAAGGGCAGAATTTTTGGGTTTTTGCTACTGTAGACTTTGCTCTTTCTTGTTTTTTTGCATAACTGGTGAGTTACTAAACCCTTTGCAATTTAGTTCCTAAGTATTTGTAACTTGCATATGTTTTCACTTCTGAAGTTCATAGCTTAATGTGTTTTCTGGGATGTTCTCGTATGTAATTCTGACTGTCTTAGTTGAAATTTAGGCCTTTCTAAAGTAAATTCCATTACATTTGCAATTTGAGACATGCTTAGACCTGAGTTAATTAAGTTCTCTTTAAGTCTTCCTAGCCTATGTGTTACTGATGTTCAGAACCTTTGCACTTTAGCCATCTATTTAGTGTTTAAATTGGCTATTAACGTTGTTACTTGAACATAATTTCATACCCCCTTTTATGGATTAGCTGACTAAACATGAATGTATTCACCAAGTATCTAGCATAAGTTTTTTCTCTGAACTTGTTGTGATGATATGCAACATGTTTGATCCTGTATGCTTCTACCATGTCTTCCTAATAGTTGCCTTAATTTGTTCTCATTCTGTTAAGTTTTGTTGCCAATTGATATGATCGTTTCTTGTGACACTAGCATCTACCCTTAACATAATTTGAACCTTTTTCTTACTATGAGTCTGCGTACATCAATCTTGCAAATCTATCTTGTTAATATATGCATTATATGTTGAACTTGTTTTTTCTGAAACTTTGTTAAGTCTATTCTTAAAACCTAAGTATGTTCTATTACCTGTTCTATGTGCTTAACTTGAATATGTTTGTATCCTTCAGTGATGTCCCTTAACTAGTCTATTCCCTTACTGCCTGGTGTCATTGAGTTCTTACTCTTAGCCGGCTGAAAGCCAAGGCTACTTAGGTTCTATCCTTTGACCTCCCTAGTGTGAGCACTGATCGGGGTTCAATTGAGACCTTTGTGAACTCTGACACACTAGTACTTGGTCCCTAGTCATTTTCTGAATTACTTCTGTTAGTCTCCCTAGTGTGAGCACTGCCCTGGGTTCTTGAAGTCCTTAGGAACTCAAACACACTAGGTTCTTGGTTCTATATGCTCACCTCTATTTTCTACATACTCGGTGAATTGATTAGTTTCTAATTGCCTTATGTCAATGAAGATGTAATTTCTGGGCTGCTGTGAACCATGAGAATGAAGGCCTAGCCTGACTAGGTGTATCTTTGGACCTATTGTAGGCTCACTATAGTTATTTATTTCTGTAATTTATGCAAATTATTTGGGTCTATAATAATGTTTGTAATAACAACTGGGTTATTAGTAAATTGGGAAACAAGGTCTTATCTTAATGCTTGCATTAAAATGGGTAGAGATCCTGCCTATAAGTGCTCTACTATTCTCAAATGTGTTTAGTGACTATGCGTTAGAAATCCTTCCTATAGGTTCTCAACTTTTCTTGAATGTGTTCTGCTTTTACCTATTAGAAATCATGCATATAGGATATTAAATGACTAATAGCTCAATGTGAACATGCATTAGGCTGTGTAGGATTTTGTTAATTTACATGATACATAATCCGTAATTTAGATACCATGCCTATAGGATCTAAAATCAGTCTCAATCATGACTATAGAAATCCTTTCTATAGGGTCTAAAATCAGTCTTAATTATTACCCTGCTCGTTTCTTTCAAGTGCTAATGTCGTATTTTCAACACTGTGTTAATTATCATTTTCAGAAACCATACCTATAGGACTCGACTAAGCAGTTCTGAACATATTCCTATGGTTACCATTGTTAGTTACTGCATGAATCACCTAGATATCATGCCTATAGGCTTAATCTCTAATATGTATTATAATCAGTAGGCCACTGCATAGTCTTTTAGAAATCGTATTAAGAAATTGGCTTCTATATATGAAACTTTCTGCCCATTAAAATCCAGAGTCACATAGGGATCATGCCTATATGATTCAATAACTTTGATTAGCCTAAAATTTACAACTGTCAAATGCTCAATGTGCTTGCGTGCGTTCATTGTCAAAGTGTGGAGGCTAACTTGAGCTCTTAACTGCTTTTATATGAAGTCCAACTTATTTTCCATGTCGATTAGCTTTATCATTTTGAGCAGCCTAAGTTAAAGTCTAGAACTACATAAATAGAGGTCCAAAGCCTCCTGGATCATAGGCATGGGACGAGTAGTGCACACATAAGGCACGGTTTAGAACCCAACTAGTGTGCTTTAGGTAACAACTTAAAGATAGTAATCAGGTAGCAAGAGATAATAGTCTATGCCCGCTGAATAATATGAGTAACACCCCCTCTTGAGGGAGTTATGAAGTATTATTTATGTTGCACGGGGTGATCCTTTAGGCTAAATAATTTATGACCCCCTATCTTGTCTTTCAATCAATTATTTGTGTTTAATAATGAACTTCCCAAATTCCTTATTTTCTTATCTCTGGTCACATAGACTAACTCATATAATTATGTTCGACCGGGACCTAGAGTTGTGGACCTCGAGGAGTGCCTAACACATTCTCTTTGAGGTAATTTTGAGCCCTTACCCGATCTTTGGTAACACAAACTAGTCAAAACTGAGTTAACTGCAAAATAGGTGCCCTAACGCACCTCAAACCCGTTAATTAGGTGGTGACTCTCTTTTTTAACACCCTTCCTTTAAAAGAGTCATTGTCGTGCCCCCTTATTCCCTCCCCTTTTTGACGGGGGAAGAGATCCGGGTTTCGACATTCACGGGGTGTAATGACTCATTTCCTTTTTGAAATTGGGTATTTGAAGAGTTGCCACCTAACGGATTATGGTGAGTTAGGGAACCTAGAGCGATTAACTATTGGGTTGGTTTGCATTACCAGAGAATAGGGTAAGGGCTCGAAGTAACCTCGAGGGGAAGGTGTTAGGAACCTCTCTTGGTCCACAACTGTGGGTCCGACCGAACTTATATTTACAAATTAGTCCATATAAATAGTTGAATCAAACAAATTGCAAGTAAAACACATTAGATAACTCAAGTAACAAGATAAAGGTTTGGACAAGTTGTAAAACAAAGGTTTAAATAAAGAGAGGATTTGGGTAAGGAGGGGTCCTAGGTTGGTTATCCTATAATATCACCCCATGCAATATCCGGTAAACACTCTTCAATGTGGGGCTACACGTGACATCAATGCGTAGTCATCATATCTCATGTCTACCCTTTCCATCCCCTTATTGGTCATGCAAAGCGAGTGTTTGGTCAATGGTTCCTATTGTGTGCTGCTACCCGTCCCTTGTTAATTGTCCTGGAGGGAGTTAAGACCTCTACCTATAGGTAGTTCTAGACGTACCCCTAAGGTTTGGAAAGGCAAAAATTCTAAGACGACAGTCAAAACATTTAGGACTTTTACATAATGGGAGCAATTAAGAGGCTTAGAGTTTTCTCCTCAAACAAACACACAAGCATCATGATTCAAACACAGTAAAGGTCTTTATTAGACAATGTCCTAAAGTAGGATATCTAAGTGAATATGCAGAAATAGCCAAAACCTTTTTTAGACTCAGAATTTATACCTTAGTAGTTGCCTAGGGACTCTTTTAAAAAGCCTATTATAATCAAAAATGTTAAGCGATAGAGACAGTTTCAGAGAAATGCAACTGTTCAAAACGCACTAAGGCTTGCCTATATGCAGAATACTGGTGTCTATGTTAATGCAAAAAACAAATAGATTATGAAATAGACTCCTTTAATACCTATAAGCATGATATCTAATGAGGTTGAGGCAATTTGAAAGAGCTTGTTTCAGAAAACATTTAATACTTAAAAAGACCAGTTTAATAATGAACGAGGCGTAATGAGGTTGATTTGTTAGACTAAATCAAATTATCAGACAATATTGCGAGTAAAGATCCCTATAGGCATGATATCTAGGTGGATTACTGATTGTTAATGATTTGCAGGCATAAAAACATACATAAATACTCGTTGTGACTGAATTCCTATAGGCATGACATCTATGATTGAAATAATTTTAAGACATGATTGTTTGGAACCTATAAGCATGGTTTCTAACATGTCAGAATGCAAACCTTATAGACATGGTTTCTACTTGGGCAAAGCAATCATATTAAAGAGTGAAATATGAGCATGTTTTCTATTTAGGTAAAACAAACAGATTACAGTGTAAAACCCTATGAGCATGTTGTCTATTGAGTGGAGCAGACAGACTTAAAAAAGTAAGGACCTAAGAGTAGGATTTCTACCCGTTTACCCAGAAAGTATGCATCTACCCACCCTTTTTTACTAGATACCCCAAATATCTGTTTACAAATTATTACAGGCCAATGAATGAATTACATATGTAAAATAAAAAGATCAAGAAGCTATTCTATAGGGAGCCTTCAATTAGGCCCCAGTTTTCCAAGGCCTCCAATGGTCTCATAAGCCTCAGTTCCATAGACAAATTAGAGTCTAGGTGCATTAAAGTTCCCTAACAGTCTCAAGGACTCGGGCAGTTCTTACACCTAGACTTAGTAACCAAAGAATTGAACAAGTGTAGTGCGGAAAGGCCAACCTCAGTATGCCAGAGTTCAGAGGGTTCTCAAAAGGATCCCAAGGCAGTAGACATACTAAAGGGGGCAGAACTTATTGACTAAGAGTAAAGTGAAAGTGAAGGACACAAGTTGAAAAAGATTTTAGTAAGACTGTACTTAAACAAAAGTAATTCAGTAAAGCAACAGAGATTGTTTGAAAAAAGAGATTGGAGTAGTTAACAAAGTTCAAACACCTTAGGATAGGATCATACATAGCTAGTACATAGAACCAAGTGAATTCAGTAGTCACACAGGGGGTCAAGGGGTTTGGGACACATAGAACATTTGGCTGCAAACACATAACCTAGCAAAGGTCTTAGGACAGATTTAGACATGCTCAGAAACAACTGACACTGGCTTAGTCACAGAACCAGTCATGAAGAACACAAACACATAAAGGGGTAATAGGGTCTTGGGGATCCATGTGATATAGGATGGTAAGTATAAAGTAAGAGACAATTGGTAAGGCATGCTCAGAAACCACATAAGGAGAATATACTAATATAAAGAAGGGGAAGACATAATAACATGATAATAGTGTACTCTTAACTACAAATTTCACAGCAGAACCACAAATAGAAGCAATCCAGAAACAAGAGAAACTAAAACAATAGGAGAAGCATGTTGTTGTTGGAATTTTAAATTGAAACTAGGATATACCAGTAAAGAGGAGAGTAAGAAGAATGAAAGAACAAGAGAGCACAAATGGTTAGTCTTGGATTGCAGCCGACTAACAGTAGCAAATATCACAATAGAGAGAGCAGAGATTTTAAAGTATGAGAGATAGTTTTTGAAATCAAGTGTTCTTGTTTATGCTAATGAAAGACTAGAGTATTTATAGTTGAAAACAGGTAGTAAAATAAGGTAAGAATTATAGTAGCATGGTAATTAAGGAACTCAGAATTAGTCGGTCAAAATCAAGGCAAGTACTCCTTAAGTTAAGGGAGTTAACTCAAATGGTAAGAACCAATATATAAGGCAAGAAAGATCAGTACATGATTAATAGGGAAATAATCTAAATTCAGTAAGCATAGAGTAGTCAATTAGGACTAAGTTCAGCAAATTCCAATTAAAGAATAGATTCAGTCAGAATAAAATACCACAGCAAATAAGGTAGGGAATCAGTCACTTTAAATAGACGAGGTAGAATTTTAGGGTTTTAAAAGAAAATCTTTAAATCAAACCATCAACTATGGAAATTAGAATCAATCAAGAGGGAGTCATGATTCTATATTTTAACATATAAATAGATAAGAACAAATGGACGTAGAAAACATGCAAGGTCATCCATATCGACAGAAAGAAGCAAGAGATGAACAATCAAGATGAATACAATCAAACAGAGGTGATACAAGTAGGCTAAAGACTCAGTATAAAACCCATTTGAATCATGGTAACCATAGAAACTTAACAAAAATCAAGTAGTCATGCTAACACATAGAACAAAACAAAGAAGATCTAAGAAATTAGGGCTTTTAACAGAGTCGAGTTGAAAAAGCATTAAGAAAATAAAATAAGTCAAGATATGCAAGGAAAGAGGTTTAAACATAAAGAAAAATCGGTTTAAACAATTGTAAAGAAACTCTTAGAAACCCTAATTTTAAAGAAAGTAAAACGGTTTAAAATTGAGGATTTTTTAGAAGAAGTTTGAGAATAGTGTAAAACATAGAAAGAAACAGACTTAAATCATTAGAAAGAGCACAAATCTGAGGGATATAAACGAAAGTTAGGGTTTCAAAGAAAACCCAAATAGAAACAGAAGAACCTCCTATAAGCTTCAAAGATCGTAACATATATGGTGCGAGTTTTCCCAAAAAGCACACCGGATAAGCCATGAACAACCAAAACAGAAACCCTAGATCCAAATCGGCATGGCCCAGGGCCCTTGAAGGCCTCAGAGATGATGAGCAAGGCGATTGAGGAACCATTAGAGGCTTGGGGTCGAAAGATAGTCGTCGGAGATGAATGGAGAGAGAGGCGGTGGTTGAAGAAGGCTAGGGTTAGGTTGGGAGAAGAGAGAAGACCAGAGGATTCAAAGGCGGTATGTTTGGAAAAGTGATTAGGGTTGGGGGGTTGTTTAGAGTTAAAAAAGGATAGGGCAAATGATGGTCGTTGATCTTTTAGTTCAACGGCCAGGATTCAATGGGGTTTTGGGTCAGGTAGGAGTAATTGGGGCCTTGGTCAGGTATTTTAATCCGAAATTGGGATGGGGATTGGGTCTAATTTGGCTAAAATTGAAAGCCAAATCTGGCTATAAATTAAATAGCCCATTTTTCCTATTTTAATTTATAATAAATACTAAATAGTTTTCTAAAATATATCTTTTCTATACAAAAATGATTTAAAATATGAAATTATCATTTTAAAAATATATGGGCCAATTTTACACATATAAATATAATTATACATTAAAATGGCCAACATTACAATTATGTGCAATTTAGCTTAAAAAATACTAAATGTAATTATTAAAATTCATAAAAAATATATTAGCCATATTTTGACATAATTATAGAAATTAGATGAATAAATCATCATAAAAATAATTTTAGAAATAATTATTGGGGATTTCATGAATAAAAAGGGAGAAAATAAATAAATTTAAATCCTTAAAATTATGGAAAAAATTATAAAAATCTCGTGCATGCTTATATATGCATATATATATATATGCTATTTTGAAGGTATTTATGCATATTTAAAATATATAGAGAAAATATGGATATCAACAGCTGCCCTTCTTTACTTGGAAAGGATGAAAGAGTTTTCGGGTAAAGAAATGATGGCCAATTTTGACCAAATGGGATGTTTTGAAAGACAAAGGCTGGACTCCAATTTTTGAGTTGCCTATATATCCCTGGTTTTATAAGAACCAGGCCATATGTAGTTCTAGATTCACCCGCGGAGTATGCCGATTAAATTATTGCAAGAACGGACACGAGATGTGGAAGTGGCTATGATGAGCGGTTAAGGCTCGGGACGACTGGAGGGAACTTGAGGGAGATTTCTCCTGCTAGGATAGAGGTTGCTTACGGGTTACCTACAAATAAAAGATGCTACAAACGTATTTGCAAAAATTTAAACATGATGCAAATTCCCTTTGGACCATGAAGGTTGTCTTTAGACAGTTAAAGATGACATCCTTGGACCATGATGTCCTGGGCTATGAATTGTTTAGTGAGGGATTCACAGGCCATGAAATGGTGTTCTCGGTCCGTGAAAATGGTGCCTCCAAACCATGGCGCCTTTGAATAATGATATGCAAATTTGAGAGATCCTCAGGCCATGCCATGGTGTCTTCCAGCTACGAGGATGGTGCCTTTAGACTATGACGCCTTTGGACATATTGGCGATTGTTTTCACCCATGACATGCAAAAATATGATGTAACAAGACAGGGCTTAGACTTGCGAAGTGGAGGGCAGAGCTTAGCCCGATTGAAAAGCAAGTAGATAGAGCAATATTGGTGCAAAGGGGGATAGTGCTTAGTCCCGCGCAAGCGAGGAGGCAAGGATTAGCCTTATGCAAATGGGGAGGCAAGGATTAGGCTTATGTAGAAATAGGGTCCGGGATTAGACTCATGCAACTATAGAGTCAGGGATTAGACTCATGCAGGGTTGGAGACAGAGCTTAGTTTCATGAAAAGAGAAGACAGTGTAGCCTTATGCAGATATGGAGTCAGGGATTAGACTCATGCAAATATGGAGACAAGTCTTAGTCTCATCCAGAGAGAAGGCAGTGCTTAGCCTTATGCAAATATGGAGGTCGAGCTTAACCTCATGCAAAGAGAAGGCAGTGCTTAGCCTTATGCAAATATGGAGTCCGTGATTAGACTCATGCAATATTGGAGACAAAACTTAGTCTCATGCAGAGAGAAGACAATGCTTAGCCTTATACAACTATGGAATCAGGGATTAGATTCATGCAAGATTGGAGACAGATCTTAGACTCATGCAAAATGTGGAGTCAAAGATAAGACTCATGCAAATGCGGAGTCAAAGATTAGACTCATTCAAATGCGGAGTCAGATATTAAACTCATGCAAATGTGGAGTCAGAGATTAGACTCATACAAAGAGAGAATATCATATAAAGGTGGAGTATATCTTAGCTAGGATATGTTCAGTGTCTGATGGCTGGATGAATGGGGAATTTGCTTTGTGTACATATGTTTCCGAATGCTACGGGTACGTCAGATGTGCATGCATTCAAAGAAAAACCGTAAGTTTCTTGAGGGGAGGTTGGTTCTTGCTTCATCTGCCAGCTTTGCTCTGCTCCGCTCTAGAAGCCCCCCTTCGAGTTCCCCTAGGTAGCACCTGACCGTTATAAAAAAGAGGATTTTCAAAAAAATATGCATTCATTGATAAAATAGAATCGTTTTGGAAGCGTATTGATATATCAAGTAGTTTTTGATGAACTAGCGATTGTGACACATTTCAAAGGCATTGCAGCTCTCTTATGTTGGAATTTTGAGGGTCCTCCTCAAAATTCTGCCCCAGTTTGGTAGATGATTTTAACTGTTTGCGGATGGCGGACCCTGCTGAATCTCCTTCGGAATATTGAGAATCCTTCTCAAAATTCTGCCCAAGTTTTTGACTGATTACTGACTTCCTGGCATGTGATGGCGTTGGCTGGACTTGCTCCAAAATTTTGAGGACCCTTCTCAAAATATTGCCCCAGTTTCTGATTTTGGGGGAAATGAAAACTTTATTATGATATGACCGAACCCATAAGGCTGCCTACGTATCCCCTATTAAACGGGAATCAGTTTAAGCGTAGTTCAATTACATCAAAAAAAAATGTGAAATAATCTAAGCATAGTGTCACGTCCTTAGTTGTTAACTAAGTACATGTGCGACACTTGACAACTCGCTCACGATCTTGCACAACTTGCTCACTTTCTTGCTATGTCAAGTCAGCCTTACTACACTCAAGATCACTAAGAGAATAGAAGAAAGAACACAAGAGAATTGTTAAAGGAAGCTTTGTATTAGAGAGAACTTGAATTGTTTGCTTGATGAATTACAAATGAATGACCCCCTTTATATACTAGTCTCCTAGGGGCTAGTGTGTAAATATTAATTATTACACAAGTCCCTGATATTTACAAGATAAGGGCTTTTTCTAGAATTCTCTACAAGCCTAGAAGATTCCAAGGACTTTCCTAGCAAATCCATAAGGATCTAGGTTCTTCATAAGGAAATGCCCATAACTCTCTGGAATCTTCTCACAAATGCTAGCCTTCTTCTTAGGTAAGTTTCCACATGACATTAATATATGCCAAATGGCGCCTATGTGGCATGATGACATGGAGGGTCATCACACTCTCCCTCACCTAATATTGCGACGACCGCGATGCAATGCTGCTGCATAAACTCTCGGATCTTATCTTTGAATTTCCACAAGCCTTCATATCGTTCCCACGTGGCCTCCTCCGGTGATTGCCCTTTCCAATAGACAAGGAACATAGCTGTGGCTTTTTGCCCTTGTTTTCGCCTGTCCTGGTAATCTATGATTGCCTCAATCTCCTGATCATGCGAGGCGGTGATAGTCATTGGTATCCGACTTGATTGGCCCCTTCTCGATCATCCTTATCTTCATGATATGGATTAAGCATGCAAGCATGGAAGACAGGGTAGATCTTGAGATACGATGGCATGTGAAGCTTGTATGAGATCTTTCCTACCTTGGCAATGATCTTAAATGGCCTCTCATACTTGTGAATCAGATTTTGATGCATGTCCCGTAGTGCCTTGAACTGTCTTGGGTTAAAATTCACCATGACCATGTCCCCAACTCTATAGTATGTGGGACGCTGCTTACGGTTCGCAAAATTCTTCATCTTCTTAGCTTCCTTATCCAAGTAGGACTTAGCAGTGTCAAGCTGCTCCTCCCATCCTTTGGACATATGATAAGCCCCAAAACTCTTTCCCTTGAACGTGGATGGTAATGAATGTGGAGTTTGTGGTTGTTGGCCTATGGCTAGCTCAAATGGTGTCCGCCAAGTGGACTCATTCTGCTGCAAGTTATAAGAGAATTGGGCGATGTCTAGGAGCTTTGCCCAATCTTTTTGATGCGCGCTTACATAATGCCTCAAGTAGCATTCTAGTAAGGCATTGACTCATTCCGTTTGTCCATCCGTCTATGGGTGGAAACTAGTAGAAAAGTGTAGCTCCGTACCAAGTATGTCAAACAACTCTCTCCAAAAGTTTCCAGTAAAACGGGGGTCTCGATCACTAATTATATGCCTTGGTAAGCCCCAATGCTTCACCACGTTCTTAAAGAATAGCTTGGCGGCTTCCTTGGCTATACAACCTGGTGAGGCGAGCATGAAGGTGGCATATTTGGAAAATCTATCCACGACCACCATAATAGTATCATAACCATCGGACTTTAGTAGGCAAGTAATAAAGTCCATAGTTACGCTCTCCCATGGACGCTCTACAACTGGTAGTGGCTCTAAAAATCCTCCGGGTTGTTGTTGTTCAACCTTGTCCTGTTGATAGACAAGACAAGTCTGCACATAGCACTCTATGTCATCACGCATGCGTGGCCAATAGTAGACTGACTCAACCAGGGCCCTAGCGTGACGTTGACCTGGATGACCAACCCATCTTGTGTCATGACTCTCCTTTATGATCCGTCATCTAATGTCTCCAAATTTAGACACGTAGACCCGCCGACCTGTGGTAAGTAGTAGGCCATCTTCTATCCAAAACCATCTCGTGTTGCCTTTGTTGCTAACTCGATAAGTTGTTTGGCTGCTAGATCATGTTGCATGCCTTCTTTTATAGCCTCCCTAATGTCCCATCTCACTGAAGTAATTGTAGCAAGCTCAACTTTCCGGGTCAAGGCATCGGCTACAACATTACCTTTTCCGGCTTATACTCCAGCACATAATCAAACTCGGCCAAGAAATACTGCCACCTAGCCTACTTTGGTGTGACTTTTTCTGTGTCTGAAAGTAGCTAGTAGCCACATTATTAGTCTTGACCATGAACCTCGACACGAGCAGATAATGTCTCCATGTACGAAGGCAATGCACAATGGCAGTCATTTCCTTCTCTTTACCATTTAACATTGCTCTGTCTCATTTAACTTGCAACTCTCAAATGCTATGGGATGCTTATCCTGCATTAGGACATCCCCAATGGCGAAGTCTAAGGCATCTGTGTGCACCTCAAATGTCTTGGCAAAGTCACGTAATGCCAAGACTGGCTCCTCTGTTACAGCTGTCTTAAGGCATTCAAATGCCTTTTGACAATGCTCCATCCAAACCCATGGCTTGTTCTTCTTTAACAACTCAGTCAATGGTACGACCTTCACTGAGTATCCACTGATGAACCGACGATAGTAGTTAAGAAGGCCAAGGAAGGATCTCAACTCAGTTACCTTTATAGGTGCCTCCCACTCCTGGATAGCATGTACCTTAGCCTCGTCCATGTGTAGCTCTCCATTGCTAATGACATGGCCCAAGAAGTGCACCTTTGATTGTGCGAACTCACATTTCTCCCTCTTGATGTATAGATCGTTCTGTCGCAAGACTTGGAAAACCTTTCTTATGTTCTCCATGTGCTCCTCCAAGGTGTTGTTGTATATGACTATGTCGTCTAGGTAGACTACCATGAACTGATCACGGTAGGGATGGAAGATCTTGTTCATAAGGGTGAAAATGTGGCCCGTGCATTGGTTAAGCTGAAGGGCATCACCAACCACTCAAAGGCTCCATATCTCGTCACACATGCTGTCTTTGGCTCATCCCCTTCAACAATGCGAACCTGGTAGTAGCCCTTTCGAAGATCCACCTTGGTAAAGTACTTGGCTTGCCCAAGTCTATCGAACAAGTCAACAATGAGCGGGATCGGGTACTTATTCTTCACGGTGACCTTATTAAGTGCTCGGTAGTCTATGCACAAATGCAACGATCCATCCTTCTTCTAGTAGCTCCTTCAAATGATTCATGAGCTCCTCTAGCTCGGGAGGTGCCATACGATATGGGGCAAATGCGGGTGGCTTAGCCCCTGGCTCCAAATCAATCTTGTGATCCACCTCTCGCCTGGGCGGCAAATGCTTAGGCAACTCCTCGGGAATGACATCTTTGTTTTCCTTAAGCAACTTCCCTATGCAAGGCAACACTGTTTCTTGAAATTTTTTGTCTTCCTCTAGACTTGCAGTGGTTGCCACGAACGTCGACTCTCCCTTCTTGATCCCCTTGACAACCTGCATAGCTGAGAGTTATGCTTGGATCTATCCGTGTGGCATAGTCATTGTAGGTACCATGCAAGCTCCTTCTCACTCCATAACCAAGAGACGTGGAGGTAGGGGTCGATTAAAGTATGACAATGTCTAAATAACTCTTGCCCCAGTATGATGTCAAAGATATACATAGCGGTTACGGTAAAGTTTGTCATACCTTTCCTAGTTCCCAATTTGACACCAACTCCATTAGCTACCCTACGAGCATTTTGTATCTCGACATTCACGGTCTTGACGCGAGAGTTGGTAGGAGCAAGCTTCAATTCTAGTCTCTTTGCGGCAGCCTCAACCATCAAATTATGAGTTGCTCCAATATCCACCATTGCACGAGCGGGCTTGTTGTTGATGGTGAGATCCACGTACTGATTGCCATTCTCAGTAGGTTGGATGGCTTTCTTCGTGACAGCACCACATAATCCGATCATACCCAACTGTGTGGTTCCCGGACTCTCTCCTTATGGCTACTCCTTCCGCTCACGTACTATGGCACTGATGTTATTGAGGTCAGGACAATTCCTGAAGCCATGTGGCCCTCCGCATATATAGCATCCCTTCTTCTTAACCTGTGCCTTCTTCTCGGTGTAGCCTTGACGACCACTCGACTTTTTGAAATCTTGAGTCTTGGAGTATTGTTGTTGTATCTCCTGGACTTTGCCATGGTCTCCCCCACCTTTGACATTGTTAGCCTTTGACTCCTTGCCATTGCCTTTGTCGTGTTTGTCATGCCTGAAATCCATCAATGATTCGGCCTCCACTATGGCTTGGTCTATATCAGTGACTTGTCGGCATTTCAACTCCTGCTAAGCCCAATTTTGAAACCCATCCATGAAGTGGAACAACAAGTCATCATTGGTTAGGTTGGGGATTTGAAGCAAAAGTGTAGTGAACTCCTTGACATAGTTACGTATGCTCCCTGTTTGCTTCAATTACCTAAGCTTGCGCCTTGCCTCGTACAAGACATTGTTTGGAAAGAACTTCGCTTGAACTCCGCTTTGAACTGATCCCATGTGCTAATAGTACATAGACCTTTATCCATGTCGGTCATCTTCCTTCTCCACCATAGCATGTCAGTCTCTGAGAGGTACAATACCACAATATTGATCTTGGCCTCGTCCTCCCTCACTTTGCCATGCCTGAAGTAGTTATCCAAGTGCCAAAGGAAGTTTTCCACTTCTTGTGCATCATGAACACCTTTGAACACCAGGGGTTTGAGAGCCTCGATCTTGGCCTCCCTTGTCACCACAACATTACTGGCTACCTCGGTCACGCCAGTAATGGTTTGCCTTAGTTCCATCTCAGTTTGTGTACGTCCCTCCCAGTTATTTCGGATACTCTCAATCTCTTCAAGAGTGTACCCCTCAAGAACGTTAAGGGTGCCATCCACCTTCCCCAAGCGTTGGCCAAAGATCTCCATGGCGTCCATCCCCGCATTCATCTTCATCACCCACTCTTTACCAAGCGAGACGTCCTTTGGAAGGACATCCACTTCATCCTTGCTTGCCTCAGTGGCAGATGGTTCATGGGATGTAAGCCCTTCGTTTGACACAACCTCAGGTGGGACCTCTTAGCTCTTGTTGGTGGCATTTCTCTTTTTGCTATGGCCGATCTTACCAGCAACATCCTGGATTACGTTGGCTTGGGTGTTGGCAATGTTAATTTCTTCGCCGTTCGCCATTCCCTTAGTTAAAACCTTCGCTCTAATACCACGTTATCACGTCCTTAGTTCTCAACTAAGTACACGTTCATCACTTGACAACTCCCTCACGATCTTGCACAACTTGCTCACATTCTTGCTATGTCAAGTCAGCCTTACTACACTCAAGATCACTAAGAGAATGGAAGAAAGAACACAGGCGAATTATTAAAAGAAGCTTTGTATTAGAGAGAACTTGAATTGTTTGCTTGATGAATTACAAATGAATGACCCCCTTTATATACTAGTCTCCTAGGGGCTGATGTGTAAATATTAATTATTACACAAGTGTTTGATATTTACAAGATAATGGCGTTTTCTAGAATTCTCTACAAGCCTAGAAGATTCCAAGGACTTTCCTAACAAATCCACAAGATCTAGGTTCTTCCTAAGGAAATGTCCATACCTCTCTAGAATCTTCTCACAAATGCTAGCCTTATTCTTATGTAAGCTTCAACATGGAATTAATATATGCTAAATGATGCCTATGTGGCATGATGACATGGCGGGTCCTCACAATAGTATCTCTTGACTGTATCTAAATTGATTGGTTTTGGCCAGATTTCTCCATCCATTTCTGCACGTATGAGTGCTCCTCCTGTCAAGACCCTGTGAATCATGTACGGACCTTGCTAGTTGGGAGAGAATTTCCCTTTGGCTTCATCTTGGTATGGGAAGATTTTCTTTTATACCAGCTTCCCTAGTGTGAACTTTCTTGGTTTGACCCTCTTGTTGAAAACTCTGGACATTCTGTTCTGGTAAAGTTGGATGTGACATATTGCGTTCATCATCTTTCCAACGATAAGGGCCAATTGTTCATAACAGTTTCTTATCCAATCTGCATCGCTGAGCTCAACTTCCCGTATGACTCTTAAAGAAGGAATCTCTACCTTGGCTGGGATAACAACCTCGGTACCATAAACCAACATATTGGGGGTTGCCCCGGTTGACGTGCGAACTGTGGTACGGTACCCTAATATAGCAAAGGGTAACTTCTCATGCCACTGCTTGTGATTCTTTAACATTTTCCTTAGTATCTTCTTAATGTTTTTGTTGACGGCTTCTACGACTCCATTCATCTAAGGTCTGTAGGCAGTGGAATTTTTGTGTTTGATTTTGAAAGATTCACATATAGCTTTCATGAGATCACTGTTGAGGTTGGCGACATTGTTAGTAATAATGGACCCATTTTGCAAAGTAATCAATGGCTACCAGAATAAACCGGTGTCCATTTGAATCAGTAGGCTCAATCGGACCGATAACATCCATTCCCCAGGCAGCGAATGGCCAAGGTGAGCTTGTTGTATTGAGCTCGTTTGGTGGCACTTTTATCATGTCAGCATGCACTTGACATTAAATGCATTTGCGGACATACTGAATACAATCCGTCTCCATGGTCATCCAAAAGTAACTTGCCCTGAGTATCTTCTTGGCCAGAACAAAACCATTCATGTGCGGACCACATGTCCCAGCATGGACATCCTTTAATAGTTTAGAAGCGTTTTTTGTGTTGACAAACCTTAGCAAACCCAAATTCGGAGTTTTTCTGTACAAGTTCCCTCCGCTATGGAAGAAGTGATTTGACAATTTCCAGAGCGTGCGCTTCTAAATGTGATTTGCATGTCCAGGTATTCTCCTTTTGATAAGTACTCCTTGATGTCATGGAACCAAGGCTTTCCATCTACTTCCTCCTCGACATGAGCACAATATGCTGGCTGATTATAGATCCTCACTGGAATGGGATCAATATAATTCTTATATGGATGTTGTATCATGGATGCCAAAGTGGCTAATGCATCAGCAAACTCATTTTGAAGTCTGGGCATATGTCAGAATTCTATCTTTGTGAACCTCATTTTTAATTCTTGCACATGGTACAGATATGGTAGTATCTTGGATGTTCATGTCCTGAATGGTATTCCTGATCACCAACAACTCCTGAATGTTCATGTCAACTACTATGTTGAGCCCTAATATGCAGGCATCATATTCCGCCATGTTGTTGGTGCAGGAAAATCTGAGTTTAGCAGACACAGGATAGTGCTGACCCATTTCTGACACCAAAACTGCTCCAATGCCTACTCCTTTGAAATTTGCGGCTCCATCAAAGAACATCCTCCAACCGTCATATGCTTCAGTAATGTCTTCTCCTACTAATGTTACTTCTTCATCAGGAAAATACATTTTCAAGGGTTCGTATGCTCCTCCAACCGGATTTTTCAGTGAGGTGATCTGCCAATGTTTGTCCCTTGACTGCCTTTTGAGTGACATAGACGATATCGAACTCACTCAGTAGTATCTGCCATTTAGCCAACTTCCCAGTGGCATGGGCTTCTAAATAATGTACTTCAGGGGATCCATCCTTGATATAAGGTATGTGGTGTAGGAATAGAAATAATGCCTCAATTTCTGGGCTGTCCAGGTCAAAGCACAACAAGTGTGTTCAAGTAGAGAATACCATGCTTCATAAGGTGTGAATTTCTTACTCAGGTAATATATGGCTTGCTCCTTTCTTCCTGTTTCATCATGTTATCCAAGAACATATCCGAAGGCTCCATCTAACACGGATAGATAAAGTAGCAAAGGTTGTCCTGGTTCTAGCGGGACCAAAACTGGGAGTGTGGATAAGTATTCCTTAATTTTGTCAAAAGCTTTCTGACAATCCTCGGTCCAACTCGTCTCATCATCTTTCCTCAGCTTCTTGAAAATCGGTTCACATATTACTGTGGACGGTGCTATGAATCAATTGATGCAGTTGAGTCGCCCTAGGAAGCTCATCATGTCCTTTTCACTTTTAGGTAGTGGTAACTCCTTAATATCTTTGACTTTATTCGGATCTAGCTTGATCCCTCGGCGACTGACAATGAATCCCAATAAGTTTCCTGTGGGAACCCCGAATGCACACTTTGCGGGGTTCAACTTCAAATTGTACCTCCTGAGCCTGTCGAAGAATTTCTTCAAGTCTACTATGTGATTTGTGGCTATCTTGTATTTGATAATGATGTCACCCACATATACCTCTATTTCCTTGTATATCTTATCATGGAAGATGGTTGTCATGGCCCTCATGTAAGTAGCCCCAACATTCTTTAGACCGAATGGAATCATCTTGTAATAGTATACACCCCAAGGCGCAATAAAAGCTGTCTTTTCGGCATCTTCTTCATTTATCCAGATCCGGTGATAACTTGCAAAGCAATATACAAAGGATTTGAGTTCATGATTGGCACAATTATCGATCAGGATATGTATAGTTATCAGTGGGAAGTCGTCTTTGGGACTTGCTCTATTTAAATCCCAATAATCAATACATACTCGGACCTTCCCGTCTTTCTTCGGAACTAGCATAATGTTAGCTAACCATGTTAGGTACTCAATCACCCTGAGAATCATGGCTTTAATCTGCTTGGTAACTTCCTACTTGATTTTCATACCCATGTCTGGTTTGAATTTTTTGAGTTTCTGCTTGACTGGCGGGCACATGGGATTGGTAGGCAACTTGTGAGCTACTATAGATGTGCTCAAACTGGTCATATCTTCATATGACCATGCGGAGATATCCTCATATTCCTTTAGAAAAAGGATATACTCTCCCTTTGTTGTTGGCGACAAGTGAATGCTTATGCTAGTCTCTTTGACGGTCTCGGCGTCTCCCAAATTTACTGCTTCTGTTTTGTCCAAGTTGGATTTACGGTTGTTCTCAAAATTCTCAACTTCTCTGAGAATTTCCTCGGGTATCTCATCTTCTTCCTCTGAGTTATTATTCTCATGTTGCATTGCCTCATTACATGTCATAATTACTGGTTCATCAGGGAAAGTACTAATAACACTGTAGAAGGAAAAAGTATAAAAATAGTAATGAATAATGATAAAGGACAAATGCAGTTGATTAAAACTGAAAAAATTGTTCAAACAAAGCTTGACTCAGTGGGTCGAGCATTTATTTTGAAACAAAGAAATCTTAAAACAAAATTGCTGAAAAAATTTAAATGCCTAGAACAACTATAAATTCTACCAAGCTACCTAGGGACTCGACAGGCTCGGGATGGTGTGACAGTCCAGTTTCTGAGAACAGCTCCCCTTGCCACAGTCTGAATGGTGAGGCCTTGTTGATACGCAATTTTTCCTCAAACTATTTTAAAATTTGCATAAATACCTTCAAAATCACTTTTTATAATAATTGATACCTTTCCATATTTTTCCATATTTATTTTCAAATTTATTCAGTATTTTATATCCAATAATTATTCATATAATACATTACAAGTAATTTCAAAGTATTTCTTAGCTCAATATATCAGTTTTAATCCTATTAGGATTTAATTATTTCACAAATTAGCCAATTCGACATTTTTTGGCTATAATTACAACGACTTTGCAATTATAGCCTAATTGTACACTTTATGCTATTTTAATTCAATAATCAGTCATTTTATATTTTTAATAATAGTTAATTACCTTAATTTTACCTATTTAGCTTAAATTTCATTTTATCTAATTATTAGCTATTTTATAAATTATTTATCTAATATTAATCGGGTATTTAACAACTAGCCACCCTTATTTAAATTATAACCAACCTAAACCCAATAAAACCAACCCAAACCCCAGGCCCAATCCATCAAAATCCCTGACCCAATACCTAACTCTTTAACCCGACCTACCTACCCCATTTAATCCTTACCGTTGATCATTCACATCAACGGTCCCCATTCCTCTTTCCTTAATTAAACCTGGACCTAACCCCCCCAAATCCTCTTATTCACTCCTCTCTCACGCCAACATCGGATCCCTCTCCTCTCAAATGCTCTCAAATCCTAAGCCTAGCCCTAATTGCCGTCACCGGCGAGAAACTCTCGTCTATGGAGATTCTGAGTATTCTCCTGCCACTACCGACCTTCTATACCTCCTGGTTGTTGATTATGTGGGTCTCTAAAAGAATCTCAAGGAGAATCAACATGTTCCTTCGTCTGAGGTTTGTTTACAAGTCTGTCTAGGGCCATCCTTGTTTGTGAGTACTGATTTCCTCCCGTTTTCAGCTTGAATCTATTGCTTTTAATCAAGTTTCTTTCATCTCAACTATTTTTTGAAAACCCTAGTTTTACAACTACTCGAATCCGTTCAGATCTTTGTAGATCTGAAAGGGTTCGAGTATTATCTGTCACTTTTTCTTGAAGATCTCCTATTTCGGCTAACTATTTCGACTTCATTCGCTTTCTTCTGAAATTAGGGTTCGCCCTGAGTGTTTTAAAAGGGGTTTTCTAACTTTTATGTGCTTTGTTTCTTTACTATCTTGATTGATTCTCGTGTATATACTGAAAACCTAGATGTTTCTGTTTGTTGCACTAATTTTCTTCAATTTTTTCCTCTGTTATTTGTTTATCTCTATCAACCCAACATACTGATTGATTTCTATTAAGGATTCGAACCAGTTTTCCTATTAAAACCAGTATTCTTTTGGATGTTTTTTGCTTAATTGATTTCTATTGTGGATTTGAACCAATTTTCCCGTTAAAGTCAGTATTCTTCGGGGTTTTCTTTTACTTACTTTCCTTATTTGTGGCTTGTAATTAGCGTTATTTGCCTTATGCCGATTGATTGATTAATTTATGGTCAATTTATGATTTGTTACCTTATTTAAGCCCCAATCAGGGCTGGTAATGGATTCTCTTTGTATTAACGTAACCTTCTCGAATCTGTTTATGAAAATTAATAGGGATTAGGCCCAATTAACTTGATTGATTATATTTACCAACTTTATTTATGAACTCTAGATCATTTTTTACCTTATTTGTTGCATCTCCCTAAGTTCTATATATGCACTCTCATTCTGACTCTTAGACAGAGACAATAGTTCAGAATACACACACACACAATCAAACTCTCTTTTCTTTCTCTGCTACTTTTGCTGACTGCTCGTCTAGCCGGCTGAAAGCCAAGGCTAGACTGTTGAACTCTACTTGCTTTACTATCTGCATTTAGCTTTCTTAACTGGTATGTTCCTAGTTCAATTCTAAAACTCAACTCTATGTGCTCCATATCTGTTAATACATGTCTCCTTCTGCACTGACTTAATGGCTCGTGTGTTTAATTGCCCTTCTTGTTTATGGCTTTGTTCAACATGCTTAAGTTTTGCCCTCTCTTGTTCAAGTGTAATCAGCATGTCTACTTAAGTTCTTGTTTATTTCCCTCAACTAGTATGTCATGATAGTATCATAGACTCTTAAATGTGCTTGGTTAACACTAAGTGACATGACTACTCCCACATCCTGTCTCTATGTCTCATTGCCTATTATTATTCTAATTTCGAGCATGATTCCCTTGTTAACTTTTTGAAGTGGTAGTTTGTGTTCTGGAGGCCAATCAGTTCCTACATGTTCTTTGTACTTGCTGGTCTATATGAATCTCTTCTCATCCATGTTATGTGTTTCTGATTTGGGCTCTCTATGTCCCCAACCCCTTACTTCCCTGCTTGTGAATGTTGAAGTGATACTATTCTTTGAATTTGTTCTGTGCGTGCTAGTTTGTTCCAAGTTGTTGTTGCTCCTATTACCTTCTCCTTTCAAAACTGTTTTTCCCCAAGCAACTCTTCGGTTGTTTTGCAAACTTATTTCAAACAAATTTGTCAAAAATATTTCTAACTCAACTCTTTTGAACTCTATGTCAAGTACTCTCATATATACTCTTAGACCACTAGGTTCTGCCCCTTTTGTGTGAGCCTTGACTTGGGACCCTTGAGCTCCCTCTAAACTTGGACACTTTAAAGATGGCTTTCCACATTGTACTTACTTTGTCTTGGCTATGAAATCTGGGTGTGAGTACTGCTCGGGTTCCCTTGAGGTCCTTAGGAAACTCTAACACACCCGGATATGAGAATGACTATGGAACAATCATGGCACTTGAGGTGATTTATCACATAACTCAGGGAGAAAGTCCTAATCAGGCTCTCTACAGTATAACTTCTTGTTTTTCATTTCTATTTATGTAATTTATTTCAATGCTGGTCTGTAAAAATTTGTAAAGAATATTGCGGTAACTAGTAAAAAGGGCGGGTATTTATATGTTTGTGAGGTAAAGAGGGTAGAAACAATGCCTATAGGACTTTACATTTTACTATGTTTGCCTTACCATGTTAGAAATCATGCCTATAGGATATTACTATGTTTGCATTACCGTGTTAGAAATCACGCCTATAGGATTTTACTATACTTGCCCTACCATGTTAGAAACCATGTTTAATAGGATTTTACTATACTTGCCTTACTATGTTAGAAATCATGTTTAATAGGTCTCGAAATCAGTTTCACAAATAGATGCCATACCTATAGCATGTAATTTAATCCAGCTCTTGTTACAACACGTATTACATGTTTTCTTTCATTGGTCATCATGCCTGCAAAGTTTCTGAAATCAGTGTTAAACAACTAGATATCATGCCTATAGGGAATAACTCTAGGAATGCTACCTATAGATCTCAACTAGTTTAATTTGAATAAATCAACCTAGTCCACGTTTTAGTACGTTTCGAAACTGGTTTAATTAATGGTTTGTGTTCTATAAAACAAGTTCTTTCAAAAACTGCCTTGATTTGTCATTAGATATCATGCCTATAAGGATTCAAGAGTCCGCTTTAAAAACTTGCCTTGTAGTCATCTGTATTCCGCACTTAGGCAAGCCTTAGGCAATCGACTTTAAATAAAACCAGAACCGTCTTTATGATTAGTGTTTAACTGTCACTGTGTTAAAATCAGTAGGCAGCCTGATTCGGACTTCTTTTATAAGTCATGTGATAGATCTGGTTCTGCTATTATCATCTAAAATACCATGCTGAGTTCAAATGTGGACCTTACCTGTGTATGAGTCGTGCTGTTTATGTGCATTACTTGTGGAGGTATATCCGAGCCTTCTATATGTTTTTGTATTTCCCCTAAATGCAGTCTTATGTGTTCTTATTTGTCGCCTAGTATTTTGCCTTTAAACCTAAGGGTCTGCCAAGAACCTCCCTTTTTAGGATAGGAGTCCTAAATTCCTCCGGAACTGATAGGAAGGGACGAGTAACAACATGCAACAGGGGTCGAGACCAACCCTCACTTTAATTACCTTCACGGGGCGGGAAAGGGTAGATATGGATATGATGACCGGTGTGTTAATACCACGTGCAGACCCTCTTTGAGGAGTGTCATATCGAGTATTGCATTGATGTGATCCATAATATAAATAAACCTAGGACACCCCTCTTTACATTCACGAATATGCTTAGATTGTAATTCTTTTCAAAAATCTTGCTTTCATTAATTGCTTTTCAAACATCTGTGTTCTTAAACTTAAATCCCCTATTATTTGAGCCCTGCTTGTTTATTTGCTAATTGTACAAATTCACAAAAATTTGTTTGGCCGGGAACCACACTAGTGGATCCTGAAGGGTGCCTAACACCTTCTCCTTGGGATAATTTCAAGACCTTACCCTATCTATGGTTACCAAACGTAGTTATAAATGAACCCTATAGGTGCCCTACCGCACCTTAAATCGTTAGGTGGCAACTCTTCAAAAATGAAAACCCCCTTACACAAAAGGAGAGAGTTGTCCCATAACCAAAAATGTCATAAAACCGCACGAGGAAAAAAAGGGGCGCGACAGCATGTCGACTCTGCTGGGGAAATTTAGGCTTTTACCATTTCATACCGTCTTTGTGAATTTGTAGCCCTCCCTATATGCAATTACTTGTTTAATTTCTTTAAGCATTTAACTTCTTCTTTAAAAGCAAAACTGACGTATATTTCTTGTTACCTCCATCTATAATTGCTGCTTTTAATTATACCACTACTGTATTTATTGCTTTCTTAACGTGCAAATACATGTCAACATGCTTTTAATTATTGTATAATCATGCTCAACAGCATACTCCACCTGTGCCAAAAAAATACTATAGCAATGCTTGATGAGTGGTTGCGCCCCTCCTATGTCATTACCCCTAAATTCGGAAAGGCTTATTTGCGGTAAAACTAGTCGATCAGCGGTGCAGTCGACAGTTTTGTGCCTTCCCCCTTTAGTGGTCCGCTTGCCCTTGAGTTGTCCACTCAAGGGTAGCAGTTTAAAACCCCATAAAAACCTTACTCTGTCTAAATTGTGCATGCATCATGGTCAAACCTAGCCAGGTCAGTTGTGTTGTCTACATAATGATCCTTTAAGATAGTCTTGTCCAAAAGTCTACTGGGTTTCCCTAAACCCAAATGGACATCATCACGTTCAGTGCATTTATTTGGAGAACTAAGTGCTTTTGTTTTGCAAAAACTTAGGTACGAGGTCCCCAGTTTTGGTATGGTTAGCACGCCCCCACTTTTGCTAGACTGGTGGAGGAGTCTTCCATCAAATGACCAAATCAATGAGTGGAAAGACAGGGCCACCAAAGCTAGCGAAAAGTTAGAATATCTAGAATAGAGTCTGCTGGAATTAGAAGGAAAGTGAGGAAGAGAGTCACCGACTACCAAAACGCTGAGGGAAATGAAAGAGAATACCTGCAAAGGCAAATTTACTGGTGAACCTACGCGAGCTGGAGGATTTGATCAACGAGAGAATTCAACCTGAGGAAGGTCCTTCTGAAGCCAAATAGATTAGGTTTACTTGCTTTCCAAATGTAATAAGGCCAATGGCCATTATTGTCTTTTATTTCTTACTTAGTGTCATTTTGGGATTCGCCTATCTTTATCTGTAAAATGAGGCATTTAGCATTAAAAGTTCTCCAAGTCTATTTGTCGCTAGGCCTACCTCTTGCACAAAGAGGTTCCCAAATTAGGACACGCTTTACATTCCCGCACTATGTGTTTAAATATTGCAATACTTTTTATAATCCTCACTGACTTGTTACCTTTTGTTTTATTTTTTGTTTTATTATTCCCCCTCCCCAAAGTTTAGTTCGTGTACTCTGGTATCATCATCTTATTTCACAAGATCCAAGGGCCCTCCACCCACTCTTCCTCTTCGTCCCATTAAAGGCAAGAACAAAGGCAAAATGGAAGATTTAGACAACATCAGTGAGGAGAACACAGTTGAACGGGTAGAGGCCACTGATGGCCAGGGTATTTGGGTTCCTAATGAGAATGTGTTTGAACAGAAACTGTTGAAATTCCAAGAAGAGCTCGATTAGGTTCGGAATCTGGCAAACCCGTCATTTTCCCTCAGCACCCCAGATATCAACTTCCCCAATGCTCAAAACCCTACACCTCCTCAAAATATCCCAAAACAGCAGAATCATCCCGTGCCTCTCCATCACGCTGCTCTACCAAAGAACCAATGTAACACCTGCCATACCCTAAACAACGCTCCACTACTCATCTCATAACCTCAGAAATCCACAATCAACCATTTCCACACCCATACACCAGGCCACCATAACACTCTTATCTACGTGGAGACCATGCCACACTCCACCCAACCTATCTCATACACACTTGAGTCTGATAAAAAGGATCTGCTTATCAAGAACTTGGCCGAGGATCTTAAGAAACTGACCAGCCGGATTCAGGGAGTTGAGGGAAGCAAAGGAATTGAGGGGCTAAACTATGAGGACCTTTGCATACAGCCTGATGTCGAACTGCCTAAGGGGTACAAACCTTCTAAGTTCGAAATGTTTGATGGTACGGGTGATCCAATGGTCCATCTGAAGACATATTGCGACAAGCTAGTTGGAGTAGGGAAGGATGAAAGGATCCGCATGAAGCTGTTCACGAGGAGTTTGAAATGAGATGTATTATCTTGGTACATTAGCCAAGATCCCAAGAAGTGGTCAAGCTGGGTAGGCATGGCATCTAACTTTATGGACAAATTCAGGTTTAATACAGAGAACGCACCAGGCGTGTCTATATCCAGAATTTGAAGAAGAAGCCCACGGAGATGTTTCGCGAGTATGCTACTCGCTGGAGGTCAGAAGCTGCTAAGGTCAGACCTGCCTTAAAAGAGGAGCAAATGAACAAGTTCTTCGTCTAGGCTCAGGACCTGCAATACTATGAACGACTAATGATGATTGATAACCACAAGTTCTCCGACATTATCAAATTAGGTGAAAGAATTGAAGAAAGTATTAAAAGTGGTATGGTTACAAATTTCGAGGCCTTGCAAGCTACAAATAAGGCTTTACAGTCTGGTGGTGTGTCCAAGAAAAGGGACGTAGGGGCCATGATGGTTGCACAAAGGACCAAGTCTCCCCTTAAATACCATGCTTACCCAACACCTCCACTCACAAACTAGCCAACTCCAAATTACCAAGCACCCTCACCATCATACCAAGCTCCGCCACCAACTTATTAGTCATCTCCACCTCCTACATATCAACCTACTTCACCAAGATATTCCCAACCCGCTCATGTCTACCAAACTTTTAATACTCAACCATCCCATTATCAATCACCCCCTGCACGCCAAAATTTCCCTAAACCCCGACCTAATTTTGATCGCAGACTTCCAAAACAATATACAACCATCGCTGAACCCATCGACCAGCTGTATGAGAGACTCAAAGCCATTAGTAATGTCACCCCCATCCCTACTGCAACCCCCTAGAATCCTTCTCAGTGGGTTAAACCGAACAAGTCCTGTGAATACCACTCCAGCATGAAAGAGCACACCATCGATGAATGTCGCTCCTTGAAAGACAAGATACAGTCTTTGATTGATAATAAGATCATTGTGGCAAAGGAACTCGCTCCAAACGTCTGCAACAACTCTCTGTCGGAACATAATAGTGGAGGTATCTACATGATTGAAATAGAAGATGACTGGGATCCCGAGGGATCAATCGGGTTGATCACAGAAGGTGATGACCCGAAGAAACAGACAATTACTCTCAATCCAATCATAGTCTAGATCTAACCATCTAAAGACGCTAAGGTGAATATGTCTATACCTCTTGAGTTTGAAGTAGCGCCATTCGCAAAGACACTGGTACCAATTGAGGTTGAATTCGCATCTTCGGCAAATGCATCCGCACCATTTGAGGTTACAATCATGCCACCCAAGGCACATGTTTCATTCAAAATGAGGATAGCAACGCCAATCCCAGTGGCGATGTCAACCATGCCACCCTTCTATACAAATGTTGTACCTTGGGACTATACAGCCGAGGCGAGAAGGAAGGGCAAGGTCAGGATTGAAAACACTGTCGCAGCACAAGGTATGACAAGAATTGGTAGAGTCTATACCCCTAAACATCTAGCTGAATCAAGCAAGTAGGCCTCTAATCGGCCACCCCGACAGGCCCGGACGACCTTTGGAGGAAAATATAGGCCAAGGAATATTCGGTCATCGACCAGTTAAACAAGACGCCAGTACAAATATCCATCCTCTCTTTGCTGCAAAATTTTGAGACGCACAAGAATGCTCTATTAAAGGTGCTAAATGAAGTATACGTACCAAGTAACATCACTTGAGGGGAAGTGGCTAATATGTAGGACAAGTGCTGGAAAGCCATAAGATCACCTTTCATGAGGACGAGCTACCACCTGAAGGGCTAGGGCACAACAAAGCACTGCACTTTACCGTGTAATGTGAAGATTATTTCATCAACAGAATCCTGATTGATGGAGGTTCCAGTCTTAACATTTGTCTGCTGGTAACACTCAAGAAGTTGGGTAAAGGGCTGCATGAGATAAAGGATAGAGCAATCAATGTGAAAGCCTTCGATGGTTCTCAGAGGTTCACCATTGGTGAGATTATTCTATGCTTGCAGATGGGGCCAACCTGGTTCGAGGTCGATTTCTAGGTGATAGATGTACCAGCGTCTTACAACTTGCTGCTGAGACGTCCACGGATTCATGCTGCTGGGGCCGTAGCATCAATGCTGCATCAGGCAGTAAAGTTCAAATGGAATCACCAAGAAGTGATCATTCACGGCGACGGTAGCAACCCTATATACAGTCGCCAGACCATTCCGGCAATCGAGGGAAGAAAGAAGCTGGGTGGAGAAACTTACCACCACATTGAGCGGGTCAATGCTATCGACAAAGACAAATGGTGGGATAGCAAAATCGAGAGTATACTGAGTTTGAATCAGTACGAGCCTAGCAAAGGGCTTGGCAAGAACCTCCAAGGAATCTCTAAACCCATAAAACTCAAGAAATATGGCACTACCTTCGGTTTGGGATATGAATACACCTGGGAACAATTCAATAACTGGTCGCCACCATGGCGTGGTCCTTACTATCCACTAGAGCAGCCAATACCGCATCTGGAATAGACCTTCCAATAGGCTGACATTATTTATGGGTCAGATAAAGAAGAAACACTTACAACAGTAAAGAACTTGTTTCTAGAGGACAGTGATATGGACTGTTGCGTTATTCTCGAGGAGGAGGGGGAGGAAGGCCCTTCCATATAGGATGCGAGCAGAGGGGCACATTTCAAGAATTGGACCATCAGGACAACCAAAGCTTGACGAACCTCGGGGTAGCAATGCTAAAACAAGCATTATTCACTGTTTTATTTACTAAATGATTTTCTTTTCGTATTTTTCAATTTCCGCAATAAGATCTACGATGTTCAAAATAGTTATTCAATTTATCAAAAGCATTTTTGATTTTTCTTATGAATTAATATATATTGCTATCGTTTTCCTCCTTACTTTACCTATACAACATTACTATTACTTATCTTGATGAACCAATGACTGTGACATGCAATGAGACAACAAAACAAATGGACATTGATTCAGAGGAAGATGACATACCTAACAAGATTGTCAAAGAAGTTGAGAACTTTGAGAACAGATCTAAGTCTAACCTGGACGAGACTGAAATTGTCAACCTGGGAGATGGAGAAAATGTCAAGGAAACGCGAATCAGCATTCACCTATCGCCATCGGAGAAGAAAGAATACACAGAATTTCTAAGGGAGTATGAGGACATATTCGCCTGGTCATATGATGACATGACTGATCTGATTATGTCTATCGTGGCTCACAAACTGCCAACCAACCCAATGTGTTTACCGATAAAGCAAAAGCAAAGAAAGTTAAAGCCTGATATGAGTTTGAAAATCAAAGAAGAAGTCACCAAGCACATTAAAGCCAAGTTTCTACGGGTATTAGAATACCTGACATGGTTAGCCAACATTGTGCCAGTGCCAAAGAAGGATAGGAAGGTCAGAGTCTATGTCAACTACCGAGATCTCAACCGGGGCAGTCCGAAAGATGACTTCCCTTTGCCAAATATACACATCATGATTGACAATTATGCTAAGCATGAGCTATAGTCATTCGTAGATTGCTTCGCTTGTTATCATCAGATCTGGATGGATGGAGAAGATGCTGAGAAAATGGCTTTCATTACGCCGTGGGAAGTGTACTGTTACAAGATGATGCCATTCGGCCTGAAGAATGCAGGGGCCACATGAGGGCCATGACTACAATTTTCCATGATATGATATACAAGGAAATAGAGGTATATGTGGATGATGTTATTATCAAATCCAAGAAGGCCATTGACCACATAGAAGATCTGAGGAAGTTCTTCAATAGACTGCGAAGATACAACCTGAAACTAAACCCGACAAAGTGCGTATTTGGGGTTTATGCTGGGAAATTGCTTGGGTATAGTGTGAGCCGCCGAGGAATAGAACTAGATCTATCGAAAGTCAAAGCCATTCAAGAACTACCAACGCCAAAGAACAAGAAGGATGTGATGAGTTTCTTGGGGAGGCTTAACTACATCAGCCAATTCATAGCACAGTCTACAGTTCTTTGTGAACCAATATTTAACATGTTAAAGAAGGACACCACCACCAAATGGACCGATGACTACCAGAAGGCCTTCGACAAAATCAAGGAGACCTGTTAACACCATTAGTGTTAGTCCTGCCCGATCCAGGTAGACCCTTATTACTCTACCTTGTAGTGTTAGATGGAGCTTTCAGCTACGTTCTGGGGCAGCACGATGAAACAGGGAGGAAGGAACAAGCCATTTATTATCTCAGTAAGAAGTTCACCTCGTACGAGGCCTGGTATTCTCTATTGGAACACATCTATTGTGGTTTGACTTGGGTAGCTCAGAAGCTGAGACATTACTTCTGCGCCTATACTACATATCTTATATCGAGAATGGATCCATTGAAATACATCTTTCAGAAGCCCATGCCCACCGGCAAGTTAGCCAAGTGGCAAATCCTATTGAGTGAGTTTAACATTGTTTACGTAACTCAAAAAGTGGTCAAGGGACAGCCACTGGCAGACCACCTTGCTGAAAACCCCGTGGATGGAGGATACGAACCCCTGAAAATGTATTTTCCCGATGAAGAGGTATCATTCATAGGAGATGACATTGCGGAATCCAATGACGGTTGGGGAATGTTCTTCGATGGAGTATCAAACTTCAAAAGAGTTGGCATAGGAGAAGTCCTAATATCAGAAACCGGTCAGCATTATTCGGTGTCTGCCAAACTCAGGTTCCCCTGCACCAACAATATGGCCGAGTATGAAGCCAGCATTTTAGGACTCAAAATGGCCATTGACATGAACGTTAAAGAGCTGGTAGTGATTGGAGATTCAAACTTACTTATACAACAGGTATGAGGAGAATGGATGACCAAGAACTCAAAGATACTCCCGTATCTGCATCATGTATAGGAATCGAGAAAGAGGTTCATGAAGATGGAATTCCAGCATGTTCCCAGAGTCTAGAATGAGTTCGTCGATGCATTGGCTACCCTATCATCTATAATATAGCATCCTGACAAAAAATTCATGAATCCCATTCCAGTTAAAATCCATAATCAGCCAGCTTACTGTGCCCATGTTGAAGAAGAAGCAGACGAAAAACCTTGGTTTCATGATATCAAGGAATATTTGGCAAAAGGAGAGTACCCAAAACTTGCAAATCCTACTCAGAAACGCAAATTTCGGAGATTGTCCAACAACTTCTTTCATAGCGGAGGAATCATATATAGGAGGAATCCTGATTTAGGATTATTAAGATGTGTCGATGCAAAGGAAGCATCCAGGCTACTAGAGGAAATTCATGTTAGGACCACCGGTCAACATATAAACGGTTTTGTCTTAGCAAAGAAGATACTCTGGGCTGGTTACTTTTGGATGACTATGGAAATGGACTGCATCTAGTATGTCCGGAAATGCCACTGCTGTCAGATACATGCAGACATGATAAAGGTACCTCCAAGCGAGATTCACACAACAAGCTCACCATGGTCATTCGCCGCCTGGGGGGTGGATGTTATTGGACCAATAAAGCCCGCTGCTTCCAACGAACACAAGTTTATCCTAGTAGCCATCGACTATATCACCAAATGGGGCAAGGCATTATCTTACAAAGCAGTGACTAAGCAAGTCGTGGGAGACTTTGTCCGTGACTGCATTGTTTGTTGATTCGGGATTCCAGAGTCAATCATTACTGATAATGGCTCCAACATCAACAATGACTTGATGAAAGCTATGTGCGAAACTTTTAAGATCAAACACAAGAATTCCACATCCTACAGGCCTCAGATGAATAGAGCTGTAGAAACCGCCAACAAGAATATCAAGAAGATATTGAGGAAAATGATAGAGAAGCATAAACAGTGGCATATAAAGTTATCATTTACTTTACTGGGGTATCGCACCACAGTTCGCACATCAACCGGGGCAACCCCCTATATGCTGGTTTACAGTATAGAGGCTGTCATTCCCACTGAGGTGGAAATTCCTTCCCTAAAGATCATACAAGAAGCTGAGCTCGACGACATAGAGTGGGTAAAAAGTCGTTATGAGCAACTAGCCCTTATAGATGGAGAGAATGAATGCAGTCGTCCATGGTCAACTCTACCAGAACAGAATGTCTAGAGCCTTCAACAAAAGAGTCAAGCCAAGACAGTTCACACCGGGATAGCTGGTGTTGAAGAAACTTTTTCCGCATCAAGATGAAGCTAAAGAGAAGTTCTCTCCCAACTGACAGGGTCCATACATGGTTCACCGGGTTCTGAAAAGGAGGAGCCATCATACTTCTAGAAATGGACGGAGAAGTCTGGCCAAAGCCAATCGACTCAGATGCAGTCAAACGTTACTATGTGTAATCTTTGTGCTTTCCTTATATGATATAAATTAAACTACACTTGACCTGCTTCCCGTTTAAGAGGGGATACGTAGGCAGCCCTATAGGTTCGGTCACAACTCAATAAAAATTTCATTTCCCCCCGCAACTGGAAATTGGGGCAGAATTTTGAGGAGGACCATCAAAATTCTGAAGTAATTTCAGCCGATCACTGCATGAGTAGCATTCAGATACGTCAACCCATCAAACTGGCGTAGAATTTTGAGGAGGATCCTCAAAATTCTGTTAGTAGGAGAGGTTGCAATGTCCTGAACTACGTCACAGCCGTCGGTTCATCTTAAAGCTATTTTTAATTTATGTCATACTTTTACAAAATCATGCATGTCTATTATTGAAACTGCTTTGTTTAGCAATGCTATCCCAATTATACAGACGACGATTAAAGCTGGATGAGTCAAGCAAAGCCAGCGGGGATACAAACTAACCCTCCCCCCTTACTAAACTCACAATTTTTCTTTGGATGCAGGCACTAGGATTGCAAAATCATTAAACATATTGTGCGCCCATGGGACAAACATTATTCAAAATACGACTCTTAGTACCATTGCACTTGCAAAAATTTGCTATCAGCACACATAAGTAATGCTCCGTAGTCACAATGCTCCTAGTAATCACAATGCCGCAATTTGCTATCAGCTAATAAAACTCAACTATCATTTGTTATTTTATTTCATGCATAAGGCTACCATTCTGCCTTCCGAGACAAAACGTTGTCTCCATCTGCACTTGAATTGCATAAGGCTACCATTGTGCCTTCCAACTTGCATAAGGCTACCATTCTACCTTCCGAGGTTAAGATCTACCTCCACCTACGTTTGCATTGCATAAGGCTACAATTCTGCCTCCCGAGACTACACATTATCTCCATCTGCACCTGCATTGCATAAGACTACCATTCTACCTTCCAACTTGCATAAGGCTATCATTCTTCCTTCTAAGGTTAAGCTCTGCCTCCACCTGCGTTTGCATTTCATAAGGCTACCATTCTACCTCCCGAGACTAAATGCTATCTCCATCTGCACCTGCATTGCATAAGGCTACCATTCTGCCTTCCAACTTGCATAAGGCTACCATTCTACCTTCCAACTTGCATAAGGCTACGATTCTGCCTTGCGAGGTTAAGCTATACCTCCACCTGCATTTGCACTGCATAAGGCTACCATTCTGCCTTCCAACTTGCATAAGGCTACCATTCTGCTTTTCGAGGTTAAGCTCTACCTCCACCTGTATTTGCATTGCATGAGGCTACCATTCTGACTTCAGATTTGCATAAGGCTACCCTTCTGTCTTCCGAGGTTAAGCTCTACCTCCATCTGCATTCGCATCTTTGCATAAGGCTATCATTCCGCCTTCCGAGACTAAGCTCTAACTCCAATTTTCTTTGAAACTAAGTGCTATCCCAAGCACTATTTATCTCGCTTCTCTTACAGTTTAAGTTTTGCCCTTCAATTCGCAAGACTAAGCTCTGTCTTGTCCGCATCACACTACTGCATCATTCATGGGCTGAAATATCGCCAACTCATCCAAAGGCGTCATCGTTCGGAGGCACCATCTTCATAGCCCGAGAACACCATGTTATGGCCTAAGGATCTCTTTAAATCTTTTGCATATCATTATTAAAAGGCGTCATAGTTCGGAGGCACCATCCTCAAAGCCCGAGAACATCATTTCATGGCCTGCGAATCCTTTATCATACGCTTTATGGCCCAGGACATCATGGTCTGAGGGCTCCATTCCTAACCATCCAAAGACAACATTCATGGTCTAATGGGAATTTGCATCATGTTTAAATTTATGCACAGTATACACTTTTATTGCTTCCATTTGTAGGTAAACTGCTCACTCGCCCAGCCCTATATATTGCGTCTGTTCTCAAAATGGCTTCATCGGTATACTCCGTCGATGGATCCTAAACTACACACGGCCCGATTCCTGTAAAACCAGGGATATGTAGGCAACTCAGAAACCAGGGTGCAGCCTAAATCTCTTCAAACAACTTCGCTCGGTCAAAATTGGCCATCATACCTTTACCCGACAACTCTTTCATCCTTCCTGGGTAAAGAGGGGTAGCAATTGATACCTAATTTTTCCTCAAACTATTCTTAAATTTGCATAAATACCTTCAAAATCACTTTTTATAATAATTGATATTTTTCCATAATTTTCCATATTTATTTTCGAATTTATTCAGTATTTTATATCCAATAATTATTCATATATTACATTACAAATAATTTCAAAGTATTTCTTAGCTCAACATATCAGTTTTAATCCTATTAGGATTTAATTATTTCACAAATTAGCCAATTTGGCATTGTTTGGCTATAGTTACAATGATTTTGCAATTATAGCCTAATTGTACACTTTATGTTATTTTAATTCAATAATCAGTCATTTTATATTTTTAATATTAGTTAATGACCTTAATTTTACCTATTTAGCTTTAATTTTATTTTATCTAATTATTAGCTATTTTAAATAATTATTTATTTAATTTTAATTGGGTATTTAACAACTAGCCAGCCTTATTTAAATTATTACTAGCCTAAACCCAATTAAACCATCCCAAACCCCAGTACAAATCCATCAAAATCCCCAACCCAATCCCTAAGTCCTTAACCCGACCCACCTACCCCATTCAATCCTGACCGTTGATCATTTAGATCAGCGGTCCCCATTCCTCTTTCCTTAATTAAACCTGGACCTAACCCCCCCAAACCCTCTCATTCAATCCTCTCTCATGCCGACATCGGATCCATCTCTTCTCAAATGCTCTCAAATCCTAAGCCTAACCCTAATCACCGTCACTGGCGAGAAACCCTCGTCTATGGAGATTCTGAATATTCCTCGGCCATTACCGACCTTCTATACCTCCTGGTTGTTGATTATGTGGGTCCCTAAAAGAATCTCAAGGAGATTCAACATGTTCCTTCATCTGAGGTTTGTTTACAGGTCTGTCTAGGGCCATCCTTGTTTGTGAGTATTGATTTCCTTCCGTTTTCAGTTCAAATCTATGGCTTTTAATCAAGTTTCTTTCATCTCAGCTATTTTTTGAAAACCCTAGTTTTACAACTACTAGAATCCGTTCAGATCATTGTAGATCTGAAAGGGATCGAGTATTATCTGTCACTTTCTCTTGAAGATCTCCTATTCTGGCTAACTATTTCGATTCCATTTGCTTTCTTCTGAAATTAGGGTTCGCCCTGATTGTTTTAAAAGGGTTTTTCTAACTTTTCAGTGCTTTGTTTCTTTACTATCTTGACTTATTCTCATGTATATACTTAAAACCTAGATGTTTCTATTTGTTGCAGTGATTTTCTTCAATTTTTTCCTCCGTTATTTGTTAATCTTTGTCAACCCAACATACTAATTGATTTCTATTAAGGATTCGAACCAGTTTTCTTGTTAAAACCAGTATTCTTTGGACTTTTTTTGCTTAATTGATTTCTATTATGGATTTGAACCAATTTTCCAGTTAAAGTCAGTATTCTTTGGGGTTTTCTTTTACTTACTTTCCTTATTTGTGGCTTGTAATTAGCGTTATTTGCCTTATGCCGACAGATTGATTAATTTATGGTAAATTTATAATTTGTTACCTTATTTAAACCCCAATCAGGGCTGGTAATGGATTCTCCTTGTATTAACGTGACCTTCCCGCATCTGTTTGTGAAAATTAATGGGGCTTAGGCCCAATTAACTTGATTGGTTATATTTACCTACTTTAATTATGAACTCTGGATCATTTTTTTACCTTATTTGTTTCATCTCCCTAAGTTCTATATATGCACTCTCATTCTGACTCTTAGACAGAGACAATAGTTCAAAATACACACACACACTCAAACTCTCTCTTCTTTCTTTGCTACTTGTACTGATTGCTCGTCTAGCCGGCTGAAAGCCAAGGCTAGACCGTGGAACTCTACTTGCTTTACTATCTACATTTAGCTTCCTTAACTAGTATGTTCCTAGTTCATTTCTGAAACTCAATTCTGTGTGCTCCATGTATATTAATCCATGTCTCCTTCTACACTGACTTAATGACTCATGTGTTTAATTGCCCTTCTTGTTTATGGCTTTGTTTAGCATGCTTAACTTTTGCCCTCTCTTGTTCAAGTGTAATCAGCATGTCTACTTATGTTCTTGTTTATGTCCCTCAATTAGTATGTCATGATAGTATCATAGACTCTTAAATGAGCTTGGTTAACACTAAGTGACATGACTACTCCAACACCTTGTCTCTATGTCTCATTGCCTATTACTATTCTAATTTCGATCATGATTCCTTTATTAACTTTTTGAAGTGGTAGTTTGTGTTCTAGATGCCAATCAATTCCAACCTGTTCTTTGTACTTGCTGGTCAATATGCATGTCTTCCCATTCATGTTATGTGTTTCTGATTTGGGCTCTCTATTTCCCCAACCCTTACTTCCCTGCTTGTGAATGTTGAAGTGATACTATTCTTTGAATTTGTTCTGTGTGTGATGGTTTGTTCCAAGTTGTTGTTTCTCTTATTATCTTCTCCTTTCAAAACTATTTTTCCCCAAGCAACTCTTCTATTATTTTGCAAACTTATTTCAAACAAATTTGTCAAACCTGTTTCCAACTCAACTCTTTTGAAATATATGTCATGCACTCTCATATATACTCTTAGACCACTAGGTTGTACCCCTTTTGTGTGAGCCCTACCTTGGGACCTTTGAGCTCCCTCTGAACTTGGACACATAAAAGCTGGCTCTGTCTTGGCTATGAAATCTGGGTGTGAGCACTGCCCGGGATCCCTTGAGGTCCTTAGGAAACTCTGACACACCCGGATATGGGAAAGACTATGGAACAATCATGGCACTTAAGGTGATTTATCACATAACTTAGAGAGGAAGTCCTAATCAGGCTCTCTATTGTATAACTTCTTGTTTTTCATTTCTATTTATGTAATTCATTTCAATGTTGGTCTATAATAATTTGTAAATGAATATTGGGGTAACTAGTAAAAAGGGTGGGTATTTACATGTTTATGAGGTAAAGCGGGTAGAAACCATGCCTATACGATTTTACATTTTACTATGTTAGAAATCATGACTATAGGATTTTACTATACTTGCCCTACCATGTTAGAAATCATGTTTAATATAATTTTACTATACTTTCCTTACCATGTTAGAAATCATGTTTAATAGGTCTCGAAATCAGTTTCACAAATAGATGCCATACCTATAGCATGTAATTTAATCCAGCTCATGTTACAACAAGTGTTACATATTTTGTTTCATTGGTAATCATGTCTGCAAAGTTTTTGAAATCAGTGTTAAACAACTAGATGTCATGCCTATAGGGAATAACTCTAGGAATGCTGCCTATAGATCTCAACTAGTTTAATTTAAATAAATCAACCTAGTCCGCATTTTAGTGCGTTTCGAAACTGGTTTAATTAATGGTTTGTGTTCTCTAAAACAAGTTCTTTCAAAAACTGCCTTGATTTGTCATTAAATATCATGCCTATGAGAACTCAAGAGTCCTCTTTAAAAACCTTCCTTGTAGTCATCTATATTCTGCACCTAGGCAAGCCTTAGGCAATCGACTTTAAATAAAACTAGAACCGTCTTTATGATTAGTGTTTAACTATCAATTTGTTAAATCAGTAGACAAGCCTGATTCGAACTTCTTTTCTGAGTCATGTGATAAATCTAGTTTTGTTGTTATCATCTAGATACCATGCTGAGTTCAAATGTGGACCTTACCTGTGTATGAGTCGTGCTGTCAATGTGCATTACTTGTGGAGGTATATCCGAGCCTTCTATCTATTTTCGTGTTTCCCTCTAAATGCAGTCCTATGTATTCTTATTTGTCGCCTAGTATTTTGCCTTTAAACCTGAGGGTCTTCCTAGAACCTCCCCCTTTTTTAGGATAGGAGTCCTAAATTCCTTCGGGACAGATAGCAAGGGACGGGTAACAACATGCAATAGGGGTCGAGACCGATCCTCACTTTAATTACCTTCACAGGGCGGGAAAGGGTAGATATGGATATGATGACTGGTACATTAATACCACGTGTAGTCCCTCTTTGAGGAGTGTCATATCGGGTATTGCATTGATGTGATCCATATTATAAATAAACCTAGGATACCCCTCTTTACATTCACGAATATGCTTAGATTGTAATTCTTTTAAAATATCTTGCTTTTATTAATTGCTTTTCAAACATCTGTGTTCTTAAACTTAAATCCCCTATAATTTGAGCCCAGCTTGTTTATTTGCTAATTGTACAAATTCACAAAAGCTGTTTGGCTGGGAACCACACTAGTGGATCCTGAGGGGTGCCTAACACCTTCCCCTTGGGATAATTTCAAGTCCTTACTCTATCGCTGGTTACCAAACATAGTTATAAATGAACACTATAGGTGCCCTAATGTACCTTAAATCGTTAGGTGGCGACTCTTCAAAAATGCAAACCCTCTTTCCTAAAAGGAGAGAGTTTTCCCTTAAACAAAAATGTCATAAACCTGATTCCGCGAGGAAAAAAGTGGGCGCGACAGGCCTTCTTCCTCCTCCTCCTTAATTATGGCACAACAATCCATGTCCTCATCTTCCAAGAACGGATCCTTCAGCCTACCTAGTGCTTCTACTTCTGCAGTTCCCCTATTGTGTCAGCCTGATGGAAAGTTTGTTCCAAACGTAGTACCGGTTGCTCAAGAGGGTAGTACGGTCTACGCCATGGAGGCGACCATTCCCTATACTCTTTCCATATATACTGGTATCTGAGACCAATGGTGGTACCATGATTTTTCAGCCGTATCGGCTTGGTGATACCCTGGAGTTTCTTTCCCAACCCTTTGCCAGGTTCATATCTAGACCATGCTAGTATTCTTTCTATTTTTTTGCTCCACCACTTATCCTTCTCGACAGCATTGACCCATTCAATGTGGTGATAAGTTTCTCCTCCTAGCCTTCTTTTATGTCCAATGGCCGGGATGGTTTGATGTAGTATGGAGGGCATGGCTCCAATAGCATGGATCCATAGGCGGCCCAACAAAAGGTTATATGAGGCTGGTATGTCAAGCACTTGGAATTTAATGTCGAACCAAGTTGGCCCTATCTGCAAGCAAAGACTGATTTCCTCGATCGTTACCCTTTGGGACCCATCGAAAGCCTTCACATTCATGCTTCCTGCCCGTATTTCATGGAAACCTTTGTCCAACCTTGTCAGGGTATCCAACAGACAAATATGGAGACTCGAACCTCCATCAACCAGGACCTGACAAAGAACTTGTCTTTAAATTGTACTGTAATATGCAATGCTCGATTGTGATTCAGTTCTTCAGGTGGCAACTCATCTTCGTAGAAGATAATATTATGGCTCCCCAGCACTTGACCAACCATGTTGGCCATTTCTCCACCTGTGATATTATTGGGTACACAAGCCTCGCTCAGTACTTTCATCAAGGCGTTCTTGTGTGCCTTTGAATTCTGTAATAGTGACAGGATAGATATCTGAGCAGGGACTTTGTCCAAATGGTCAACAATAGAATAATCTTTTGCCTGTACTTTCCTCCATAGGTCATCTGGCCCGGTCTCAATGACAGGTTGCCTAGCTGTCGCATCCTTACTTGAACCTCCTAGGTGTTCAGGTATGTAGACTCTTCTAGTTCTAGTTATTCCTTGTTCGGCGGCAGATTCCTCTATCTTAGTCTTCCCTTTTCGCCGAGCCTTGACGACATAATCCTCGGGTATTGATTTTGAGTTGAATGGGGGTGTGGTTGACACCATCACAGTAAAATGTGTGACCACTTCTACTTTAAATGGAGTGGATGTGGTTGTAGTTACCTCAATATCAATAGGTACCTGAGTCTGAACCATGATAGTTGTAAGTGTAACTACAACCTTAAAGTCATCGCCTTCTCGGATAAGCCCGATTGACTCCTCAGGGTCCCATTCCTCATTTTTTTCTATAACATGTACACCATCACCTCTATGATCAGAGAGGGGATTATTGCGGACATTAGGTGCGACTTCCTTCACTTGTATAACCTTGTTGTCAATGAGTGTCTGGATCTTATCCTTCAATGCTCGACACTCAGCAGTGGTGTGCCCTTTCATACCAGAGTGGTATGCACAGGTTTTGTTCGGATTGACCCATTGGGATGGATTTTCTAGTGCAACAGTGGGAATAGGAGTGACGTAACCTGCGGCCTTCAACCTTTCATACAATTGGTCAATGGGCTTGGCAATGGCGGTGTATTATCTGGGTGGCTTGCAGTCGAAGTTAGGTCTCAGTCTTGGATAATTTTGGCGAGTTAGTGGTGATTGGAAGTGGGATGGTTGGGAATTGTAGATATGATGGACATCGGCTGGTTAGGAATATCTGGGAGATGAAGGCTGATATGTAGGTGGTGATGCTTGATATATGAGTGGAGGTGTTTGTATATGGGTGGAGGTATTTCATAGGTGGGTGGAGGTGTTTGATATATGAGTGGAGTTTTTAGGCCATGGGCCACCATTGCTGCCCCGACATATCTCTTCTTCGATTTGTCGCCTGGTTGGAGTGCCTTATTCGTGGCTTGCAGTGACTCGAAATTTGTTACCATCCCGCTCTTAATTCCTTCCTCGATCCTTTCTCCGAGCATGATGATATCAGAGAATTTATGATTTTCGATGACCATCAGTCTCTCACAATATTGTGGATCCTCTGCTCTGACGAAGAATTTATTCATTTGCTCTTCGTCTAAAGAGGGCCTTACCTTGGCAGCTTCTGAACTCCAACAAGTAGCATATTTGCTAAAAGTTTCAGTGGGTTTCTTCTTGAGATTCTAAATGAAGAAGACGTCAGGTGCATTTTCTGTGTTGAACCTGAACCGGTCCATGAAATCTGATGACATGCTTACCCAATTGGACCATTTCTTAGGATTTTGGCTAATATACTAGGACAACGCGTACCAGTAAGGCTCCTTATAAAGAGCTTCATTCGAATATTTTCATCTTTTCCAACCCCGACAAGCTTGTCACAGTAAGTCCTTAGGTGAACCCTGGGATTACCTATTCCATCGAACATTTCGAACTTGGGAGGTTTGTACCCTTCTGGCAATTCCATATCGGGTTGTATGCGCAGATTTTCATAGTTCAAACCTTCTATTCCTCTATCGCCTTCAACACCTTGAACTCGGCTTATTAACTTCTTGAGTTCTTCGGCCATGTTCTTAATGAGCAGGACCTTTTCGGAGTGTTCCAGTGCATGGGAGATTGGTTGGGTAGAATGTGGTATAGTTTCCACGTATATGGGGTTGCTCTGACGGGTACTAGGGACTTGGGTATAGTGATGGTCATTGGTGGAGTTCTATGGATCGGGAATAAGTGGCGGTGTATTTTGAGGAGTATGGTAAGTGGTGGTTGGCGGGTACGGAATTGGTTGATGATGTTGTGGTGGAGTTGGTATTGGCAATGGATTGATATTTTGTAGTGGGGTTGCGTATTGATTTGGTGCGGTGGGATTTTGTGACTGTTGGTTTTGTGTTTTTTGAGGAGGTGTTGGGTTATTTATGTTCTGTTGGTGGATATCAGGGACATTGAGGGTGACTGACAGATTTGCCAAATTGCGGACGTTCTCATGTTCTTATTGCAGTTCTAGTATCTTTTGTTCCAATCTCAAAACTCGGTCATTCGGGGCAGGAGAACTGCGTCCATCGTAAGTCTCTACGTTCTCACCGTTTTCCTTTCGTATTCCACTTAAGTCGTCTATATTTGCTTTCCCTCTACTTTTTGTGTTGCTTGGAGGAGGAGGAGGTAGAGGGCCTCTAGATCTGGTATGATATGCTGATGAGGCCAGTATGGATGAACCAACCTAAGGGGATGGGAATAATAATAAAAATAAACAAAAACAAAAGGTAACAAGTTAGCGAGGATTCTAAAATGTTTGCAGTATTTAAACACATATTGCAAAATATGAACTCGTATCCTAATTTGGGGAGCCTCGTTGTGCCCGAGGTAGGCCTAGCAACAAATAAATTTGGAGAACTTCAAATGCCAATAAATGTTTCATTTCATAATATAAAAGTAGACGAATTCAAAAATGACATTAACGTAATAATAAAACAAGTCACTACTGGCACTTGGTCTTATTACATTTTAAGAAAAGCAAGTAAGTCTAATCTATTTGGTCCAAAAAAACCTTTCCCAGATTCAATCTTCTAGACTCCATCAAACAGATCTCCCAGCTCGCGCAGTCCCAGCAGCAAGTAGGCTCAGGCAAGATGTCCTCCCTCAACTCCCTCAGCATTCTGGTAGTTTTCGATCCTCTTTATGACTTTGCCCTCCAGTTCCACTATTCCTTGCACCAGATATTCCAGTTTCCTATTGGAAGTGACTGCCATCTCTTTCCATTCATCAATCAACCTCACGTTCCTCTCATGTATTTACCGATGCTCATTCTTAGAGTTGGGGTCCCTCTTGCGCAACCTGTTGTATTTGACTCGTGCTTCAGCTTCCTCGTCTATGATTTTGTTCCCTCGACTACTCCCTAGTGTCACCGTTCCTTTAAGATTATCCTCCAACCATGCCGGGAAGAGAGGCTCTTACCCCGCATGATATTTATCTGGATCAATAGGCTTTTCTCCACAATGATTTTGCAGTGCCACATGTGTTGAGCTTGGCACTTGCAAGGTATGTCATCATCTTGGAAATTCACCCTGAAATGACTCATCTTGACGACCCTTGGTACAACCTGTTTTCTACCTACGTGCCTTATAACTCGCATAGGGACATATGGATATATTCCTCTCAACACCAAGTGCGGAGCATCCCTGGACCTGATAATAAACTCGTCTGTTGTGAACCATTCAACCATCCACTGCACCTGTCCCTCGATCAGATTGTCAAAGAACTCTACCCATTCGCTGGCACTTTTCAGCTGAGCAAATTTGTCCAGAATGTAGGTCATCTCCTTAGGGTGATGGAAGGCAATGTGATCGTTCCAAGCCTTTCGCGGAAATTCTTGATGATAGCGACCCTTTTGGAGATGCTCCAACAACCATAACTGCAACAATAAATTACAACGCTCGAAATGTTGGATCCCTCTTTGATAGCGCTTTCAGGGCCCTGTAATATCGGCTATGATCATGGGAACTATGGTATATGTTTTCCCATTAAACCCTTCCATCAGAGTTTTGGCGACCATGGCCAACCTAGTGTGGATTCTTCCCTTTTTCATTGGGAACACTATTAGCCCTAGAAAGCACAAAATGAACACGAACACTCTGCGGTGGATATGACCTAGTGAAGTGAGGGCGATCTCATCATGGTAAGTGTGGAAAGACTTGCTATGGCCATACCTCTCATACAGATATTCGAAAGGTATGTAGGAGTTCTTTAAACACACTAGGTCAATATTCTTTTTCAACCCCATCATCTTCAAAAATCCTCTGCCCGTACGGTTTTCTGGCACCAAAAGCCCAGGACTGTCCCAATCCAACCCTGCAAGTCCTCTTATTTCCTCTTGGAGCGATGTCATCTGTATGTCACTGAAGCGGAATACAGCTCTTTCACTATCACAGAATAAGGTAGCAGCCTCGATCAATTTGTTGTTTGGTTCAATATATAGCAGGGAGGGCAAGTTACCCAGGTACTTTTTCACATGCTTCTTGTCACTTGAGGAAAGATCCTCCCACCAATCTATCAGCAAAGGAGGGATGTTGCTAACCATACTGAATCTGGGGACCTCGTGCCTCACTTTTTGCAAAACAAAAGGGTTAGACCATACCCCAACCGGACTTGACTATTTATATATTTATGATCAGCATATCGGCATGTAGTTCTCCAAACTAATGCACAAAACGTGGTTGTGTCCGTTGGAATTATGGAAAACCTGATGGATTTTGAATAAGTATTATCTTAAAGGATCATTATGTGGACAACCTATCTGATCTGAATAGGTTTGACCATGATGCATGCACAATTTAAACTGAGTAAAGTTTCTATAGGGTTTTAGACTGATACCCTTAAGTGGACAACTTGAGGGGGAAGCCACGAAACCGTCGACTGCACCGCTGATCGACTGGTTTTACCGCAAATAAGCCTTTTCGAATTTAAGGGTAGTAAATAGGAAGAGCGCAACCACTCATTAAAGCGTTGCTATAGGATTTGAGACGCACAAGTGGAATATGATGTGGAGCATGATTTAGGCAGCAATTAATAACATGTAGGAAAGTATTTTCATGTAGGAAAAGTAAATACATCATTTAAATGATTGAAAGACAGTTACAGGGAAAAGAAAACAAAGAGACAAGTCAGTTTCAGGGCAATAAAGAAATCATAAATGCTTGAAAAATAGGCAATTAAATTCAAATAAGGGAGAAGGGTACGAGATAAGCATGCTTGGACTAATTTGTAAAAGACAAGTTCGTTATGGTAAGAGCCTAAAAGACATCCCTAATAGAGTCGCCATGCTATCGCGCCCCCCTTTTCACTCCCTTTTGATGAGGGAAGAGGTCCGAGTTTCGACATTCACGATGTGTAATGACTCATTTCCTTTTTTGAATTGAGTATTTGAAGAGTCGCCACCTAATGGATTATGGTGCGTTAGGGCACCTAGAGCGATTAAATCTTGGGTTGGTTTGCATTACCAGAGATTAGAGTAAGGGATCGAAGTAACCTCGAGGGGAAGGTATTAGGCACCCCTCTTCGTCCACAACTGTGGGTCCCGACCGTACTTATATTAACAAATTCGTCAATATAAATAGTTGAATCAAATAAATTGCAAGTAAAACACGCTAGATAACTCAAGTAACAAGAAAAAGGTTTGGACAAGTTGTAAAACAAATGTTTAAATAAAGAGTGGATTTGGGTAAGGAGGGGTCCTAGGTTGGTTATCCTATAGAATCACTCCACACAGTGTCCGGTAAATACTCCTCAATTAGGGGATACACATGACATTAACGTGTAGTCATCATATCCCATGTGTACCCTTCCCATCCCCTTATTGGTCATGCAAAGTGAGTGTTTGGTCAATGGTTCCTATTGCGTGCTTCTACCCGTCCCTTCTTAATGGTCCTGGAGGGAGTTAGTACCTCTACCTAGAGGTAGTTCTAGACATACCCCTAAGGTTTAAAAAGGCGAAAATTCTAAGGCGATAGTCAAAATATTTAGAATTTTCACATAATGAGAGAAATTAAGAAGCTCACAGTGTCCTCCTCAAACAAACACAGAAGCAACACGACTCAAACATAGTTAAGGCCTTTATTAGACAATGTCCTAAAGCAGGATATCTAAGTGAATATGCAGAAACAGCCAAAACCTTTATTAGACTCAGATACCCGAGTAGTTGCCTAGGGACTCTTTTTAAAAGTTTGTTAGAATCAGAAGTGTTAAGCGACAGAGACAGTTTCAGAGAAATGCAATTGTTGAAAATTCCCTAAGGCTTTCCTATATGCAGAATACTGGTGTCTATGTTAATGCAGAAAACAAACAGATTTTGAAATAGACTCCTTTAATACCTATAGGCATGATATCTAGTGATGTTGAGGCAATTTGAAAAAGCTTGTTTCAGAAAATGCTTAATACTTAATATGACCAGTTTAAAAATGAACTAGGAGTAATGAGGTTGATTTGTTAGAGTAAATCAAATTATCAGACAGTATTGCGAATAGAGATTCCTATAGGCATGATATCTAGGTGGATTACTGATTGTTAACGATTTGCAGGCATAAAAACATACATAAATACTCGTTGTAACTGAATTCCTATAGGCATGACATCTATGATTGAACTGATTTTAAGACATGATTGTTTCGGACCAATAAGCATAGTTTCTAACATGTCAGAATGCAAACCTTATAGACATGGTTTCTACTTGGGCAAAGCAATAAGATTAAAGAGTGAAACCCTATGAGCATGTTTTTAATTTAGGCAAAACAAACAGATTAAAGAGTAAAACCCTATGAGCATGTTTTCTATTTAGGCAAAACAAACAGATTAAAGAGTAAATCTATGAGCATGTTTTCTATTGAGTGGAGCAGACAGACTTAAAAAAGTAAGGACCTAAGAGCAGGATTTCTACCTGTATTACTCCAGAAAGTATGCATCTACCCACCCTTTTTTACTAGATACACCAAATATCTATTTACAAATTATTACAGGCCAATGAATGAATTACATAGGTAAAATAAAAAGATCAAGAAGCTATTCTATAGGGAGCCTTGAATTAAGCCTAAGTTTCCCAAAGCCTTCAATGGTCTCATAAGCCTCAGTTCCATAGACAAATTACAGTCTAGGTGCATCATAGTTCCCTAAGAGTCTCAAGGACCCCGGGCAGTGCTTACAACTAGACATAGTAACCAAAGAATTGAACAACTGCATAAGGCCAGCCTCAGTATGCTAGAGTTCATAGGGTTCTCAAAAGGATCACAAGGAAATACACATACTAGAGGAGGCAGAACTTATTGACTAACAGTAACGTGAAAGTGAAGGACACAAGTTTAAAAGGATTTTAGCAAGACTGTACTTTAACAAAAGTAATTCAGTAAAGCAAGAGAGGTTGTTTGAAAAAAATATTGGAGTAGTTAACAAAGTCCATACACCTTAGGATAGGATCATATAGAGGTAGTACACAGAACCAAGTGAATTCAGTAGTCACACAGGGGGTCAAGGAGTTTGGGACACATATAAGATTTGGTTGCAAACACATAACCCAACAAAGGTCTTAGGACATGTTTAGACATGCTCAGAAACAGCTGAGACTGGCATAGTCATAGAACCAGTCATGAAGAACGCAAACACATAGAGGGGTGATTGGGATTTGGGGATCTATGGGATATAGGATGGTAAGTATACAGTAAGAGACAATTAGTAAGGCATGCTCAGAAACCACATAAGGGGAATATACTGATAGTGTAGTCTTAATTACAAATTTCACAGCAAGACCACAAATAGAAGCAAACCAGAAACAAGAGAAACTGAAACAATAGGAGAAGCATGTTGTTGTTGGAACTTTAAATTGAAACTAGGAAATACATGTGAAGAGAAGAGTAAGCAGAATAAAAGAACAAGAGAGCACAAATGGTTAGCCTTAGCTTGCAGCTGACTAACAGTAGCAAATAACACAAGAGAGAGAGCAGAGATTTTAAAGTGTAAGAGATAGTTTTTGAAATCAAGTGTTCGTGTTTATGCTAATGAAAGACTAGAGTATTTATAGTTGAAAATAGGTAGTAAAATAAGGTAAGAATTATAGTAGCATGGTAATTAAGGAACTCATAATCAGTTAGTAAGAAATCAAGGCAAGTAGTCCTTAATTTAAGGGAGTTAAGTCAAATGGTAAGAACCATTATATAAGGCAAGAAAGATCAGTACATGATTAATAGGGAAAGAATCAAAATTCAGTAAGCATAGAGTAATCAATTAGGACTAAGTTCAGCAAATTCCAATTAAGGAAAGGATTCAGTCAGAATAAAATACCACAACAAATAAGGTAGGGAATCAGTCACTTTAAATAGAAGAGGTAGAATTTTAGGGTTTTGAAAGAAAATCTTTCAATAAAACCACCAATTAAGGAAATCAGAATCAATCAAGAGGGAGTCATGATTCTATATTTTAAGATATAAATAGAGAAGAACAAACAGACATAGCAAACAGGCAAGGTCAGCCATATCGACAGAAAGAAGCAAGAGATGAACAATCAAGATGAATACAATCACACAGAGGTGATACAAGTAGGCTAAAGACTTAGTAGAAAACCCATTTCAAGCATGGTAACCACAGAAACTTAACAAAAATCAAGTAGTCATGCTAACAAACAGAACTAAACAAAGAAGATATAAGAAATTAGGGCTTTTAACAGAGTCGTGTTGAAAAAGCATTAAGAACATAAAATCAATCAAGATATTCGAGGAAAGAGGTTTAAACATAAAGAAAAATTGGTTTAAATAAATGTAGAAGAAACTCCGAGAAACGCTAATTTTAAAGAAAGTAAAACGGTTTAATGTTGAGGATTTTTCAGAAGAAGTTTGAGAATAGTATAAAACAGAGAAAGAAACAGAATTAAATCGTTAGAAAGAGCACAGATCTGAGAGATATAAACGAAAGTTAGGATTTCAAAGGAAACCCAAATAGAAACGGAAGAACCTGCTATAAGCTTCAAAGATCGTAACATATAAGGTGTGAGTTTGCCCAAAATCACACCAGAGAAGCCATGAACAACCAAAACAGAAACCCTAGATCCAAATAGGCATGGCCAGGGCCATTGAAGGCCTCAGAGATGATGAGCAAGGCGATGGAGGAACCATTGGAGGCTTGGGGTCAAAAGATAGTCGCCGGAGATGACCGGAGAGGGAGGCGGTGGTTGAAGAAGGCTAGGATTAGGTTGAGATAAGAGAGAAGAACAAAGGATTCAAAGTCAGCGTGTTTGGAAAAGGGATTAGGGTTGGCGGGTTGTTTAGAGTTAAAAAAGGAAAGGGCAAATAAGGGTCGTTGATCTTTTAGATCAACAGCCAGGATTCAATGTGGTTTTGGATTGGGTAGGAGTAATTGGGGCCTGGGTCGGGTATTTTAATCCAAAATTGGGCTGGGGATTGGGTCCAATTTGGCTAGAATTGAAAGCCAAATCTGGCTATAAATTAAATAGCCCATTTTCTATTTTAATTTATAATAAATAATAAATAGTTTTCTAAAAATAATTTTTCTATACAAAAATGATTTAAAATATGCAATTAGCAATTTTAAAATATATGGGCCAATTTTACACATATAAAATATAATTATACATTAAAATGGACCAATATTTCAATTATGTGCGATTTAGCTTAAAAAATATTAAATGTAATTATAAAAATGCATAAAATATATATTAGCCATATTTTGGCATAAGTATAGAAATTAGATGAATAAATCATCATAACAATAATTTTGAAAATAATTATTGGGGATTTCATGAATAAAAAATAAGAAAATAAATCAATTTAAATCCTTAAAATTATGGAAAAATCATAAAAACCTTGTGCATGCTTATATATGCATACACACACACACACACACACACACACATATATATATATATATATATATATTCTATTTTGAAGGTATTTATGCATATTTAAAATATATAGGGAAAAATTGGGTATCAATAGTCGTCACGTGTCAAAACCTGATTTCTCGAGAAAAAGGGGCACGACAACATGGTGACTCTGCTTGGGATTTTTAGGCTCTTACCATAGGTGAACTTGGTCTATATTAATTAGTCTCCTCTGATAAGCGTGTCTTCATTATCTTTGCTTTTACATGAATATCCCACTCCCGTTTCCCTTTTATTGCTACTTGTACACCCTTTTCCCCATTTTACCTTTATTTGAACTCACATGCAAATCTCTGCTTAATTTGGTCATAACATACGCTTTCCTTTAGACATTTTTTTAAGAATTCTTATATCATGTCTCTCCCCGCACTCACTCCCTTATTTATTTTATTACAATTTCCATATTGCGCGAAATAACTTTTTCCTTGTTTTTCTTTGTATTTACGTTCATTCAATACTACATTTACTGCTTTCAACATGCAAAAATATTTGACAATGTGTTGTTTTATCTTTGCATAAAGCATGTTCCACATCATATTAAACTCGTGCGTAATTAATACCATAGCGGCACTTGATGAGCGTCTGCGCTCTTCCTAAATCACCCTTTAAATTTGAAAAGGTTTATTTGCTGTAAAACTAGTCGATCAGCGGTGCAGTCGACGGTTTCGTGCCTTTCCCTCTCAAGTTGTCCACTTGAGGGTACCGGTCTAGACACTTTAAGAAATCTCCACTCTAATATTAACTGTGCATGCATCATTTCTAAACCTAGTATGGGTTAAATGTTGTACGCGTAATAACTTGCTAAGGCAAGCCTTGCCCAAAGTCCGCCGGGATTTTCATAATCCCAATGGGCACTATAATGATCTGAGCATTATTTAGAGAAAACATGACAATATGTTGATCATTAATGTGCAAATAGCCAAATACGGAGAGGGAAGGGCTAACTCTATTTGTTTTGCATAAATGAAGCATGAAGTCCCCAGGATCGGCATGGTTCGAAATATCCACCTTTGCTGATGGATTGGTGGGAAAACCTCGCACTAAGTGACAAAAACCATGTGAAAAAAGTCCTTGGGAATTTACCCTCTATGTTAGACATTCAATCAAATAATATAATAATTGAGGCCGCCACCATCATCTGGAATGAGAAGAGAGCCATTTTCCGCTTTGGTGACATAGAAATGACCCCCCCCCCCCTTTTAGAAGAAATAGGAGGTTTAGCTGGGCTCCTATGGGATAGCCCTGGTTTGTTGGTACCGGAAAACCACACTCTTCGAGGTTTCTTGAATATGATAGGTTTGAGGAAAAATGATGATTTCGTCTGTCTGAAGAAGTCTTATATACCATTTGATTTCCTTTATGAACGTTATTGGTACAACAAGTCATATCGCCTTTACCATGATGAGTTTGCCATCACTTCCTTGGGTTGAACTCACCGCCGATTTTTCGTATTCATTGTTTATTTTCTGGGGATGTTGGTATTCCCAATACAAGGGGATAGGATCCACACTCGCCTAGCTATAGTCACTAAGGTTCTAATGGAGGGGATTGAGGGGAAAACTTGCACTATTGTCCCTAAGATTCTGGCTAATATGTACCGGGATTTAGACTATTGCAAGAAGGGGTATAGGCACTTTGAGGGCTATAATCTATTGCTGTAAGCATGGTTGTTGGAATACCTTTAGAGGGGAGAATGCCATCAAGAATTTCCGCGACGACCATGGAATGACCACATAGCCTATCACCATCCTAAAAGAATGACTTTTATCCCAAACAGGTTTGCCCAACCGGAAAACGCTGTGAGTTGGGCACACTTCTTCAGCAATTTGATTTATGACAAAGTACATTCGATGTTTGAGTGGTTCCCTAGCAGTGAATTCATCATCAGGTCGAGAGATACTCCTCATCTAGTATTTAATCAGATTAAGGGGGATTCATCCTATCAAGGTTATGAGACAAGCTGGGAGAAAGCAAGTTATAGCATGAGTTTCCAAAATGGTATAGTACAAGGCAGACTTCCAGGGGAACGCCATTTCATTTAAGTTTGAGGCACAATGTGGCATCAAAAGGTCATTGTGGAGAAAGATACCATCGAGCTTGATCGGTATCATGCCGGCCATGTGCACTTCTATCCATAATGGTTGGTAGATGATATAGCGGGTGATGTCAAGCCAGGGATTCATTTAAAGAATAGGGTTATATACGACGCTGCTGAAGCACAAGTCAAATATAGGATGCTACGTAAAAGGGTCTTCTAGTCTGAATCCAGGCATTTGGAACAACATAAAGTGGACATGGAAGCAATCAATAAGTAGAGAGAAATTGATACTAAGTCGATGGAGAGGTTGGAATATTTAGAGTAGGGGTTGATGGAGCTTGAAAGGAAGATGAGAAATCGGGTTGCAGGCTATCAAAACATGGATGGCAATGAAGGAGGGCTCTTAGCAAGGGCATATATGTTGTTGGACATGCGCGACCTATGGAATCTTATTGATGGAGCAAAGAAGGCCAATCATGGAGAAGGTCCCTCTGTGACCAAATTGATTAGGAATTATGTTTTACTTGCTTTCTAGACTCGTTTTAGGCTTTGGTTGTAATAAAGAAACTCCCATTAGTGGCTCTTTATAATTATTATATTTTTAGTAGAGATTTGATTCATTTATCATATTAATGAAATGACGCACTTATTGGCATCGGTTTTCTCCAAATTTATATGTCGCTTAGGCCTACTTCGGGCACAATAAGGTCCCCAAATTAGGACACGAATATAAAATTCTACAATATGTTTTTAAATACCGCAAATATCCTTTTAATACTCTTCACTGATTTATTCACCTTTTTGTTTACTTGTTTTTGTTGTTTGTTTATTCCTATCCTCTAAGATTGGTTCGTGCATACTGGCATCATCAGGATATCACACTAGATATAGAGGTCCTCCACTTCCTCCTCTTCCAAGCGATCCTAAAAGAAAAGGAAAAGCCAGAATGGATGATACAAGCAATATTAGGTAAGATAATGCTACGCATGAAGAGAACGTCGAGACTTCGGATGGTCGGAGTACTCTGGCACAGAATGACTTGGTTTTGGTTTTACGATTGGAACAGAAGATACTAGAGTTACAAAGGGAACTTGAGCAGCTTCGGAATTTGGAAAACCTTTCCCTTACCCTGAATATCCCCGATGCCAACCAACAAAACATCAAAAGCCCAGCACCTCCCCAGAACACACAAAACCAACAAAATCTTCCTGCACCTCACTAATATGCCACACCTCCTCAAAATCGCAATCCTCCACCAGTACCAACTCCTCCACAATATCATCATCATCTAACCAAGTATCCACAAACCACCACCTACCATACTCCTCAAAATGCACCACAACCTACCCTCTATCCTCAAGACTCAACCAACGACCACCACTACTCCCAAATTCCTAGAGTCCATCAAAGCAACTCAATATACGTGGAGACCTTACCCCACACTCGACAACAGAACCCAAATCCGCTGAGAAGGACATGCTCATCAAGAACATGGCAGAGGAGCTCAAGAAGCTTACTAGTCGAGTCCAAGGTGTTGAAGGTGGTAAAGGTATCGAAGGTATGAATTATGAAGATTTGTGTATCCAGCCGGACATAGAACTACTAGAGGGTTACAAAGCGCCTATGTTCAAAATGTTCGACGGAACAGGTGATCCGAAGGTGAACTTGAGGGCATATTGTGACAAGCTCGTAGGGGTTGGGAAAGATGAAAAGATCTGCATGAAACTGTTTATGAGGAGCCTCACTGGAGATGCCCTGTCCTGGTACATCAGTAAAAACCCAAAGAAATGGGTTAATTGGGTAAGCATGGCGTCAGATTTTATGGATCGGTTCAGTTTCAATACAGAAAATGTGCCAGACGTCTTCTACATTCATAATCTTAAGAAGAAGCCAACGGAAACTTTTTGTGAGTATGCTACTCGAAGGAGGTCGGAAGCTGCAAAGGTAAGTCCAGTGCTGGAAGAAGAATAGATGAATAAGTTCTTCATTAGAGCTGAAGATCCATATTACTATGAGAGGTTGATGGTCATTGAAAACCATAAGTTCTCTAATATCATCAAACTGGGAGAAAGAATAGAGGATGGAATTAAAAGTCAAATGGTGACAAATCTTGAGGCACTGTAGGCCACAAACAAAGACTTGCAATCGAGAGGTATCTCTAAAAAGAAAGAAGTTGGTGAAGTAATGATAGCCCAAGGCCCGAAGTCTCCCCTCACATACCAAACACCACCACCCACATATCAGCCTTCACCTCCCAGATACCAACAACCTATCGCCATTTACCATACCTATAACACCCAACCTGCATATTACCACTCATCACCACCAGCTCTACAAAACTACCAAAAACCCAGACCAAATTTTGATCATAGACTGCCCATAAAATACACTTCTATTACTGAACCCATCGATCAATTGTATGAAAGACTGAAGGCTGTCGGTTATGTCACTCTTATTCCCGCCGTTGCCATGAAAAATTCCTCTCAGTGTGTCAATCCAAACAAGACATATGCCTATCGCTCGGGCATTAAGGGTCATACTATTGATGAATGCCGCACTTTGAAGGATAAGATCCAGATGTTGATTGAAACCAAGGTTATACAACCAAAAGAGGCTGCACCAAATGTCCGTAACAACCCTCTCTCAGATTAGAGAGGCAAAGGGGTAAATGTGATAGAAACTGATGAAGAATGGGATCCGGAAGGATCGATCAGGCTCATTCGTAAAGGGGATGAACCTAAACTATCAACAATTATTCTCACACCTATTGTGGTACAGATTCAGTCACCTGTTGAGGTCGTAGTAGCCGCACCAACTCCGTTTGAGGTTTAAGTAACAACACCCTCAGCCATGCCAAATATGTTTGAGGTGAAAATGACCACACCCTTCACAGTGACGGTAGCACCCACAACGTCGTTTAAATCCAATGCTATGCCATGGGACTATACTGTAAAGGCGAGAAGGAAAGGAAAATGGAAAATGGAAGAAACAGGTGCCAGAAAAGGCGTGACTAGGATCGGTAGGGTTTACACACTCAAGCATTTGGGAGGAACAAGTAAAGAAGCCGCTCCCAATTACCTTATCATTGAAGCCGACCCAGACGATCTTTGGAGAAAGGTGAAAGCGAGAGAATATTCTGTGGTTGATTATCTAAACAAAATCCTAGCTCAGATATCCATTCTATCACTACTACAGAATTCTAAGGCACATAGGAATGCATTGATGAATGTTTTGAACGAAGTTTATGTACCAAACAACATCACTAGCAGAGAAATGGCTAACATGGTGGGACAAGTGTTGGAAAGCCACAAGATCACTTTTCACGAAGACGAGTTGCCACCAGAAGGAATGAGTCACAATAGGGCACTATACATCACAGTGTAGTTTAAGGATAAACTTATCGCCAGGGTCCTGATAGATAGGAGTTTGAGTCTCAACATTTGTCCATTGACTACTTTGAAGAGGTTGGTTAAAGGTTTTCATGAGATACGAGTAGGAACTATGAACGTAAAAGCATTAGACGGGTCCCAAAGGACCACGATCGGGGAAATCAACCTATGTTTGCAGATGGGCCAGACTTGGTTTGATGTTGAATTTCAAGTACTAGGCATATCTGCCACACACAATCTGCTATTGGGACGACCTTGTATACATGACTTTGGGGCAGTGGCCTCCACTCTACACCAGGCCATAAAATTTGAATAGAACCATCAAGAAGTAATAATTCATGGGGATGGGAGTAACCCCATCTACACTAATCAAATTGTACTGGTTATCAAAAATATAAGGAAGTTGGGCGGAGAAACATACCATCGCATCGAGCGAGAAACATACCATCGCATCAAGCGCGTCAATGAAATTGAGAAAGATCAATGGTGGAGTAACAAGATTGAAAGAATACTGTTATGGACAGGGTACAGACCCGGCAAGGGTCACGACAAGAATATCCAAGGAATCACCAAACCAATACAGCTAAAACGCCAAGGCACAACTTTTGGGCTTGGGTATAAATACACCTGGCACGAGAATCAGAATTGGTCGCCACCATGGCATGGTCCTTATTACCCACTTGAGCAGCCAATATTGCGTCTACATCAGATATTTCAATAGACTTACATGATATGGGGATTCAAAGAAGATGAGGCTTAACTGGCCTAAGGAATCTGTTTCTAGATGATGAAGACATGGACTGCAATGCAATAGTTGAGGTTGAGGAGGAGGAGGAAGAGGAGGAGGAGGCGGAAGACCTTACAATTCAAACCGTGGGAAAGGGAGCTGTTCTCAAAAACTGGACTGCTGCATCATCCTAGACTCGTCGAGTTCCTGGATAGCCTGGCTATTAGCATGATCTATTTTTTAAAAGCAATTTTCAACATGACATTTTCAGTATTTTGTTTTAGATGCATTTTGTTTTGAGATAATTGCTCGAGTCATCAAGCCGTACTAGTTTTAATGTTTCAAGATTTATCTAATGCATTACTATTTTAGTATTTATTATTATCCCTTACATTTTCTCTCTACAACATTATAATTACTTATCCTGATGAATCAACGATTGTGACATGTAATGAGATAACGCAACATAAGGATAGTGATTCATAGGAAATAGAAAAAGAAGATATAATCCCTGAGGAAATTGTCAGAGAGGTGGAAAATTTTGAGAACAAGCCTAAGTCAAATTTGGACAAAACCGAGATAGTCAATTTGGGAGACTCTGAAATAGTCAAAGAAACTTGCATAAGCCTTCACCTGTCACCATTAGAAAAAGAAGAGTGCACTCGTTTCCTGAAGGAGTATGAAGATATTTTTTGCATTGTCTTATGATGATATGACCGGTTTGAGCACATCTATAGTAGCTCATAAACTACCTACCGACCTGATGTGTCCGCAAGTAAAGCAGAAACTTAGAAAGTTCAAGCCTGATATGAATCTGAAAATCAAAGAGGAAGTGACCAAGCATATCAAAGCTAAGGTTCTTAGAGTGGTCGACTACCCTACTTGGTTGGCTAACATCGTGCCAGTTCTGAAGAAGGATAGGAAGGTTAGAGTATGTGTCGACTATCGGGATTTAAACAAAGCAAGTCCCAAAGATGATTTCCCATTACCCAATATACACATACTGATCGACAACTATGCCAAGCATGAACTCCAATCCTTATTGGATTGCTTTGCGAGATACCATCAGATCTGGATGGATGAGAAAGATGCTAAAAATAGCCTTTATCACTGCATAGGGGATGTATTGTTATAAAATGATATTGTTTGGCCTGAAGAATGCTAGAGCAACTTATATAAGAGCCATGATGACTATATTCCATGATATGATTCACAAAGAAAAAGAGGTATACGTGGATGACGTCATCATCAAATCCATAAAAAGCACAGATCATATAGCAGACTTAAGGAAGTTCTTTAATCGGCTCTGAAGGTACAATTTGAAACTGAATCCTGCAAAGCGTGCCGTTGGAGTCCCTGTTGGAAAATTGCTATGTTTCATCATCAGTCGCCGAGAGATTGAATTAGATGCTTCAAAGGTCAAAGCTATTAAAGATTTTCCACCTCTGAAGAGCAAGAAAGATGTGATGAGCTTTTTGGGGCGTCTCAATTTCATCAGCCGCTTCATAGCACAATCGACCGTGATCTGTGAGCTAATTTTCAAAATGCTGAAGAAAGATGATGCAATAAGTTGGATTGAAGAATGTCAAAAAGCTTTTGACAGAATCAAGGAGTACCTATCCACACCACCAGTCTTGGTCCAGCCGGAACTCGGTAGACCTCTGCTACTCTATTTGTCTGTACTAGATGGGGCTTTCGGTTGTGTCTTTGGACAACACAATGAGATGGGAAGAAATGAACATGCCATATATTATTTGAGTAAAAAGTTCACAACCTATGAAGCACGGTGTTCTTTGCTTGAACGCTCCTACTGCTCTCTGATGTGGATAGCTCAAGAAATGAGGCATTAATTATTTGCCTACACCACGTATCTCATATCAAGGATGGATCATCTGAAATACATTTTCCAGAAACACATGCCTACAGGGAAACTAGCAAAATGACAGATACGGTTGAGTGAATTTGATATTGTCTATGTTACTCAGAAGGCGTTCAAGGGACAGGCATTAGCAGATCATCTTGTAGAAAATCCTGTATGAGGAGAATACGAACCACTAAAAATGTATTTTCCAGCCAACTCCGTCATATGCAGAATGGTCAAAGAATCACTTACTAAACTGGGGCAGAATTTTGAGGAGGACCCATAAAATTCTAATGCAAAGTAGTCACAATGTCTCTAAAGTGTCATAGTCATTGATTCATCTACTTTACTCGATCTCGTAAATTAATATGTTTTAAAATAACTATATTTCTCAAATGCATGCATATTTTTCAAAAACTTTATCTCCATGTCAGCCAAATATTACTTAGGGTAGCTCAAACAGGATCTCCAGAGCAAAGCAAAACAAAAGCAAGCAGGCGAAGGCATGAACCAACCTTCCCGGCAAAACTCACGATTTTTCTTTGGATGCAGGCACAATGAATATGACAGGAGTATTCGCAAGTATACACGTATCAAAATCACTATCTTCATAATGACAAGGCTGCCAAACGTAAATATGTCTCTAGATAAGAAAATACCCTGCTATTACTCACCATCCTTCCCTTGCATGAGACAAGGCATTATATCCATTTTCCATGAGGCTAAGCCCTGTCTCCTCTTCTTTCATGAGGCCAAGTTCTGCCTCCTCAACTGCATAAGGTTAAGCATTGCCTTCCATTGCATGAGACTAAGCCTTGTCTCCTCTTCTTGCATGAGGCTAAGCCCTGCCTCCTCAACTGCATAAGGCTAAACATTGCCTTCCAGTGCATGAGACTAAGCCCTGTCTTCTCTTCTTGCATGAGGCTAAGCCCTTCCTTCTCAACTACATAAGGCTAAGCACTGCCTTTAATTGCCTGAGACTAAGCCATGTCTCCTTTTATTACATGAGGCTAAGTATTGCCTCCCTAAATTACATAAGGCTAAGCATTGCCATTCATTGCATGAGAGTAAGCACTGTCTCTCTTTCTTGCATGAGCTAAGCATTGCCTACACAATTGCATAAGGCTAAGCTCTGCCTTTCCTTGCCTAGTACCGAATGCTACGCTACTTGAAATTTAGCACTATTTTGCCTTCGGGGGGGGGGGGGGGTAAGCTCTGTCCCAATCTTATGTAAGACTAAGCTCTGTCGAGTTTTGCTTATGTGACCCATCATCATGTCTCTGCATTTCATGGGCCGAAACATCGCCATATTATCCAAAGTCGTCATAGTCCGAAGGAATCATCCTCATAACCTAAAAACACCATGTCATGGAATGAGGATCTCTCAATACTACACTTTATTATTCAAAGGTGTCATGGTTCATAGGCACCATTCTCATGGCCTGCAAATCCCTTATCACATGATTCATGGCCTGGGACATCGTGGTCTAAGGACATCATCCGCACCATCTGAAGACAATCTTCATTGTCCAAAGGGAATTTGCATCATGTTTAAATTCTCGCAATAACCCATATATGTTTTGCATGCATCATATTTTTAGTTTTGTAGGTAATCCAGAAGGTAACTGTTCTTCAAACGGGAGCAATCTTCGCTCCGGTTTTCATTCACAACGTTCACATTTTACAAATGTTTTAAACATAACTGACTCCCATCCATTACTCACTTTTATCTAAGGCTATTCAAATACTTGCTCTATAATACATATGTTACGTTTCAGATTCGAATTCATAACTCTGCACCCGATACTATCCTTTCCAAAAAGAACCCTTTCCGAAACACACGACCATTCCTTTAACAATTCCATCAGTTTCATTCACCGCTGGCTCTAGAACTACACAACGCCGGATTCCTGTAAAACCAAGGATATTTAGTCAACTCAGCAACTAGAGTTCGGCCTCTATATTTTAAATCATCCAACTCGGTCAAAATCGTTCATCATTTCTTTACCGATAATTCTTTCATCATTCCCGGGTAAAGAGGGGAGGATGTTAATACCCAAATTTTCTCTCATATTTTAAATATATATAAATACACTTTACAGCTTGTTTGGATGGTTGTTACACATTGTTTCATAATGTACCGTATCGTACTGTATTGTATTGTACTATATCGTTTAATAAATACAATGTTTGGATAGATTGTGTCATTTGCCATTATTTCATGATATCACGCACCAGTATTATGAAGAATAAACTTGTAATATTATAAAGAAAAATTATGATGCAAGGTAAAATTACTATATAAAAAGATAGGGTAAATGATAAAATAAAATAATTTAATAATAATAAATGGTGAGATTGAGAGAAAAAGATAAGGTAACGACGCGACCACACCAAATCGGTCGTTACATAAAGTGGCACATTTCGTCGTTATGTAACGACGAATTTAACGATACGCTACAATAAAATTTAAGTAACAAGCAAAATAAATATGATATTTATAGTAACAATAGGATACGATACAATGCGTAACAACCATCCAAACGAGCTGTTAAAAAAGTGCATATGCATCATCATTTGGTTTATTAGCATAGCATTTTTCATGATTTATAAAGACTCTAAATCAATTTATTTTCGCGTCTCATTATATAAATATTCAATAACTATCCTGCAAATTATTTTTTATGATGGTTTAATCATCTAAACTTATCATTTATACAAACATGATATTTAAATATTTTTAGTGTATTTTTTATAATTACATTTACATTTTAGGGCTAATTGCACATTTTTGCAATAATAGCCCAAATTAATATATAATTATATTATTTATGCAAAAAATTACTTTTTGTATTTTTATAATTTTAATTAATTATTTTTAATGGTTTTAGTGCACAAATGATACTTTTTCTATATTAATTAATTACTTTTATAAATTATTTATTTATTAAACATTGGGTATTTAAATCTGACCCAAACCTTACCTTATTTTCGGACCTAGACTACCTAGTCCCAGCCAAATAAAATCTGATCCTGAACCAAATAACCCCCAACCCAACCAATTAAACCAACTCGACCCAAGACCCCCAATTAGTCGTGGTCGTTGATCTTTGATATCAACGGCCCATATTACTCCTTCCCTTTTAATTACCCTAACACTCCCCTAACCCTAATCACTCTTCACCACCTGCCACCTTTGAATTCTCTCAAACTTCCCTCTTCTCTCTACCTAAACACTAGTCGTCTTACCCCCAAATCCCTCTGCTAAACCCACTGGACATAGGATTATACGGCTATTTTTTTCCATATCTGACCCCCCCCCGGTACTGGATCATTCTCTATACTGCTTGCCTAAACATGGCAAACGGATTTCACCAGAATTGAACCAAAATCAATTCAAATTCTTGACCTTTTTACTATTCCGTCTATGTTCATTCTTATTCTATTAAGGGTATGGATCTTTTTGTATCTCTGTTGATTCTTACTTACTCTAAAATTAGGGTTTCAGATCTCTTTTAGATCGAACCAAAACTGGTTCAATTCTTTAATTTTAAGTGATATTTATGTCTGTATTCATCTTATTCTATGCAACGCTTGATTTTTTTATTTTTGAATATGCCGATTTGTGTACTTTCCCTAAAATAAGGGTTTTGAAATTTCTCTCTTTTCCTTACTGATTCCGATTGCATGTGATGTTCTTTCCTTTTTAGTGTATAACTGATGATTTTCCTTGTTTGGGTGTTCGATTTCTACTGCTATATAAACCTCACCCCATTCCCCTTTGAAACAGACTAGAATCCTTAAGAAAATCCCTAAAACTGAACTTACTACTCTTTGTTCTCTCATACTCTTGTTCTATATTCTGATTCTTGGCCCGCTGAAACCAAGGACCAAAATTCTGATTTTTTATACTGCAGACTTTGCTCTTTCTTGTTTTTTTTTTGCTTACCTGGTAAATTAATGAACCCTTTGCAATTTCTTTCCTATGTATCTATAACTTGCATATGTTTTTACTTTTGAAATTCATAGCTTAATGTGTTTTCTGGCTTGTTCTCGTATGCAATTCTGACTGTCTTACTTCAATGTTAGGACTTTCTAATCTAAATTCCATTACATTAGCAGTTTGAGACATGCTTTGACCTAAGTTAACTAAGTTATCTTTAAGTTTGCCTAGCCTATGTGTTACTAATGTTTAGAACCTTTGCAATTTAGCCATCTCTTTAGTGTTTAAATTGCCTATTAACCATGTTAATCGAACATGCTTTCATATCCCCTTGTATGGATTAGTTGATTGAACATGAATGTATTCACTAAGTATCTAGCATAAGTTTGTCTCTGAACTTGCTGTGATGATATGCAACATGTTTGATCCTATATGCTTCTACCATGTCTTCCCAGTAGTTGCCTTAATTTGTTCTCATTCTGTTAAGTTTTGTTGCCAATTAATATGATCCTTTCTTGTGACACTAGCATCTATACTTAACATAATTTGAACCTTTTTCTTACTTTTAGTCTGTGTACATCATTCTTTCTGTCTTGTTAATATATGCATTATGTGCTGAACTTGTTTTTCTGAAACTTTATTCAGTCTGTTCCTAAAAACTAAGCATGTCCTATTACATGTCCCATGTGCTCAACTTGAATCTGTTTGTATCCCTCAGTGTTATCCCTTAACTAGTCTATTCCCTTACTTCCTGGTCTCTTTGAGTTCTTATTCTTAGTCGACTGAAAGCCAAGGCTACTTAGGTTCTATCCTTTGACCTCCCTAGTGTGAGCACTTCTCGGGTTCAATTGATATCCTTGTGAACTATGACACACTAGGACTTGGTCCTTAGTCATTTTCTAAATTATTTCTGTCAGCCTCCCTAGTGTGAGCACTGCCCAGGGTTCTTCAATTCCTTTAGAACTCTAACTTACTAGGATCTTGGTTCTATATGCTCAACTCTGTTTTCTACCTAATGGGTGAATTAATTGGTTTATGGCTGCCTTGTGTCAATGAAGATGTAATTTCTAGGCTGTTATGAACCATGGGAATGAAGGCCTGGCCTGGCTAGGTGTATCTTTGGGTCTGTTTTAGGCTTATTATAGTTATTTATTTTTGTAATTTAGACCATTAATTTGGGTCTGTAATAATGTTGTAATAACAACTGAGGTATTAGTAAATTGGGAAAAATGGGCTTTTCTTAATGCTTGCATTAAAATGGGTAGAGATCCTGCCAATAGGTGCTCTACTTTGCTCAAATGTGTTATTATGCTCAAATGTGTTTAGTTACTATGCGTTAGAAATCCTTCCTATAGGTTCTCTACTTTGCTTAAATATGTTATGCTTTTACCTTTAAGAAATCATGCATATAGGATATTAAATGACTAATATCTCAATGTGCACATGCATTAGGTTGTGTAGGATTCTGTTAATTTACATGATACTTAATTCGTAATTTAGATACCATGCCTATAGGATCTAAAATCAGTCTCGATCATGACTATAGAAATCCTACCTACATGGTCTACAATCAGTTTTCATTATTACCCTGCTCGTTTTTTTCAAGTGCTAAAGTCGAATTTTCAACACTGTGCTAATTATCATTATTAGAAACCATGCCTATAGGACTCGACTAAGCAGTTCTGAACATATTCTTGTGATTACCATTGTTAGTTACTACGTGAATCACCTAGATATTATACCTATAGACTTAATCTCTTATACGTATAATCAGTAGGCAACTGTGTAGTCTTTTAAATCGTATTACGAAATTGGCTTCTATTTATAAAACTGTCTACCCATTAAAATCTATAGTCACATAGAGATCATGCCTATAAGATTCAATAACTTTGATTAGTCTAACTCTGCAACTGTCAAATGCTCAATATTTTTGCGTGCATTCATCATCAAAGTGTGGAGACTAACTTGCACCCTTAACTGCTTTTATATGAAGTCCAACTTGTTTTGCATGTCGATCAGTATTATCATTTTGAGCAGCCTAAGTTGAAGTCTATAACTACCTAAATTGAGGTCCAAGGCCTCCTGGACAATAGGTATGGGACGGGTAGTGCACGCATAAGGCACGGTTTAGAACCCAACTCGTGCGGTTTAGGTAACAACTTAAAGATAGTAATCGGGTAGCAGAGATGATAGTCTGTGCCCGCTGAATAATATGAGTAACACCCCATCTTGAGGGAGTTATGAAGTATTATTTATGTTGCACGGGGTGATTCTTTAGGCTAAAAAATTTAGGACCCCCAACCTTGTCTTTCAATCAATTATTTGTGTTTAATAATGAACTTCCCAAATTCCTTATTTTCTTATCTTTGATCACATCTACTAATTCATATAATTGAGTTCGATTGGGATCCACAGTTGTGGACCTCGAAGAGTGCTTAACACCTTCTTTTTGAGGTAATTTCGAGCCCTTACCCGATCTTTGGTGATGCAAACTAGTCAAACTGAGTTAACTGCAAAATAGGTTCCCCGACGCACCTCAAACCCATTAGGTGGCAACTCTCTCTTTTAACACCCTCCCTTTAAAAGAGTCGTCACGTGTCGAAACCCGATTTTGCGAGAAAAAGGGGCGCGACAAAATGAATATAAGCCTTTTGAGTTACCTTCAACAATAACAGAGGTATGTACAATTAGCCACAACCATCTCATTTATGCTTTGTGGGGCTAACAGAAGTAGTACAAGAGAAGGATGGATATCAAGATCCGACTGTGGTTAGAGTGAAATAAAATGGTGGATGGATTTTTTGCGGTAGTTGACATTTCCGAAGGATATTGCAAATGTGATAATAGATCTCCTTGTGAAACACCCAAATGGTGCACTCTAAAGTAGTACAACCAGATATGAGTACTACAAACATAGGCACTGGAAGCCTAGAAGGGATAAATATTACCTTAGTGTGGCTGCCATCCCTAGTAGGGAGAGGATGTTAGGCAACCCGAAGAGCTAGTGGATGAAGCAAAGGGGTGCTAAAAGCAAAAGAATGTCTTGTTGAAATTTTCAGAATAAGGTGATAGATAGAAATATTAGCAGATAGATAATGAAACACTATGAGTAAGATGTGATGCATGGGTGACAACGGTAGATAATAAAAATGGCAGTATTACAGAGTCAATAGTCAAATGAAGGAAACAACTAGATGTGATAGGCCTTGAGACAACAAAAGAGTATAGGCCATAAAGTCATATCCTCATTTCGAGAAATAAGTTCGTGACTCTAACGTGATTAACAGAATGAAAAGCTAGACCCTATAGTAATAGAAATCAGTATGGACTGGTGAACAAGATAAACTAAAAATGAATTAGGGACTGAGTAATTTAATAATAGTCGGCATCATGGGAATTTCAGAGATTGCGTTTCAGTGATAATAGAATGAATGACAGAAGAATAACCTTTAAAGGTCATTCAGGAAGACGCTTCTTTAAAACAAGCAATGTGAGCAAAGTTAAGCTCAAGGGACTGTATGAGCCAGTTACACTAAGTGTCACCCTCGCGAGTAAGGAATTTCGTTATTCTTGGAACAGAAGGATTACCGCAAGGCGAGTAAGGGTCATCGATGATGTGAAAATACGCCAAAGATGAAGAGGTAAAACATCCATAGGACGATCGTCGTAGCTCTAAATCTTAGTACTCCCCGAAAGGGGGGAATATGAAGTGAAGTGGCATTAAGTCAGAATTTAGTGGTTCTAGTAACCATAGAATGGTAAAGGAAGAATGCGACAAAAATGAGAAAGGGATGAGATTACACTTATTCAAATCCTATGTATATTCTACGATTCTAGAACATTACACACGCACGACGTCAAGGAGAGGAAGTAAGGGTTCCCGCCTGAGATGTTATTGATAAATAAGGAGCTAGTGCGAGAGGTGAGTTAAGACAAAGGAAATAAACCAAGAAAAATTACGCGGAATATTGATATGAGAAGGTGCCAACGAATAGTTATTAGTTGATTCAGGAAGAGGGCCAGCGAGTAGTTATTACTTGATTCAGGAAGAGCCTAGTTATGGGTAGACCAGAGGTTACAGACAAATCAACAGATCATGCTAGACAAATATTGTAAAACCCAATATAGTAAATTCATCCTAGCAGTTATGACATTGTAATATTTGAAATATATTCAGATAGTAGTTGGGATAGATAAAGGTACCGTATGTGTAATACGGAAATAAAAGAGAGTGCCATTGTGAAGACAATTAAAACTTTAGTTCAGAAGCAACTATACGAGCATATGAGCGTGGAGGTAAGTAACTACGGATAATTATAGGTGAGTACAAACATCAAAAATTCTATCAGGAATATGATGTAATAATATCACAAATTTACAAGAGTCAGAGGGTCCTTCCTAAGTACTACAAGGAAAGACTAGCTGAGAAAGTAAGGAAGAAGGCTTCAACCTAAGCTCAGTGACTTAAAGAGGAAATGGTCTTATAAAAATAGTCTCACAACAACATTGTATGCACTCCCTAGGAAAGTGGCACCTACCGTGGTTAATGAACGGGAAGTAAAATCAGAAGTGATATTCAAGATCATATAAGTTGTATGGAATTCCAATATGTGTGGGCACTAAGGTAAGCTAAGTATGCACGTAACAAGGGGATAGGAAGACCAGGAAAAGTAATTGCTCACATTTAAAGAAAAATGAGACGGAATGAAAGAAATTATTTGATCAATGATCCAGAGTTAGCTACATTATAAACACAATCAAGATTTTGGAGTATTATCCATGCAGCATATATTTTGACAATCATATAGCCGTAGAAACTCCGATATAAGTTAAAAGAAAGAATTGAGTCCATGTCATAGACAAAAGATTGAGTTATTAGAAGATTATATCAAGGATATTCCATAGCATCCATGGAGGGCTAAGTAATAACTAATATCATGAGCCGGGGATCGGAAGATAGCTCAATCCTACATAAAGGCTGATTAGAAGGAAGAGGAAACTAAAGAGTTACATCAACTAACTAAAGCAGGAGTCTGATTATTGGGTCCGGATGATTATAGAAATCATGATTAAGAACATATAAGAATCACTCTTGATATCAAAGGTACAAGAGAGACAGTACAGTAGCCATATTTTATAATGGCTCTACGATAAAGCCAGTTAGAAGAGTACCAGCCTCACAAGAAGTCAGTATGAAGCTCCCACCAGATTGTGTATGCACCAGATGTGCGAGTATGATAATAGAGCTTCAAGTTGTGGATGTGAATTATACCTACGTGGAAAGGAGGTCATAAAAGAGATAGAAGATATGATGCGAGATTTTAATGTAAGTAAGTAAAGGTGAACAACATACGAGATACTCGGGTGCAAAAGGTTGTGAATAATCCATACTTTATATAAAGGGCTAGAAGCATTGGGATTCAGTATCCAAGAATGATAGCGGTGTCATTAGTGGCATATCTTGCAGCCTATGGTTTCTAGGTATCGGAGGTCTAGTTAAAAGAGTAAAGAAGAGTTTGAGACAATGTAATATCTCGCTTGATGTTCCAGTAATAACATAAGGAAATCTATGGAGCAACATAGTTGAATAAAGGTTGGGAGTAGTATAAATGGATACGTGTAAATCGCAAGCTAAAGTATTGTAGAGCGACAAGGTTTGAGGAAGACATGAGTAAGGACAAGGAAAGGCAAGTGAAAAGCTGAAGAGAATGGATAAGTCCTCGGGGTTAGGCCCATGAAAACAAGAGAGCTAATGATTTCTCTAAGTTATAGAAAGTTCACTATAGCCTGAATAAACTCAAAGGAGTCTAAGACTAATAACATTTAGAAAAGATAGTAGTAGAATGAGGGTGTAATTGTGAAAGATAAAGGGTGATGTTTGGGCCTTCAATTGAGTAATAATTTGAAGAAAAAAAGGGGATTTCATGAATTATACGGCTTTTAAATACCCACGTAAGATGAATCACATTGAGATACTATGAAATACAATTATAGAACTATAGTATTGCCCCCAGGTGGATCAGTCTAATAATTTCAGATGTTCCCCAATGAGACGTGGGCCCTAGCGACAGTATTCATAGAAGATCAAGTTATCAGTGGTAGATTATAGATCAATATTGAGGTTAATCAACAATGGATGGATAAAAATTATAAAGTATGAGATAAGATTAGGCTGTCATTCTTAAGATGAATAGTAATGGGGAAGCATTAAAGGACTTAGATTTATACATATAGGATAAGCAACAAAAGTAACCTAGAGTTTGGTAGCAGACCTAAGTAACAGTAAATCAAAGTAAGAGTTATAGTATAGTATGAACTGCCTATATGCAGTAAAGTCATATAGATAGGAACCGAGTCTATGAAATAAGATATAGCAATAGTCGTTAGTTCAACAAAGTACCGAGCGAAGATTCAGTATATCTATAGGTTCCCAGAGGGATAACTTGTCATAGTTATGAATATGTTCACAAAGTGAGACCTAGAGATTGGCTAAGATATGGAGAGAAGAATCGCGTAGGCACACATGCAAGGAAAAAGTCACACAGGCTGCATGACAGAAGGTAGCAATAGTTACGAAATTAGAAGAATTTCGACCATAAGTTGTGGTGTGAGAAAGAAGCCTAAAGGGGGGAATGCCTTGGCCTTTGAATTTATTCGCAGAACAATTACCTAGATGATAAGGACAGTAGTAAAACCATTCATGAGAGCTGTTCAATTATGAAAATGATAAGTGCATCAGTCAACATTCGAGGGTGAATGTTCCAAAGGGGGGAATGATGTTACACCTCATATTTTCATACGTGAAAGTACGCCATAAGTAAATTGATATAAGCTCGAAAATGAGATGTTACATCCCCCATTTTCGGACGTTAAAGTTTGGTCACAAGTTAATCGACGTAAGCTCGGGAATGAGATTATTTTTGAGGTTATAAGTATTATGCTATTTCAAACAAGTGAATTTCGTCAGAATTTGTCAATTTGGGATAAAATACGGTCTGATCTATAATACCTTGTATGTATGGACTAGTGTCATACATGGTACCACATGATCATGATAGTAAGATATATAAAGTGCGAGTAGTATATTAAGTAATTTGAAATAATTCTTAATTATATGGATAATTGGGTAATTATTAACTTTTAGTGGGAGATTAACTAATTAATCAAGATCTTTGGATACATTTAAAGAGCCCCACATGGCAGCAAGTGATAAAGGCTTAGAAATCAAATTGTGACTCCTACTCCATGTAGTAAGATGTCACATTAAGAGAGATAGGTGGCTTAGTCATCTTATAAAGTGGGGCCCACACCAACAAGACATAAAAATCTCTTTTAATTCACAAAATGATACATCTCCCTACATCATTAAAATGAGAAATTATGGTGCTAAGTAATGGAGGAAAAGCTTCAAGCAAAGATCATATTTTTCAATAGTAACGTGAGTTACTTCATCAAAGTCATAGAATACTACAAAGTAACAGATGTTATTCAAGGATTTATATGATCCCTTACAGTGCTTAGCAACGTGAGAATTGCGATTTTAAGGGAGTACGGTGCAATCTTTCTCAATAATATCATACGGATTTTTTTCTTACTTCGATCTTGCCATCACATGTTTTGTCGCAATTGTCATGTGTTAGAGGGAATGACCAGAGAACCGGCTATCCTTTCTTTCTTTTTGGTGTTATCCATATGATACAAACAAAACGAGAAAATACACAACTTTCATAAATAACTCTATTCATAGAAGTGCTAGGGGTGCCTATGTTCTTGAATTCCTATGTGTCTTATTATTACATCTTCTATTTATGGGTCTCAGAAATATGTAAGTTGAATAAGTTTACTTCATGATATTACTCGAAGGCATAATAGTCTTATGACACTCCGAATGATTTTATTGACGTACTTCTCATGTATTGCATTCATTTATACATGTACATTGACCCATGGCCAGATGGCGTTATATATATATATATATATATATATATATATATATATATATGTATATGGGATATGGGAAAAGGTTACGGCGTTATATACGCACCACCACCTGATCAGCCAGTATACATTTATGATTTTGCCCATAATGCCCGAGAAGATATGATGTGATGCCCTCAGAGGCTTGACGATGTTATGAACACATGTACCTATACATGACATGACATTCATACGCATATGCATGACACTATAAGTATTTCATGATTTACAGGGTTATCCCGACTTGCAGGTTGAGTCAATTGCTCCATGTTTCTTTCATATCTTTTATATACTTATTTATGTGCCTTATGTACTCAGTACATTATTCGTACTAATATCCTTTTGTTGGGGACACTTCATTCATGCCTGCAAGTATAGACAATTAGTTTGACGAGCCCTCATAGTAGACAAGGTTAGCATTCAGTGAAGGATCGGTAAGAGTCCACCTCATTCGGAGTGCAGCCGAGTCTATGAGTCATCGTATCAGAATTTTGCTACAGACTTATGGGTAGGCCGGTACCATATCCCATTTTGTGTCAAATACTCTTAGAGGCTTTGTTGACATATGTAATGACCCGACTGGTGGTTTTGAGTATCTGCACTTTGCTCGGTATTTTGAGGGCTCGAGTATCTCCGCATGATGTAATATGACTTGCGTAAATCGTCGGTATTAATTTTCGAGTTATCCGAAATTGATTTGGAAGAATGAACTTCGAGAGTTGAGTACTAAGTTGGAATAGTTGAATATGTTTGACTTGTCGGCATTTGACCTCGGAATGGAGTTTTTTCAGTTCTGTTAGCTTCATTGGGTGATTTTGGACTTAGGAGCACGTACGGATTGTGATTTGGAGGTCCGTAGTTGAATTTGGCTCGAAATGGCGAAAGTTGGATTTTTGAGAAGTTTGACCAGGAGTGGACTTTTGATATCTAGGTTGGATTTCAATTTCAAAAGATGGAATATGTCGATAGTGTCAAATGTGACTTGTCTGTAAAATTTGTGGTCAATCAGAGGTGATTTGGTAGGTTTCGGTATCAATTGTAGAAGTTGAAGTTTCAAAGTTCATTGATTTTGACTTGAGGTGTGATTCATCATTACAGGTAGTCATGCATGATTTGATGCTTCGAGTAGGTTATTCTTGTTATATGGAACTTGTCTGCAAAATTTGGCGCCATTCGGAGTTGGTTTGATATAGTTCGGACTTGCGGTTGCGATTCTAGAAGTTCTTGAAGTTTCAAAGTTCATTGATTTTGACTTGAGGTGTGATTCATCATTCCAGGTAGTCATGCATGATTTGATGCTTTGAGTAGGTTCTTCTTGTTATATGGAACTTGTCTGCAAAATTTGGCGCCATTCGGAGTTGGTTTGATATAGTTCAGACTTGCGGTTGCGATTCTAGAAGTTTTTGAAGTTTAAGTTTGATTTTCATGCATTTTGGCGTCCGATTCGTTGTTTTAGAAGTTATTGGATGATTTGAGTGCGCGAACAAATTCGTGTTGTGTTTTTAGAATTGTGTGCATGTTTGGTTTGGAGCCCCGAGGGCTCAGATGAGTTTAGGAATGATTTTTCATAGCTTTTGATTGCTGGTACTGGTATCATCGCACTTGCGATGTATTGGTCACAAATGCGACAGTCGTAATTGAGAAGTAGCCATCGCAATTGCAATGTTTGTGCTGCTGGGCAGAGTTTGCATTTACCAACGACTTTGCCGCATTTGCGAAAGTCCTGCCACCGCATTTGCGAAGTATGAGTCGCAACTGCGACCTAAGCAGTAGGCCTTCCAGCTCGCATTTGCGATATAGTGTTCGCATTTACGAGGGTCGCATTTCCAAACCCCCTATCACAAATGCGACAATCTGCAACATGCTAAGTGCTGAGAATCCCGAGTTTTGCTCTATTTTTCATATTTTTGAACCCTAGCTTCTAGGTGGGGCGATTTTGAGAGAGGATTTTCATGCCAAATCATTGGATAAGTATCTTTAATCAATTTCCAACTATATTTCATGATTTTATAAAATATTTAACATCAAATTCATAGGAAAACCATGGAATAATTTGGGGGATTTTGTCAAAGTTTTGAAAAATAAAAATTTGAGATTTTGGAGTCGAATAAGACTAGGATTTGAAAACAAAATACATATTTGGACTCGTGGGGCTATGGATAGTCAAGACCTACCTTTTGACTTGGGTTTCGAGGTGCGAGCCCGGAGAGTTGACTTTTTTATAGCTCAAATGTATGGAACTCCAAAGTATACTCTGCATTAATATAAAGTTGTAATTTATGCTGCAACACTAACAAATTAAACGTTTTGCTGAATAAAGTATTACGTAATAGAATTAAATACATCAGTAAGGTGCTTACTTTTGGAGAATTCCAACAATGGGTTAGAGTGAGAAGCTCTCCCCTCTCTCTAATATTTCTAAACCATTTCCTAAGACCCTTCCAACATTGCCAACCTTCAAATCCAAATGACCACCTGCACAACAAACTACCCAAGCAAAAGAATAACTCCTACTCCCACTCCAGAATCAATATCCATGGAAGGGCTAACCACCCCCAGCCCTAGAAACTACCTAGAATAGAACCCTAACAAACATGGAGATTATCCCAGTTCACCCTAACAACCTCACAAGCGCGATGAACTGCCCTAACACCAGCAACACAAAGAAAATATCCTTTCTGGACACCCTAAAATCGAACCAAAACTGTGACCAAGAAAGTAACCAAATCATAGTGCAACGTAACATAGACCTATACGAACCTGAGAATGAGAACAAGAACTACCCAGGTCCTGAGCTCTTTATCCCAATCACTTCATCTGACGAGGAACGACTCTACAAGAATTGGACCAATGCCCTCATCGTTAAAATGTTTGGTAGACGAGTGGGGTACCATTTCCATCAAAAGAAACTGCATACAATATGGAAACCTACGGAGACTCTATCTCTTTTTGATCTAGGAAGTGACTAGTACTTAATAAAATTTACAAAAGATGAAAATTGTAGGAAAGCTCTACATGAAGGCTCGTGGTTCATTGGCAACCAATTTCCAACGGTTAGAAAATAGGAGCCCAGAATTGTAGCTTCAAAAGCTGCCTTGACATACTCAGCTATTTAGGCAAGGCTCCTGGAACATCCTACAGAATTCTATGACTATGACATATTGCAAAAAATTTGGACAACTAATATGAATAGACGCTTCCACAAAATCTGCGATGCGAGGAAAATATGCCCATCTCTGCATCTTAGTTCCCATGGAAAAATCACTCAAAACCTACATTGTTATTAGAAAACATATATAAAACATTGCATATGAAGGTTTTTGTTACGCCCCACAATATTACGTCAATATTACGTCCTGCAATATTATATTACGACGATGTTATGCTCTGCAGTAATATGTTACGATAGTGTTACCCTCTGCAGTAATATATTACGATTGATGTTACGTCCTGTAGTATTAAGTTATTATAGTGTTGTACCCGATAGTATTACATTACTGTGATATTACGCTTCACAGTAATATGTTACGATGATGTTGCACCCTGCAGTATTTTACATTAAATTTGTCGTAAGGTAATTAACATCAGTTTGGGTCGTGACAAAAGTGGTATCAAAGTAGTTCTGTCCTAGGAAGTCCACAAGTCGTGTCTAGTAGAGTCTTGTTTATGGGTGTGTCATGCACCACACTTATAAGCAGGAGGCTATAGGGCATTTAGGATTGTCACTCTTTCTTCTTACTCTTGATCGTGTAGTAGAGCTCACTTATAAGAATCCAAGTTCCAAAATTCTATTTTATTTGTAATAAGATGATGCCTGCATCCGGAAAGAAGGTTGGAAAGAGAGATAGCTGTGGAAGAGCTGAGCCAGAGGAATTGCATTTTTGTATGATGCCTACGATAAGTAAATATGAGGTCTTTAGCAGATCATGGGTGTATTGAAAGGTGTAAGCTTCCTGATAAAAAGCCTTAAGGCAAGAATGTCTATCCATCTTTATGGTGAAGTACAATGAGAGATTAAGATGATAAGTACAAGTTTTAGCAAGTAAAAGGAGCAAGGTGAAAAAGGGTACGAGGTACCCAGCTAATGAAGGTTAACAACATTTATAGTTGAGGCAGAGGAACATAAGGTTTTTGAGTTATATTCAATAGTAACAGAGGTATATACAATTGGTCGCACTCCTTCCAAATATGCCCTATGGGGGTTAACAAAAGTAGTATAAGAAGATATGATGGATGAACTGATTGCGTCAGTTGACATTTCCGAAGGATATTGCAAATGTGATAATAGATCTCTTTATGAGACACCTAGATGGTACACTCTAAAATAGTGCAGCCAGATATGAGTACTACAAAGACACGCACTATAAGCCTTGAAGGGATAAATATTACCTTAGTGTGGCTCGCGTCCGTATTAAAGCTAGAACGTTCAGCAACTTGAAGAGCCACTGGATGGAGCAAAGGAAAGCTAAAGCGAAAGAATGTCGTATTGAAGTTTTCACAAGAAAAGGGATATACAGGAATAATAGCAGAGTAATGAGAAGAGAGATAATGAAGCGTTATGAATAAAGTGTGACACATGGATGAAAATGGTAGAGTGTTATACAACCTATAGTCAAATGAAGGAAGAGATGAAAGGTTATGAACCTTAAGACAACAAAAGAATATGGGCCATAAGGTTATATCCTCATTTCTAGAAATAAGTTTGTGACTCCAACACGACTACCAGAAGGGAGAGTTAATCCCTAAAGTAATAGAAATCAGTATGGGCTGGTAAACAAGATAAACTAAACATGAATTAGGGGCGAAGTGATTTGATAATAGTCAGCAACATGAGAATTTTAGGTTTGCGTTACGGAAATGATAGAATAAACAACAAAAGAAGATTCACGATGAATTTAGAGAATAGTCATCCAGTGAAACGCTTCCGTAGAGCAAGCAATGTGAGCAAAGTTAAGCTTAAGAGATTATATGTGCCAGTTACGTTAACTGTCACCCTAGTGAGTAAGGAAATTTGTCATCCTTGGTACAGAAGAATTGCTGCAAGGCGAGTAAGGATCATCGATGATGTGAGAAGATGCCAATGTTGAAGAGGTAAAACATCTACAAGTAGATCGTCGTAGTGCTAAATCTTAGTACACCCCTAAAGGGGGAATATGAATGTTACGCCCCGCAATATTACGTCAATATTACGTCTCATAGTATTACATTACGGTGATATTACGCTTCACAGTAATAAGTTACGACGATGTTGCACCCTACAGTATTTTATGTTAAATTTGTCGTAAGGTAATTGACATTAGTCCAAGAAACAGATTATTTGGGGATTATAAAGATTATGCTATTTCACAAGTAATTAGTAAATTCATGAAGGTGAAAAGAGGGAGCAAGTCTAAGAAATGAATTTCGTTGAAGTTTGTCATTTTGGGATAAAATACGCCCCGAGCTAAAATCCCGGTATTTATGGACTAGTGCCATACAAGGTACTACATGGCCATGATAGAAAGGTGTATAAGGTACGTGAAAAGTGAGTAATATTTTAAGTAATTTGAGAAAGTTCTTAATTTTGCGGGTAATTGGTTAATTACTGGGTAACGGGATATTACCTAAATACCTAATAAGTGGAAAATTATTAATATTTCCCACCCCACCCCACGTGGCAGCCTCCTTTTTAATTTTGGATGACTCATTAGTCATTTCGTATAGGTGGCATATTAAGGATCTTGGAGTAGTTCAATAGGATGATTACAAAAAAATTAGTTGTTGTCAAATATACTAGCTCTATATATTTGTTCTTTAACACACTGCCAAGAGGAATCAAAAAGCAAATCTATGAGACCAAATCCTTTTCTCAAAAAGATGATGTTTGGAATATAAGGTTCATGAAGAAACTGGGATATACATATTTTAGGCAAAGTATTTGGTGCAGCTATGCAAAAATCTTAGTAGGGGTGGTTAATTTTTGTGTTTGAGTTGCTTGGAAGATGCTTAAATGTCTCTTATTTATGGAAAGTTTTGATCTTGGAGTAGTTTGTGTGAGTTTCTAGTTGGAAGTTACTAGAGAATGTGTCAATTGGGTTGGTGTTAAAGTATCAATTCTTGACGTCAAGTTTAGAAACCTACTGGAATGCAAGGTTTTGGTCTAATGGTAAGGTTATTATGAATCTCACTCTTTGAAGAATATATGACTATTATTAATGATATGGGTTCAAGTATATCTAATCCATTCAAGAAAGCACATGATTTTGCACTTTGGTTATGGAGTGCTCATAACGAAGTTAATGACAGACTAATGAAAGATGAAGTATCACTAAGAACAAGTATGTTAAGGCTATCCCTTCTATTCTTTTGGCATGATCCATACGATACGAACGAAACGTGCAAATGCACAAATTCTATAAATGACTCTATTCATAGAAGTATTAGAAGTGCCTATGTTCTTGAATCTCCATATGTCTTATTATTCCATCGTCTGTTCATAGGTCTCAGAAAATACGTAAAATAATTTTATGATATTAATCAGAGGTATAATGGTCTTATGACATACCAAGAGATTTTATTATCGTAATTCATATGCATTTCATGTATTTATACATGTACATTGACCCATGACTCATACGGCATTATATACACGTATATATGTATGTATATATATGTATATGGGATATGGGAAAGGTTATGGCGTTATATACTCACCACCACCTGATCAGCTGGTATATGATGATGATGTTGCCCACAGTGGCTGAAATATAATTCAAACGGCGTTATATACGCGTATATATGTAAATATGATTCAAACAGCGTTATATACGCGTATATATGTAAATGGGATATGGGAAAGGTTATGGTGTTATATACGCACCACCACCTGATCAGCTGGTATACGATGATGATTTTGCCCACAGTGGATGATATGATATGATGGGATACCCTCAGAGGCTGATGATGTTATGAAACATGTACCTATGCTTGACATGACATTCATACGCATACGTTTGACGCTAAAAGTAATTTATGATTTACAAAGCTATTCAGACTTACAGGTTGAGTCATGTACTCTATATGTCTTACATGTTTCTTATGTATTTATTTATATGCCTTACATACTCAGTACATTATTCGTACTGACGTTCCTTTTGCCTAGGGATGCTACGTTTCATGCCCACAGATTCCGATATATAAGGTCGAGAGCCCTCCATGTAGGCTATCATCTCAGCGAAAGATGTTGATGCGCTCCATTTGCTTCGGAGTTGCTTGTTTGGTTAGTATGAGTTAGACGTATATTGTTTGGTATGGCGGGACTGTGTCTCGACCTTTATGATATTTATGTATTCTTAGAGGCTTGTAGACATATGTCGTGTACATGAAAGATTGTGCGGCCTTGTCGACCTATGTTTTGATTTTATAAATAATTATGTTGGCCTATTAGGCACGTATGTCACGTGTATATGATGATGTAATAAGAAAGATATGTTACGTTGGTATTCGGTTGAGTAAGGTACCGGGTGCTCGTCGCGGCCCATCGGTTTGGGTCGTGACAAAAGTGGTATCAGAGAAGTTCTATCCAAGGGAGTCTACAAGCCATGTCTAGTAGAGTCTTGTTTAAGGGTGTGTCGTGCACCACACTTATAAGTAGGAGGCTATAGGACATTTAAGATTGTCACTCTTTCTTCTTACTCTAGATCGTGTGGTAGAGCTCACTTTTAAGAATTCAAATTCTGAAATACTTTTTTTATTATTCGTAATAAGACGATACTTACATCCGGAAAGAAGGATTGGAAAGAGAGATAGTTGTGGAAGAGCTAAGTCAGAGAAATTGAATTTTTGTGTAATGCCTACGATAAGTAAATGTGAGGTCTTTAGCAGATCATGGGTGTAATGAAAGGTGCAAGCTTCCTGATAAGAAGCCTTAAGACAAGAATGTCTATCCATCTTTATGGTAAAAAAAAACAATGAGGTTAAGAATATAAATACAGGTTTCAACAAGCAAAGGAAGCAAGTTGAAGAAGGGTACGGGGAACCCAATTAATGAAGGCTAAGGACGTTTATAATTGAGGCAGAGGAACATAAGCTTTTTGAGTTATATTCAATAGTAACAGAGGTATATACAATTGGTCGCACCCATTCCAGGTATGCCCTATGGGGATTAACAAAAGTAATATAAGAAGGTATGATGGATGAATTGTTTACGTCAGTTGACATTTTCGAAGGATATTGCAAATATGCTAATAGATCTCTTTATGAGACACCCGATAGTGCACTCTGAAATAGTGCAGCCAAATATGAGTACTACAAAGACATGCACTATAAGCCTTGAAGGGATAAATATTACCTTAGTATGGCTCGCGTCCCTAGTAAAGCAAGAACGTTAAGCAACTTGAAAAGCCATTGGATAGAGCAAAGGGAAGCTAAGAGCAAAAAAATGTCTTATTCAAGTTTGCAAAATAAAGTGATAGGCATAAATGTTAGCGGGAAATAAGAAAAGAGTTAATGAAGTATTATGAGTAAGATGTGATATATGGATGACAACAGTATATCAAAAGATGACAATATTACAAAATCTATAGTCATGTGAAAGAAGAAACGAGAAGTGACAGGCCTTAGGACAACAAAAGAGTATAGGCCATACAATCATGTCCTCATTTTAAGAAATAAATTCGCAACTCTAGCGTGATTACCAAGAGGAAAAGTTAGACCCCAGAGTAATAGAACAAGTATGGATTGGGGAACAAGATAAACTAAACATGAATTAGGGATTGAGTGATTGATGATAGTCGCCATCATAAGAATTTCAGATTTTGTTCCGCCAATAATAGAATGGACGATAAAAGAAAATTCCTGAGAAATTTCGAGAATGGTCATTCAGAAAGACGCTCTACAGCAAGCAATGTGAGAAAAGTTCAGCTTAAGGGACTGTATGTGCCAGTTATACTAAGTGTCACCCTCGTGAGTAAGGAAATTTGTTATCCTTGGTACAGAAGTATTACTGCATGGTGAGTAAGGGTCATGGATGATGTGAAAGGATGCCAAATATGAAAAAGTGAAACATCTATAGGCAGGTCGTCGTAGCTCCAGCTCTTAGTACTCCCCTAAAGGGGGGAATATGGAATGATAAAGGAAGAATGCGATAAAAATGAGAAAGGGATGAGAATGCACTTATCCGAATTTTACAGTTATGCTATGATTCCATAATGTTACGTAAACACGATGTTAGAAAAGGAAGTAAGGTTTCTTGCCCGGAAGGTTATTGATAAATAAGGAGCTAGTGCAAGAGGTAAGCTAGACAACGGAAATGACCTTAGAGAGTTTATTTCGAATATGTATATGAGAATGGGTCGATGAGTAGTTAGTAGTTGATTCAGGAAGAGCCTAGTCATGGCTAGACAAGAAGTTACAGACAAATTAGTAGATCATACAAGGTAAATGTAGTAAACCCCAACATGGAGATTTCATCCTCACAGTAATGTTGTTATAATACTTGAGATATATTCAGATAGGAGTCAGGGTAGTTAAAGGTACCATATAAATGTTACGGGAATAAAAGAGAGTGTCACTGGGGAGACAGTCAAAATATTAGTTCAGAAGCAACTATATAAGCGCAAGGGCATGGAGGTAAGCAACTGCGGATAATTATAGGCAAGGAAAGGCATCAAAAGGTCCATAATAAGCTCACAACTTTACAGGAATCAAGGGTTCTCCCTAAGTACTATAATGAAAGACTAGCTGAGGAAATAAAAAAAAGACTTCAACTTAACCACAACGACCTAAAGAGGAAAAGGTCTGTAACAACAGTCTCACAATAACATTGTAAGCACTCCAAAGGAAAGTGGGACCTACTTTGGCTAATGAACGAGAAGTAAGAATTAAAAGTAATATTCGAGATCATATGAGTTGTATGAAAACTCTGGCAAGTGTGGGCACTAATATAAGCTAAGTATGGACGCAACAAGGGGATAGAAAGACCAAGAAAATAATAGCTTAAATTGAAAGAAAGCTAAGATGAAACGAAAGAATTATTTGATCAATGATCCAGAGTTAGTACGCTATGGATACACTCAAGATTTTGGAACATTATCCAGGCAACATATTTTTTGACAATCATACAGCCATAGAAGACTCTAGTATAAGTTAAAAGAAAGAATTGAGCCCAGGGCATAGACAAAGAATTGAATTGTCAAAAGATTATATCATGGATATTCCATAATGCCCATGAAAGGCTAAGGTAATAACTGATACCATGAGCCGCGGATTGGAAGATAGCTTAAGCCTACGTAAAGGCTGATCAGAAGGAAGAGGAAACTAAAGGATTACATCACCTAAGTAAATTAGGAGTCTTATTATTGGACATAGGAAAATTATAGAAGTTGTGCTTGAGAATATGATAGAATCACTCTTAATATCAGACGTTCAAGAGAAATAACACAACAACCATAATCTATATTAGCTCTACAAGGAAGCCAGTTAGAAGAAGTATCAGCCTCATAAGAAGTCAGTATGAAGCTCCCACCGGATTGTGTATGTACCAGAGGTGCGAGTATTACAATAGAGCTTCAAGTTATGGACGTGAATTACACTTAGGTGGAAGGGAGGTAAAAAAAAGATATAAGATACGATGCGAGATTTTAAGGTAAGTAATGTAAAGGTGAACAACGTACGAGATACTCAAAGGCAGAAAATCTTGAATAATTTATACTTCGGATAGAAGGCTATATGTACGGGGATCCAATAACCAGGAGTGATAGCGGTATTGTCGGCAACATTTCTTCCAACCTATAGTTTCTAAATAATGAGAGATCTAATTAAGAGAGTAGAGAAAAGTTGGAGACGATGTGATGTCTCGCTTGATGTGCCAGAATAACATAAGGAAATCTATGGTACAAGCAAGTTGAAGGAAAGTTGCGAGTAGTATAAATGGATATGTATAAGTCGAAAGCTAAAGTATGGTAGAGCGATAAAGTTTTAAAGAAACATGAATGAGGATGAGGAAAGGCAAGTGAAAAAGTGACGAGCATGGATAAGTCCTCGGGATTTAGTCCATAGAAACAAGAGAGGTAATGGTTTCTCTAAGTTATTGAAAGTTCAGTAGTGCGTGAGAAGTTTCAAGTTATCAGTGGTATATTGTAGATCAATATTGAAGTGAATCAAAAATGGATGAACAAAAGTCACAAAGTATGAAATGAGATTAGGCCGTCACTCTAAAGATGAGCAGTAATGAGGAAGCATTAAAGGACTTACATTTATACATATGGAATAAGCAACGAGAGTAAGCTGGGATTTGGTAGTAGACCTCCGCAGTGATAAATTAAAGTAAGACTTATGGCAGTAAATTCATACGGATGGCTAAACGGACCTATGTGATAAGATATAGCAATATTCATAAGTTCTACAAAGTATCGAGCAAAGGACTTCAGGATACTTATAGAGGCCCAGAGAGGCATCCTAATAAGCCTTGTATATACAAAGTAAGGCCTAGATATTGACTAAAAGATAAAGGAAAAATAAAAGATGAATGGCATAAGTGCACCTACAAAACCAGGGCCATACAAGCTGCATGACATGAGGTAACAGAAGTTGCAAGATTAGGAAGATTTCGACCACAGGTCACGATATGAGCAAAAACACTAAATGTGGTAATACCCTAGACTTTGTATTTATTCACAAGAGCTATAAGTTACGAAAATGATAAGAGCATCAGTCAACATTCGAGGATGAATGTTCCAAAGGAGGGAATGGTGATATTACGCTTCGCAGTAATAAGTTATGACGATGTTGCACCCTGCAGTATTTTATGTTAAATTTGTCGTAAAGTAATTGACATCAGTCCAAAAAAAAATTATTTGGGGATTATAAAGATTATGCTATTTCACAAGTAATTAGTAAATTCATGAAGGTGAAAAGAGGGAGCAAGTCTAAGAAATCAATTTCGTTGAAGTTTGGCATTTTGGGATAAAATACGCCCAAGATAAAATACCCGGTATTTATGGACTAGTATCATACAAGGTACTACATGGCCATGATAGAAAGATGTATAAGGTATGTGAAAAGTGAGTAATATTTTAAGTAATTTGAGAAAGTTCTTAATTTTGCGGGTAATTGGTTAATTACTGGGTAACTGGACATTACCTAAATACCTAATAAGTGGATAATTATTAATATTTTCCACCCCACCCCTCGTGGCAGCCTCCTTTTAATTTTAGATGACTCATTAGTCATTTCTTATATGTGGCATATTAAGGATCTTGGAGTAGTTCAATAGGATGATTACAAAAAATTTAGTTGGCGCCAAATATACTAGCTCTATATATTTGTTCTTTAAAACACTGTCAAGAGGAATCAAAAAGTAAATCTATGAGACCAAATCCTTTTCTCAAAAATATGACGTTTGGAATATAAGGTTCATGAAGAAACTGAGATATACATATTTTAGGCCAAGTATTTGGTGCAGCCATGCAAAAATCTTAGCATGGGTGGTTAATTTTTGTGTTTGAGTTGCTTGGAAGATGCTTAAATGTCTCTTATTTATGGAAAGTTTTGATCTTGGAGTAGTTTGTGTGAGTTTCTATTTGGAAGTTACTAGAGAATGTGTCAATTGGGGTGGTGTTAAAGTACCAATTCTTGACGTCAAGTTTAGAAACCTACTGGAATGCAAGGTTTTGGTCTAATGGTAAGGATATTATGAATCTCACTCTTTGAAGAATATATGACTATTATTAATGATATGGGTTCAAGTATATCTAATCCATTCAAGAAAGCACATGATTTTGCACTTTGGTTATGGAGTGCTCACAACGAAGTTAATGACAGACTAATGAAAGATGAAGTATCACTAAGAACAGGTATGGTAAAGCTATCCCTTCTATTCTTTTGGCATGATCCATACGATACGAACGAAACGTGCAAATGCACATATTCTATAAATGACTCTATTCATAGAAGTATTAGAAGTGTCTATGTTCTTGAATCTCCATATGTCTTATTATTCCATCGTCTGTTCATGGGTCTCAGAAAATACGTAAAATAATTTTATGATATTAATCAGAGGTATAATGGTCTTATGACATACCAAGAGATTTTATTATCGTAGTTCATATGCATTTATATATGTACATTGACTCATGACTCATACGGCATTATATACGCTTATATATGTAAGTATATATATGTATATGGGATATGGGAAAGGTTATGGCGTTATATACGCACCACCACCTAATCAGTTGGTATATGATGATGATGTTGCCCATAATGGCTGAAATATAATTCAAACGGCGTTATATATGCATGACATGCCCTTAGAGGCTAATGATGTTATGAAACATGTACCTATTCCCTACATGACATTCATACGCATACGCATGACGCTAAAAGTAATTTATGATTTCCAAAGTTATTCAGACTTACAGGTTGAGTCATATACTCTATATGTCTTGCATGTCTCTTATGTATTTATTTATGTGCCTTACATACTCAGTACATTATTCGTATTAACGTCCCTTTTGCCTCGGGAAGCTGCGTTTCATGCCCACAGGTTCCGATAGATCAGGTCGAGAGCCCTCCATGTTGGCTATCAGCTCAGCGGAAGATGTTGGTGCGCTCTATTTGCTTCGGAGTTGCTTGTTTGGTTAGTATGAGTTAGACGTATATTGTTTGGTATGGCGGGACTCTGTCTTGACCTTTATGATATTTATGTATTCTTAGAGGCTTGTAGACATATGTCGTGTACGTGAAAGATTGTACGGCCTTATCGGCCTATGTTTTGAGTTCATAAATGATTATGTTGGCCTATTAGGCCCATATGTCACGTGTATATGACGATGTAATAAGAAAGATACGTTACGTTGGTATTATGTTGAGTAAGGTGTCGAGTGCCCGTCGCGGCCCATTGGTTTAGGTCGTGACAATGAAGTAATGTGGTATTAAGTCAAAATTAAGTGGTTCTAGTGACTAAGGAATGGTAAAGCAAGAATGCGATAAATGAAAGCGGAATGAGATGGAACTTATCCAAATCTTATAGATATGCTATGATTCAAGAATATTGTGCTAGCACGACGTCAAGGAGAGGGAGTAAAGGTTCTTGCCCGAGCTGTTATTAATAAATAAGGAGCCAGTGCCAGACATAAGTTAATACAAAGGAAATAACCCAAGAAAGATTACGAGGAATATTGATATGAGAATGGGACAAAGAGTAATTAGTAATTGGCCAGGAAGATCCCAGTTATGGCTAAAGAGGAGGTTACAGACGATTCATCAGATCTTGTAAGATAAACATAATACTTGAGATACATTCAAACAAGAGTCTGGGGTAGTTAAAGTTACCGTATGAGTGTTACGGGGATAAAAAAAAGTGACACTAAGAAGGCAGTCAAAATATCATTTCAGAAACAACCATACAAGCACAAGGACATGGAAGTAAGCAACTACAGATGATTATAGGAAAGTAAGGACATCAAAAAAAAGGGTCCGTACTAAGCTCATAGCTTTACGAGAAATAAGGGTTCCCCCTAAATACTACAACGAAAGACTAGTTGAGGAGATAAGAAAGAAGGCATCAACCTAAGCACAACGACCTAAAGAGAAAATGGTTGTGTAACAACAATCTCGTAACAACATTGTAAGAATTCCAAGGGAAAATGGTACCTACCGTGGCTAATGAACGGGAAGTAAGAATTAAAAGTAATATTCGAGATCATATGAGTTGTGTGAAAACTCTAGCAAGTGTGGGCACTAAGATAAGCTAAGTATGGACGCAACAAGGGGCAAAAAGACCAGGAAAAGTAATAGCTTACGTTGAAAGAAAGCTAAGACAAAATGAAAGAATTATTTGATCAATGATCTAGAGTTAGTACGTTATGGATACACTTAAGATTTTGGAACATTATCCTGGCAGCATATTTGTTGACAATCATACAGCCATAGAAGACTCCAGTATAAGTTAAAAGAAAGAATTGAGCCCAAGGCATAGACAAAGGATTGAATTGTCAGAAGATTGTATCATGGATATTCCATAATGCCCATGAAAGGCTAAGGTAATAACTGATACCATGAGCCACGGATCAGAAGATAACTTAAGCCTACATAAAGGCTGATCAGAAGGAAGAGGAAACTAAAAGAATACATCACCTAAGTAAATTAGAAGTCTGATTATTGGACCTAGAAAAAATATAGAAGTGTGCTTAAGAACATGACAGAATTGCTCTTAATATCAGATGTTCAAGAGAAATAACACAACGACCATAATCTATAATGGCTCTTCAAGGAAGCTAGTTAGAAGAAGTACTAGCCTCATAAGGAGTCAGTACGAGGCTCCCACCGGATTGTGTATGTACTTGAGGTGCGAGTATTATAATGGAACTTCAAGTTATGGACGTGAATTACACCTAGGTGGAAGGGAGGTTATGAAACAAATAGAAGGTATGATATGAGATTTTAAGTAAGTAAGGTAAAAGTGAACAACGTACGAGGTACTAAAATGCAAAAAAAGTTGTGAATAATCCATACTTCGGATAGAAGGTTATAAGCACGGGGATTCAATATCCAGGAATGATAGCGGCATCGTTAGTGGCATATCTTCTAGCCTATGGTTTCTACGTATTGAGAGGTGTAGTTAAAAGAGTATAGAAGAGTTAGAGATGATGTGACGTCTCGCTTGATATTCTAGAATAACATAAGGAAATCTATGGTGCAAGCAAGTTGAAGAAAGGTTGCAAGTAGTATAAATGGATATGTGTAGATTGCAAGATAAAGTATGGTAGAGCGACAAGGTTTTAGGAAGACGGGTAAGGATAAAAAAAGGCAAGTGAGAAGGTGACGAGAATGGATAAGTCCTCGAGATTAATCCCATGAAAACAAGAAGGGCTGATGGTTTCTCTAAAGTTATAGAAAGATCAGTATAGCCTGAATAAACTCAAAAGAGTCTAAGACTAGTAGCATTTAGAAAAGATGGAATGTTACCCTAATAGTACAATAATGGTGTAATTGTGATAGATAAAAGATGACAGTTAGGTCTTCGAGTGAGTAATGATTTGAAGAGGATTTCATGGATTGTATGAGATTAAAATACCCACATAAGTGAATCACATTGGGATGCTATAAAATACGGTCATTGAAGTACAGTATCACCCCTAAGTGGATCAAGAAAATCACTTCAAATATTTCTCGATGGAACATAAGCCCTAGCAGTAATGTATGACGTAAGAAGTTTCAAGCCTTCAAGTAAAGGATTATAGATCAACATTGAGGCGAATCAACAATGGTCAGATATAAGTTACAAGGTATAACATGAGATTAGGCCATGATTCTTAAGATGAATGGTAATGAAGGGGCATTGAAGGACTGAGATTTATACCTAAAGGGTAGGCAACAAAAGTAACTGGGAACTTGGTAAGCATACCTCGGAAAGGTAGATTGAAAAAAAATTATGGTATAGTACAACTCATGTAAATGCAGTAAAGTCATGTGAATGGGTAACTAGATCTATGAAATAAGATATGGCCATATTCGCAAGTTCTACAAAGTATCGAGTAAAGGACATCAATATACCTATAGAGGCCCAGAGAGGCATCCTATTAAGCCTTGTATATACAAAGTAAGGCCTACAGATTGACTAAAAGATAAATGGAAAAAGGAATATGAATCACATAAGTGCACCTACAAAGCCAGGGTCATACAGGCTGCATAACAGGAGGTAACAGAAGTTGCAAGATTAGGACGATTTCGACCACAGGTCATGATACGCGCAAAAAGTCTAAAGGGGGGAATATCCTAGACTTTGGATTTATCCACAGAGCAACTGCTTAAATGGCAAGACTTGTATTAAGGTATTCACAAGAGCTATAAGTTACGAAAATGATAAGAGCATCAGTCAACATTCGAGGATGAATGTTCCAAAGGGGGAATGATGTTACGCCCCGCAATATTACGACAATATTACGTCCCGCTGTATTATAATACGACGATGTTATGCTATGCAGTAATATGTTACGATGGTGTTACCTTTTGCAGTAATATATTACAATTGATGTTACGTCCTACAGTATTCAGTTACGACAGTGTTGTACCCGACAGTATTACATTACTGTGATATTACGCTTCACAATAATAAGTTACGATAATGTTGTACCCTGCAGTATTTTACGTTAAATTTGTCGTAAGATAATTGACATCAATTTGGGTCGTGACAGTTTTAATCTCCTTTGCACAAGCTATTGAAGGCTTGGCCATGGCCAAAGTCAATGCCCACATCAAATCTCTAAACCAAAACACCAAGGACCCCCAGCAGCCAAGAGCAATCCCATGGACAAACCCATGAACAAAACCAATTAGAGAGCATCACACACCAAATTGACCACTAGACCATAGTATCACACAAAAAAATAAAAAAAAACGCCCAACTACCCCCAAAACCCTAACCTTAGCAGCAACCTAGAGCGACCAAGTAGGGCTACCTCAAATCATATTCTCATCCAAATACACCGGAAACAAACAAGCCCAGATTCCACCCTTTGCCAACCTAGCAACCCTAGGATCGATCCTACTACAAAACCAACAGATATTACCCCAAACCCTAAGGTCATCTCACCTCGACCAAAAACAAATACCTCTGCTGACCCTAAAGATATAGTTGACCTAGGCAGTAAGTTTAGTCCAAAAAATATTAACAGTATCGGCACCTCATCCCTTTCCCCAATGGACCGAAACTTGAACAGCCTAAATAAGGAAATATACCTCATCAATGATAGCATTTACTAATAAGAACCCTTGGGCTCTAATACCTCCCAAACACAAGACCATACCCATATATCACCTAGTGTGATGGTAAGAGATGAAAAAAAGGAGCAAATCATGGACATAGACCCTTCCTTTCCCACATCCAATCAATTCTTCTCATTAATGCAAGGCTTAATTAGCTCACAAATTCAGTCTGTCATCCCATCCCAAAAACCTAGTAGACTTAAGAAATCAACTATAGTACAAAACACCCCTTCACCTTATCAATCCCTAATCTTAATAACATTAATGCACAAGACAAGGTAAAAGATATAAAGAGAGAAACGACTGCCAAAGTCCAAGTCCCAAACATATTAGACACTGATAACTCGCTACTATATATTAACAAGAGCCTTAACTCCCTTCCACTACAAGACACAACCCCTATTAACGATAACATACACAATGACAAGGCTCCCACCCACCAAATACAACAGGAGATACCCAAGGCCTCGAAGGTACGTGTAGACACGTCCACAGAATGTATCTCAACCCCAAACCCCTCTTCGTTTCACCACATGGACCATCCAAGCGGATCATGCACCCTAATCATGGCTGGAATGGGGACTAATGGGCCAAGCCTTGAACATAAGCCTACAACTAGAAGGGAGAGACATTATAGTCCAAATAGGAGACCCAAGCTACCTAGTCCAAATAGTAGCAGAAGGACTCCACCTAGGGCTAAATAAAATCATGATTCGACCATGGATGCACTCAAATCATCTCCACCCCTACCCATAACCTACAACACCAATTCCAGTCCCCCATCTATCACCATAGAGTTAACAAACATGGCCTCACCCCAACACTCACAATCCAACAAATCTGAACATATCCCTTTATCCAAACCCTACCCATGTACCCCAACCTACACCACCCCAGTAGACAAATCAATATACTGTCCAGCCTCCAAACTACAACAACAATAACTAGACAACTACTCCCCCATGCAGCAACTCCATCCCCCAGCAGAACACAAACCAAACAATGATAGAAGAGGGGGAAGAAGAGGACACTACTCCAAACAAAGGAATAGTGGAGCATAGAGTGTTACGATACCCAAACACAATGGTGTTCAAGGCAAGAAAAGAAAAAAGATTCATCTTATGTTGCCCAGTGGATTTGAGGAACTGCCCCATATCCATCAGGAAAATGACCTCGCCAAGCGTATACCAACATCTAGTGGTGCTAGTGCCAACAATATTCTCGCACTACTGGCCTCACAGGGAAAATTTGATGAACGGCCTAAGCCCTTCTAGCAGTCGTGAAGGAGGAGAACCAACAATAAATACAAGTATGAATATGATAAACTGGAATTTTAGAGGCGCAAATAGCGTAGATTTTAGGAGAGCTTTTAGAGCAATGTTGGACTACCATAAACCTAGTATTGTAGCCCTACTAGAAACAAAGCTAGACGACCACCATGGCTTAGTGCAAGACTTTGGTTATTATAGCCTCATTCAAATGCCCGCTAATGGAAACTCTGGAGGTATTGCGCTCATGTGAACCAATGGAGATACTATGGTGGATCAAATCAGAGGGACGGACTAAGAAATACACGCCATGGTTAAGGTAAGTAACTCTACAAAGATTTGGTTGTGTTCTATTATTTATCCTAGCAATTTATTAGAGGAGACGCTAATTCTATGGCAAAACCTCAAGACTGTGGCTAATAGTTTTAAAGGGCCATGGTTAGTGGAGGGAGACTTTAATGAAGTCACTCGTGCCTCGAAAAAATTTGGAGGTTTACACGTCAATAATAATCGTACATCTTACTTCCTAGAATGTACAAACCACTGCGGCCTAATTGACCTAGGGTTTAAGGGTCCAAAGTTTACTTGAACAAATAAAAAAATTGTAATAAAATTATTGTGGAACGAGTTGATAGATGTATAACAAACACAGAATGGTTAGAATTATTTTAGGACGCCTGTATTAAACACCTAACTAGAACCCACTCAGACCATTTCCCCTTAAAATTAGACCTATTTAAAAGCTTCCCTACTAATAGCAATATTTTTAGAATCGAGTCTATGTGGTTATCCCACCCTACCTTCAAAACACTAGTGGAATTTTCTTGGACGGGGTCAACCAAATATAACTAAAGCCATAGACAATTTTTGTACTGAGGTAAGGGATTGGAACCAAAATACTTTTGGTAATATCTTCAGAAGAAAGAACAAAATACTAGCAAGATTAAAAGTCATCTAGAATTCTCAAAGTTTCCCTCACAGCCAATTCCTAATAAACCTTGAGAATGAGCTCCTAAACGAGTATAATTTAGTATTCATGCAGGAGGAGGAATTCTAGAAATGGAAATCTAGGGTTCAGTGGGTCCAGGACGGGGACACGAACACAAATATTTTCCATATCACTACTATGCAAAGAAGAAGGAAAAAACAGAATCCTCTGTTTAAAAGATGAAACGAGGAACTGGTATCAAGATCAAATCAAATAAAAGACCTCATTACTAAATATTACATGGACCTGTACTCTGCAGGGCATAAACAATCCACTCTTAACATAACTTATATGAACTACAACACTAAAATTAGTGAATATGACCACCCATACCTAAGTAGTACCCCTATTGTAGAGGAAATAAAAGGGGCCCTGGATTCCTTTAAACTCTACAAATCTCCTGGTCCAGACGGCCTCCATCCTTTCTTCTATCAAAAATATTGGAAGGAGACTAGTAATCATTATATCGACTTCTACCAGGAAGCGTTTAAATCTAAAAGAATGCTAAAAAGTATGAACAACACCTTTGTCTGTCTCATTTCCAAATGTCAAAATGCGAAGACAATAAGACAATACAGGCCTATAAGTTTGTGCAATAGGGCCTATAAGATAGTCACTAAGATTATTGTTAACCGAGTCAAACCATTCCTAACTAACCTCCTCCACCCTACCCAAACTAGCTTTATAAAGGGAATAAGAGTGGTAGACAATGCCATAATCATTCATGAGGTACTAGACAACTTCAAAAGAAATAAAGGTAAAAAATTCAAAATGTTGATTAAAATAGATCTAGAAAAGGCTTTTGATAAGATTGAATGGTCTTTTATTAGATTTTTCCTCTCTTCTCTTAACTTTCCCCTGATCTTATTGAGATCATAATGTCTTGCATTACCACCACCTCCATGGCTATCCTAATTAGTGGGTCCAAAATCGAATTTTTTGAACCTTCAAGGGGCATCAGGCAGGGTGACCCACTATCCCCGTACATATTTATTATATGGATGGAAATGCTATTTAGACTAATTGTCCATGAAGTAGACTGCTGTAGGTGGATACCTATAAGGATAGCCCCCAAAAGCCCTGAACTATCTCACTTATTCTTTGCTGATGACCTCATCCTTCTATCCGAAACAAACCACAGGAGTTACAAGTCGATTATCGACACTATCAATAAGTTCTGTGGGTTCTCAGGTCAATCCATTAATTTTGGAAAATCAAAGATTGTGTTCTCTAAGAACATCCCAGAAGACATTAATAACCATATTAGTAATTGTTTCTCACTGAGACATGCTAGTAATTTCGGGAAATACCTAGGATTCCCAATGCCAAACAATAACCCAAATAAAAAAGCCTTCCAATTCATCTTTGACCATATGAACACTAGGCTAAAAGGATGGAAAACTAAGTTTTTAACCATGGATGGTAGATCAACCCTTATCAAAGCAACCTTAGCAACAATCCCAAATCACGCCATGCAAATTTATGACCTGCCCAAGGCAACCCTAAATAAAATTGACTCTATCCAAAGAAATTTCCGATGGGGTAGTACAGAAGGGAAAAGAAAATGATATATGGCTAGATGGAGCATAGTCACAATGCCAAAAAAATGAGGTGGTTTGGGCATCCCCAGCACCAACTGGAAAAACTCCTCCTTTAATGCGGCTTTAGCTTGGAGATATAAAAAACGATAATGAGGCCCTGCGGGTCAGAACCCTAACTAGAAAATATGGCATTAGGAAAAGTAAAAACCTAGGATCTCATGCCTGGAAAGTCATTAAGAAGGGCTCTATAATTTGCGATATGAATTCCAAATGGCTGGTGGGCAATAGGAAGGACATCAGTGTCTGGAAGGACAGGCGAATAACCCAGATGGGGCCCTTGAGGGACTATATGTCACGACCCAAACTGGAGGGCCATGACTAGCACCCGACTATACTTGTCGAGCACCAACGTACATTTTATCTAACCTTCTTTATTATCTTTTAGGGCTGACGATATCAATATAAATGATAGACATGGATCATGGACAACCAACCATAAAATATTATGGCATGAACATACAAGACATGGGATGACCAGACAATCAAGAAACTATATATATATGGTACGAGCTACCACGTTACCATGAAAGACTATACAACAAAAACCAGCCGACAAGGCATACCAAACTATACATGAGTCGACACCTATCTATGAGCCTCTAAAGGAACATAAGTGCTGCAACATAGCCAAAACAGGGCCCCGACATACCCATAATATCTATAACAAAAAATGCATACCAAGACCATGGCAAGTCTGGAGAAGGGATCTCGCCAATCACCACTGAACTGGACAGCCTACTGTGGTGGGGGAGCTGCACCTGCCTGTCTATCAGGACCTGCAACACGACATGCAGCATCAACAAAAGAAAAGGACGTCAGTACGAATAAAGTACTGAGTATGTAAGGTAGGGAACCATAAATACGAATAGTAATGTAAGCAGGGATAGAGAATATACAACCTGGAACATCTGAGTACCTCTAAGGGCTACTGACATGCAATGCATGATACATATGTATGTATACATAAACTTTTAAAATATACACCTCTGTGGGCATCATAATCATCATCATATCGTACCCGGCCGTAATAGGCTCGGTAAAATCGTACCCGACCACGTGGAGCTTGGTAAATCCAACTGATCAGTGGTTGCACAATAGGTGTCGTACCTGACCGACTATAGTGCGGCTCGGTAGAGTAAAATAGATATTTATATATAATGCATGCTCGACTCAATCACATTCTAAACCTTTCGGAGTGACGTAAGGTCGATATCATATGTACACATTATTAGGACTACTAACTCTTCACTATGAACCTTATAAGAATCAGGAAGTACCAACAACATTGATAACATAAGAATAAGAGAAGCAACATTAACATCAATCGTTCCATAAGAGGGAAAACAATGTAAATACTGCTAGCTTCTAAGAGTAGAGTATCTTTGGAAGCTCGTTCATTACATTATGTACAATCAGAGTCGTGCAAAAGAAGGAAAGGGATAGCCTCACATACCTTGTATATACTGCCCCAATGTCAAGCTATGCAATTGTCACAACTCCTTAGTCTACAATAAGAGAAACGATACTATCATTATCATTTAAGCGTAATAACTATTATGTATCGACCACAACCTATTTTACGATGAAATGGACAGCACCTCCCCTATATATATGACTTCACATAATTCAAAATAATCACCAAACAGCCCAAACAACATCAATAATAATCATATTGAGCCTCCCAAAAGAGTCCATGCACAACCTAATCACTTCATACATACGACGGCCACCGTAGTCATGTCAAACGATCCGAAAATGTTACGAAGAACTATCAGCCCATAAACCTACATATATATGGTGTTTCTCCACACGCTTTCACCTCCAAAACTACACAAAACAATAGTAAAATACGCAGCCCAATAGCAACTCAAAACAGTCCACAAAACAGTCCGCTACAAGTGAATAACTCGAACTCAAGGCTTCCGATCACCGTCCTGTGAGTTCTTACATGTATAGAACGAATTACCATCAATTCACAGCAGAGAAAAATGTATTAAAGATAGCAGTAACTTACCTTACTTGTTGGATAACTCAGCCCTTCCCTTGGGTCTTCAAACTCTAGGTTTTACCTTCAAATAGAATTTGAAAGAGAGGGAAAATCGATTAGGGTTTGTGTGGGATTTTTGGGGAGGCGTTGCAGGTTTTAAATTTAGTTTTGGGGGTCTAAAATATGGATGAAATAACTGAGTTCATAACCCCTTAAAAGTCCTCTCTTGTACGACTTAGGTCTTTTAATTTTGTCCTATCATTTTGGCAAGTAGGTGATGCACCTACTTGTCATCTACCAATCTGCGCAGGCTTGCAAAAATATGAATATCTCTATCATCCCAGATTGTATTGACAAACGGTTTAATGAGTTGGAAACTAGACTCATAGATCTTTAATTTGGTGGGTAGATCACCCCGTAATGCTTTGTAAATTGGGATAAAAGCTTAGAAACATTTGACCTAATGTTTAAGTAAAAGTATGAACCTAAGTTGCGACAACGTTTGTCGACTTTTGTTTCATAACTCGTTTGACTTCAAAACTTATGATACAGATATTATATGATTAAAATACCTTAATACATGACCTCTTGAGTATATTAAGAACCTCTAGGTTTACCTGAAAATACGAGTTACAACATCCTTGATTCATTTAACTTCTAATATTTGTTAATCACCCTTATACACCCTTGTATCACTTATGACCAATAGGATTAACTTCTTATCATCTCAAAGGTAATTCCTTCTTGGATTTATGTTAACTAATATATGGCATGAATTAATGCATGTGGATATGGGTTGTAACACCCTTCCCCCTTAGGAACATTCGTCCTCGAATGTAAGGGTTCATGGGGAGTTTAAATCATCGTGGATTCCGGCCAAGTTTCTCCCATAAATAGAGGACAAACTTGCAAGCAGTTAACTCAATGTTTGGCCTTACAAGAGTATGCAAAGCATTATGGACATGTACATTATCTACATATCGCCATTTTGTATTAAGGAAGAGTATTCTCAAGTTATTGCTTACCTCATAGAGCCATTTCACCTTCCAATATATCATGTGTTCCACCAACATCCTTGTTATCTTCATTCTGGAATAGGTACGGGTATTTAGACTTCATCTCCTCTTCTGCTTCCCATGTCATTTCATCCATATTCTTGTTCCTCCACAATACTTTGACGGAAGCTACATCTTTTGTTCTCAGCTTGCGGACTTGTCGATCTAATATAGCCACTGGAATTTATTCATATGATAGGTCCTCTGTAACTTGTACATCTTTGATAGGGACGACTCGAGAAGGGTCTCCAATACATTTCCTCAACATAGATACATGGAATACCGGGTGGACAAATTCCAATTCGGATGGCAATTCTAACTCATAAGCAACCTGTCCAATCCGTCGAAGAATTTTATACGGCCCGATATACCTTGGACTCAGCTTACCTTTCTTCCCAAAACACATAATACCCTTCATTGGTGAGATCCTCAGGAAAACCCAATCACCAACCTCAAACTCCTGATCACGACGTCGAACATCGGAATAAGACTTTTGCCTGCTTTGTATCATCCTCAATCGTTCATGTATCACCTTCACCTTTTCATTGGCTTGGTGAATCAAATCTGGCTCATATAATTCTGTTTCACCGACTTCGAACCATCCAACTGGTGATCTACATCTCCTCCCGTATAGTGCCTCGTATGGGGCCATTTTAATACTGGAATGATAGCTATTACTGTAGGCGAATTCTATGAGTGGAAGACGGTCATCCCAATTTCCCTTAAAATCTAGAACACATGCTTGTAGCATATCTTCCAGTGTCTGAATGGTACGTTCAGCCTGTCCGTTAGTCTGCGGATGAAATGCAGTGTTGAGATTCACTTGTGTGCCTAAATCCTTTTGAAAAGACCTCCAAACGTTAGCTGTAAATTGAGCTCCTCAGTCTGATATAATAGATACCGGCACATCATGAAGCCTAACAATCTCCTTTATATACAACTTCGCATAATCTTCTGCCATGTAAGTTGTCTTAACTGGCAAAAAAATGGGCACATTTTGTAAATCGATCAATTATCACCCAGATGGAGTCAAACTTATGATAAGAGCGAGGTAATCCAATAATGAAGTCCATATTAATCACCTCCCACTTCCAGGTCGGAATCTCTATATTTTGAAGCAATCCACCGGGTTTCTGATGTTCTATCTTTACTTGTTGACAATTGGGACACTGGGCTACAAATTCTGCAATAGACTTCTTCATATTATCCCACCAATACTGCTCCTTGACATCATGATACATCTTTGTCGAGCCGGGATGGATGGAATATCGGGATTGATGAATCTCATTCATAATCTTCTCTCGCAACCCTGCCACATTAGGCACACACAATCGGCTCTGGTATCTCAGTGCCCCATCTTTTCCGATCCCAAAAGCCATACTTTTACACTGTTGAATGCTTTCTCTTAATCGTACTAAGATAGGATCTTCATATTGTCGTGCTTTTACCTCGGCTACCAAAGATGATTCTGATGTATTCTGTACAGTAACACCTCCGTCATCAGAGTCTAACAATCTGATTCTCATATTGGCTAGCTGATGAAGCTCTTTAATCAACCCCCATCTACCTGCCTCAATATGTACTAAGCTTCCCATTGATTTACGGCTGAGAGCGTCTGCCACAACATTGGCTTTACCGGGATGATACAATATCTCGACGTCGTAGTCTTTCAATAATTCAAGCCACCTACGCTGCCTCAAATTCAACTCTTTCTGCTTGAAGATGTATTGTAAACTCTTGTGATCTGTGTAGATGTCAACATGGACGCCGTATAAGTAGTGCCGCCATATCTTCAAAGCATATATTACTGCAGCCAATTCCAAATCATGGGTTGGATAATTCTTTTCATGCTTCTTCAATTGTCTTGATGCATAAGCAATCACCTTCCCACGTTGCATCAATACGCACCCCAAACCTATACCTGAGGCATCATAATATACCACATAACCTTCTGTTCCTTCAGGGAGAGTGAGCACTGGTGCAGATGTCAATCGATTCTTCAGCTCCTGAAAACTACGTTCACAAGTGTCAGACCACTGGAACTTGGTAGTTTTCAGTGTTAACTTAGTCAATGGTGCTGATATAGAGGAAAACCCTTCTACAAACCGCCTATAGTATCCTGCTAGCCCCAGGAAGCTGCGGACTTCTGATGGTGTTATAGGTCTCGGCCAATTCTTTACTGCATCAATCTTCTGAGTGTCGACACTAATACCCTCGTCATATGTCACATGGCCAAAGAAATGCTACTGAGTTCAGCCAGAATTCACATTTGGAGAGCTTAGCATATAACTTACGATCCTGAAGCATCTGTAATACTATCCGCAAGTGGCCAACATGTTCCGCCTCCGATCGAGAATACACTAGAATGTCATCAATGAATACCATCACGAACACATCAAGACAGGGCCTGAATATAGTATTCATGAGATCCATAAAAGCAGCTGGGGCATTTGTTAGCCCGAACGACATCACCAAGAACTCAAAGTGCCCATATCTTGTCCGAAAGGCCATCTTTGGAATATCCTTCTCCTTAACCCTCACCTGATGATACCCTGAACGTAAGTCAATCATGGAGAAATACTTGGCACCCTGGAGTTGGTCAAACAGGTCGTCAATTCTTGTAAGTGGATACTTGTTCTTTATAGTAAACTTATTCAACTGCCGATAGTCAATATACATCCGTAACGACCCGTCTTTCTTCCACACGAATAGGACTGGTGCACCCCAAGGTGAAGTGCTAGGCCTAATGAAGCCCTTATCCAGCAAGTCCTTTAACTGTGCCTTCAACTCTCGCAACTCTGTCGGGGCCATTCTGTTTGGAGGGATAGAGATAGGTTGAGTGTCAAGCGACACATCAATGCTAAACTCAATCTCCCTTTCAGGAGGAAGGCCTGGGAGTTCATTTGGGAAAACATCTTGAAATTCATTGACCACGGGGATTGATTGTAAAGTAGGCGGTTTCGCCTCCGCATCCCTAACGCGAACGAAATGATAAATGTAACCTTTTGAGATTATTTTACTTGCCTTAAGATAGGAAGTAAACCTACCTTTCGGTGTAGCAATGTTCCCCTTCCATTCAATGATGGGTTCACCAGGAAATTGAAACCTAACCATCTTCGTACGACAATCAACATTTGCATAGCATGAGGCCAACCAGTCCATTCCCATTATCACATCAAAATCAACCATTTCTAACTCAAATAAATTTGCCGAGGTTTGACGACTACAAATCATCACAGTGCAACCTCTATATACCCTTCTAGCAATCACAGAATCTCCTATCGGAGTAGATACCGCAAGGGGTTTACTTATCAATTCAGGTTCAATGCCAAACTTATTAGCCACAAAGGGTGTAACATATGATAATGTAGATCCCGGATCAATCAGCGCATATACATCATAAGAAAACACAGATATAATACCTGTAACAACATCTGGAGACGACTCGAGATCCTGTCGACCTACTAGAGCATAGGTTCGATTTTGAGCACCACTCGAACTCGGCACTGCACCTCTACCCCTACCACGACCTGTCGACTGCTGAAAACCCCGTGCTGGAGGTCGAACTGATGAGGAAGAACCAGACACAGATCCAGTCGGCTGAGCCATACCATCACCTCCTCTATTAGGACAATCCCGCATCATATGGCCAGGCTGCCCGCACGAATAGCATGCATCAGAACCTCGACGACACAGTCCAAAGTGGGCCTTGCCGCACTGATCACAATGTGGTGTTGGGGGTCTCGTCTGACTAGTATCCCTGTGATGTTGCGAGCCTGATGCCTGTGAACTCTGACCTGGACCAGAATAGGTAAATCGATCATATCGAGGCCTCTGAAACTGTGGAGGAGCAGTAGCTACAGGTGGCGCCGAACTCCTCGAAGACTGGGGCCTAACGCTGCCTCTGAAGTCATTAGAATACCTTTCAAATCTCGCCCTCTTATGATGGCCCCTATCCTGCTCCCTATCTGCCCTCTGCTGGCGCTTACGATCCTCTAGGGTCTGGGCATAAGCCTGAATTCGGAAAATATCCATGCTCTCCACCAAGGAGGCTATCGTGCACTCGTTTATCAGATGTGGTCCCAATCCATTCACGAACAAATGCACCCTATCACTCATCTCGGCCACCATATGGGGAGCATACCTTGCTAAAGAATCAAACTGCATACTGTACTCTCGCACACTCATATTACCTTGTCTAAGGTTCAAGAACTTATCAGCTCTAGCTCGTCGTATCTCAACTAGCAAGTAGTGACGAAAAAAGGCCTGAGAAAATTCCTTCCACACAGCTGGAGGAGCGTTCGGACCCCTAGATCTCTCCCAACTATCATACTAGAGAACCACTAAATCCCATAGCCGATAAGAAGCCAACTCTACTGCCTCTGTATCACTAACATGCATAACCCTCATTGTACGATGAACCTGGTCAATAAAAGTCTGCGGGTCCTCCTTGGGCTCTGATCCGGTAAACATTGGAGGGTCTAAATTAATAAAATCACGAACTCTCGTACTAACTGGTTTATCAGCAGCACCTGTATTCTGCCTCTGAGCCTGAGCAGCTACCAAGCTAGTCAATAACTGCAAAGCACTCCACATATCCTGGTCTGTAGTGTCAGACGGAGGAACTAGAGGTGCTGGGTTCCTCCTAATATCCTCTGGAGGAGACGGAGTAGATGAGGTATGAGACGACATCTCACTCTGAGCCTCATTTTGGCCTGCTCTGGCTTGGGGCACCTGACCGGTACCCTCTCCCGCAGCTGTATCAAGCCGTCTAATAATTGTTTCCTTCCTAGTCGAAGGCATCGCTGAAAGAAAACAAGGTGAATATTAGAGACGAACACTTACGACTCAACTCTACGCACGATCTAGATTCAGGAAGAAGGTAATAACCCTAGATGTCATATAGCCTCCTGATTATAAATATGGTGCGCTACACATCCATAATCAAGACTCTACTAGACACGGCTCATAGACAATCCCTAGGACAGACTTGCTCTGATACCAAGTTTGTCATGACCAAAACTAGAGGGCCATGACTAGCACCCGACCATACTTGCCGAGCACCAATGTACATTTTATCTAACCTTCTTTATTATCTTTTAGGGTTGACGAGATCAATATAAATGGTAGACATGGATCATGGACAACCAACCATAAAATATGTTGGCATGAACATACATGACATGGGATGACCATACAATCAAGAAACTATATATATATCGTACGAGCTACCAGGCTACCATGAAAGACTATACAACAAAAATCAGCCGACAAGGCATACCAAACTATACATGAGTCGACACCTGTCTATGAGCCTCTAAAGGAACATAAGTGCTGCAACATAGCCGGAACAAGGCCCCGACATACCCATAATGTCTATAACAAAAAAGGCATACCAAGACCATGGCAAGTCCGGAGAAGGGATCTCGCCAATCACCACTAAATTGGATAGCCTACTGTGGTGGGGGAGCTGCGCCTGCCGGTCTATCAGGACCTGCAGCACGACATGCAGCATCCACAAAAAAAGGACGTTAGTACGAATAAAGTACTGAGTATGTAAGACAGGGAACCATAAATACAAACAGTAATGTAAGTAGGGATAAAGAATATACAACCTGGAACATCTGAGTACCTCTGAGGGCTACTGACATGCAATGAATGATACATATGTATGTATACATAAACTTTTAAAACATACGCCTCTGTGGGCATCATCATCATCATAACGTACCCGGCCGTAATAGGCTCAGTAAAATCGTACCTGGCCACGTGGAGCTCGGTAAAACCCAACTAATCAGTGGTTGCACGATGGGTGTCGTACCCGGTCGACTATAGCGCGACTCGGTAGAGTAAAATAGATACATATATATAATGCATGCTCGACTCATGGAATCACATTCTAAACCTTTCGAAGTGACGTAAGGTCGGTATCCGTTGTACACGTTATTAGGACTAACTCTTAACTATGAACCTTATAAGAATCAGGAAGTACCAACAACATTGATAACATAAGAATAAGATAAGAAACATTAACATCAATCGTTCCATTAGAGGGAAAACAATGTAAGTACTACTAGCTTCTAAGAGTAGAGTATCTTTGGAAGCTCATTCATTACATTATGTACAATCAGAGTTGTGCAAAAGAAGGAAATGGATAGCCTCACATACCTTGTATATACTGCCTCAATCTCAAGTTATGCAATTGTCACAACTCCTTAGTCTACAATAAGAGAAACGATACTATCGTTATCATTTAAGCGTCATAACTATTATGTATCGACCACAACCTATTTTACGATGAAACGGACAGCACCTCTCCTATATATTACTTCACACAATTCAAAACAATCACCAACCAGTCCAAACAACATCAATAATAATCATATTGAGCCTCCCAAAAGAGTCCATGCACAACCTAATCACTTCATACATACGACGGCCACCGTAGTCGTGTCAAATGATCCGGAAATGTTACGAAGAACTATCAGCCCACAACCCTACATATATATGGTATTTATCCACACCCTTACACCTCAAAAACTCCACAAAACAGTAGTAAAACATGCAGCCCAACAGCAACACAACCAGTCCATAAAACAGTCCGCTACAAGTGAATAACTCGAACTCACGGCTTTCGATCACCGTCCTATGAGTTCTTACATGTATAGAACGAATTACCATGAATTCACAGCAGATAAAATGTATGAAAGATGGAAGTAACTTACCTTACTTGTTGGATAACTCATCCCTTCCCTTGGTTCTTCAAACTCTAGGTTTTACCTTCAAATAGAACTTGAAAGAGAGGAAAAATCGATTAGGCTTTGTGTGAGATTTTTGGGGAGGAGTTGTAGGGGTTAACTTTGGTTTTGAGGGTCTGAAATATGTATGAAATAACTGAATTCATAACCCCTTAAAAGTCCTTTCTTGGCCGACTTAGGTCTTTTAATTTTGTCCTATCATTTTGGCAAGTAGTTGATACACCTACTTGTCATCTACCAATTTGTGCAGGCTTGCGAAAATATGAATATCTCTATACTCCGAGATCGTATTGACAAACGGTTTAATGTGTTGGAAACTAGACTCATAGATATTTAATTTTGTGGTTAGATCACCCCGTAATTCTTTGTAAATTGGGAGAAAAGCTTAGAAACATTTGACCTAATGTTTAAGTAAAAGTATGAACCTAAGTTGCGACAACGTTTGTCGACTTTTGTTTCATAACTCGTTTGACATCAAGACTTATGATACGGATATTATATGATTAAAATACCTTAATACATGACCTCTTGAGTATATTAAGAACCTCTAGGTTTATCTGAAAATACGAGTTACAACATCCTTGATTTGTTTATCTTCTAATACTTGTTAATCACCCTTATACACCCTTGTATCACTTAAGACCAATAGGATTAACTTCTTATAATCTCAAAGGTAATTCCTTCTTGGATTTATGTTAACTAATATATGGCATGAACTAACGCGTGTGGATATGGGTTGTAACACTATATCTAGGGCCCCCTATCTGCCCAGGACCATAACCTAAAACTCATCAACATTATAAAAAATGGGACATTTGACCTTAGAGACCTATCCTTTGAAATCCCCAAAGAACTCATCACCAAAATAAAGAGCACTTATATCAAACAATCTCTGACCCTAACGGATATATTAGCTTGGGACTCCAAAGAGTATAATTACTTCTCTACCAAAGCCGCTTACGAGGCAGTCTCTGACAATAAGTGTGAAAACACCAAGGACTACTCTTGATTGTGGAAAATTAAGTCCATAAACAAGCTAAATACATCCTATGGACAGTCGTATGAAATAGGTTACCCACCAAACATATGTTAGCTAGAAGAGAAATATGTCATGACGACATTGTAGCATATGTACTAGGGAGGTTGAGGACTCTAAACACATCTTCTTCAACTACAACTATGCAAGATCCATCTGGTCACAAACAAGAACTGACCACCTCTTTCCCCTAAAATCTTCGGATAAAGACACCTGGTTTAATTGGCTTAAAAACAGCCTAAATCTGAAAAATACTTTAATAGCCACCTCCCCTATGTTGTCTTTCTCCCATTCCTACTATGGTATATCTGGAACTTTAGAAATGGGACTCTCTTCCAAGGAAAAAAAAACTCCCATCCATAGATATCCCCATTAGCAAAGTCGTAGAATACTTGTACACGGCAAAAAACCTTTGTATGAATCAATCTAAGAAAATAATCCTTATTAAATGGGAACCCCCCTCCACAAATTTCTATAAGCTTAATATAGATGGGCAATGCAAAGGGAATCCTGGGGTGGGAGGAGTAGGGGGTATTTAGGGATAGCAGGGGTCAGTGGACCCTGGGTTTTAACATGCGAATTGATCATGCTACTAACATTTACATGGAAATCCTGGCCATACTGCATGGTGTCAAAATAGATCTTAAGGAAAATCTCCTCCCACTAATAATTGAAACTGACTGTCTGGAACTGACATATCTATTTCAATCGAAAAACTATCTCTACAAAAATTTGCTTTATGACTGCAGGTACCTATTGGGAAAGGCGAATGATCCACCGGTGAAGCACATCTTTAGAGAGGCTAATGGTGTGGCGGACCTATTAGCTAAGAATGGATGCAGCTTGGACTCTTTTTGCTTTTTGCACACTTATGTATCCCCTCCCGCTTTTGTTCTTCATGTACGAGAAAGAGACAGTCTAGATACCCTGTTACCTAGACTGACCTCCCGTTGTAATAGCTCTTAGTTTGTTGTATTAATAAAATCGTCCATTACCAAAAAAAATACATCAGTACATGCACACAGAACGCATACGTGTTCCTAGACATACTTGTATGATCAAAAGCGAATTCAGGATTTAAGTTCTGTGCATGGGTTCAATATTTAAGGTTTTAGCATTGAACCTATTGTATTTTTAAAATTACAGGTCCATATATGCCATTTCGTTTAATTTTAGTAATTTTTATAAATAAATTGCATCTAGGGATGTCATTGGAAATTAAAAAAATCGACTAAACTGATTGAACCGTACCGTACCATTTTGGGAGGAGATAAAATTTTCTTTGGTCGGAACATTCTCTTTGAAATGTCCAACAACTATCTTTTAAAAAATGGAAAACACATTTTTTCTCAGTTTGGATAACTGGATCAAAAGATACGACATTGATTCCCCAATAATGTAGGGAAAAAAAACGTGATTTTAGTGTATAAAATAGTGAAAGGCGATTTGGAACGGAGGGAAAAATAAACATAGTAAAAGAGAAGACAAAAAAACCTTATCTCTTAGAGTGTTGTCGGTACGAACGAAAATATTTCTTTATGAATAGTTTTATTAGTTATTTTTCCTTGTTTGATTGGTATGTGAACATATTTTTAGTGTTTGGTCAGAGAGTAGAAAATATTTTTTTACAAAACAAATTTTTATGCTACTCTCTTCTTCCTCCAAACCCCCTTTCAGAATCTACAACATAAAAAGAAAGTATTTGCGGTGGGGGTGGGGGCATGGCGGATTTAGGGAGATAGAAGGGGGTTCACCTCCTTCGCCTAAAAATTACATTGTATATTTAAGGCAATATCTGTTTTTTACCTATATATTATGTTTGAATCCCTTTGGCATAACCCAAAATAGAGGTGGTGAAATGGTTAAAATAGAGGTGGTGAAATGGTTAAAAGAAAATAATTATCCACGCATATTATCCATCGAAAAATGGGATGGATAATGAACCATTTAAAAGTGGGTCAAATATGGATAAGAACTATTTATCCACTTAGAAAATGGTTAACCAAATGGATAACTAATTGATAACTAGTGTGTTTAGCTTTTACATTTGTAAAGCCGCAAATTGGGGTTCCTCAAGTTTGGAAGACTAGGAATTCTCACATGAGTGATCATATTCAAAATGCCATGAATAATATGGATATCCATATTATCCGCTGGATAATCCGTTTTTTGTCTGTCTCAAATACGGGTCGAGTCAGATATATTCATTTTTTAAATTACCCATTTTGACCCCCTCATATCCGACCCGACCCGCCCGTTTGCCACCACTAGTCCAAAAGCATAGATTAGTGGTCAAGGGGGTTCAAAACCTTCGTAAGGTCATTGGTTCAATTCTCACTACCTATAATCTTCTTTAACTTTTTTTCTATTTTGAACCCCCTTAGCTAAAATCCTGTTTCCGCCACTCGTTGGGGCTTAGGTGGGGATGGGAGTGTGTGGGCGGGGTAGGGATGGTGGGGAAGGAGAATAGAGTGGGGAATGTTGAAAAAAGATTTTGAAAAATATTTTCCCTTCTCTTGATAGAGAAAACATTTAAACGAGTTTATTAGAAAATATTTTCCAAAATATTTAAGCCCACCAAACATGAAAAAATTGGAAAATATTTTCGTTCGTACCAAACACACCCTTAACATTATAAATACTTATGCCTTCTCTTCAATTTGAGTCATCTCACTCTTCAGTCATTCGTCCTAGAGTTTCTTTCTTCACTACAAGAATACAAAATTCTAACTAATACCAAAAGTAATTTAGCAATGTCCCGAGGCAATAATATTGTGAAGCATGAAGAAGAAGAGATCGTTCGCCCCGTCGCCAACTTCTCTCCTAGTCTATGGGCTGATCAGTTCCATTCATTCTCCTTTGACAATCAAGTATACATTCATCATCTTTTCTTTACATATAGTCTCCTCTTAATTACATGCAAGGCCAATGTAATATAATATTTGTTTTACTTTTGTAATACATTTATAGGTTGCAGAAAAATATGCTCAAGAGATTGAAGTATTGAAGGAACAAACAAGGAGCATGTTATTAGCTACTGGACAGAAATTGGATGAGACAATGAATTTGATAGATGTTATTGAACGCCTTGGCATTGGCTACCATTTTGAGAAAGAGATTGATGAGATTTTAGAGCATATTTACAATGAAAATACAAATTTTGAGGGTGATGATTATAATGATTTATGTACTTCTGCACTTCAATTTCGATTGTTTAGGCAACATGGTTACAACATTTCTCCTGGTAAGTTCATTATAAAGCATGCCTTAATGTTGTTAAAATTATTATCAATTTATTGGAAGAAGGCTAATTAATCTTGAGTTTTTCCCTTTTAAATCCCAGAAATTTTCAGCAAATTCCAAGATGAAAATGGCAAATTCAAGGAGTCTCTTGCTAGTGATGTCTTAGGATTATTGAGCTTGTATGAAGCTTCATATGTAAGGACTCATGCTGACGATATCTTAAAAGACGCACTTGCTTTCTCCACTATCCATCTTGAATCTGTAGCTCCACATTTTAAATCTCCACTTAGGGAGCAAGTGACACATGCCCTTGAGCAATGTTTGCACAAGGGCGTTCCTAGACTAGAGACACGATTCTTCATCTCATCAATTTACGAGAAGGAGGAATCAAAGAATGACATGTTACTTCGATTTGCCAAATTGGATTTTAACTTGCTTCAGATGTTGCACAAACAAGAACTTGCTGAAGTATCAAGGTGTGATTATATTTTCTTTTGGGAGAACATAAAGATAAACCTTTTGTTATTTCACAAATGCTAATTTTAACTGGCTGGTTTTGCCGTAGGTGGTGGAAAGATTTGGATTTTGTGACAACACTTCCATATGCTAGAGACAGGGCAGTAGAATGTTACTTTTGGACAATAGGAGTATATTTCGAGCCTCAATATTCTCAAGCTCGTGTCATGCTTGCTAAGACTATAGCGATGATTTCAATCGTTGATGACACATTTGACGTTTATGGTATAGTTAAAGAACTTGACATATACACGGATGCCATACAAAGGTAAAAATAATTAGCTTACTTATCGCTCCTTGAAAGTGAATAGCATGAAATAAAAGATCAAGACGAGCTCTTAGTTTGCGCATTATATTCATGCTGTAATTTAAAATACATAAATTTTCTTTGTGACCCTGTAGGTGGGATGTTAGTGAAATTGATCGACTTCCTGATTACATGAAAATCAGTTATAAAGCTCTTTTAAATCTTTACGACGACTATGAAAAGGAATTATCCAATTATGGAAGATCTAATGTTGTCTACTATGCGAAAGAAAGAGTATGTGTCTCAAATCTAACTATCCAATTAATACTTTAACATTGTTTGTCATATAATTTTACCTTGTCCTCGAGTTTTTTATACTTGGAACAATAAAACTAATTTCAGTTTTTATGGTGTAACTTCTAACAGTTGAATGTATTTGCTTGCTATTGACAGATGAAAGAAATAGTAAGGAATTATAACGTTGAGGCGAAGTGGTTTATTGAAGGATATATGCCACCTGTCTCTGAGTACTTGAGCAACGCATTAATAACTAGCACTTATTACTTGTTAACTACAACGTCCTATTTGGCCATGAAATCTGTTACCAAGAAGGATTTTGAGTGGTTAGCAAAGAACCCTAAAATTCTTGAAGCTAATGTAACATTATGCAGAGTTATTGATGATATAGCGACGTACGAGGTATGGATATTATCTCCCTAAATCATATGAAATTTGAACAAACTAACGCTATAATAACAATTGAAGCAATATAAAGCTCATATGCAATCTATATTCCTTTGCAGGTCGAAAAAAGTAGGGGTCAAATTGCAACAGGAATTGAGTGTTACATGAGAGATTATGGTGTATCTACTGAAGAAGCAATGAATAAATTTCAAGAAATGGCTGAAATAGCATGGAAGGATGTAAATGAAGGAATTCTTAGACCAACTCCTGTCTCTACAGAGATTTTAACTCGTATTCTCAATCTTTCTCGCATGATTGACGTCGCATATAAGAACAATCAAGATGGATACACTCATCCGGAGAAAGTCGTAAAGCCTCATATTATTGCCCTACTTGTGGACTCCATCAAAGTTTAAACTGCCAATGCTGCTCATGTTGAGAAAACATTATTCTCTTTTATTGAGAAAATAAATATTTGTTCGCTTTTTTTAAAAAAAAAAATTATGTCATACAAATTAAAGTTGCTAATAAGCTGCCTTTCGTGATGGAGCAGTATAGTTCCTATGTAGGAAATCCTTAAATCATTATAAGAAATAATATCACATGTTCAATTCTTTTTTGTTTTTATGTTGGTTCTTATTGCCTATCTTAAATTGAATGTATAGGAATATTTCTGCCAATTGCACCTCAAATAAGACTTTTAGTTAGAACACGGAAGAACTCCAGCAAACTGTGTTAGAGAGTTCAAGCTTTTACAAGCAAAACTCCGGCAAAATGTAGTGGAGTTCAAAAACTCCCTATAGGTAAAACTCCTATATACTATGCTGGAATTTCAAACTTTTATAAGTGAAACTCCGACACAGGAGTTCGAAGAATACAGTAATCTAATCGATTTCGCGATCAGCGAAAGGGCGTAACAAAACTTAAAAACATATATTAAAAAAACTGTATGTCGCTGAATCTGAAAAAGATTCTAATTATATAAACCTGCTTAGGTGAGAATCTGCAAAGAAGTTGAAGAACGAGTAAGTTTCAGATGATGCATCTCCCTTTTCGAATTGATTAGAGAAAAATATTTGTTGAGATTTTAGGATGCGTATTTGTATCAAACATATTTTTAGGTTCTTGCACAAGAAATGCCAGGGAGGCAAACTTTTGGCTTCGTAATTCAGCAGAAAGAAAATGATAAGTTCAGCTGCTGTCAACTACCAATTCTAGAAGCCCACCATTGTTGAAGCCACCAACCCATTCTAGAAGCCACCATTGTTGAAGCCTCCATTGTTGAATGAAGAATTCAACCACCAACCACCTTCTTTAAGGCTATAAATAGAGCCTTATGTTTTACACAGAAAGATCAATCCAGAGAGATTGAAATACAATCCAGGAAGAGATTGTGAGAACAAAAAGAGAGTTTGGTGAGGTTTTTTGTAGAGAGAAATTCTTGGTGTAAATTCTCTATAATTCTATTCTTGTGAAATAGAGTTGTTTTTCCTCCCAAATAATCTTCATATTGATCCGAGAATCACAACAAGTGGTATCAGAGCCTTCGATTTTGTGTTCATCGAGAAATATCGGAACACTGAAAATTTCAACCCGGATTTACGTTTTTTCGAAAACGTGATCTTCGGTGTGTTTTGATCATTTCATTAGATTCTTTGCGTCGATACGAATTCAACGCAATTTTCCGAAGGCCAAACAAAGCTAAAACGAAGAAGTTATGGCAATTTTTTTTCTTCTGCCCAAAAAAGAAGATGATGAATAGTAACTGCCCAGTCAGCGCCACATCATCATCCAGTCAGTGCCACGTCAGCATCCAGTCAGCGCCACGTCAGCATCCAGTCATCATAAAATTTTTAGAAATTTATGAAATAACCCGTGAAGTTACTGAAATTATAAATCTGCCCCACAAGTTCAGTATATTTTCGATTTAACCCCAAAAGTTTGGTGTAAATTTTGAAAATTTTCTGGAGGCCCTATTTTGACACAAGAAGAGTCAATCCTACCATTTTTCACCATTCCGGACGTGTTGGTGAGTTCCGTTTGGTGACATTCCCCTCCAAATTTTTGACCAAGCCATTTTAAAGACATAATGGAAGAGGCATCATCATCTGGAGCTATGATAAAGCTTACTGCCACAAATTACACATTGTGGAGACCTCGGATGGAAGATCTCCTCAGTTGTAAAGATTTGTTTGATCCCATAGAAGCAAAGGGTAGGAACCCCGATTCCACCAAAGAAGCAGAGTGGAAGAAATTAAACAGAAAAACTATCGGTCAAATTCGACAATGGATTGACGATAGCGTTTTTCATCATGTTGCACAAGAGACAGATGCGTATGCCCTCTGGGTGAAGTTAGAAGGGATGTATCAAGCCAAGACCGCTAGGAACAAAGCCTTGTTGATGAGGCGTTTGGTAAATTTGAAGTTAAAGCACGGAACTTCAGTTGCCGAGCATACCAGTGAGTTTCAGAGCTTGATAAATCAATTATCGTCTGTTGACATGCCGCTCGGGGATGAGATGCAAAGCCCTACTACTTCTTAGTTCTCTTCCTGATAGTTGGGAGACGCTGGTAGTCTCTCTCAGTAATTCAGCTCCTAGTGGAAATCTGACCATGTCTATGGTTAAAGATGCCTTATTTAATGAAGAAGCCAGAAGAAAGGACATCGATCATGGTGAGTCGCATGCCCTTATTACAGAAAGAGGGAGACAACAAGAAAGAAGTCAAGATAAGAGGAGAGGCAGAAGCAAGAGTAGGGGAAAATCCACGGATGGTAGGAAGTCATCATATGCGTGCTACCACTGTGGAATAAAGGGCCATTTAAAGAAGAACTGCAGAAAATTGCATAAGGAGAAGGAGCAGTTGAAGCAAAAGGATGGAGATGCATTAGTCACTACCCACGGAGAGGTAGCCATTTGTTCCATCCAAGAAGAGACATGCCTTCACGTCTCAAGTCAAGAAGAAAACGAATGGGTGGTAGATACTGCAGCATCATACCATGCCACATCCCGAAAAGATTTCTTCACAACATACAAAGCAGGAGACTTTGGAGTAGTGAAGATGGGGAACACTTCTTCCTGTGAGATAGTTGGAATTGGTGATATCAAAATACAAACAAATATCGGGAGTACAATGATATTGAAGGATGTCCGTCACGTGCCAGATCTTCGTCTAAACCTAATATCAGGAATAGCTCTTGACAAACAGGGCTATGAAAGTTATTTCAGAAAAGGCACATGGAAATTGCTGAAAGGGGTTATGATTCTCGCTCGAGGACATATTTGTGGCAACTTATATAAATCTCATGTGAAGGTATGTTCAGACAGCCTCAATGTTATGGAAAAAGAGGCGTCTCAAAACCTGTGGCACCAGAGACTCGGTCACATGAGTGAAAAGGGGATATCAATTCTAGCGAAAAAGCAGCTTATCAGAATGGACAAGAATGTTGCTTTAGACCCTTGTAATCATTGCTTATTCGGAAAGCAACATAGAGTCTCTTTTACATTTTCTTCAACCAGAAAATCAGAGTTACTCAGTCTGGTACACTCTGATATTTGTGGTCCCATGGAGGAGAAGTCACTTGGCGGCAATAGGTATTTTCTGACTTTCATTGATGATGCTTCTCGAAAGGTGTGGGTGTACTTCTTAAAGACAAAGGACCAGGCTTTTGATTATTTCAAGATATTTCATGCCATGGTAGAGCATGAAACGGGAAAGAAATTAAAATGCCTTCGCTCAGATAATGGAGGCGAGTATACTTCCAAGGAGTTCGATTCCTATTGCAAGAGACAAGGGATTCTACATGAAAAGACGGTCCCACGCACCTCACAACACAATGGAGTAGCCGAGAGAATGAACCGGACAATTTTGGAAAGAGTCAGAAGTATGATCAGTATGGCAAAGCTGCCTAATCCATTCTGGGGAGAAGCTGTTCGCGCCTCTTGCTACCTAATTAACCGGTCACCATCAGCACCGTTGAATTTTGAGGTTCCAGAGAAAATATGGTCGGGTAAGAATCCCTCATATTCTCATTTAAGGGTATTCGGTTGTTTAGCACATGCACATGTATCCAAGGAGCTCAGGAAGAATCTTGATGGTAGAACTATACCATGTATCTTCATAGGCTATGGAGATGAAGAATTTGGGTATAGATTATGGGATCCAATACAGAAGACGGTGATCAGAAGTAGGAATGTTGTATTCCACGAAAACCAGACAATTGAAGACATTGAAAAGCCCACAATGTCTTATGAAAGAGGTTCCAGTACCCAAAAAGTTGGTCCAGATCCACTACCATTGCAGTTTGACACAAATAGCATGGGGGAGCATGAAGCAGTACCAGAAGCAGAACAGGAGGATGTTTGGCAGGGGGAGGCACAAACCTCTCAGGAAACTACAGAACCATCACAGGGGAACGATGATGGTACACATCCTGAAGCTAATAATCAACAACCTCGTCGATCTGAACGAGGTCAGATTCCATCAACTCGATACCCAGAAACCGAGTATATTCTACTTTCTGAAGATGGAGAACCAGAGAGTTTCCATGAAGCTATATCTCATACGGATAAAGAAAAATGGCTGCAAGCAATGACCGAAGAGATGAACTCTTTACAGAAAAACAACACTTATGAGATTGTGAAACTTCCACAAGGAAAGAAGGTACTGAAGAGTAAATGGGTATTCAAGCTGAAGAAAGATGGCAGCGGAAAGGTGGTGAAGCACAAAGCCCGGTTAGTAGTCAAAGGATTCCTACAGAAAAAGGGAATTGACTTTGATGAAATATTTTCACCAGTTGTAAAATTGACTTCAATCCGCATCATCCTTGGATTGGTAGCCAGTTTGAATTTGGAGCTTGAACAAATGGATGTCAAGACAGCATTTCTTCATGGTGATCTAAATGAAGAAATCTATATGGAGCAGCCGGAAGGTTTTGAGGTTTCAGGAAAAGAAAACCTCGTCTATAAGCTTACGAAAAGTTTATATGGCCTAAAGCAAGCACCGAGGCAGTGGTACAAAAGGTTTGACTCATTTATGGTAAGTCAAGGATATAAAAGGACTGCTGCAGATCAGTGTGTTTACATTCAGAGATTTTCGGATGGCAATTTTGTTGTACTTCTACTTTATGTAGACGACATGTTGATCGTCGGACAAGATGCAACAAAAATTAGACAGTTGAAGAAAGAACTCTCTAAGTCCTTTGAAATGAAAGACTTAGGTCCAGCTCAACATATTTTGGGATTGCAGATAACTCGAGATAGGAGAAACAAGAAGTTATGGCTATCTCAAGAAAATTACATTGAACGGGTGATCAAACGGTTCAATATGAGTAATGCCAAACCGGTAGGTGTCCCTTTGGCAAATCACTTCAAGTTGAGCAAGAGTTTGTGCCCCTCATCCAAGAAAGAGATTGAGGAGATGTCTACAATTCCATATTCTTCAGCAGTTGGAAGCCTGATGTATGCCATGGTTTGCACGAGGCCAGATATCGCACATGCGGTAGGTGTGGTAAGTCGTTTTCTTTCTAACCCTGGAAAGAAACATTGGGAGGCAGTTAAGTGGATTTTCAGGTATCTTAAAGGTACTTCAAAATCAAGTCTGTGCTTTGGGGGAGCTGATCCAGTCTTGGAAGGCTATACAGATTCAGATATGGCCGGAGATCCTGATGGAAGAAAATCAACCTCAGGATATGTTTATACTTTTGCAGGGGGAGCTGTGTCATGGCAGTCAAGATTGCAGAAGTGTGTTGCACTATCCACAACTGAAGCAGAGTATATTGCTGTAGCGGAAGCTGGAAAAGAAATGTTGTGGCTAAAGCGGTTTCTCCAAGAACTAGGGATAAATCAAACAGAGTATAAGATACATTGTGATAGTCAAAGTGCAATTGATTTAAGCAAAAACTCAATGTATCATTCTCGGACAAAGCACATCGACATTCGCTATCACTGGATACGCGAGGTGATGAATCAACAACTGTTGAAACTAGTGAAGATCCATACGAAGGAGAATCCAGCAGACATGTTAACAAAGGTGGTCACTCAAGAAAAGTTAGAGCTGTGCAGAGACATAGTTGGAATAACTTTCAAATAGTAGCTGCGTTGGAATGCAGCTGAAGGGGGAGAATTGATAAGTTCAGCTTGCTGCCAACTACCAATTCTAGAAGCCCACCATTGTTGAAGCCACCAACCCATTCTAGAAGCCACCATTGTTGAAGCCTCCATTGTTGAATGAAGAATTCAACCACCAACCACCTTCTTTAAGGCTATAAATAGAGCCTTATGTTTTACACAGAAAGATCAATCCAGAGAGATTGAAATACAATCCAGGAAGAGATTGTGAGAACAAAAAGAGAGTTTGGTGAGGTTTTTGTAGAGAGAAATTCTTGGTGTAAATTCTCTATAATTCTATTCTTGTGAAATAGAGTTGTTTTTCCTCCCAAATAATCTTCATATTGATCCGAGAATCACAACAGAAAAGAATACATAAAGACACTAAGAAAGTAACATTAATTCTAGTTTTAGTATTAGTTGCATCGAAGCTGTTTGTTTAATCGATTTGTTTTTTATTCATATCTATATCTATATCTATCTATCTATATCTATCTATCTATCTATCTATCTATCTGTATCTATCTATATCTATCTATACTATATTAAAAGCACGAAGGCCCTTAGCGAAATGTCGTTCACTTTTTTTACCTTTTAAAAATTACTTTCACATTCGACAAAATAGTCATTTAATAATTTCTCAAATATTTAGGATTTCGAAGTCGATTAAAATTTAATTTATTAAATGTTTTCCATATTTGAGCTATGAGGATTTAAATCCAAATATTTAGGACTTCCAAGTTAATTAACATTCTACTATTCAAAATAAGGTAAACATTCTAACGTTAGTCAGTACAATTTTTTTTTTCTCTCTTTTTATGTTCCTCTCTCAATTTATTTCTACAACTATATGCATTTAATTCTCCTTCTACTATTTCTAAAGAAGAAAAATATGGACAAAGTCAAATATTATTTATTGGAAAACAATAAGAGTTTGTGCATTCTAAAAGATGATTTAATATTATAATTATTTTTAAGATATAGCTTTTGAAAACAAACGTTGCCAAAGATGATTCAAAATGTCACGTTTTAATTCTACCTATGCGAAAGTGATTAGTAAAATTAAAATAAATTTTATGTTAGTATCTCGATTGAGATAATTGAGGACGTCTATCAGACATAATTTCTTACTTTATTGAGTTAGCTATATAAGATCAATAATCATCTTTTTTAGGAACTTACACTTTTTTCTTCAAGTATTAATTTATAATTCATAATTTCATATAATATTTTTTGATCTTTTGAAATTGTTTACCTAGAATAAAATACACGCGCAACGCGCTTACTAAAAAACTAGTATTATTATAAAAGCACGAATAATTTATGTTAAATGTTGGACGACTAAAATATCCCTGAAATATTGTCGACTTTTATAACCTTAAATAATCGTATAATTTAAGGATATAATTGTAAATCACCTAAGGTTAGAATTCTTTTTCATTTAAACTACACATACTACAAAATTGATTTTGGGTCAAACTAACTTGGAATTTGCAACCAAATATATCACTTAACTAATTTTAGAGGTTACATGATAAAAGGAAAAAGATTTTAAAACAATCTCAATAAAGAAAACAACATTATGTGTGTGTTTGAGACACCTAGACAAAGCAGGCTAAGTAGCACAATCGTATTAACTTGTATTCAGATTGGTTGCATTAATATCCCAATCCTTTTATTACCTTTACACTTCTTTGAGAAATTAACCTTTTTTATGCGACTGGAAAGACAAATTTAAATGGTGAAAAATCAAATATAACTATAAATTCTCTAAAAAGCAATCTGCTTCTTGGCGTTGAAATATGACCTTCTAGGCAGATATTAATACTGTTGCAATCTTTAAGTATCTTTGCAATTTTAACCGTATAACTCCAGTATGCAAGAATACTTAGTTCTATTATGTCCTTTTATTATATCAAAACTTTATTACAAAGTTGATCTGAATTATATATTATTTTCCTCTTTTTTATTTTGAGGAACCAATTATTAAATTTTGTACATATTGAGTAACAATTTAGAATATCTATTTAATTGATAGTTTAGTACTTTCGATACGAACTTCGTAATATTTGACACAAGATATTTTAAACCACTTTGTCTCTTCACTTGAATTTTCTCATATGTCAAGGGAATTTAACAACTTATATATAATTAAAAGAAAAAATTGCTATATTTGTACAATATAATTTTATACAAAGGAAATTTATAACTTGAGTCCCTATTCTTCAACCATGCTCCGCCACTAAGGATATCCGTGCATCGCATGACTGTAGAGGCTAGTATCTATATCTATCTATCTATCTATATTATTATAAAAGCATAAATGTTGGAACGCTAAATGTTGAACGGCAAAAATATTCTTGAAATATTGACTGACTTTGATACCCTTCAAAATTAGATTAATTCTTCAAACAAAACAATAGAATATGGGATAAAATTGTACTATGTTTAGTGCCTGAAATATAGGAGTTTGAAACTAACTAATACTATAAATTTTAAAACCATAAAACAACGTGAATCAAATTAAAGTGCCTAAGATATAAGAGTTTGTTACCAACTAATAGTAGAATTTCTTATAGCCAACTATCAATGGGGGAAAAAAAAAAAAAAAGAGGAACGTAAACTTCCAATTTTAATTGCTTCCGATTTCAAACAATATAAAAATCAGATTGCTCTATAGCGAGGAATCATATTTTTCTGTATTTTTAGAGCTGCCTTTAGAGCTGCCTCAAGCTCACTGCACCTACCGATGGCTCTCATTAGCTCATCATTCCTCTCCCTCAGCTCCTCATCTTTCTTCGCCAACTCAACATCTTTCTGTTTAAGCCCGTCACGAAGCGATTGAAATTCGCCATCCTGGGTAAAGACGTCGGCCAGCGTTCGGTGCTTAGTACGGTACTCCTTGTACTTGGAGGTCACCTTCTTATAGATGGTCATCCTCCGCTCCTCCCGCCGGTCGCGCTCGATCCCATGATAAGAGTTCGATTCAGTATGAGCAAACTACACCTACAAAACAAATTCTAACATTAAAAATCACTTACTCGCAAAGCCATGCCAGATATACTAAACGACAACTCTGCATCACTCATCGCCTGTAGTGACGTGTTTTGAGAAGCCACGCACAGGGCAGCAATGGACGGCACCGCCCGTTCTGAGTTGGCCAAAAGGTCGTAACCCACGGGAATGATTACGTGCCAGTTAGGACCCTCAGTCCTTATCTCCACACGAGTATTCCTATCCAAGAAGGCCCATACCTCCTCAGGGTCGACGTTTGAACCAGAACTGTCGTCACCCACAGGGACCTCTCTATTTCCCCCAGTCGTCGATGATGCTCTATCTTCTGCGGGCCGTATAAACTCTCCGCCATCACGAACCCCCTCAACCCCAGAGGTCCTCCTCTCCATAATGGCACCGGCCGTGAAAACAGACTCTACGTCTGGTGCAAGCACAGGCGCCGCTTCCAAAGCAATGACTTTTTCCGGCTCGACATCAGCGGCAACGGCCTTCCTGATTTCCACCCTTCGCTTTTTTCTCGACGGTAACTCCTCGCCATCAGATGGTTCGCCTACAAGATGATAGATGGGCCGAGAAGAGATCTCATCCCTCACAACAACAGTTTGAGGGGCAGAGTCTCTCATCGGCGGAGCTTGAGTACGACCTCCTCGAGCAGACTCGGCTAATGCAAATTGCATCCCCACCGACGCGACGGCTTGTCAGAACGCAGGCACTGAAGTCTTCTTCTTGGAAATTCACCGATCTAGCACCCAAGGGAGGTCGCATCAAAGAGTAATGGTAAACAACAATAAGCTGAAGTAAAAATGACACTTACTGGACGGGATCTTGGGTCCAAAACGCTTGTGAAAATACATCCAATCACGAATTCCCACGATGTGAGGTAACACCCAAGCCACCCAATCTTCCATATCAAAGACAGAAGAAGGTGCACGCTTCTCAGCTTAAAAATTAAAGAAGACGCGAGTGAGCCAAAAATGAAAGGATGAAAGAAGATAACGAGCATACAGTAAGATACTTACGATTATAGTTCCACTTCTCGGGAAACCCAGTCGGGTGCGCTACTAGGTGTTCGGTTTTGATGAAGAAGTACTTATGCCAGAACTTCCGATTTGTTTTGTTGTCTATCCCGACCACCAACCCTCTAGTCCCACGATGACGTAGTTGTATCAGAGTACCTCTATAAAAATTGGGAGTAACCAAATACAGCAGGTGGTGAACATTGACCTTATAGCCCGCCAACTCTGCATGCTTTGTCAGCATCAAGAAAACTTTATACAAATAGGGGGAGAGTTGCACCGGGAAAACATTGTAAAATCGGCACAACTCCTCCACTAGAGGAAGGAGAGGAAGAGTATAGCCAATCAATAACGGATACACATAGAAGGCACAGTATCCGGGTCGATGAACCTCCACAATTCGCTTCCGGCCAAAACAATTTCGACGTGGGGAGGAATGTGATATTTGGATCGGAGGTCGGCTATGTGAGGCGGTCCCATCTCAGATAGTCTCTGGGCAGGAGCAGGAGCAGGCTCCTTCGGAAAATCATTCCTGACCAAAGGGTTTTTGGGGACCATCTCCTCCGCGGTAGGGAAACTTTCATCCTCTTTAGTCATAAATTCCTCACCACGTGGAGGAAGGGCCACCGATAATGGAGTGTCATCGGAAACCTCATCGTGAACGGTAGGAGATTGTGACATATTTCAGCAATGAAACGTATGTGTGAGAATGCATGGGAGAAAATATGATATTATTCACATATCTTAACAATGATATAATGAGCCCTATATATATATACACACACACATATAGGATTAAGGTTATTTAATACTATTTAACAACCAAACGAACACTCCCCCTCAAGCTGGTGCATATAAATCATATGTACCAAGCTTGTTACATATATAACTAATACGAGGACCAGTGAGGAACTTGGTGAAAATATCAGCAAGCTGATCATTCGACTTCACAAATTTTGTAGAAATATCTCCTGTAAGTATCTTTTCTTTGATGAAGTGACAATCAATCTTAATGTGTTTAGTCTTCTCATGGAACACCAGATTTGATGCAATATAAAGGGCAGCTTGATTATTGCACATAAGTTCCATCTAGCTGATGTCACCAAATTTCAATTCCTTGAGCAATTATTTGATCCAAATTAGCTCACATGTGGTCATAGCAATTGCTCGATATTCTGCTTCTGCACTAGATCGAGCAACTACATTTTGTTTCTTGCTCTTCCAAGACATCAAATTGCCTCCTACTAAAACACAATATCCAGACGTAGAATGTCTATCAGAAGGTGATCCTACCCAATCAACATCTGAGTAACCAACAATCTACTCATGACCTTAATCCTCAAACAATAACCCTTTTATCCCCAAGGTCACCGTGCAAAAAGGCATTCTTAATGTCCAGCTGATGAAATATTACCCATAAAAATTTAATTGTTTAAAAAGTCTATCAAACCTTGTCCGAATAACCTGAAATTTTGCACACAGATCACAAATGATACCATGGACCTACTCCAACTTCCAAAATTTCATTCCAACCCCGATATCAAAAACTAATATTAATCTACCGGCATTCGCAACCTAGAGCTTCTTCCCTATCTTATTTCTCCTTGTTTTTGTTTTTGTATTAAACTCTGTAGACTTTTCTGAGTATTCTGGATTTTTAGATGCTCATGACTAGTGACACCCCGGTATCGGGCTGTGTGGGGTTGTATTTCCGAGAATTATGCTATTATCTGCTACTTTGAGATTCTATTTATTATGCTTTAGACTTATTTCTTATGGTTTAATTGGTAAAAATTGAATTGGGAAGTGTCGGCTGGCCTTGTCTTTATGAGTGGTGCCATCACGACTGGGTCTGGGTTTAGGTTCGTGACAAGTTGGTATTAGAGCCTAGGTTACAGAGGTCTCACAAATCATGAGCAAGTTTAGTAGAGTCTCGCGGATCAGTATGGAGACGTCTGTATTTATCCTCGAGAAGTTGTGGAACCTCTAGGAAACACTTCATATTCTTGAAATTCTTGTCGTGCGAATTTGTTAATCCGAGTACTAAACTTCTATGCCCTAGCAGATGCACCCGGCATAGAAGAGCCTTGAACTGATGAAGCACAGGATGAACTCTGAGGTGGAAGGGCACTAAGTAATGACTGGCCTTGATGATAACTGTAAGAAACATGACCCGATGACGCCCCACAATAACCTAGGCGAGTTGGCTGAGCATGCCTGAATGGCGGCCTCTGTCTTGCTGAAACTGACCTCTCAAAAGAGCACCGCCATAACTACTAGATCCTCGACGCCTCTTGGCCTCCCTCGACTCTCGCTCCTGGTCACGAACTGACTCAATCTCATGAGAAATGTCTACAACCTCCTCAAAAGTAGCACCAGACACCCTCTCTCTGGTCATTAGAATACGAAGATGATAAGTGAGGCCATCAACAAACCTCCTAATCCTCTCTCTATCTGTCGGAACCAACAAAATCGCATGACGAGCTAACTCGGATAACCTCATCTCATACTGCATCACAGTCATCTCTCCTTGACGCAACCACTCAAACTGCCTGTGTAGCTCCTCCCTGCGAGACTGCGGTACATACTTCTCAAAAAAGAGAATGGAGAACTGCTGCCAGGTAAGGGGTGCTGCACCAATAGGCTTATGCCTCTCAAAAGCCTCCCACCAAGTGAAGGCAGCTCTAGAAAACTGATAAGTAGTGAAAGCGACCCTGCTGGTCTCCAGAATACCCGCTGTACGAAGCATCCTCTGACACTTATCCAAGAAACCCTAGGCATCCTCACCCTCTGCACCACTAAAGGTCGGAGTCTGAAGTCTACCAAACCTCTCCAACCTATGTTGCTCGTCCTCTGGCATGGTAGGAACTACATAGTCCTGAGCAGTTGCAACCGTCTGGGCTAGATGTGCCCCTAGTGTCTGAAGCCCCTGTACGACCTGCTCAGGTGTGCGAGCGGCGGGAGTCTGAGTACCTCCTTTGGCCTGAGAAGTAGCTGCGGCTGTAGTACCTGAAACCGCCTGAGCTAGGACAGTGCGTACCGATAGAATCTAAGCTAAGGCCTCCTGAAGACCTGGAATCATAATGGGAACAGGTGGGGCCTGAGCTTGTGCTGCTGGAGCGTCCACAACTGGGACCTAATCTTGAACTGGGGTGGCTGGTGGATCTGCAGGTGCTGCCCTAGCTACTGCGCGAGCCACACCCCTACCCCTACCGCTACCACGACCGCATCTTCAGCCTCTAGTGGCCACAGCTAGTGGTACTGGTGGTCGTCTATCCTGACCAGTAGTGTGTGTCCTCACCATCTGTGAGATAATAGAACAACAGAAGTTTAGTACTTGGAGCAACAAATTCGCACGACAAGAATTTCAAGAATATGAAGTTTTTTCCTAAAGGTTCTGCAACCTCTCGAGGATAAATATAGACATCTCCATACTGATCCGCGAGACTCTACTAAACCTGCTCATGACTCGTGAGACCTATGTAACCTAGGCTCTAATACCAACTTATCACGACCCTAAACCAGGACCAGGTCGTGATGGTGCCTCTCGTGAAGACAAGGCCAGCCGACACACCCCCAATTCATTTTAAGCCATTAAGTAATAAAACTAAGTCTTTAACATAATAATAAAAATCCCAAAATACGGTAAATAATACAGATTGCGGAATAGACATAGCCCGACATCGGAGAGTCACCGGTCATGAGCATCTATAATAATACTACAAGTCTGAAAGAGTCTACTCAACTATTACATAACTAAAACAGAAGAAAATAAGATAGAGGGAGAAGCACTAGGCTGCGAACGCCGAGCAGCTACCTAGTGTAACTCCGAATCTACTGGAAGCTCTCAACCCTCGCAAGCAGGACCTGAAGCACCTGAATCTACACACAGGGTGCAGCGAGTAAAGTGAGTACTCCAACTCAGTGAGTAATAATAATGAATGCAGACTGAGTAATAAGAAACCACGTAAAGGGATATCAATAGGCTATAAAAAAGCAGTAAAAGCTAGTAAAAGCAATGAAATAGTGGAAAATAGTTAAAGTCACTTTAGTTCAGTTAAAACTTCTTTGGAGTGCCTTTTTAACAATTAAGCAAGTAAATGATAGGCAACTAGGAAAGATAAACACATAAAGAACCGCCTCTCGGGCACAATACCAACAGAATCAGCCCCTCGGGCAACACATGGAACAATACCAACCCCTCGGGCTATATCTCACATCACAATGGGTACCCGCGCTCACTGGGGGTGTGCAGACTCCTGGAGGGGCCCCTTACGGCCTAAGGGAAATATCAAGCCATCTCGTGGCGTACAATCTCAGGCCCTCGGCCTCATAATCATGAATTAGCTTAATAACCTCACAACACAAGGCCTCGGCCTTACTCAGTCAGAATCTCATAAGCCACTCGGGCAACAGTAAAACATGATGCTCAGCCCAAAATATCATTTTAAGTGTTAAAATAGAATAAACATGGCCGAGTTATGAAAACAATAGAATATAGCATGACTAAGTACAAGTATAAAGTCAAAATAGTGAGGAATATCAGTAAAAATCCCCTAAGGGTTCAAATAGTTGGCGCAAGGCCCAAACATGGCATTCAGTCCAAAACATGATGATAGCAAACAGTTTTCAGTCAAATACATGGTAAACAAATCATTCGGGATGGACTAAGTCATAATCCCAATAGTGCACGACCCCACGCTCGTCATCTAGCGTGTGCGTCACCTCAATATAGCACAACGATGTGCAATCCGGTTTTTCATACTCTCAGGACAACATTTACAATCATTACTCACCTCTACCCGATCCAAATCTCTAGCTTGTTATGCCTTTGCCTCTCGAATCGACCTCCGAATGCTCCAAATCTAACCAAAATCAGTGCAAAACCATCAAAATACGCTAAGGGAACAAGCCAACTCGAAAGAAATCAAATTACAAACACAAATCCCGAAATTAGCCAAAACTGACCCCTGGCCCACGTCTCGGATTCCGATAAAATTACATCGAAAGACTCCTTATCACTCCCCGGGTTCATTCATACCAAAAGCATCAAAATCCAACCACAAACCACCCCTCAAATCCCAAATTCTAGGTCTCCAATTACAAGCCCTAGTTCTTCAATATTAGGCTTAAATTCCATGATTAGTTAAAGAGAATTCACATTAGAATCGAGTATTAAGTCCATAAATCTTACCTCCAAGTGTTTCCCCTTGAATCCCTTTTCAATCCTCTTCAAAAAGCTCCAAAATCGCTCAAAAATGGTGAAAGTTAACCCAAAATCATGGACCAAATGGCTATTTAAACATTCTGCCCAGGCATCAAATACTTCTTCGCGAACGCAGTCAACGCCTCGCGTTCGCGAATCACAAACTTGCTTTGATCAAAATTCCTTCATCGTGATCGCGACACCTAGCTCGCGAACGCGAAGGCTTAGCACCATTACTCACCGCGAACGCGACTCCCCTTCTGCGAACGCAAGAACAATTCCACCTGTACCCCAGCCACTCAACTTCCCCTACGCGAACGCATCTGATACCTCGCGAACGCGATGCACAAGATCCCAGCCCTTCGCGAACGCAGAGCCTCCCTCACGAACGCGAAGGCTAAATCCTCAGCCTCACCTGCTAACCCTTCGCGAATGCGAGGGCCAACTCACGAACGCAGAGGTCAGTTTTTCTGCAACACTCCAACAGATTTTCTGCAATTCTCCAAAACATGAAATGGTCCAATTGACCACCCGAAACTCACCCGAGGCCCCCCGAACCTCAACCAAACATGCCAAAATACCCCATAGAATCTTCAAACTTGTTCCAATCTTTGGAATGCTCAAAACAACATCGAAATACCAAATTCGCATCGGATTCAAGCCTAAGAATTCCAAAATCTTCTAAATTATGCTTTTGATCAAAAACCCAACCAAACTAAGCCTGAATGACCTAAAATTTTGCACACACATCCTAAATAATACAACGGAACTACTGCAACTACCAGAATTCCATTCCGACCCCTATATCAAAATCTCACCTATCAACCGAAAAATGCCAAAAATCCAATTTCGCCAATTCAAGCCTAAATCTACTCCGGACCTCCAAAACACATTCCAATCATGCTCCTAAGTCCCAAATCACCTCCCGAAGCTATCCGAACCATAAGAACTCACATTCGAGCCCTCTAACACATAAGTCAATATCTGGTCGTCTTAAGAATTAATGTCCCGATCCCCTATTAACGGCTTTCCCTGTGTTTATTTTTGCTATTTTGATTTGTCGGGATGTTCGGTTTTAAGTTACGGAGAGTTTTGGAACACTTAGTCCCTAAATGAGAGCTTAAGTGTTGGAAAGTTAACCGTAGTTGGAACAGCATGAAGACGACCTCGAAATGGAATTTCGATAGTTCCGTTAGCTCCGTTGGGTGATTTTGGGCTTAGGGACATGATCGGACTGTGTTTTGCGGGTCCGTAACTAATTTAGGTGGAATGCCGAAAGTCGAATTTTTGAAGTTTCCGGTTCGACTCTATCTTTCAAATATTTTTAATTAGTTAAAGGGTTTTTGGGGACCATCTCCTCCGCAGTAGGGAAACTTTCATCCTCTTCAGTCATAAATTCCTCACCACGTGGAGGAAGGGCCACTGATAATGGAGTGGCATCAGAAACCTCATCGTGAACGGTAGGAGATAGTGACATATTTCAGCAATGAAACGTATGTGTGAGAATGCATGGGAGAAAATATGATATTATTCACATATCTTAACAATGATACAATGAGCCTTATATATATATATATACACACACACACACATATAGGATTAAGGTTATTTAATACTATTTAACTACCAAACTAACACTCCCCCTCAAGCTGGTGCATATAAATCATATGCACCGAGCTTGTTACATATATAACTAATACGAGGACCAATGAGGAACTTGGTGAAAATACCAGCAAGCTGATCATTCGACTTCACAAATTTTGTGGCAATATCTCCTGAAAGTATCTTTTCTCTGATGAAGTGACAATCAATCTCAATGTGTTTAGTCCTCTCATGGAACACCAGATTTGATGCAATATAAAGGCCAACTTGATTATCGCACACAAGTTCCATCTAGCTGATATCACCAAATTTCAACTCCTTGAGCAATTGTTTGATCCAAATTAGCTCACATGTTGCCATAGCCATTGCTCGATATTCTGCTTTTGCACTAGATCGAGCAACTACATTTTGTTTCTTTCTCTTCCAAGACATCAAGTTTCCTCCTACTAAAACACAATATCCAGACGTAGAACGTCTGTCAGAAGGTGATCCTACCCAATCAACATCTGAGTAACCAACTATTTTTTCGTGACATTAATCCTCAAACAATAACCCTTTCATCCCCAAGGTCATCGTGTAAAAAGGCATTCTTAATATCCAGCTGATAGAGAGGCCAATGGTGAACTACAACCATGGATAGAAAAAGGCGAACTGATACTACCTTAGCCACGGGAGAGAAGGTATAACTATAATCGAGCCCAAATATCTGAATATATCCCTTGGCAACAAGACGGGACTTAAGGCGATCAATCTTACCCTTCAGACCAACGTTGATTGCATATACCTAGCAATAACCAATAGTAGATTTACCTGAAAGAAGAGGAACAAGCTCCCAAGTACCACTCGTATGTAAAGCAGATATCTCGTCAGTCATAGACTATCGCCATCCTGGATGAGACAATACTTCACCTGTAGACTTAGGGATGGAAACAGAGGACAAAAAAAATATAAAAACATAATAGGCTGATGACAAACAATGATAATTTAAACAAACATAATGGGAATTAGGATTAAGTGTGGTCCGTATACCTTTCCGAAGTGCAATCGGTGTACTAGGAAGAGACAAGTCCGTAGTACGAGCTGGGTCATGTGCAGGACGTGAATCATCTGGGCCTGATGCTGGGTACGGACGACGATGATATGCTAAGAGTGGTGTTCATGTGGCGGGGAATCTAGGAGGAGCCACACTAGACTCCCCAATGGTTGGAATGGGTAAGACTTCTGTGGCGGAAGGTGAAGGAGGAGTTATAGTAAGCTCCTTAAATGTCGGTATAGGTAAGACCTCAGATATATCAAGGTGGTCAGAAGGGGTAAAGAAAGGTTTAGACTCAAAAAATGTGATGTCAGATGACATAAAGTACCTACGAAGATCAGGTGGGTAACAACGATATCCCTTCTGAACACGAGAATAACCAAGGAAGACACATTTGAGAGCACGAGGAGACTTATCTTTCCCATAAGTTATGAATGAAACAAGTGCTCCCAAAAATACGATGAGGAACAGAGTATAAGGGTGACTGGGGAAACAATACTACATACAAAATCTGATTCTGGAGGGGAGATGAAAGCATCCTATTAACCAAATAACAAGCTATGAGAACTGTATCGCCCCAAAAATACAACGGAACATGAGATTCAATGAGAAGTGTGTGAGTAGTCTCAATGATGTGCTTATTCTTTCTCTCTGCAACCCCATTTTGCTAAGGGGTATAAGGACAAGAGGTTTGATGAATAATTCCTTAAGAAGTCATAAACTGCTGAAATTGAGAGGATAAATATTCTAAGGCATTATCATTGTGAAAAGTGCAAATAGAAACACCAAATTGATTTTTAATTTCAGCAAAAAAATTCTGGAATATAGAAAATAACTCAGAATGATCTTTCATTAAAAAAATCCAAGTACATCTTGAATGATCATCAATGAAACTAACAAAATAATGAAATCCCAAGGTTCAACTGACTCTACTGGGACCCCATATATCAGAATGAACTAAAGAAAAAACACACTCTGCATGACTCTCAATACTACGAGGAAAGGAGGCTCGGGTATGTTTCCCCAGCTGACATGACTCACACTCTAATGTAGATAAACTAGGAAAACTAGGCATCATCTTCTGAAGCTTCGATAAGCTTGGATGTTGTCACGACCCGGATTTCCCACCCTCGGGAGCCGTGATGGCTCCTACTAGTGAAAGCTAGGCAAGCTAATTATTCCAATTATTTAACCCTTTTCATCTTTAATCCCTTAACAATTGTGAGTTAACATTTTATAAACAGCGGAAATAATAAACAAAAGAATGAAATGTAACAATTTAAAATAATACCGATACAAATCCATAAACATAAGCTACCCAGATCTGGTGTCAATCTTCTCACGGACTATCTAAGAATACCACAAATAGGGTCCGAACAAAATAGATACATATATGTATCTGAAATAGTAAAGAACAAAAGAAAAAAACTAGATAGGAAGGGGACGCCAAGGCCTGCGGACGCCTACAGGACTACCTTGGGTCGTCTGATGGACTGAAGGCAACAACCTCATTGTGGTCCAAAAGCTGCAGCACCAGAATCTACACACAGTGCAGAGTGTAGTATCAGCACAACCGACCCCATGTGCTGGTAAGTGCATAGCGTAACCTCGGCGAAGTAGTGACGAGGCTAGGACAATACTACCAAATAAACCTATGTAGTTAAATCATATACAGTGGAAGAATAAAGGCAAAAATTTATAGTTAAAGTTAGGAGAGGGAAACATGCTGCAAAGAATATCATGTACAAACAAAATCTCCGTAAAGAAGTGAAGGAACACAAAAATTCAACTGTAAGCAAGAATAAGGAAACCAAAGACAAGTGCACGGTATCACCCTTCGTGCTTTTACTCTCGTCCACATCATAAGAATCAATATAATCGGCACGGCATCACCCTTCGTGCTTTTACCTCACATAATCATGACACGGAATTATCCTTCGTGCATTATCACTCATATAATGGCACGACATTGTACATCGTGCGGCACAGCATCACCCTTCGTTCTTTTACCTCACAATATCGGCACGACATCACCCTTCGTGCATTAACACTCTCAAAATCATGCACGACATCACCCTTAGTTCTTTACACTCTTCCTCACCCAAGAAACAATCACAAAGCAATTTGGGCAAGGGTATCAATAATATCACAATAAATTCCTGGCAAGGGAACAATAGCATAATAACAATATCCCGGCAAGGGAAACAATATCATGAGCAATAACATAACCGGCAAGGGAGATAATATCAAAAGCAATACATCCCGACAAGGGAGACAATATCATAAACCTCTTCTCTTTTCCACAATTACTTCACAATTCAATTCTTAACTTGAGCCAATTCTCTACAATGTTCAATTACCAATAATACTTCCACAAGCCTTGTTCAACAATAGAAATCATCATATAAAGCATGAACAATATGAAACAGAGTCACATTAATCATAGTATAAGACTCACGGGCATGCTTGACACCGACGTATAGATACTCGTCACCACACCTATACGTCGTACTCAATAGTTAACACATAACAAATAAGACATGAATCCTAATCCCTCAAGCTAAGGTTAGACCAAACACTTGCCTCAATTTGCTTCCACCACAATTCAAGCATCAACTACCACTTTACCTCTTGTTTCCACCACCAATTTGCTTGTATCTAGCCACAATTTACTCAACGATATCAATAAATGCTAAATGAATCAATTCTAATGCATGGAAATAGGTTTTCTAAAGATTTCCCCAAAAAGTTAAAATAGACCCCGGGCCCACATGGTCAAAACCCGAGGTTCAAACCAAAACCCGATTACCCATTCAACCAGGAACCCAAATATATAATTTGTTTTGAAAACGGGGCTCAAATCAAGGTCCAAATCCCCAAAATTTGAAAATCCTAAGTTCTACCCAAAACACCCAATATCCCCCATGAAAACCCTTGATTTGAGTTGAAATCATATGAAAACATGTTATAGATTAAAGAAACTGAGTAAGAAATGACTTACAATTGATTTGGAGAAGAACTTTTCTTTGAAAAATCGCCCAAGAGAGCTTAGGGTTTGAGAGAGTTTGAAAAATGAAGAAAAATCTGTCTAAGTTCCAATTAACTGGTCACAGATGTCGCAATTGCGACCGGGGTTCGCAATTGCGAATCTTTTCAGGACATGTTGCCTTCACATTTGCGAGGGAGTAGTCGCATTTGCGACATCAAATTTGCGATAAAAGGGTCGCATTTGCGACCAAGGACTACCCAGGATAGGTTCGCATTTGCAACACCTGGGTCACAATTCCCATGCCTGAGGACTTCGCAATTGCTAAAACTGATCTCGCAATTGCAAGAACAGAGGCCTGGGCCAAAATATAAGATACTAGTAACTTTTCCTAAGTCCAATTTCACTATGTGGCCTATCCAAAACTCACCCGAGCCCTCGGTCTCCAAACCAAACATGCACGCAAGTCCAAAAACATCATATGGACTTGCTCATGTAATCAAATCATCAAAATAACATCGACAACTATGAATTAAACCCCAAATCATGAAATCACTCAAGAACATCAAATTTTGAATTTTCTCAAATAAAGGTCCGATTTATACTAAACGAACTGCGATTCACACCAAACTTCACAGATTCAATTTAATTATTATTTAAGACCTGTACCGAGCTCCAAAACTAAAATACGGGCCTGATACCATCAATTTCAAACCTTTTTCATTTTAAAAAACTCTTGTAATTTCAGTTAAATAATTTTTTCCAAAAATTTATTTCTCAGGCTTGGGACCTCGGAATTCGATTCCGAGCATACGCCCAAGTCCAAAATCTTACCGCGGACCCTACGACACCGTCGTATCACGGGTCTAGGCCCGTTTACCAAGAATGTTGACCAAGATCAACTTTATTCAATTTTAAAAGCCAATTTCCTTACTTTACTTAGTTTTCACATAAAAGATTTCCGGAAACGCACTCGAACTGCGCATGCAAATTGAGGTGAGACAAAAGAGGGTTTTAAGGCCTCAGAACATAGAATTTTCTTTCAAAATGAGTGATGACCTTTTGGGTCATCACAGATGTACTAAATGTTTGTGAATTATGTCCGGAGGATCTGTAACTAGACATGCCTTGGAGGAATTGAGTGAGTTAAGGTAGTAAAGGCCTTCTAATTCAAGTCATGTTCCAATCGTCTGTCTCGTACTGCGATCCTGCATAATAAAAGAATCATTAATAAAATATATACCACAGTGGAGGGCACGAGTCAAATGACTAACATATGCAAGATTAAAAGCACAGCTAGGGACATAAAAAACAGAATCTAGAGTGACAGAGGAGAGGAGATTCGTTTGTCCAACTCCTTTTGCTTTAGTTTTAGACCCATTGACTAAAGTAACAGTGGGAAGAGACTGTGAATACGCAATATTTGACAAAAGTGATTTATTACCAGAGATATGATTAGAAGCAGTTAAGTCCACAACCCATTGTCCAAGAGTACTAGACTAGGAAACATAAGCAAAAGAATTACCAGTAACAGAAGTATCAGTTTGAGCAACAGCGGCGACTTGTGGAGATGTCTACTTACTTGCTCGATACTGAAAGAACTCATTATACTCCCCTTCAGATAAAGAAAATCCCTGGTTACCTGTAGTCTCGGTCTGAGCAACATAAGCATTTTTGGGTGGACGACCATGTAAAGAATAACACACGTAACGAGTGTGTCCAAGTTTATGACAATAAGAGCACTTGGGTCTAGATCTTCCAAAACAACCTCCTCCTCGTCTATTATCCATAGTTTGAGATTCTTGATTGTCCACTGACTGGGATATGAGAACATATGAGTCAAGTGTCTGTGATGGGCTCACTTGGTGACTTGGTGCTGCAGCAAGGCAAAGTAATCAAGAGAATAATTCATCAACTGTGGGGACGTCGGACTAGCTAAAATTTGATCGCGTACTGAGTCAAGATCTTTAGGAAGTCCAGCAAGAGTAAGAACTAGAAACATCTTTTGTCGCTGCTCTTCCTGCTTTTCAACACTAGCATAAACTGGCATCAACTTCTCAAATTCCTCCATGACTGCCTGTACTTATCCTAAGTAAGTAGACATATCTAATTCATGTTTCTTTAAATTTGTCATTCGCGATATCACATCATAGAAATGATATATGTCATTAGTGATAAAGTGCAGGGTTTTTCCAAAACCAAATAAAATGTCTGGAATAGACGAAACAAAAGCATCAACTTTGAATCAATAGATCGCCACAAAATACTGCATAATTGAGCATCGATCTTCTCCCAAAGTGCTTTGGCCTTTTCATCTCCATCGCTAGACTTTGTGATTAAGTGATCTTTAACACCTTGACATTTATACCACAACTCGACAAACGGGGCACAAGCTAAGTAGTTTGAACTTTCCATTAAAGGTCCTGAGGTAATCATAATACTGGAACTACCAGAGCCCGAGTTTTTAAAACCGAAAGCATCGACTCCTAAATACATCATTGGATTGAAGTAAGGTCTATAAAATTATCACCAAATAACAGAAAAAATCAATTGAAAACTCGCTGAAACAGACGAAGGAGACACTATTTTTGCCGGAAAATTACTGTAGCTGCTAGAAAAATCAGTGTAGTCACCAGAAAAACTCAAAGTGGTCAGAATCAAACGAAAACAGTATGTGTGGGGTTGGAATTGGTAGATGACCCAACTATTCTGTAGAAACTTTTTTAAAAAATGGTCGGAAGATGTTGTACGCGCCTGCGCATGAGCTTCTGGTGACGCGTGGGAAGGCTGTTGCCGGTGATTTTTCTGGGGTTTGGTCGCCGAACAGTGGTGACTCTTGTGGTAGTGTTGGATTTTGCACAACACTGACAGAGACAACACAGACGCAAACTGCCTTGAAAAAGTCGCCGGAAAAAGTCTTCTAGTGACTGATTTCTCTACCTGGAATTGCTGGAATTTATGCTCAGCAATAAATCTCTCACAATTGCTCTGATACCATGTGAGAATGTACGGGAGAAAATATGATATTATTCACATATCTTAACAATGATACAATGAGCCCTATATATATATACATATACAATACATGTCCTACTTATAATACATATGGAGTTAAGGTTATTTAATACTATTTAACTACCAAACTAACAGTATGCAATAAAGTCTGACGAAGGAAATAACAACTGGGCAAGAAAAAAAGGACTAGAACTAAAGAAGCTGTGAGAAGTCGAAAACAGAAATTGGAGAAGAAGATCAGAGAAGAACAATACTCATGCAAAGTAAGGAATGGGAAAACTTATGAAAAATGAAACCCCCCACCTATTTATATGGTTGGGTGACACGAGAATCAAAACAAAGGACTGTCAATGGCACGAAAATTGAAGCAGCAAATGTGCAGACGCTGCATCGAGAAGACACGTAATGATGACGCGTGTGGCCATGACGTCATCTCACATCAGCCGCACTGACCGTAGCCTTGCTGGCTACGCCGTTTTCTCAACCTCGCCCAATTAGATTTATTCAACACAAACAAATTTCTTCTAAATGAACGCACAACAGGTCCATTTATCAAGGGTGTGCCAGGCCACGACCTCAACAAGTGGAGGGACTAACTGTATTGGCCTAAATTTAGCGACATGGTAATGGTAGATAAATAGGATTGAGGACGAGGTTGACCACGTCGTGATAACGGGAAGCTGCCTTCGAGAAGACTGTTGTTGAGGACCGGCAGCTGGGGTAAAGAAATAATGGTAGGATAGGTTCAGAAATGGACACAAGGAATATTTCTTTGGATATTCCCTATTTTGTACTTTTCGGGGTTTCTTAGAAATACCCCTTATAAATAGGAAGAGATAGAGAACGAAAAGGGGATCTTCACTTTTTGACAAGGATATATTGTAAAAGGCTGACCAGAAAAGAGATACAAAAGTTGTCTTGTTCACTGATTATTGTATTGAAGCACACGTCGTTGAATCTTTGTTCACAAGATCCAAAGATTCCTTATCCATCTTCACTTATCATCCTTCTATGTCGCTGACAGGAGAAAGAACAATCCAAATCATACAATAATTGGGTGGTAGACTCTTTCTTATTGCATTTATTCCCACTATCTATATTTGTTTCATGTCCATGTTGTAATATTCATTGATAATCACTTAGTACAAACCAACTATTTAGTGCTCTCAAATTCCATCCATCTTACCGATATCTTACAATATTTGATCTAAAACTTACTATATTTAACTAAGATTTACCCTTTGTTTCATCATTAATTAGTTTAACCAAGAGCTCAATACTTTTTGGTCAAACAATTTGGCACCGTCTGTGGGGAGTTTTTAGTTAAAATTTTAGTTTCTTCTAGATCGTAAAAAAGGGACAGCCATCTTTTCCTCGTTTGCACGAACTAACAATGGCAGGAAAAGGAGATGAAAGACAGAAAGCGATAATGGGTGTCAATACCAATATCTTAAACACCATCAACGAGGATGACAAAGGAGACGATGAGAATGTGACACCAAGTGCTACACCCAGGCGGAGTGATTCACTTTCCCCTCACGCAAGTGTAACCGCTTCACGCGAAAGGGGGGATTCCACATCCACAGATGAGGAATTGCCACCAGCGGTGAAATAATTACTGGAGGAGTGGCTGACAAATACCCTAAACAACATACTCAACAAACTCGTTCAAAGGGCGAGTAGAAATATCGCACAAGCAGATACCACAACGACCATCGGTGAACAACTCGCTCCCCCAACAGGTAACCCTCACACTGTTGTGATGTAGGTAATGACGCTCTTGTAGCCAATCTAAAGATAATGGAAGAAATGGAAAAAGAGAATAAAGCACTCTGCAACCAGATGAAGGAACATCAAGAAAGGGTTGACAAGATACCGGGCACTTCAAAACTGCTACCAAAATGGGATGTCGGCTGATTCGTCAAACAACCATATTGCGAGGAGGCGGCCCTGCATGCCATACCTAGAACCTTCAAAATGCCATTGTATTTGAAGATATACGACGGCACCACAGACCCCGAAGATCACATCATCCATTACATCACAGTGGTAAAAGGCAACGACCTTTCAAAGGAATAGGTACCGTCAGTGTTACTGAAGAAGTTTAGTGTGACCCTAACGAGGGGAGCCTTAACCTAGTAATTATAATTACCAGCACGATCAATAACAACGTTCGAAGAAATGGCCGACAAGTTCGTCGCCGCCCACGCAGGGGCTAAGAAAGCTGAGGCCAGGGTGAATGATATATTCGCCGTTAGACAATCACCAAGCAAGGGACTCAGGGACTTCCTCGCTTGGCTTAATAGGGAAGAATTAGCTTACTAAATGTATCAAAATGAATGGCGATGGTAGCTTTCCAAAATGGGTTGAATAGGAATGGCTCGAGAGCGACCAGAAAGTTATTGCGCAGGCTCATGAAATACCCTCCCACCACTTGGGAAGAAATTCACAACGCCTATTGCGTCGAGGTGAGAGTAGATGAGGATGACCTTAATGGTCCAACCCAGCCGTTAACGTCAGTTCAAACGGAGTTGAGGAAATATCGTCGTAATGACGGTCAAAGAGATCAGTCAGGACCACGCCTCAACCGAGACAAGCATCAACCCTATGTCAGAACAGCCATGCCACCATCTCCCCAACATGTAGAAGGGCCGTCCAGGCCGCATATAGGGACTTAGCGAAACAAAAGAGGTATCCCTCCACTTTTATTTGCTCACAAAATAGGGACTCGGAAATAGTGTACGCACTAGAGAAGCTTGGCACAAAGGTGAAGTGGCCATAAAAAATAAAATCCAACCCAAGAACCAAAAATTCGCACGTCCTTTGTGATTTCACCATAAGTGGGGTCACAAAACCGAGGAATGCATAGCCCTACGGCAAGAAGTAGTGAACATGCTGAACCAAGGGCACTTGAAGGAGCTCATGAGCGATCGTGGACGAGCCAACTTTGACCTCGGACGAGAACAACACCAAGGCCCTCCAAAGCCACCCCCCTTGCCCACACCATCCAAATGATCGTCAGCAGAGGCGATGAACCAACAATCAACCAAGTGAAGTTTACCACCACACATAAATTGAAATGGTCGATCACCCGCGAACGGTATGAAGACCTCGAATACAATATCATCTTCGATAAGTCAGATACCCCTGGTTTGACTTCCCCCCACTTCAATGCTCTTGTCATTACTTTATGTATTTCCAATACTGATGTAAAAAGAATAATGGTAGACGACGGAAGCGGCACGTGTATTATCCACCCTCGATTTCTCACGCAGATGAGAATCGAGGACAAGATAGTACCATGTTGTATAACACTAATAGGTTTTAACAATGCAGTTGAGCGAACCTCAGAAGAGATAACGCTACCCGTTATGGCCGGAGGCGTCACTCTAGAAACAACGTTCCATGTCATGAACGAGGACACAACTTACAACGCCATCATAGGGAGACCATGGATACACGCCATAAGGGCCATCCCGTCTAGCCTGTATCAAGTAATCAAGTTCCCTACTCCCTGGGAGATATTCAGCATCCGAGGCGAACAACGCACCACCCAAGAATGCTATCGCATCGCTCCAGATTGTGCATACACTCAACAATTAAAAGGAACAGACTTAGAAGCATAGCAATTACCAAGGTCGGGGGCCGAACTTGACACACCAAAAGACGCTATCGGGGACCTCGACATTGTAGAAGCTACAAGGTCAAGGGTAGAAGCCCTCTATCTCATCCAACTGCATAACAACGACAACAGCAAAAAGCTTACATCGTCCATAAACTCTCAGAACCAGGTAATTTTCATAATTTTTAATTTACAATGCCGATTTGTTTGCTTTCTCCCATACAGATATGCCAGGTATCCCAAAAGACGTTGCCACACACAAGTTGAACGTCGATCCACTATACTCTCCAGTGCGACAAGTAAGAAGAAAATTCGACGCCGCAATTAACGAGGCCATTGGTGATGAGGTGGATAAGCTACTCGCCAACGGTTCTATCTGAGAATCAAAATACCCCCATTGGGTCGCCAATGTATTTATGGTGAAAAAGAAAAATGGGAAGTGGTAGATGTGCGTGGATTTCACGGTCCTAAACAAGCCCTTCCCAAAAGACTCCTTTTCGTTGCCTCATATCGATCAGCTCATCGACGCAACAACATGACACGAGTTGTTGAGCTTCTTAGATGCCTATTCAGGTTACAACCAAATCCTCATGGAGAAGGAGGACCAGGAAAAGACCACTTTCATCACCCATCAGGGAATGTACTGTTACAGAGTCATGCCATTTCGGTTAAAGAACAGAGGGGCGACTTATCAATGGTTGGTCACCAAGATGTTCAAGGATCAACTCGGCAAAACAATGGAAGTTTACATCGACAACATGTTGGTAAAATCAAAAAAGAAGGAAGATCACATCGACCACCTGAAAGAGGCATTCGGTTTACTAAGGCAGTACGACATAAAACTGAACCCCGAAAAATGCACCTTCGTCGTAACTTCAGGCAAATTCATTAGCTTTCTAGTATCACAAAGAGGCATCGAGGTCAACCCTAACCAAATTAAAGCCATTGAGGGAGTACATAAAGTATTAACCAGTAAGAAACAGGTGCAAAAGTTAACTGTCCGTATAGCTGTCCTATCGAGGTTCATCTTACGATCCTCTGACAGGTGCCACAAATTCTTTAACATGCTCAAAATGGACATTATGCTCTAATAAAATTCAGAATGCATTGAGGCCTTAAGAGAACCTAAGGCATACTTGTCCTTGCCCCCGATACTTGCCAAAGTAGAACCTGGCGAATGCCTTCCGGTATACTTAGCCGTATCAGAGGTTGCAGTAAGTGCGGTGTTGGTCCGTAAAAATAAAGGTATGCAATCTCCAATCTGTTACATTAGCAAAACCCTGGTCGATGCCGAAACGAGGTACCCTCACCAGAAAAAATTGGCCTTAGCATTGGTTATAGCTTTACGAAAGCTTAGACCCTATTTTCAATGCCGCCCCATATCGGTGGTGACGACCTTCCCCCTACGAAGCATCCTACATAAAATCGAGCTGTCGGGAAGATTGGCTAAGTAGGCCATAGAATTGAGTGAGCACAATATAACATATTAGCCGCGAACAGCGATAACATCGCAGGTGCGTGCCGACTTCGTTGCCGATTTCAGTGACAAAATAATGCTCGAGGTCGAGCAGGAAACTTCTCGTACCTCCCTCGGGCTACCTGACCTATGGATCCTATACACCGATGGCGCATCCAATGCGTCAGGATCTGGGCTAGGACTCATACTCGAGTTCTCGACTTGCGAAGTTATCCGCCAATCCATACAGCCGAGTATGAATCCTTAATTGCAGGACTTAAGCTAGATCTCAAATACGGAGAACAACGAGTCATCCTCAGATGCAACTCACAACTCGTTGTCAACCAAGTCAGATGGACTTTCCAAATCAAAGAGTAGAGGCTACAAAAGTACCAGTCATAGATTCATAAATTACTGCCTTAATTCAATGAATGTCGACTCGACCAAATACCTTGAGCATAAAACATCGAAGCAGATAGCCTTGCCAAATTAGCAGCGACCACCAATAACATTATAAAAGAAAATGTGGTCACCCTCCTCCACTCGTCAATAGACCAACTTGAGGTACACTTTGTAAATTTGACTTGGGACTAGCGCAACCGTATTATAACATATTTGCAGGAGGGAATACTCCCATTGGACAAAAGACAAGCCAAAAAGCTTCGAACGCAGGCATCCAGGTACATCATCATAAACCACGACCTATACAAAAGAACATTTGGAGGCCCCTTGGCAAAGTGCCTAGGGTCGAACCAAATAAGACGGGTCCTCGAGGAGGTACACAAAGGCCACTGTGGTGCCCATACTGCCAACCAAGCCCTTGTTAGGTGCCTCATTCAAGAAGGGTATTATTGGCCTACAATAAAGAAGAAAGTCGTTGACTACGTCAAAAGGTGCAAGCACTGCCAGAAATATGCTCCTAGGATACATCAAGCAGGAGAGCACCTCCACTCAGTTTCATCGTCGTGGCCATTTATCAAATGGGGAATGGACATTGTCGGGCCCCTCCCAGCAGGGTGAGGTAACACACGATTTCTTTTAGTTTTAACTGACTATTTTTCCAAATGTGTAGAAGTAGGTGCGTTCACCCAAATACGCGAACAGGAAGTTATCACATTCATATGGAGAAACATCATATTCCACTTCGGTATCCCCAAAAAAATCAACTGTGACAACGGACCCCAACTCATCGGAAGAAAGACCGCCGAATTTTTCGAAAAATGGCACATCAAGCGCATACTCTCTACGTGATATCACCCTGCTGAAAATAGCTAGGCCGAATCCTCCAACAAAAAAATACTGAATATCTTGAAGAAAAATCTTGAGGTTGCCAAGGAACTATGGCCGGAGTTACTACCAGAAGTACTGTGGGCATACCGTACCACGCCAAGAACAAGCACCGGAGAAATGCCATATTCATTAGTCTACGGGACTGACGTCATGATACCGGTCGAGGTCAGCGAACCCAGTTTGGGATACTCCAATGAAAGCAGACCAAGAAATGATGAGAACATGAAACAAAACCTCGACAAAGTAGAAGAGCGAAGAGACATGGCTTACATAAGAATGATAGCCCAAAAACAACAAGAAGAACGTTACTACAACAAAAAAGCCAAAATACGGCCACTCAAAGTCAGAGACTATGTACTCAAGGCCAAAGCACAGGAAAGCAAAGATTCAAGAGAAGGCAAACTAGGAACCAATTGGGACGGGACATACAAAATCAAGGCAGTAGCAAACAAAGGATCAGTCCAACTAGAAACAATGGAGGGAAAAGATACTACAAAACAATTGGAACGTCGCCCACCTCAAATACTTCAATTTCTGAAAATAGACGCCCCTCAAGTCGTACTCTTTTCCCCTCACCCGGGTTTTGTCTGAATTGTGTTTTCTCGGGGAGGTTTTGTTTATGAGGCGATGAAGGGGACATCTCAAAGTTTAAGTATAGTTCATTGCCCCGCCTGCCAACTACTTATCCAGGCCGAACGATGAAAGGACTGGGTACACAGGAACTTCTCCAGTATATGTATCAAACAAACAGAAATATGTAATATTCTCCAATGAATGAAATAAAGCAACATCTTTACTCTCCACCAAGTCATTTTACACCTTACATTCGACCTCGCTCAAATTTTTTGACATTCGATTTGCTCAAATTACTTTACATTCGACCTCGCTCGAATTTTAGGACATTTAACTTTGCTCGAATTTTGCGACATTCAATTTGCTCAAATTACTTTACATTCGACCTTGCTCGAATTTTTCAACATTCGACATGCTCGAATTACTTTACATTCGACCTCGCTCGAATTTTTCGCCATTCTACTAGCTAGAATTACTTTACATTAGACCTCGCTCAAATTTTCCGACATTCGACCTCGCTCGAATTTTTCGACATTCGACCTCGCTTGAATTTTTCGACATTCGACCTCGCTTGAATTTTTCGACATTCGACCCACTCGAATTACTTTACATTTGACCTCGCTCGAATTATTTCATATTCAACCTCGCCCGAAATACCTTACATTCGACTCTGCTCGAACACTACATGCAAACAACTGAAAAGTCGGGGACTTCACCGCATAGCAAAAAAAAGAGAACGGGAATCCGGAAACACATAGCAAAAGGCAATCATTCAATTTCAATTGTTAAATTACAACTTTTTACAGAGGGGGTTCGAGAACACCCTAAAAAAAATAGCAAAACAAAACAAAACTAAGTACAAACAGCTTCACGCTGCATCACCACCATCGGCGTACTCATCATCATACCAAGGATCAGAAGTGAGCCTATCCACGTCATTATCATCTTCATCCCCACCAGGCGTACCAAGGGCATAACCATAAGTTTCACGAGCCGCACATGCCTCGACACGAGCGTCCTCAAGTTCTGATTTGGACACATTCCTGACGGCCTTCAAAGACTCATACACATCAAGTTGAGCCTCGGCGTGAACCCACATCTCATACAACTCCCGTGACACACCGGGATCAGCATAAGTATGAGACGTAAATGACTGTGACTACGGTCGTACCTCCTCGGTCTTCAAGACAACGACCTGCTCATTTAACCCAGATAGATCCGCCTCCAAACCCTATATTCATTCCTCTAACCTTGCCACCTTAAGCGCCGATGTCTCCACCTCATTATCCCGCTCAGACCTACAAATACGGAGGGCATCTTATAAGGTTGCCACTTCAACCATAGCGGTTATTCTATATTTCTCGGCGTGACTCAGTTCGTCGACCTTGGCGCTCAACTTGCCCCTTAGCTCTACAGCCCTCGCCTCCTTCTGCTCGAGTTCTGCCGTTAAGGACGCCAACTACACTTGAAGGTCAGTATTCTCAGTCATCACCCCCTAGCTCACCTCGAGCTCATCCTCCTTGGCCTTTAGAGATGCCCCAAGCTCTTTGCACCTACCGATGGCTCTCATTAGCTCATCATCCCTCTCCCTCAGCTCCTCATTTTTCTTCGCTAACTCAACATTTTTCTGTTTAAGCCTGTCGCGAAGTGATTGAAATTCTCCATCCTGGGTAAAGACGTCGGCCAGTGTTTGGTGCTTAGTACGGTAATCCTTGTACTTGGAGGTCACCTTCTTAACGATGGTTGTCCTCCGCTCCTCCCACCGGTCATGTTCGATCCCCATGATAAGAGTCTGACATGAAAAAGAAAGGAGTCAATATGAGCAAACTACACCTACAAAACAAATCCTAACATTAAAAAGAACTTACTCATAGAGCCATGACGTATGCAACAAAGTCTTACGAAAGTGATAACAACTGGGCAAGAAAAAAGGACTAGAACTGATGAAGCTGCGAGAAGTCGAAAACAGAAATTGGAGAAGAAGATCAGAGAAGAACAATACTCATTCAAAGTAAGGAATGGGAAAACTTATGAAAAATGAAACTCCCACCTATTTATATGGTTGGGTGATGCGAGAATCGAAACAAAGGACCGTCAATGGCACCAAAGTCGAAGCGGCAGATGTGTAAACATTTCATCGGAAAGACACATAATAATGACGCGTGTGGCCATGACATCATCTCACGTCAGCCACACCGACTGTAGCCTTGGTGGCTACGCCGTTTTCTCAATCTCGCCCAATTCAATTTATTCAACATAACCAAATTTCTTCTAAATGGACGCACACCAAGTCCGTTTATTCAGGGCGTGCCAGGTCACGACCTCAACAAGCGGAGGGACTAACTGTATTGGCCTAAAGTTGGCAACTTGGTAAGGGTAGATAAACAGGATCGAGGATGGGGTCGACCCACGGCGTGATAGCGGGAAGCCGTCTTCGAGAAGACTTTTGTCGAGGACGGGCAGCTGAGGTAATGAAATAATGGTAGGATAGGTTCAGAAGTGGACACAAGGAATATTCCCTACGTAGTACTTTTTAGGGTTTCTTAGAAATACCCATTATAAATAGGAAGAGATATAGAACAAAAAGGGGATTTTTACTTTTTGACAAGGATATATTGTAAAAGGCTGACCAGAAAGGAGATACGAAAGTTGTCTTGTTCACTGATTATTTTATTGAAGCACACGTTGTTGAATCTTTGTTCACAAGATCCAAAGATTCCTTATCCATCTTCACTTCTCATACTTCCACGTCGCTGACAGGAGAAAGAACCATCTAAATCATACAATAATTGGGTGGTAGACTCTTTCTTATTACATTTATTTTCATTATCTATATTTATTGCATATCCATGTTGTAATATCTATTGATAATCACTGAGTACAAACCAGATTTAATGCTCTCAAACACCATTCATCTTACCGATATCTTACAATATTTGATCTAGAACTTATTATATTTAACTAAGATTCACCCTTTGTTTCATCATTAATTAGTTTAACCAAGAGCACAATACTTTTTGGTCAAACACATACAGACTTTAGAGTTGCATGGTAAGCATGAATAGGTTAATATGAGTGTTTGCATGACATAATGAATTTTATTCCTTCGAATAAATTATAAATGAGTTTCACTCTATGTCTAAGATAAATAGTAAAAAGAAACGTTACATGTCAATAGCAAGGATATGATGTTTGGTTTGGTAAGTATGACGATCTTTTAATATATACACACTAATTTGCAACTCAGAAACGCTAAATGTCAATTGGTGACTACTTCGAATAAATCAATCACTTTCAAAAATAGATATATTAAGTTACATCTCGAGGTTTTCTGTGACGATTGATTTGACTGGAATGATAAGAATCTGGGTTTAATAATTTCCTTACGATAACTTTTGTATAATATGATTTCTTCTATATAATCAAAGAAATGTGTTTTCAATATGTGGCTAAGAATTTAGAAATTTTAGACATAAAATTGTGTAAATTGAAACGGGATAACGTCCAACTAAAAAATGTGTCATGAAAGACAGTGATAACTAAATGACTTTTAAGCTTAGTTTTCTCCATTATCAATATATTTTTATCTTGAGATATACATTAGATGTCATATACCTAAAGGCTTAATTGAAGGAAATCATAAATTCTCATAATAATAAATAATAGTACATTCGTTAAGTTATTTTACAACTTTAATCACATAACTATGTAACTTCAGTATATTTAGTTTTAATTTGTTCTCTATATTATGTCAAAGCAGTATTTATGACTTGGTTTGTAAAATAAATTATATTTTTTAATTATATAAGAAACTGATTTCATACTTTGTACATATGCAATTGAAAGTTTATTGCTGTCAATACACATTTCTTGTGCAACTCACGATCATAAAGGCTAGTCTATACTATATTAAAAGCACGAAGGCCCTTAGCGAAATATCGTTCGTCTTTTTTACCCTTTTAAAATTGAGTTCACATTGGACAAAATAGTCATTTGGTAATTTATCCTATATTTAGAAATACTCCTTTAATTATTTTCCTAATATTTAGGATTTGACTTTTCAATTCCTTGCCATTCTAAATTCCTACACTTTTCAATTCACATTATGTTTCGACCACTTTATAGTCCTTTTTCAGGAGGGTTTTTTTGATTAATGAATTTTTACATATTAATTTTTTATAAAAATATATTAGGATATTGGATTTCAGATCAGGTGAACGAGCACTTGAACTCCCTTTCAATTTGGGAGTCTTTATTTTTAATAAATTTTTCTTTGTATTTGAACTATATATACACAAGATTTTACTTACATAAATTTGTTCCTTATTTATATTATATAATCTTAATTATAATTCCTTCTATATTGTTTTACTAAATAATATAAAAAGACATGTTGATTTCTGGCAATTTGCTTGACGAGGTATGAATTGCTCCTTAGCAGATGAATTCATTAAGCTTTTCTTTGTCGTTCTTTAGAATAATATTGTAAGTTTTGGTAGTCTTCTGTTATTTTAGTTTGTTGTTATTTTTGTTTTTGATGCTTTTATATTGCTTTGGAAGTATTATTTTCCATTTAAGCCTTTTTTTTCTTGATTGACCATCCAATTCAATTTCTTTAAGAAAAAAAAAATTATATTGGTTAAGATTTGTGTATAATATTCAGTTTTCCTTTCTTATCGAATAGCATCTTTCAAAATTTAGGCTAATGTATTTTCGTTTTCTTATTCTATTCTGTTCAATTTTCTTTTAGACAAAAGATTAAGCTATTTGAGAATCTATCTATAATCTATAATTAAAAGCCAAAGACAAAAGCCCCTCGTGAAGCCAAGTGGCAGATTCCTAAAAATACACTTGGCATTTTAAGACATTGCTCCACATTATTAGGAAGTACAATATTTGGAGTAGCCTTCAAACCGTTCATGAGTAAACCGTTCCACCTTCTCTTCAGTTTTCTTATTTTTTATCTATATTATATTAAAAGGAGAGTAGTGAAGCATGTGATTAAGCCAAGTGGCAAGCTAAAATGAAGCCACTTGGCAATTTTAAGACAACATTAATTATTAAAAATTATAAATAAAAATATAATTAATGGAAGTAGTTTAATGAATCTTATACATAATCTAAATAGATCTTAGACAAATCTAATCTATACATGTATATTTGTATCTATATTTATATCTATATATTGATCCACTCATAGCTTTTTTTCTATATTAGCTAGAAATATGGAAGTGAAAAATTAATTAAACATTAAAAAACTATAATAGAAAAAATTAAAAAATACAAAAATACGTAAATTGAGATAATCTATGACTATTTATATTTTGGAGTATGTTAAAATATAAAATAAAATTAAAATTTATTTATGATATTAAAAATTTATTGAATATAAAAATTAAATAAAGTCAAACAGCAAAATAAGATCTTACTCAATCTATCTATATTATATTAAAAGGAGAGTAATGAAGCATGAAGTTAAGCCAAGTGGCGTATTGAGAAAAAGCCACTTAGCACTTTTATGAAATCTATTTGTTGGATTCTATTTGTATAACATTGAAAAAAATATTATTCGATATTCTTTTGTATCTAATTATTAATTGGATAAAAAATTTGTTGGGAAAGAAAGATGAAATCGAGCTATCCGTGAATATATATTACCATATCTAGATTATATTATATATGAGTTCATGGTTTCCGTCAAAAAATTATTATTTGATGTTCTTTTGTATCTAATTAATAATTAATTTTTTTTGGTGGGAATCAAATATGAAATAGAGTTGTCCGTGAATATATATAACCATATTTGGAGTAATATTACATATGACAAATATTCTGTTGAAATATGAAATTAATACTTTGAGTTAATATGGGTAAGAGAAAAAGGTATGAAATATTCTGCTGACATAAAAATGGAAAGAAAAAATTCTTTCCAAAAACGTGTTATGGACCAAAGTCCAAAAATAAGTAAAAGAAAAAGATCATTGTGACATGACAATATATGATTACTCACATTTGCCATACAAAATTACAGGATCATCGATTTCTAATACTATTAAGGATTTCTTTTATGGTAGACATCCTTTTTCGAGAAAGAATCAATTAATATTTTAGTTTGGATCTTACACATTAATTTTAAGTTGAAATAATAAATCTATATTTAGTACAAGCTTTGTATCTGACCTTATTTGCGAACTATATATATTAATATAGGTATCATATACATTACTATAAGTATCTTTAATTAAATTTTGTGTATAATTCAATTATGGTACGTATTCTTTTTCAAGAAAGAAGTAATTAAATAAATATTTTGTCTTACGTCTATATTATGCTAAAAATAGACTGAAAATTTTAAGAAAGAATTAATTAAACTAAAATGTTCTCTTTTTAATGACCAAAGTAGAATCTTTTGGTCGTACACACAAAAAAAGACACAATTTTCATTAAACAGACCAATATACTATAATTATAGGTATCTTTAATTAAATTTTGTGTATAATTCAGTTATGGTAGGTATCCTTTTTTTTAGAAAGAATCAATTAAAATTTCATTTTGTATCTTACACGTTAATTTTAAGTTGAAATAATAATTCTATATTTAGTACAAGCTTTGTATCTGACCTTATTTTCGAACAATACACATTATTATAGATATTTTTAATTAAATTTTGTGTATAATTCAGTTATTGTAGGTATTCTTTTTTAAGAGAGAAATAATAAAATAAACATTTTGTATTTTACATCTATATTATATTAAAGGAAATAATATTGAAAAATGAACAAGAGGACAAAGGAAAAAGACAAGAAAAATTAAGGCTTGGTGGTTAACAAATTTTAATTAACCACAAAAAAAATGTTGAAAATTAAAATAAGCCAAAAGCTAAAAAATGAAGATCCATATCATTTTTTGCGCACTCACTCATACAAATTGATTTACACATACCTTTTTAAAAATTAGAATTTTATATACTTAAAAATTGATTTACTAGATTGTCTTTTCTTAGGAATCTTTATTTAAACAACTTTTGCTTATGTTTGGCTTCTCTACATTACTTAGGGTTTAGCTTCCACACAAACTTCTGCAAAGTATAGCTCCAAACTATAACTATATCAGCGAAATATTAATGTCCAAAATGAGTTGGAATTTAAAGGGTCGTGTTGTTAGATTATGACACATTCCAGATCGCGAGAAACTAGAAAATTCTAATTTAATTGAATTAATTATTCAAGAAGAAAAGGTACATACTCTTTTACATGTTATTTTTTTCGAGTTGTGATGTATTTTCTTCAACCTATGCGCCTTACTAACTTAAATTTCTTTTCGATTTTTTTATTTTAGGGAGATCGAATTCATGCAACTATTGGGATTTTCGTACTTTCAATACAAGCATTAGGAAATGTAAGGTGTCTTACGCATAATTAGGTTTTCAATTTTTTAAAATGTTAGTGATAGGGGTTTACCAGAAATTCTTGAGTTTTTACCCATATTTTTTTGTAGTGATAAACCTCAATACAGAGGACAACTTCTGAAAAATGCACTGCAATATGTAATGAGCATTTGCTACAAAAATGTTCTCTTAGGCACGTGCTACATATCAAGCAAATTATATAGCATCATTATTTTTTGTGGAACATTCATATCAAACAAATTGTATAGTATCATTATTTTTTATGGAATATTTATTAGGAGATGGAATGAAAGTTTTACTGGAGTCTTAAAATATTTTTAATGTTTGGTTGTAAAGATGGTATTAACACTAACATATTAAACTTTATGGTGTAGATCGTTCTTTTTAATTATCCGCGCATCGCGCGGGTACTAATACTAGTTATATTAAAAGCACGAAGGCCTTTAGCGAAACGTCGTTCGCCTTTTTTACCCTTAAAAATATATTTTATATTGGACAAAATTGTAATTTAAATATAAAATTTTGAAATCAACTAAAATCTTACTTAGTAGGTATTTCCTTATTTGAACTAGAAAAAATGTACTAATATTAGGTTATTACGTCAATTAATTAATAACATAACTATAATACCTTGTATAAATTATTTAATTACTTGAGTTAATTAGACTAAATCATAGTACGTTCCATAAATGAAGGAACTTTAGATTTTCTTATGAAATATGAAATTCCATTACCATAAAACCTACTTGGACAATTGATCACGCCCAACTATGCCTTATAAAAAGGACAATGCGGACGTTGCAAATATAACCCGAGTATTACGCCCAGGGTCGAATCCACAGAGAGTTAACCTATCAATCACTATCTTTAGAACTACTAAGCTCTTGAGAATCAATTTCCCAAACTTTTGAATCACAGTTGGAGGTTTGTTTACTAACTAAGATTGCAAGTAAATAACAAGCTGTAAACTAAAATGCTAAGGTTGTAAACAATGATAAGAAAATGCTAAGGTAATGACTTCCTCTATTGATGGAATCCCTTCTGTTTATGCTTCATATAAATTGACCAACACACCTCTATCAATCATGAACACTTTGCTTACCATAAATCTCTCCCGAGTAATCACAATAATATACTATTGCACTCTCCCGAGATACACTAGTTAGCTTTAATTAACACAGTTCACTTAAGATTGCACCCAAGGCTCTGTTATCCCTAATCCCGCCTTTAAACCCGCAGTTATAGATCCCTCTTATACTTTGGGAGTGGTGTTGCTCAACAATAACCTAAATATGCACTCTCTCCCGAGTTATGCACACTAAATAGGCACAGCTAATTGAGGATCCTGTCAATTAACTACAACATACACAAAGTTGAACAAATAAAGATTGAGACTAGCAATTTGTATTAGCATAAACAAGAAGTTCATCCGCAAATAGGTTCCATCAAAACCTTAGACAAAAGATTTAGCTACTCATAACTATGGGTAAATAAACTAAAACAATATTCATCATAAAACTTGCAAGAAAAATAAAGAGAGGAAGAAACCAAGATGTTTTGGGTGATCTCTCACACTTGTTCTTCTTCCAAAAATACTCTCCAAAACAATCCATGTCTCTCTTGGGTGGAGTCTAGTGTTTAAAATAGGGTTTTGGGCTAAAAATTCCGTGTTTTGCACTTTAGTCCCTGAAATTTCCGCCTCCTGCCGCGGTTCTACCGTGGTCGCGGTCAAACCGCGGCCAAACATGGCCTCTGATTCTTCAATTGTCTACGTCTGCACTCTGCCGCGGTTTTGCCGCGGTCGCGGTGAAACCGCGGTTTTCCATCCTGTTCAGTTTGTAATTTGGAAAAACGCAAAACATAAAAGTTGTAGCCCTTTGAGTTATCTTTCCAACCATGTATTATAGAGCCAAAATGGAGTTCTGAGTAAAAGGTTATGTGCATTTTACTAGACAGTGCGCTATATGCCTCATCGAGTCTTCGTTTGTTCTCAACTATCAAATTTGACCCCCGAACACGATCCCGGCTTAATTCCTTGAGCTTTACTCAGACTTCAAAGCTTAAAATCACTTAAAATTCATTCCATAACATCTATATAGCTCGGAATCACACCTACAAGGCATAAAACACATAATTAGTGCAAAACACTAGCGATTAAAGCGCAAACTCAACTAAAGTGCAGTAAATTAGAGTGTAATAATCAACTAAAACACGTAATTATTGTCTATCATCAACTATAGCACCGCAGAAACGAAGCCAAGCGAGATTTATTTGCAGATAGTGAAATTCAATTAGTTCTTGTTTTTTTTCTTTTTTTGCATTTTTGGGTTGGTTTATTCTAACATTCCAGGTAATTGTGGGAGTATATGAACTTATATATAACTATTTGTTGCTTTGGTAAATGTCTATCACTTTAATGAGAACAACCAGACCAATATTACTGCAAGAGATACAGAAGCCTCAATTATACCAAGGTAACTTTGATATTTATTTATTCATTCTTTTAGAGCTTTCTCTATGAAGATTCATGTACTATTTTAATCGTCTATTTCATCTTGTGATTATAATTAATTTATTAAACTATTTTATTTGTTCTCTAAACTACTCATTGTTTGGTCCTTACTCTGTGATAATTTGAAATTACGTAGAGCATTAGCATATAAAAAAATATGGGATTAATTTCAGGAACTGAGATTGTTTATTCAAATATTTTTTAATTTTTTTTTACCATCTTGAAATACAATTTAGAATTTCATTTGAACTCTTGGGTATTTTGGTCTTAAATGTGTTAAAATCCCAAGTATATATGCACTTTGTGGTTATTGATGAGTAGGTTCTTTCCTCTACTTATCATAGAGTTTTTTTAAGTATCTTTATGTATCTAGAGAATTTTCATCAGTGTAGTTCTTTTCCATGTAAATATATTTAGAACTGTTAAATTAAAAATACAACATAAATTCAATGGATGATTCTAGAAATAGTTGCATAAGATGGTATTAGAAAGTAGCTAATTTGTTAATATAGTACTTACTCAAGTCTACCAGCATTAGTGAGCTTTGTGAATTGGCAATTTATTTTGAGCGATGGCATTATTAATCAATTTGTTCAAAACCGACAATCCAAAATTAGATGATTTAAATCTAAGATTAATTTATTTATAAAAATAATAGTATAATATACTATTTACAAATAGTATTTATTTGTTGTAATATTATAGATAAAACAAAGCTATTAAATTTGTATCAAAAGAATTATTTTATTTATAATGTTAATGAATGTTAAAACTGAAATGAATTTCAAGTTGAATAGACTGAGAGGGATGAATAAGAACTACTATGAAAAAGTTTGTACCTTTATTAAGTTAGTTAAATAGGATCAACAATATTATTTTCGAAAACTTGTATTTTTTCTTTAACTTTTATTTTATAACTCAAATACATTTCTCATATAAATTTTATGTGATTTTTAAAAGTGTATGTTCATCGAGATGGGTACACGCGTAATGCGCGTATTTTAAGACTAATTTATTAAAAATTGAAAAACAATGTGTTTTTCCCGAAAGTAAAATAAAAAACACTAAAATTTTGTTTTTCTTTGCTGAAAAACAGTGGATATTGGCCGGGCAAATAACCTTTAATTTTTGTCACGTTGCAGTTCAAACTCCTTCTAGAATTACATACACACGTACTACAAGAAAAAACAATTGCCAAAAACTAATCTTTATGAGACCAAGTATGATAAAAATACTAAAACAAGGACGAAGATATGTCACGATCCGAATTTTTCACTGTCGAAATCATGATGGCGCCTAATATTAAACCCGCCAGGAAAACTAATGTTACTGATTATTTTACCTTTTTCCTTTATCATTAACAATTTACAAGATAATATAAGAACAATCAGTGGAAATCAAATTGCGGAAGAACATAATTTAACAGTTTAACTAAATACTACTATGAAATCCTTAATAAAACTTTACCCAGAACTGGTATCACGATCTTACGGACCGTCTACAAATACTACACATAATAGTCTGAAAGAAGGAATACGCATCTGTTTCGGAAATAGATAAAACAGAAATAAACTAGAAGAGAAGGGGACGCCAGGGCCTGCTGTAACGACCCGACCGGTTGTTTCATGAATTACCGCTCCGTTTCCCCAATTTACGCTTATTATTATTTTGTTCAGTTGTATTACATGTTATTGGGTTGATTGATTCGGGTTCAGAGAGGTTTTCGTAAGGTTTGAGACACGTAGTCTATTTTGAGTGAGTTTAAGTTAGAAAAGTCAATCGGATGTTGACTTATGTGAAAAAGGGCTCAGATGTGAATTCCAATGGTTCGGATAGCTTTGGGAGATGATTTGGGACTTAGGAGTGTGATTGGAACGTGTTTTGGAGGTTCGGAGTAGATTTAGGCTTGAATTGGTGAAATTGAAATTTTGGCTTTTTTCTGTTGATAGGTGAGATTTTGATATAGGGGTCAGAATGGAATTTCGGGAGTTGCAGTAGGTCCATTGTGTTATTTGGGATGTGTGTGCAAAATTTTAGGTCATTTGGACGTGGTTTGATAAACTTTTTTATCAAAAGCGTAATTCGGAAGATTTTGGAACCTTAGACTTGAATCCGATGTGATTTTGTTGATTTGATGTTGTTTGAGGTGTTTTAAAGATTTGTATAAGTTTGGATATTGGCATGTGACTTGTTTGTGCTTTTGGTTGAGGTCCCGAGGGCCTCGGGGTGATTTCAGATGGTTGACGGAAAGTTAGGAATTTGGAGTTGCAGCTGAAGTTTATGGCTGCTGTCATAACCGCATCTACGGTTGGGAGGCCGCAGGTGCGACTCCCGCAGATACGGAATCAAGTCGCAGAGGCGGCCAAGAGGTGAGTTGTGAGGAGCCGCAGAAGCGGATGCCTGGACGCATCTGCAATGGCGCAGGTGCGAGTGAGCGACCACATGTGCGGTCCCAGGCCTTTAAGTGAGAACCGCAGATACGATGGGTTAGACCGCAGAAGCTAGAAATGGACCGCAGGTGCGAAATCCCTAGGTCAGAAAGTATATATTATTTCCTTCGTGAATTCTTGCTATGTTCTCCATTTTTGAAGACGAAAAGTGAGTTAGGGCAATGAATTTCAAGGAGAAATCAAAGATATTAGTTGGATAAGCTCCCTAAGCTTCATTACTTGAGTTTAAGACCATTTTTTCATTGTTTAATCATGGTATTAGTGAAAATTAAGGAAGAAAATTGAAGGTTTAGGGCTTGTTATTGTAGAGCTTTGAGTGGGGATTTGAAGAGCCATTTGAGGTCCGATTTCAATGCTTTTGGTAAATAGACTCGTGGAAGGATAAGGATTCCATTGATGTAAATTTTGTCGGATTCCAAGACGTGGGCCCGGGGGTCGGGTTTGGTCAATTTCGGGATTTTTAGTATAATGTGATTATTTTCGCATGTGCTTCGTTCCATTAGCATATTCTAATGTTATGATTCTGATTTTGGGTAGATTCGACGCAAGTTGAGGCCGAGGCGAGAGGCAAAGGCATCGCGGAGTAGAATTTCATTCAGTTTGAGGTAAGTAAGCATTATAAATCTGGAACTGAGGGTATAAAACCCCGGTATTTCTTATTATTTTGACAAACGAGGTGACGCACATACTAGGTGATAAGCGTCTGGGCATGCACCAGTAGGGATTGTGACTTTGTCCGTCCCATAGCGACTATTAAGCCACATATTTGATTTGAAATCTTATGATATCACGTATTATAGAGATTGATACTATATTATGGGTTGTATGCCATGTTTGGGGCCTTGTGCCCACCTCTTGAGACTCTTAGGGGCATTTGTAATGTTTTCCTCACTCTATTTATTTGAAAGCATATCCTCAGTTATGTTTTATCTATTTATTGCTTAAACCTGGTTTTTATCACTCTACTTCTTAAATATGAAAACTGTTTGGGTTGAGTTTCCCTGATTTCTACTGTTATGCCTGAGTGGCTGTGAGGTTAATGACTGAGAGAGGTTGAGGACCTAATGGTGAGGATTATATGTATATTATGGATCGGGCTGAACGCCGCAACAATATTATATGTATATATTATGGATCGGGTTGCACACCGCAACAATATTATATGTACATATTATAGATCGGGCTGCATGCCGCAGCGATACTTATATGGATTGGGCTGTACGCCGTAGCGATATATTTATTGGATCGGGCTGTGCACCGCAGCGATATTGCGCTTGGGCTGTGGGAGCCCTTCCGGAGTCTGTACACCCCAGTGAGCGTAGTCGACTATAAACTATGGATCATGCTATACATCGCAGCGGTTATTATGATTATTACTATTATGAGATATTATTGAGCCTAAGTGCTGAGTGTAGGTACTATGTGACGAGAGCTGAGTCACGAGTGACTGAGAGGCTATATTTATGAGTGATACCTTGCCCGAGGGGCCCATTTATGTCATTTTTTTGATTTCACTATTCTTTTATAATGAGCCTCTGTTGAAAAACTGCTAAGTAACTGATTTCAAAGCATTTCACTTGAAAGTGATGTTTTTGCAAAGTTATTGGATTTTAAACCGTTGGGTTTGATTTGATACTCTGTTGTGTACTCTTATATATGATTTTAAACTGCTCATCACTGCACTCAGACCTTATTTACTTTATTTACTTACTGAGTTGGCGTACTCACGTTACTCCCTGCACCTTGTGTGAAGATCTAGGTGCCCGAGAGGCAGAGTGAGGGTCCCCAGCATTTTCCAGAGCTTATCGGAGATTGCAAGGTAGTTGCACGGCATCCGCAACCCTGTTTCCTCCTTCCTATCGTTGTTTTATGCATTTTTAGACTTGTTATGTATTAAACAGTCGGACTAGTTGTATTTAGAGGCTCTAGACTTGCGACACCAGATTGTTGGGCTATGTTGGTATAATTTCTGTAATGTTTTCCGCACATTTCAGTGATTTATGTATTTCTTATGAAAATTTATGACTTAAACAGTTTTAGAAAAATGGTTTTATACAAAGAATTCACTGTGGTTACTTGTTGGGTTGGCTTGCCTAGTATGGTGATGGGCGCCATCACGACCGGGGTATTTGGGATCGTGACAATTTTGTATCAGAGCCTAGGTTACATAGGTCTCCCGAGTCATGAGCCGGTTTAATAGAGTCTCGCGGATCGGTACAGAGATGTTTGTATCTATCCTCGGAACGCTGCAGAACCTTTAGGAAAAACTTCTCATTCTTGAATTCCTGTCAGGCGAATCTGTTGACTCCAGTACTAAACTTCTGTTATTCTATTCTCTCATAGATGGTGAGGACACGTGCTACTGGTCAGGATGGACGACCACCAGTACCATCAGCTGGGACCAAGGCCGTGGTAGGGGCAGGGGTGTAGCCTGCACAACAGATAGGGCAACACCTGCAGATCCACCAGCCGCCCTAGTTCAGGATCAGGTCCTAGTTGCGGACGCTCCAGCAGCACCAACTCAGGCACCGACTGTGCATATTGTGATTCCAGGCCTTTAGGAGGCTCAAGCTCAGATGCTATCAGTGTGCACAGGTTTGGCTCAGACGATCTCAGTTACTATGGCTGCAGCTACTTCTCAGGTCAGGGGAGGCACTCAGACCCCCGTTGCTCGCACACCTGAGCAGGTTGTGTAGGGACTCCAAACACCGGGGGCACCTCTAGCCCAACCGGTTGCACCAGCTCAGGAGTATGTGGTACTATCTATGCTTGACGACGAGCAACATCGATTGGAAAGATTTGGTAGACTTCAGCCTCCGACTTTCAGTGGTATTGAGGGTGAGGATGCTCAGGGTTTCTTGGACAAGTGTTAGAAGATTCTTCGCACAATAGGTATTCTAGAGACCAGTGGTGTAGCATTTACTACTTTTCAGTTTTATGGAGCTGCCTTTACTTGGTGGGAGGCTTATGAGAGGCGTAGGCGTGTTGGTGCAGCGCCCCTTACCTGGCAGCAGTTCTCCGTTCTCTTTCTGGAGAAGTATGTGTCGCAGTCTCGTCGAGAGAAGCTGCGCAGGCAGTTCGAGCAGTTGTGTCAGGGAGATTTGACTGTCACATAGTATGAGATGCGGTTCTCTGAGTTGGCTCGTCATGCAGTCTGGTTGGTTCCCACAGATCAAGAGAGGATCGGGAGGTTCATTGATGGCCTCACATATTAGCTTCGGATTCTCATGACTAGGGAGAGGGTGTCACAGGCTACTTTTGAGGAGGTTGTTGGCATCGCCCGCGAGATTGAATCAGTTCGTTGCCAGGAGCGAGAGGAGTGGGAGCCCAAGAGGCCTCGGGGATCTGGTAGTTTTGGTACTACTCCTTCGAGGGGTCAGTTTTAGCACGACAAAGGTCGTCCATTCAAGCAAGCTCAGTCAGCTCGCCCAGGTTATTGTGGGGCGTCATCGGGTCATGGTTCTAACAATTCTCACAGGGCCATTCATCACTCAGTGCCCTTCTAGCCTAGAGTTCATCACGTGCTCCATCAGTTTAGGGTTCTTCCATGCCAGGTCCTTCTACTGGTCATTCCGGTTCCAAGGGTTTCCTTTATTCCCTGTCTCCAGCACCAGAGAGTTGTTATAAGTATGGAGAGTTTGGGCACATAAGGAGGTAGTGTCCTCGTCTTCTTGAGGGTCTGTCTCAGCAGAGGGGTCAGCCCTCGACTTCAGTTCCAGTTACTTCAACACCCCTCAGGCAGCTAGGGGTGGAGGTCAGTCAGCTAGGGGTCGCCCTAGAGGAGGAGGTCGATCAGGTGTTGGTCAGGCTCGTTTCTATACACTCCCAACTAGACCAGATATTGTTGCTTCAGATGCTGTGATTACAGGTATTGTCTCAATCTACCACAGAGATGCCTTTGTATTATTTGATCCCGGTTCCACTTTTTCATATGTGTCATCATACTTTGCTCATTATTTGGTTACGCCCCATTAGTCTCTTGTTTCATCTATTCGTGTATCTACTCCGGCGGGGCGATACTATTATTATGGATCGTGTATACCGGTCATGTGTGGTGACTATTGGGGGTCTGTAGACCCAAGTGGATCTTTTGTTGTTATGTATGGTGGATATCGATGTTATATTGGGCATGGATTGGCTATCTCTGTGGCATGCTATAATGGACTATTACGCTAAGACTGTGATGTTGGCTATGCCGGGTATGCCATGGATTGAGTGGCGAGGTTCTACTGATTTTGTCCCCAGTAGGGTGATTTCATTTCTGAAGGCCCAGCAGATGGTTGGGAAGGGTTGTCTTTCATACTTAGCCTTTGTGAGGGATGTCGGTGCAGAGACTCCTAGTATTGATTATGTTCCTATTGTGAAGGATTTTCCCGATGTGTTTCCTGCAGACCTGTCGGGTATGCCACCGGACATGGATATTGATTTTGGTATTGATCTGGTGCTGGGCACTCAGCCTATTTCTATTCCACTGTATTGTATGGCACCAGCGGAGTTGAAAGAGCAGCTTCAGGAACTCCTTGATAAAGGGTTTATTCGGCATAGTGTGTCGTCTTGGGGTGCACCTATTCTATTTGTGAAGAAGAAGGATGGCACGATGAGGATGTGCATTGATTACAAGTAGTTGAACAAAATAACAGCTAAGAACAAGTATCTTTTGCCTCGTATCGATGATTTATTTGACCAGCTTCAGGGAGCGAGAGTGTTCTCCAAGATTAATCTCCGTTCAGGTTATCACCAGTTGAAGATCAGGGACTCGGATATTCTTAAGATAGCCTTCAGGACTAGATACTATCATTATGAGTTCCTTGTTATGTCTTTTGGGCTGACCAATGCCCCGACAGCGTTCATGTATTTGATGAACAACGTATTTCAACCTTATCTTGCCTTGTTCGTGATTGTTTTCATTGATGATATTCTGGTGTACTCGCGTAGTCAGGAGGAGCACGCGGAGCATTTGAGAGTTGTGTTGCAGAGATTGGGGGAGGATAAGCTTTATGCAAAGTTCTCCAAATGTGAGTTTTGGCTCAGTTATATGGCTTTCTTGGGGCACGTGGTGTCTAGTGAAGGTATTCAGGTTGATCCAAAGAAGATAGTGGTGGTTCAGAGTTGGCCTAGACCGTCTTCAGCCATAGAGATTCGTAGTTTTCTTGGTTTGGCGGGTTATTACCGTCATTTCGTTCAGGGATTTTCATCTATTGCATCGCCCTTGACCAAATTGACTCAGAAGGGTGCTATATTTATCTGGTCGGATGAGTGTGAGGTGAGCATTTAGAAGCTCAAGACCGCCTTGAGCACAGCTCCAGTATTGGTTTTGCCATTAGCTTCAGGTTCATATACAATGTATTATGATTCTTCGCGAGTTGGTATTGGGTATGTGTTGATGCAAGAGGGTAGAGTTATTGCTTATGCTTCTCGTCAATTGAAGCCCCACGAGAAGAACTACTCTGTTCATGACCTAGAGTTGGCTGCCATTGTTCACGCGTTGAAGATCTGGAGGCATTATTTGTATGGTGTGTCTTGTGAGGTCTTTACTGATCATCGTAGCCTCCAGCACTTGTTTAAACAGAAGGATCTTAGTTTGAGGCAGCAGACATGGTTGGAACTGCTAAAGGATTATGATATTACTATCTTGTACCATCCGGGGAAGGCCAATGTGGTAGAGGATGCTTTGAGCCAAAAGCAGTGAGTATGGGGAGTTTGGCATATATTCCAGTTGGGGAGAGACCTCTTGCAGTTGATGTTCAGGCCTTGGTCAATCGGTTCGTGAGGTTAGATATTTCAAAGCCCAATTGGGTATTGGCTTGTGTGATTTCTCGGTCTTCCTTATTTGATTGCATAAGAGAGCGCAATATGATGATCCTCATTTGCTTGTCCTTAAGGATAGAGTTCAACACGATGATGCCAGAGATGTGACTATTGGTGACGATGGGGTATTGAGGATGCAGGGCCGGATATGTGTGCCCACTATGGATGGGCTTCGGGAGTTGATTCTAGAGGAGGCCCATAGCTCACGGTATTCCATCTATTCGGGTGCCGCGACGATGTATCAGGATGTGAGACAACATTATTGGCGGAGTAGAATAAAGAAGGACGTTGTGGGGTTTGTAGCTTGGTGTCTAAATTGTCAGAAGGTGAAATATGAGCATCAGAGACCGGGTGGGTTGCTTCAGTAGATGGATATTCCAGAGTGGAAGTGGGAGCGGATCACTATAGATTTTGTAGTTGGACTCCCACGGACTTTGAAAACGTTCGATGCTATTTGGGTGATTGTGGATTGGCTGATCAAGTCTGTGCACTTCATTCCTGTATGTACTACCTATTCTTCAGAGCGGTTGGCAGGGATCTATATCCGAGAGATTGTTCATTTGCATGGTGTCCAGTTTCCATCATTTTAGATAGAGGTACTCCGTTTACTTTGTTGTTTTGGAGGGTTGTGTAGAGAGAGTTGGGTACTCAGGTTGAGTTGAGCATAGCATTTCACCCTCAGATGGACGGGCAGTCCGAGCACACTATTCAGATATTGGAGGACATGTTGTGTTCTTGTGTCATTGATTTTGGAGGGTTGTGAGATCAGTTCCTACCACTCATAGAGTTTGCTTATAACAACAGTTATTAGTCGAGTATTCAGATGGCTCCATATGAGGCTTTGTATGAGAGGCGGTGTAGGTCTCCAGTTGGTTGGTTTGAGTCAGGTGAGGCTAGGATATTGGGGACAGACTTGGTGCAGGATGCTTTAGACAAGGTGAAGGTGATTCAGGAGAGGCTTCATACAGCGCAGTCGAGTCAAAAGAGTTATACTGGAAGGAAGGTTCGGGATGTGTCCTACATGGTTAGTGAGAAGGTTCTGTTGAAGGTTTCACCCATGAAGTGTGTTATGATATTTGGGAAGAAAGGTAAATTGAGTCCTCGGTTCATTGGGCATTTTGAGGTACTTCGGAGGATTGGGGAGGAGGCTTATGAGCTTGCCTTGCCACCCAGCTTGTCGAGTGTGCATCTGGTATTTCATGTTTCTATGCTCAAGAAGTATATTGGTGATCCGCCTCATGTTTTGGACTTCAGCACAGTTCAGTAATATGATGATTTGACTTATGATGTAGAGCCAGTAGCTATTTTGGAGCGTCAGGTTCGAAAGTTGAGGTAAAACGATATAGCATTGGTAAAAGAGTAGTGGAGAGGTCAGCCCGTAGAGGAGGCTACCTGGGAGACCGAGCGGGAGAGGCGGAGCAGATATCCTCACCTATTTGAGGCTTGAGGTATGTTTCTTGACTCGTTCGAGGACGAACATTTGTTTAATAGGGGGAGGATGTTTCCCCCATTTCTGCTTCTTATTGTTTTGTTCAGCTATATTACATGTTATCGGGTTGATTGATTTGGGTTCAGAGATATTTTGGTAAGGTTTGAGACACATAGTCTCTTTTGAGTGAGTTTAAGTTGAAAAAGTCTATCAGATGTTGACTTGTGTGAAAAAGGGCTCAGATGTGAATTCCGATGGTTCGGATAGCTTTGGGAGATGATTTGGGACTTAGGAGTGTGATTGGAACGTGTTTTGGAGGTTCGGAGTAGATTTAGGCTTGAATTGGTGAAATTGAAATTTTGGCTTTTTTCGGTTGATAGGTGAGATTTTGATATAGGGGTCAGAATGGAATTTCGGGAGTTTCATTAGGTCCGTTGTGTCATTCAAGATGTGTATGAAAAATTTTAGGTCATTCATACGTGGTTTGATAAACTTTTTTATCAAAAGTGTAATTCAGAAGATTTTGGAACCTTAGGCTTAAATCCGATGTGATTTTGTTGATTCGATGTTGTTTGAGGTGTTTTGAAGATTTGTATAAGTTTGGATATTGGTATGTGATTTTTTTGTGCTTCTGGTTGAGGTCCTAGGGGCCTCGGGGTGATTTCGGATGGTTGACGGAAAGATAGGAATTTGGAGTTGCAGCTGAAGTTTATTGATGTTGTCATAACCGCATCTGCGGTTGGGAGGCTGCAGGTGTGACTCCCGCAGATGTGGAATCAAGCCGCAGAGGCGGCAAAGAGGTGAGTCGTGAGGAGCCGCAGAAGCGGATGCCTGGACGCATCTACGATGGCGCAGGTGCGAGTGAGCGACCGCAGATGTGGTCCTAGGGCTTTAAGTGAGAACCGCAGATGCGGTGGGTTAGACCGCAGAAGCGGTAAATCGACCGCAGATGTGAAATCCCTGGGTCAGAAAGTATATATTGTTTCCTTTGCGAATTCTTGCTAAGTTCTCCATTTTTGAAGATGGGAAGTGAGCTAGGGCACTGAATTTCAAGGGGAAATCGAAGATATCAGTTGGGTAAGCTCCCTAAGTTCATTACTTGAGTTTATGACCATTTTTCCATTGTTTAATCACGGTATTAGTGGAAATTAAGGAAGAAAATTGAGGGATTAGGGCTTGTTATTGGAGAGCTTTGAGTGGGGATTTGAGGGGCCATTTGAGGTTCGATTTTGATGCTTTTGGTATGAATAGACTCGTGGGAGGATAAAGATTCCATTGATATAAATTTTGTCGGATTCCGAGACGTGGGCCCGAGGGTCGGGTTTGACCAATTTCGGGATTTTTAGTATAATTTGATTATTTTCGCATGGGCTTCGTTCCCTTAGCATATTCTAATGTTATGATTCTGATTTTGGGTAGATTCGGTGCGAGTTGTGGCCGAGACGAGAGGCAAAGGCGTCACAGAGTAGTATTTCATTCTATTTGAGGTAAGTAACTATTGTAAATCTGGAACTGAGGGTATAAAACCCCGGTATTTCGTATTGTTTTGACAAACGAGGTGACACACATGCTAGGTGACGAGCGTGTGGGCGTGCACCAATAGGGATTGTGACTTGGTCCGTCCTGTAGCGACTATTAAGCCACGTATTTGATTTGAAATCTTATGATATCACGTATTTTAGAGATTGATACTATATTATGGGTTGTATGCCATGTTTGGCGGCCTTGTGCCAACCTGTTGAGACCCTTAGGGGCAATTTTACTATTTTCCTCACTCTATTTGTTTGAAAGCATATCCTCAGTCATGTTTTACCTGTTTATTGCTTAAACCTGGTTATTATCACTATACTTATAAAATGTGAAAACTGTTTAGGATGAGTTTCCCTGATTTCCACTGTTATGCCCGAGTGGCTGTGAGGTTAATGACTGAGAGAGGTTGAGGACCTAATGGTGAGGATTATATGTATATTATGAATCAGGCTACATGCCGCAACAATATTATATGTATAAATATTATGGATCGGGCTGCACACCGTAGCGATACTTATATGGATCGAGCTGCACGCCCCAGCGATATGGCACTTGGACTTTAGGAGCCACTCCGGAGTCTATACACCCCAATGAGCGTAGTCAACTATAAATTATAGATTGGGTTGCACGCCACAACGATTATTATGATTATTACTATTATGAGATATTATTGAGCCTGAGTGCTGTGTGTAGGTACTGTGTGACGAGAGCTGAGTCACGAGTGACTGAGAGGCTATATTTATGAGGGATACCTTGCCCGAGGTGCCCATTTATGTCATTTTGCTGATTTTACTATTCTTTGATAATGAGCGTCTGTTGAAAAACTGCTAAATAAATGATTTCAAAGCATTTCACTTGAAACTAATGTTTTTGCGAAATTATTGGATTTTAAACCGTTGGGTTTGATTTGATACTCTGTTGTGTACTCTTATATATGATTTTAAACTGCTCATCACTGCACTCAGACCTTATTTACTTTAGTTACTTACTGAGTTGGCGTACTCACGTTACTCCCTACACCTTGTGTGAAGATCTAGGTGCCTGAGAGGCAGAGTGAGGGTCCCCAGCATTTTCCAGAGCTTATCGGAGACTGCAAGGTAGCTGCACGGCATCCGTAGCCCTGCTTTCCTCCTTTCTATCCTTGTTTTCTACATTTTTAGACTTATTATGTATTGAACAGTCGGACTAGTTATATTTAGAGACTCTAGACTTGCGACACCAGATTGTTGGGCTGTGTTGGTATAATTTCTATAATGTTTTCCGCACATTTCAGTGATTTATGTATTTCTTATGAAAATTTGAGACAAACAATTTTAGAGAAATGGTTTTATAAAAAGAATTCACTGTGGTTACTTGTTGGGTTGGCTTGCCTAGTATTGTGATAGGCGCCATTGTGACCGGGGTATTTGTGGTCGTGACACCTGCGTACGTCTGCAGGACTACCTCGGGTCTCCTATGGACTGAAGGAAACAACCTCGAACTCTGGTCACCCACTAGCTCCGTAATCTGTACAGAAAATGCAGAGTGTAGTATCCGTACAACCGACCCCATGTACTGGTAAGTACCAAGCCTAACCTCGACAAAGTAATGACAAGGCTACGACGGGGCTTACAACATATACAACCTGCAAAAGTTTATACTAAATAGAAAGGAAATACAAAACTTAGTAAAGCAGTAACTGGCATTAAGTAAATGTGGAACCCAACCGTTATACTAGTATCCCAGTTATAACCAATCCTTAAGGGTGTTCCAACATCACGATATTGGACCTCAGTAGACATGAACACATAACAATGACTGATGCGGCGTGCTTCCCGATTCCATTGTATAAACAACAGTATCAATATTCTCTCTTATTCCTCCCTGTTGCGGAATGCAACCCGATTCCACCTGTCCGCCCTTATTACTACTCAACACATATCACCCTTATTCCTCTTCTTGCGGTGCGCAACCTGATCCTACCTGTCCACTCTTATTACTCTTTGTTGCGGCTTGCAACCCAATCCCACCAGATAATACTGTTGCGGCGTGCAACCCGATCCGATTGTATAAATCAACACCAATTACAAAACAAAGACAAGTGTTTCATAGGTTAATCCCAATCCTCTAATGTACTTATACCTCAATTCACACAATGGAACATCACTACAATTATGCAACTTCACCAGTGTAAACTACTCAACGAGACCAACCAAAGTGTACCAGAAGGCACCAACAAGCCAATATAAGCCAATAGTGTAATAAAGTGAAACCATGAAATAATTAGATACTTCAAATAGGAGAGCAACAGTTAATATGAAGTAATTAGGCATGGATACATTTATGAGCAAGTAACAGTAAGGAATGGAAACAGTTAAACAGATAGCAATTAAGATAGGAATTAGTATAGTAGGAAACGGGGAAGAGAACCAGCTAAACATGGTAAATTGGTGGCGCATAGGTACTCGTCACCACACCTATACACCACACACATGTAATTTCACATAGAAAATAAGTCGGGGATTCCTATTCTATCAAGTCAAGGTTAGACCAAACACTTTCCTCAAGCCAACGGGTAATTCAACACTGAATCACCGTTTTCACCTCGATTCCACCACTAATATGCTCGTATCTAGTCATAATTTACTTAATAACATCAATGAATGCTAAATAAACCAATTCTAATGCCTGAATATAGATTTTCCAATGTTTTCTCCAAAAAGTCAAAAATTGACCCTGGGCCCGCTTGGTCAAAACTCAAAGTTCGAACCAAAACCTAATTAACCATTCATGTATGAGCTCAAATATGCAATTGATTTCAAAATCCAACCTCAAATTGAGGTCCAAATCCCCAAAATTTGAAAATCCTAATTTGTACCCAAAAACACATAATTTCCAATGAAAAACCCTAGATTTTGAGATGAAATCATGTAAAAAGATTAATTAGATTGAAGAAAATGAGTTAGAAATCACTTACCTATGATTTGGAGAAGTTTGGGTCTTTGAAAAATCGCCTAAGGATGTGTAATCCCGTCTGAAATCTAACTTAACAGGCTGCAGCAGTCGCATTTGCGATAGGAGCTTTGAAAATGTCAAGGAACATCGCAGATATTAGAACCATCACACCACTGCTACCTTCGCAATTGCGAACCCAAACTCCGCAATTGCGGCAAAAAGATCGCAAATGCGATCAGTCCTCTCCCAGCTTGTACTTTGCAATTGCGAAGATTTCTTCGCAAATGCAAAAACTGTTGGCCCAGTAACTCTTCGCAATTGCCACACTGAAAGACCTCAAAATTGCGAACCTTGCCAGAACTGAAACCTGCAACAATTTTTCCTAAGTCCAAAACTTTCCGTAGCCTAAGTCCAAAACATTCCGTAGCCTATCCAAAACTCATCCGATCTATCGGGGCACCAAACCAAACATGCACACAAGTCTAAAAACATCATATGAACTTGTCTGTGCAATCAAATCTCCAAAATAACATCTTAAACAACGAATTTAACACCAAAACTCATGAATTTCACAAGGTAGTTCAAATTTCTATTTTCTTAACCAAGGGTCCGATTTATATCAAATCAACTCCGTTCGAAATTTCACATATTCAACTTAATTATCATTTTAAACCTGTATTGGGCTCAAAAATCAAAATACGGGCCCGATACCATCAATATCACACACCATTTCATTTCCAAAAGTCCTTATATTTTCCACCAAACAATTTTCTTTAAAAATTCTTTTCTCGGGCTAGGGACCTCGGAATTCGATTCCGGGCATACGCCCATGTCTCATATTTTACTACAGACCCTACGGCACCATCAAATCACGGGTCTGGGTCCGTTTACCAAAAATATTGACCTAAGTCAACTTTAATCAATTGTAAAGGCTAACTTTTATATTTTTTTAAAGTTAACATAAAAGCTTTCCGGAAATGTGCCCGGATTGCGCAGGCAAATCAATGTGAGACAAAAGGAGGTTTTTATGGTCTCAGAACATAGATTTGACTTCTAAAAAAAGAGACGGCCTTTCAGGTCATCACATTCCCCACCTCTAAAACAAATGTATGTCCTCGAACGGATATAGAAAAGTACCCGAGTCGGTGAAAAGATGGAGATATTGGCCCCTCATATCGGACTAGGACTCCCAGGTTGCTGCCTCAACAGGCTGACCTCTCCACTGCACTCGAACTAAAGGGAAATTCTTCGATCTCAACTGACGAACCTACCGGTCTAGAATAGCTACCAGCTCCTCCTCATTGGTCAAGTCCTTGTCCAACTGGACAGTGCTGAAGTCTAACACGTGGGATGGATCACCGTGATGCTTCCGAAGCATGGACACATGAAACACTTAATGCACAACTGAAAAACCTGGTGGCAATGCAAGTCTGTAAGACTCCTCTCCCACTTGATCAAGAATCTCAAAAGGACCAATGAACCTAGGGCTTATCTTGCCCTTCTTCCCAAATATCATTACGCCCTTCATGGGCGACACCTGAAGCAACACTCGCTCTCTGACTATAAATGCAACATCACGAACCTTTCGGTCGGCATAACCTTTTTGCCTGGATTTAGTTGCACAAAGCCTATCTTGAATGATCTTAACCTTGTCCAAGGCATCCTAAACTAAATTTGTACCCAACAATCGAGCCTCTCCCGGCTCAAAATACCCAACTGGCGATCGACACTATCTACCATATAATGCCTCATAGGGAGCCATCTAGATGCTCGACTGGTAGATGCTGTTATAGACAAACTCCGCTAATGGCAAGAACTGATCCCACGAACCTCCAAAGTCAATAACACATGCTCGGAGCATATACTCTAAAATCTGCATAGTACGCTCGGACTGTTTGTCTGTCTGAGGGTGAAATGTTGTGCTCAACTCGACCCGTGTACCCAACTCACGCTGTACTGCCCTCCAGAAGTGCAAGATGAACTACATACCTCGGTCAGAAATAATAGACACGGGCACACCATGAAGTCGAACGATCTTCCAGATGTAAATCTTAGAAAACCTCTCTGAAGAATAGGAGACTGCCACAAGAAGGAAATGCGCTGACTTAGTCAACCTATCAACAATAACCCATACCACATCGAACTTTCTCTGAGTCTGTGGGGGTCCAACAACGAAGTCCATAGTGATACTCTCCCACTTCCACTTAGGAATCTCAATCTTCTGGAACAAACCACTAGGTCTCTGATGCTCCTACTTTACCTGCTGATAATTCAAACACCGAGTTACATATGCAATAATATCCTTCTTCATCCTCCTCCACCAATAATACTACTATAAATCCTGATACATCTTAGCGGCACCCGTATGGATAGTGTACTAGGAACTATGTTCCTCCTCTAGAATCAACTCACGAAGTCCATCCATATTAGGCACACAAACACGACCCTGCATCCTCAAAAATCTATCATCTCCAAATGTAACCTGCTTGGAACCACTGTGCCACACTGAAGGACAAGCAAATAAGGATCATCATACTGCCGATCTCTGATATGCTCAAATAATGAAGACCGGGCGATTGTGCAAGCTAAAACACGACTGTCTCAGAAACATCCAACCTCACGAACTGATTGGCTAAAGCCTAAATATCCAAAGCAAGTGGTCTCTCACCGACAGGAATATACGCAAGGCTACCCATATTGGCTGACTTCTTACTCAAAGCATCGGCCACTACATTGGCCTTCCCTAGATGATACAACATTGTGATATCATAATCTTTCAATAGATCCAACCACCTTCTCTACTTCAAATTGAGCTCTTTTTTCTTGAACAAATACTACAAACTCTTGTGATCTATGAACACCTCACATGACATGCCATATAAATAATGCCTCCAAATCTTCAGCACGTGAACAATGACTGCTAGCTCCAAATCATTAACTGGATAATTCTTCTTATGGATCTTCAACTAACGCGAAACATATGCAATAACCTTGCCATTCTGCATCAAAACCGCACCAAGTCCAATACGAGATGCATCGTAATATACTGTATATGGCTTGAACCTATGGGCAATACCAACACCGACGCTGTAGTCAACGCTATCTTGAGCTTCTGAAAGCTCGCCTTATACTCGTCCGACAACCTAAACTGTGCACTCTTTTGGGTCAACCTAGTCATCGGGGCTGCTATAGATGAAAACCCCTCTACAAACTGACGTTAATAACCCGCCAAACCCAATAAACTCTGGATCTCTGAAGCTGATGTGGGTCTAGGCCAGTCCTTGACTGCCTCTATCTTCTTCAAAACCACCTGAATACCCTTGGATGATACAACGTGACCCAAGAAGGCAACTGAACTCAACTAGAACTCACACTTCGAAAACCTAGCATACAATTGACTGTCTCTCAAAGTCTGAAGAACAACTCGAAGATGCTGCTCATGCTCCTCTCGGCTGCGGGAATAGATCAAAATATCATCAATGAAGACAATCACGAAGGAATCAAGGAATGGCTTGAACACCCGGTTCATCAAATCCATGAAAGTTGCTAGGGCATTTGTCAACCCAAATGACATCACTAAGAACTCAAAGTACCCTTACCAAGTGAGAAAAGTTGTCTTACGGAGATCGGATGCCCTAATCCTCAATTGATGGTAGCCAGATCTCAAATAAATCTTCAAAAATTTTTTGGCATCATGAAGCTGGTCAAACAAATCATCAATCCTCGATAATGGATACTTGTTCTTGATGGTCACCTTGTTCAACTGTCCATAATCTATACACATCCTCATCGACCCATCATTCTTCTTAACAAATAACACTGGCACACCCCAGGGTGAGACACTAGGTCTAATAAAGCCCTTATCAATAAAGTCTTGCAGGTGCTCCTTCAATTCCTTCAACTCTGGCGGGGCCATACGGTATGGCAGAATAGAAATGGGCTAAGTTCCTGGAGCCAAATCAATGCAAAAATCAATATCCCTATCGGGTGGCATCCCAACAGATCTGCAGGAAATACCTTTGGAAACTTTTGAACAACTGGCACAGAATCCATAGAAGGAACCTTAGCACTAAAATCACGAACATACGCCAAATAGGCCAAACATCCCTTATCAACTATACGTCGAGCCTTCATACATGAGATAACCCTGCTGGTAGAATGACCATGAGTCCCTCTCTACTCCAAATGAGGCAACCCCGGTAAGGCTAAAGTCACGGTCTTAGCATGATAGACTAGTATGGCAAGATAAGGAGATAACTAGTCCATCCCCAATACGACATCAAAATCAACCATGTCTAGAAGTAGGAGATCTACTCTAGTCTCAAGACCCCCAATAACAACCACACACGAATGACAAACACGATCTACTACAATAGAATCACCCACCGGTGTGGACACATATACGGGAGCACTCAAAGAATCACAAAGCACAACCAAATATGAAGAAAAATATGAATACACATAGGAGTATATAGACCCTAGATCAAACTTAACTGAAGCATCTCTACTACAAACAGAAATAATACCTATAATAACAGTATCGAAGGACTCAGCCTTAGGCCTGGCTGGAAAAGCATAACATTGGGGATGGGCCTCACCACCCTGAGCTATATCTTTGGGACGACCTCTTGTTGGTTGGCCTTCACCTCTAACGGCATGGCCTCCACCTCTAACGGCCTGACCTCTACCTCTAGCGGGTTGACCCCTACCTCTGGCTCCTTGACCCCTACCTCTAGCTGCCTGGGCAGGTGGTGCCAGAATCATGGCATGAGAACTCTGCTGTTACGACTGAACACCCACTAATCTCGAGCAAGACCTCCGGATATGACCATACTCACTGCACTCAAAACATCCACCTGAATACTACGACTGAGGAAGCTGAGACTGACCCTGGCAGGCTGGTTGACCAAGATAATAGCTCTGAAAAGGAGGTGCTCTGATAGGAGCTGGCGGTGCACTATGAGCTGGCTGTCTGGAAGGAGGTACATAAGGACCATGACCCCCTGAAGCTCCATGCGATGCCTAAAGTGCTGAGTGAAATGGTCTAGGATGATGGCCCCCACCAAAAGAATCCCTGCCTCCAAACGAGGCACCACTAAACCTACCTGAATGATGAGGCATCTTGTTAGACCCCTGACCACTCCCCTAAGATAGAACTGCCTCAACTCGCCGAGACACATTGGCCGTATCCTAGAAAGAAATCTCGATCCCGGTCTCCTTAGCCATCTGCAATCTGATAGGCTAAGCGAGTCCCTCAATAAACCTCCCCACGGTCTCCCTCTCGGTGGAAAGTATAAGAAGAGCATGACGGGCCAAGTTAATAAATTTGGTATCGTACTGAGTGACGATCATAAAACCCTACTGGAGATGCTCAAACTGCCTCCGATAGTCCTCCCTCTGAGTGATAGGGAGAAACTTCTCCAGAAATAGCTGAGAAAACTGATCCCAAGTCAGAGCTGGCTACCCAACTGGTCTAGCCAAAAAATAATCACTCTACTATTTCTTGGCGGAACCTGATAATCAAAAAGCAGAAGTCGGCCTTATTGGTCTCCACTATCCCCATGTTCCGAAGAACCTCATGGAAACTGTCCAAATAGTCCTAGGGATCCTCTGAAGATGTGCCGCCATGGGTAGTAGTGAAAAGGTTGGTGAATCTGTCCAACCTTCACAAAGCATCTGTAGACATAGATGTTCCATCGTCGATCTATGCTACAATACCTGGCGGGACTACCCTAACTAGATGAGCTACTGGAGTCTAAAACTGGGGAGCCATTTGCCCCGGAGTGTGAGTAGCGGGAGTCTGTGCTCCTCCCCTATCCTGAGAGATAGCTGGTGCTACAGGAAGTATGCCTGCCTGCGTAACACTCTCCATAAGGCCTACTAGACGGACCAGAGCATCCTGGAGTACCGGGGTAGCGACGAACCCCTCTAGGACCTGAGCTGGCCCTACTGGAACTGTCTGGGCCGGAACCTCATCCTTAAACTCTACCTGAGGCTCTGCTGCTGGTGCTGCTGCTCGAGCTAAGGGCTGAGCCCTACCGCTGCCTCAGCCTCTAGCATGGCCTTAGCCTCTGCCCCTCGAAATAGCTGCTACTAGGGATGAATAAAAGTGAAACTGTTCGTAACTCTGTAGTCTCTAGGAGATAAGAACATGCATCTCCTTACCGATCCCTCAGACTCTACCAAGCTTGTCCGTGAATTATGGGACCTAAGCAACCTAGAGCTCTGATACCAACTTGTCATGACCCCAATTTCCCACCATCGGGACCGTGATGGCGCGTAACGTTGAACCCGCTAGGCAAGCCAACGTTACTGATTAGTTTACCTTTTTCCTTTATCTTTAACAATTTATAAGATAATATAAGAAAATCAGCAAAAACTGAATTGCAGAAGAACATAATTTAACAATTTAACTAAATACTAATATGAAATCCTTAATAAAACTTCACCCATAACTCGTATCACAATCTCAAGGACCGTCTATGAATACTATATATAATAGTCTAAAAGAAGGAATACACATCTGTCTCGAAAATAGATAAAACAGAAATAAACTAGGAAAGAAGGGGTCGCTAGGGCCAGTAGACGTCTGCAAGACTACCTCAGGTTTCCTATGGACAAAAGACAGCAACCTCGAACTCTAGTCATCCACTAGCTCTATAATCTGCACAAGAAGTGCAGAATATAGTATATGTACAACCGACCCCATGCACTGGTAAGTGCTGAGCCTAACCTTGACGAAGTAGTGACGAGGCTATAGCGGGGCATACAACATATACAACCTACAACAGTTTATACTAAACAGAAAGGAAATACAAAATGTAGTAAAGTAGTAACTGGCATTAAATAAATCTGGAACACAACCGTTCTACTAATATCCAGCTATAACCAATCCTTAAGGGTGTTCCAACATCACAATATTGGACCTCAACATATATTAACACATAACAATGACTGATGCAGCGTGCATCCTGATCCCATAGTATAAACAACAACAATAGTATCAATATTCTCCCTTATTCCTCCCTGTTGCAGCGTGCAACTCGATCCCACCTGTCCACCCTTATTACTCCTCAGCACATATCACCCTTATTCCTCATGTTGTGGCGCATAAACCGATCCCACCTGTCATGCGTTATTACTCCTTGTTGCGGCGTGCAACCCGATCCCATCAGACAATACTGTTGTGGCGTGCAACCCGATCCTATCATATAAATCAACACCAATCACAAAAACAAAGACAAGTATTTCACAGGTTAATCCCAATCTTTTAATGTAATTATACCTCAATTCACACAACGGAACATCACAACGATTATGCAACTTCACCAGTGTAAACTACTCAGCGAGACCAACCAAGGTGCACCATAAGGCACCAACCAGCCAATATAAGCCAACAATGTAATAAAGCGAATCCATGAAATAATTAGATACTTCAAGTAGGAGAGCAACAGTTAATATGAGGCAATTAAGCATGGATACATTTATGAGCAAGTAGCAATTAAAGCATGGAAATAGTTAAGCAGGTAGCAATTAAGATAGGAATTAGTATAATAGGAAACGGGGAAGGGGAACAACTAAACATGGTAATTTGGTGGCGCATAGGTACTCGTAAACACACCTCCCCACCACACACATGGAATTTCACATAGCAAATAAGTTGGGGATTCCTATTCCCTCAAGTCAAGGTTAGACCAAATACTTACCTCAAGCAACGGGTAATTCAACACTCAATCACCATTTTACCGCTCGCTTTCACCACCAATCCGCTTGTATCTAATCATAATTTACTTAATAACTTCAATGAATGCTAAATAAACCAATTCTAATGCATGAATATAGATTTTCCAATGTTTTCCCCAAAAGTAAAAAATCGACCCCGGGCCCGCTTGGTCAAAACTTGAAGTTGAAACCAAAACCCGATTACCCATTCACCCAAGAACTCAAATATGCAATTGGTTTCGAAATCAGATCTAAAATTGAGGTTCAAATCCCCAAAATATGAAAATCCTAATTTCTACACAAAAACACCCAATTTCCCATGAGAAACCCTAGATTTTGAGATGAAATCATGTAAAAAGATGAATTAGATTGAAGAAAATTAGTTAAAAATTACTTACCTGTGATTTGGAGAAGTTTGGGTCTTTGAAAAATCTCCTAAGGATGTTTAGGGTTCGAAAGTTTTAAAAATGAAGTTGAAATCCCGTCTGAAATCTAAATTAACAGGCTGCAGATGTCACATTTGCGATAGGAGATTTGCAATTGCGAAGCTCGCAAATGCAAAGGAACATCACAAATGCGAGAACCATCACACCACTACTGCCTTCGCAATTGTGAAGGAATGTTCGCAATTGCGAACCCAAAAGATCGCAAATGCGATTAGTCCCCTCCCAGCTTGTACTTCGCAATTGCGAAAAATTCTTCGCAAATGCAAAATCTGTTTGCCCAGTTACTGTTCGCAATTGCGATGAGTTACTCGCAATTGCCACACTGACAGGCCTCGCAATTGTGAACCATAATCTCGCAATTGCAAGATCAGAGGCCAACACCAGAACTGAAACATGCAATAATTTTCCTAAGTCCAAAAGACTCTGTAGCCTATCCAAAACTCACCCAAGCCCTCGAGGCTCCAAACCAACATGCACACAAGTCTAAAAACATCATACGAACTTGTCCGTATGATCAAATCGCCAAAATCACATCTTAAACAATGAATTTAATACCAAAACTCATAAATTTCACAAGGTAGTTCAAATTTCTATTTTCTCAACCAAGGGTCCGATTTATATAAAATCAACTCCGATTCTTACCAAATTTAGCATATTCGACTTACTATCATTTTAAACCTATACCGGGCTCCAAAATCAAAATACGGGCCCGATACCATCAAGATCACACACCATTTGCTTTCTAAAAGCCCTTATATTTTCCACCAAATAATTTTCTTTAAAAAATCTTTTCTCGGGCTAGGTACCTTGGAATTCAATTTCGGGCATATGCCCAAGTCCCATAATTTATTACGGACCCTACATGACCGTCAAATTACGAGTCCGGCTCCATTTACCAAAAATGTTGACCTAAGTCAACTTTAATCAATTTTAAAGGCTAACTTCTATATTTCTCTTAAAGTTCACATAAAAGCTTTTCGGAAATGCGCTCGGACTGCGTATGCAAATCGAGGTGAGACAAAATGAGGTTTTAAGGCCTCGGAATATAGATTTGACTTATAAAACAAAAGATGGCCTTTTGGATCTTCATAGGAAAATGCTCAGATTAATTCATACACGGAAAAATAAGTCACAAGATACTCTATCTATGTAATGACCCGACTGGTCATTTTGAGTATCTACACTTTGCTTGGTATTTGAGGGCTAGAGTATCTCCGCATGATGTATTATGACTTGGGTAAATCGTCGGTACTGGTTTGAGAGTTATCTGGAATCGATTTAGAAGAATGAACTTCGAGAGTTGAGTACTAAGTTGGAAGAGTTGACCAAGTTTGACTTTTAGCATTTGACCTTGGAATAGAGTTTCATCAGTTTCGTTAGCTTCGTTCGGTGATTTTGGACTTAGGAACGCGCCCCAATTGTGATTTGGAGGCCCGTAGTTGAATTTAGCTCGATATGGAGAAAGTTGGATTTTTGGGAAGTTTGACCGGGAGTGGACTTTTTGATATTAGGGTCGAATTTCAATTCAAAAGTTGGAATAGGTCCATAATGTTAAATGTGACTTGTGTGCGAAATTTGAGGTCAATCTGAGGTAATTTGATAGGTTTCGGCATTGGTTGTGGAAGTAAATGTTAAGTTCATTGATTTCGACTTACGGGGTGATTCATCATTTCGAGGTTATCATGCATGATTTGAAGCTTCGAGTAGGTTTGTCCTGTCATATGGAACTTGTTTGCAAAATTTGGCGCCATTCGGAGTTGATTTGATATGGTTCGGAGGCACGATTGCGATTCTAGAAGTTCTTGAGGTTTAGTTGGATTTTCATGCATTTTGGAGACGATTCGTGGTTTTAGACGTTATTTTGAAGATTTGAGTGTGTGAGCGAGTTCGTGTTGTATTTTTAGACTTGTGTGCATATTTGGTTTGGAGCCTCGAGGGCTCAGGTAATGTTCAAATTGGTTTCAGAATGATTTTTCATAGTTTTGATTGCTGGTACTGGTATCATCGCATTTGCGATGTATTGGTCAAAAATGCGGCAGCCGCAATTGTGAAGCAGCCATCGCAATTGTGAAGTATGGGCTGTTGGGTAGAGTTTGCATTTGCAAAGGACTCTGCCGCATTGGCGAAACTCATGCCATTGTAGTTGCGAAGCATGGGTCGCAATTGCGACCTAAGCAATAGGCCTTCCAGTTCGCATTTGCAATATAGTGTTTGCATTTGTGAGGGCCGCATTTGCGAACCCCCAGTCGCAAATGCGACATCTGCAACTTGTTAAGTGCTGAGAATTCTGAGTTTTTGCTTCATTTTTCATATTTTTAAACCCTAGCTTCGAGGTGAGGCGATTTTGAGAGGGGATTTTCATACCAAAATATTGGGTAAGTATCTTTAATCAATTTCCAACTATATTGTATGATTTTATACAATATTTAACATCAAATTCATGAGAAATCTATGGAAAAATTTGGGGATTTTTTCAAAGTTTTGAAAAATAAAATTTTAGAATTTGTGAGTCGAATATGACTCGAATTTGAAAACCAAACACATATTTGGACTCGTGAGGCTATGGGTAGTGAAGACCTACCCTTGGACCAGGGTTTTGGCCAGGTGGGCTTGGGGTTTGACTTTTGTTAACTTTTTAGAAATTGAATGAAAATCATAGCTTTATTAATTAAAATTATTTTTTCAGGCATGATGTGGTGTATTCAAGTCGTCATTGTCTAGATTGAGTCGAGCAGAGGCGAATTTGTAGAGGACAAGGCTAAGTTGAGTGTTGAGTTAACCGAATCGAGGTAAGTGTTTTTCTTAGCTTTGTTGAGGGAATTTTTCCTCCTATTTGTCATTTTTTGCTACATGCGGGGGTGATACATATATGAGGTGATGAGCGTATATGTATGTGCCAGGGTTAATCATGCTCGAGGGTGAATTATGTTATATTTTTATTTGTAGAATTTTGTGACATTCTTCTTAATACTTGACTCTTAGATACTAAGGACATAATATTAAATTATAGATATAAAGACTTAGTTTATTATAACTTGATCAAACTTGATGGAAATTGTAAGAATACATTGATGTGTCTAATTCGGTCATCTCTATGTGAAATCATTACTAAATTACTACAATCGATATTCTTAAGATGCTAGACTCTATACTTGTGTTGTGGATCATTTATGAGATTCGTGAAAAAATTGAATAATACGGTTCTTGAGGGTTGTCGAACCATTGTTGACTTGGAAAGTTATGATTGGGAATTGTCTGGATTGTCCGTTAAAACACTCTTCTTGATGCCAGTTATGCTTCCTGCCTTGTTTGTTATTGTTATATATATGCTTGGTAAGGAAGAGTGTTATGCACGAAGGGTCATGTTGTTCCATTATTTATACATTATCATATGAAGGAGAGTGTAAAGCACGAAGGATAATGTCGTGCCATATTAGTAAAAGCACAAAGGTGATGTCGTGCCATATTATTGAGAGTAAAAACATGAAAGGTGATGTCGTGCCATGATATTGAGAGTAAAAGCACGAAAGGTGATGTCGTGCCATATCATTTGAGAGTAAAAGCACGAAGGGTGATGTCGTGCCATTTCATTTATATTATTATGCTTTTAATATCGTGAAGTCATGGTACGAAGGGTGTTTCCGTGCAGGTGAGGACGAGGGACATGCATTATGAAGTGATATCTGTTTCTCATGTATACATTTACGCCCTTACCTCGAGCTGTTATTATTGTATTTAAATATTTGGTGTGACTTGTTGTTATTCTCATGTACTTGACCTTTAACTTAATTGTTATTGCACTGTCCATGTCTTTCACTTGCTTAACTTGTAAATACCATGGCCATTTCCTACTCTTATAATTATATTAATCTTGTATCTAATCTGTTGCACTTTAGTATAAGCCTTCTAGCATGCTAGCCATTCATGCCCTTACTTGTTAACTTGTAAAGATCATGTGTTTCCTTCTTAATTGTTATATTTGTACTAAGGCCTCCAATATGCTAGTTAATTGAAGTTGACATTCCTTGTCTTTTGATTGTTGATATTACTCACATGATTTCCCCTTAGTCCTTTACTGTGACCCACGTGTATATCCTTGTCCTCTGTTTTTACTTGCATATTCTTACTTTGTAATTCCTATTATTGTGTTCCTGTTATATGGTTGGTTCTGTTATATGTTCATTTGGAAAGATGAGTTGAATGCATGAAGGGTGTTGCCATGCTAGTTGAATTGTTCCATAAATTTATTGATACATGGTGAAGAGGAGATAAAAGCACGAAGGGTGTTACCGCGCCATGTGATTTGACATTATGACATTTTAGGCATACATCTCATACCAGTAAATACCATAAATATTTTTGTGGTTCCTTTTAGAAATTATTGATTGTCTCACCGAGTTGTTTATGATAATTTTATCTATTATGCTTCGAACTGCTTTTACTGTTAATCTAATGTATAGGTTATAGCGATAATCATCTTTTAACTAAAAATCGCGTCTCTACTTCGACTAGGTTAGACAAGATACTTACCAGTCGGTTGTACTGATACTACACTTCTGCACGCCCCGTGTAGATTTTGGAGCAGAGCTAATGGTGATGTCGGGTGCTGATTCGGAAGATGTTCGTGCGTTTGGATATAGCTGCCACTTGTCCTTGGTAGTTTAGATTATTGCTAATCTGTTTATGTAACCATGGTACCAGTTTAGAAATTTGAAATCTTAGAAGCTCGTGATTGATACTACTAGCTCTTGGTAAACTTGTAAAGGTTTAGTTAGATATTCTCTATTTTCTTATTATCTCAATCGTATTGCATTTTTCATGTTAGTTGGCTTACCTAGCGGGTTGCGTTAGGTTCCATCACGACTTGTGGTTTTTGGATCGTGATAAGGTAGTATCAAAACACTAGGTTCGTAGATTCTACGAGTCATGAGCAAGTGTCTAGTAGAGTCCTACGGATCGATATGATGACATTCATACCTATCTTCGGGAGGCTACAGGGCATTTAGGAAAAATTTCCCTTTCTTCTTTTCTTATTGTGCGACTTTTCTTCAGCTTGAAATATATGACTTTGACTCTTCCCTATGGCTCATATGTGATGTTGTGTACTCAGTATTCGCTATGTGTAGACAATGGGTGATGTTGTAGATGGATTACGATGGGCTATGGATGCTTGATTATCATCGCAATGTGCTGCCAAGCCTCAGAAGCAGATGCAATGTTAATTCTTCTAGTCATTTATTTGTGGTATGAGGCGGGTTCATATGTCCAGTTGGAAAGTACAGATTTGGGAATATTTATTGGTGGCCAAGCTATTGTGATTAAGGTGAGTTTATGGCAAGGCGTCGATTTGAGTATAACCAGTGGGCCATCTCCTGCATGATAAGTTTGGATCGTATGTCTCGTATGAGGTTTCCATTCGGTGGGGTGCATATGTCGTCATTTCAGAGCACTTGGGGAAGTTTTTTGATTATTGCAATGACGGGTAAGCATTTGACAGAATCTTCGGGGTGTTCTATGATCAGTATTGCTTGAATTTTTGAATCATTCAGCTATATAGTCGTGTAGTATCGGGGCACGCTATGAAGATATGGTACTTTGGGTTGCTGATGAGGTGTTCTATGGCTTCGAGCTAAGTGGTGGAGGATGATAATGACGATTAGATTGTAGGCTCATGGGCCGTATCAGTTTCCGGACTGAGAGCTTTCATGGTTTTTCTTTGAATGGGCATATGCTGGTAAAGCACGGGTTGCTCCACACGTATTAGCTGTGTATTGAAGATCAGAATAAGATGAGTGGATTTAAGGACTTTTGAATTTGTCTACGGAGCAGTGAATGGTAATCGGATTCGCGGTATTTCCTTATCGATAAAGGTCTACAAGTCAATCTTGGGGTGTTGCAAGAAATGGCTTACGGTTCCTAAGAGGTTCCCTCAGGGCGGGCATATTGGATTGAGTTACTTTTGGGTTGGCAGTCTGCGTAACTCAGTTGAGTTAGAGGAGATTGGTTCTTATTCCTCTATTATGTGTTAATGAGTTTCAAAGAATTTATCATGGTTATGACCACGGTCGGAGTTGATGTTTTCTATAGGTATAGAGGCTATATTGCCTGTGGTGGTGTTTTCCTGGATTGGGTTAAATGAAAGATTTCTGGTTGATGAGGTGTTCAATTTGCTTATGGTTTAGAGTTGGCTATGAGATTTTCGTAGTGTTGCGAGTTAGCATGTTAGAGGCGATGCGCCATGTGGGGATGAGAAGTTGCATGTCCAAGGTTGTTGTTTAGTTTTGGAGGGAAGGATACGAGTTTTTGATGTCTCGGACAATTTCAGGTGTTGAGGTCTTGTTGGCATTATGGGTTTCCATCGAAGTAGAGTTCGCTATTGGCAGGTACATTGTGTTTTGACTTATTAGTATTTTTCCGTGAGATGATGGAGTATGAATTACGTGTCTGCTATTTAAGTAGCGGTGTTGATATTGGGTGTGAAAATTCTGGTATTCGTGAGGCTCAGAGACTGAATGTTCTTGTTGGCGGACTATCCCTTGATTGCGAGTTGTGAAGGAATGGAGAAGATTGGATGATTAATGGTAGGTGTATGCAATGGTTGCTATAGAATTTTTGGAAGGTTTATTACATGTTCGAAGAAGATCGGAATTTGGTTTGGGAATTATTTTGAGCCTAATGAGAGTGCGTATTTTGTATCGGATCGGACATGTTTGTTTTGCGCAGTTGTTGCCATGTGTATATCATCAGGTGGAATGGATGTCATTCATGCCTTTGTTTATGTTATATGTTTCTTTCTTATACTGTGGCGGGTTGTGAGGGTTACATGATTCTTCGCACGCATATTGTGATTAAGTTTAGTCTTCATGGCACTATGGGTGAGGTGGCCATTGTGATATTGATTTGCTTATTGCACCATAGTTATGCTTGTCTTTCTCAATATTTTTGTTCCTAATGATTTTCCCCATAGTTATATTTTTATGCACTCTATTGTGCTTGATGTTGATGCACAAATGATCAGTAAGCCCGAGTATTATGGCTCGAAGGGTACCCCATGTGGATTGATATGATGGGATCGGGTTGCACGCCGCAACCTTACAGTGATAAAAATTGACTCTTTATTTCTATTTCATGCATTTTGCTTTCACCTTATGGAGGATAATTCATATAAAGATGCTAAAATTTCCCTGCCTATTTAACTTGCTTGGTAGTTTTCTTATTTATTTGTCTTACTGTTACCTGTCATATCTGAAATATTACTTGTTAGTGTACGGAACCAGGTTGCGTGTGGCTCCATACGATTATTGTTGATGCTTATCGGTGTGTCTATTTGTATTGGCTGAGATGAGATTTCTAGACCTGATATTTACACTATTGTATTGGGACGAGGAAGGTTTGGAAGAATAACACTATATTTTGTTGAGGATGTGGACAATGGCCCTGGTCGGGCAAGTGAGTTTCTTGGCCTATTGATTAGATGAGTGGTTAAGCGACTATGCGTGTTTCTTTCATCATCGGTAAGGTATGAAGGTTTTGAATGAGGTTCTAATCAGTACGAGGTTTGCTACCGGTACCGAATTTGTGTTTGGGCAGTATTGGTGGTAATTAGTTCTTACTGTGAATGTTTAAGTGATGGGATATATTATATGATTACATCTTGTGTTATGATTGTGACTTATACAGTGTGTGGCTGTGGGAATCTGGTCTTGTAATGGATTCTGGATGGTAGAGATGGAGTTATAAGGTTTAAGGACCAAAGTTAAAGCAAGGATCTCTAATGGTGTTGTATTGGCGGGCTTATGTGGAACAAGGTGACGTGGGATCAGCCCCGGATTTATGCTTAGTAAGGTTACACCGTGATTGGATGGCCTTCGAAGGACTCTTAGCATGTTCAAGGACGAATGTGTGTTTAAGTGGTGGAAGATGTAACGACCCGACTAGTCAATTTGAGTATCTGCACTTCGCTCGGTATTTGAGGGCTCGAGTATCTCTGCATGATGTATTATGACTTGCGTAAATCGTCGGTATTGGTTTGAGAGTTATACGGAATCGATTTAGAAGACTGAACTTCGAGAGTTGAGTACTAGGTTGGAAGATTTGACCAAGTTTGACTTTTTAGCATATGACCTCGGAATGGAGTTTCATCTATTCTGTTAGCTTTGTTGGATGATTTTGGATTTAGGAGCGCGCCCAGATTGTGATTTGGATGCCCGTAGTTGAATTTGGCTCGATATGATGAAAGTTAGATTTTTGGGAAGTTTGACCGGGAGTGGACTTTTTGATATCGGGGTCGAATTTCAATTTTGGAAGTTAGAGTACGTCCGTAATGTCAAATGTGACTTGTGTGCGAAATTTGAGGTCAATTGGAAGTAATTTGATAGGTTTCGGCATTGGTTGTGGAAGTTGAAGTTTTAAAGTTCATTGATTTCGACTTGCGATGTGATTCATCGTTTTGAGGTTGTCATACGTGAGTTGAAGCTTCGAGTAGGTTTGTCATGTCATATGGAACTTCTCTGCAAAATTTTGCAACATTCGAAGTTCATTTGATATGGTTCAGAGGCTCGGTTGCGAATATAGAAGTTCTTGAAGTTTAGTTGGATTTTCATGATTTTTGTCATCCGATTCGTGGTTTTAGAATTTATTTTGAATAATTGAGTGCATGAGTGAGTTCGTGTTATGTTTTTTGATATGTGTGCATGTTTGGTTTGGAGCCCCGAGGGCTCGGGTAAGTTTCGAATTGGTTTCAGAATAATTTTTCATAGTTTGGATTGCTGGTATTAGTATCATTGCATTTGCGATATATTGCTCGCAAATGCGATAGCCGCAATTGCGAAGCAGCCATTGCAATTGCGAAGTCTAGGCTGTTGGGCAGAGTTCGCATTTGCGAAGGACTCTGCCGAATTTGCGAAACTCTTGTTGTCGCAGTTGCGAAGTATGGGTCGCAATTGCGACATAATTAGTAGGCCTTCTAGTTTGCAATTGCGATATAGTGTTTGCATTTGTGAGGGTCGCATTTGCGAACCCCTGTCGCAAATGCGATATTTGCAACTTGTTAAGTGCTGAGAATTCCGAGTTTTTGCTTTATTTTTCATATTTTTGAACCCTAGCTTCGAAGTGAGGCAATTTTGAGAGGGAATTTCATACAAAAACATTGGGTAGGTATATTTAATCAATTTCCAGCTATAATTTATGATTTTCTACAAGATTTAACATCAAATTCATGAGAAATCTATGGAAAAATTTGGAATTTTGTCAAAGTTTTGAAAAATGAAAATTTAGGATTTTTGAGTCGAATATGACTCGGATTTGAAAACCAAATACATATTTTGACTCGTGAGGCTATGGGTAGTAAAGACCTACCATTGGACCCGGGTTTTGACCGGGCGGGCCTGGGGTTTGACTTTTTTTGACTTTTTAGAAATCTAATGAAAATCTTAGCTTTATTAATTAAAATTATTTTCTCTTGCATTGTGTGGCGCATTCAAGTCGTCATTGGCTAGATTGAGTCGAGCGGAGGCGAATTTGTAGAGGAAAAGGCTAAGGTGAGTGTTGAGTTAGCCGAATCGAGGTAAATGTTTTGGCTAGCTTTATTGAGGGAATTTTTCCTCTTATTATTCATTGTTTATGACATGATGGGGTGATAAATATATGAGGTGACGAGCATATATGTATGTGATAGGGTTAATCATGCTCAGGGGTGGATTATGTTATATTTTTATTTGTAGAATTTTGTGACATTCTTCTTAATACCTTACTTGACTCTTAGATACTAAGGACATAATATTAAATGATAGATATCAAGACTTAGTTTGTTATAACTTGATCAACCTTGATGAAAATTGTAAGAATACATTGATGTGTCTAATTCGGTCATCTCTATGCGAAATCATTATTACATTACTACAATCAATATTCTTGAGATTCTAGACTCTATACTTGTGTTTTGGATCATTTATGAGATTCATAGAAATATTGAACAATATGGTTCTTGAGGGTTGTCAAACGATTATTGACTTGGAAAATATGATTGGGCATTGTCTGGATTGTCCGTTAAAACACTCTCATTGATTTCTTTTATGCTTCATGCCTTGTTTGTTATTGTTATATATATGCTTGGTAAGGAAGAATGTAAAGCACGAAGGATGATGATGTTCCATTGTTTATACATTATCATGTGAGGGAGAGTGTAAAGCATGAAAGGTGATGTCATACCACATTATTAGGAGTAAAAACACGAATGGTGATGTTGTGCCATATTATTGAGAGTTAAAGCAAAAAGGGTGATGTCGTGCCATGATATTGAGAGTAAAAGCAGGAAGGGTGATGCCGTGCCATATCATTTGAGAGTAAAAGTACGAAGGGTGATTCCATGCCATTTCATTTATATTGTTATGCTTTTAATATTGTGAGGTCATGGCACGAAGGGTGTTTCCGTGCAGGTGAGGACAAGGGATATGCATTATGATGTGATATTTGTTTCCCGTGTATACGTTTACGCCCTTACCTTGAGCTATTATTGTTGTATTTACATATTTACATGTTTCTAGACCTGATATTTGCACTATTGTATTGGGACGAGGAAGAGTTGGAAGTGGTGGAGGATGTAGTGACCCGACTAGTCGTTTTGAGTATCTGCACCTCGCTCGGTATTTGAGGGATCGAGTATCTCTGCATGATGTATTATGACTTGCGTAAGTCGTCGGTATTGGTTTGAGAGTTATCCGGAAACGATTTAGAAGAATGAACTTCGAGAGTTGAGTACTAAGTTGGAAGAGTTGACCAAGTTTGACTTTTTAGCATTTGACGTCGGAATGGAGTTTCGTCTATTCCGCCCAGATTGTGATTTGGATGCCCGTAGTTGATTTGGCTCGATATGGTGAAAGTTAAATTTTTGGGAAGTTTGACCGGGAGTGGACTTTTTTGATATCGGGGTCGAACTTTAATTTCGAAAGTTGGAATATGTCCGTAATGTCAAAGGTGACTTGTGTGCGAAATTTGAGGTCAATCGGAGGTAATTTGATAGGTTTCAGCATTGGTTGTGAAAGTTGAAGTTTTAAAGTCCATTGATTTCTGACTTGCGGTGCGATTCATGTTGATACCCAATTTTTTTCTATATATTTTCAATATTAAAAATACCTTCAAAATAGCATATATATGCATATATAAGCATGTCCAAAGGTTTTATTATTTTTCCATAATTTTAAAGGTTTAAATTGATTTATTTTCTGCCATTTTATCCATAAAATCCCCAATAATTATTTTAAAAATTAATATTTTGATAATTCATCTATTGTATTTCTATATTTATGCCAAAATATGACTAAACTAATTTTTACACATTTTTATAATTACATTTGGTATTTTTAAAGCTAAATTGCACATATTGCAATATTAGCCCTTTTTAAGATTTAATTATGTTTTTATACGCATAATATTGGATCCTATATTTTTAAATTTCTAATTATGTATTATAAATTATTTTTCAAAAAACTATTTATTTATAAATCAAATAGAGAAAAATGGCTATTTAAAATATAGCCAAATTGGCTTTCAATTGTAGCCCAAATCAGGACCCCAATTCCCAGCCCAATTCCAAATTAAAACCCAACCCACAACTTTTAACCCATACCCAAAACCCGGAACCCCACCTACCCATTTAATCTCAACCATTGATCTCTCAGATCAACGGTTCCCATTATTCCCTTCCATTTTTAACCTGAACGACCCTCTAACCTAATTCATTCTTCCCAAATTGCCGCCCAAGAATCCCCTTTCCTCTCTAATTCTCTCTAAGACCTTTTTCTAACCCTAGCTACCGCCACCCAAATCAGCCCTAATCCCTTCGATCCTCACTCAATCCATGGATTCCCATGGCTGTTTAAGACGTATACTTGTCTCCTCGTTTCTTGTTTTTGTGATTTCGTGGAAAGATCTCGAAGAGATCTAGTCCAAATCTTGTTCAACTCCCATCCATGGTCTTTTATGTCATTTTTTGGCCATCCATGGTTGTTCGAGTCAGATCCATGACTTTTTCGGCCACAACCGGTAACATTTTAAAGTTCTCTCATCTTCTTTGGGTTCTCTGAAACCCTAACTCTTGAGATTTTTCACTATTCTTTAGATTTGTCTTAGATCTAGGTGTATCCATGAGTTTTTAACTGATTTTTTCTTCGTCTCTGCTATTTTCTGAAAAACCTAGCTATAAATCCTCTGATCTTTTTAGATCTGTGATGGATCTATGGTTTTTTTTAAGGTTTTCACCTGCTTTCCTCAAAATATTTCTCCGATATCAAACGATTTCTTCATTTTCCAGACTAGGGTTTCAAAACCCTTTTTGCAAAAACGATTTCTTTCTGATTTTAGCAATTACTTTGATTTTTAGCATGTTTAAACATCACCTGAGTCTTTCCTTTTTGCTCGATTAATTTTTGTCAAGAAACCCTAATACTTCTGGGTTCGATTCGAAGTTTGAGTCTGTTTGCGATGTGTTTGCATGACTATCATGAACTATCTAGGCCTCTTGTGTTTTCTATATGCTCTTGTGCTTCCTGCTCTAATTTGTTCTTAAGGTTTCTTTGATTTTGTCCATACACGTGTTATTTATCGTTTAATAGGTCCGACTATTTATTTTATTGATTGTTCACATAATTTAGGTAATCTCCTTAAACCTATATCTGTGATTTTGCGTTTTTTTCTTGTAATTTTGTACTGATTTTTCAAAATTGCTTCTTTATTTTTGTGACACTTTCCTTAGTTAGTGCTGATTCCCTGTGATTTTCCATCTCATCCGTGATTTTTTAACTGACTTTCAAAATTGAAATTGTGCTCTACCTTATTTAGATGCCCAATATGTTGTTAATATACTTTCCTTACTTGAAAATATTTCGTACTTAGTCCTTATTACATGTTGCATGCATTTACTACTCCTATTATGTAAAATTAGTTCTTTTCCCTGCTTGATACAACTTGTACCCGTTTGAACTATGACTCCCTAATTGAAGGGAGTCCGGGTCCTTAATTGATTATGATTTGAATTATTTCTTTAATTATGTTAAGTCAGTACTTATTACCTTATTTTTCTGCCTGTTCTCAAACTATAAATACTCTACCCTCTCTTTAGCATAAGACACTAGCAATTAGTTCAGAACACACTTATACACACTCAAACTCTCTCTTCTTTCTCTACTACTTGTGCTACTGCTTGTCTAGCTGGCTGAGAGCCAAGTCTAGACTATGGAACTCTACTTGCTTTACTTTTCTGCACTTTGTTTCCTTAACTATTATGTTCTTAGTTCAATTCTGAAACTCAACTCTATGTGCTCCATTGTTTGCCAATCCCTGTCTCTTTTTGCATTGATCTAATGGCTCATGTTGTTAAATTGCACTTCTTGTTTACTGCTTTATTCAACATGCTTAAGTTCTGCCCTCTCTTGTTCAAATATAATTAGCATATCTACTTGAGTTCCTGTTTATGTCCCTCAACTAGTATGCCTCCTAATGTACTTGATTAACACTAAGTCATGACTAATTATGTATAATAGACCCATGCATGACTACTCTCATATCCTGTCCCTATGCCTTGTTACTATTCTAATTTCAAGCATGATTCCCATGTTAACTCTTTGATGTAGTAGTTTGTAGGCCAATCAGTTGCTACTTGTTTTTGTGCTTGCTGGTCTAAATGTTTCTCCTCTCATCCATATTTTATGTGTTTCTGATTTGGGCCCTCTATGTCCCCAACCCCTTATTCCACTACTTGTGACTGTTGAAATTGTACTATATTCGAACTTGCTCTGTGTGTGTTGTCTTGTTCCAAGTTATTTTTGATCATATTCCTTTCTCCTTTTTTCAAAACTGTTCTGTTGTTTTGCAAACTTATTTCAAACATGTTGTTTCAAAACTATTTTCCAACTCAACCCTTTTAAATCTATGTCAAGCACTGTTACATATATTCTTAGACCACTAGGTTCTGCCCCTTTTGTGTGAGCTTTGCCTTGGGACCCTTGAGCTCCCTCTAAACTTGGACACATTAAAGCTGGCCTTTCCAGACTGCACTTACTCTGTCTCGGTTATGCAATCTGGGTATGAGCACTGCCCCGGATCCCTTGAGGTCCTTAGGGAACTCTGATACACCTAGATATGAGGAAAAGCTATGAAACAACCTAGGAACTTGAGGTGATTGATTACATAACTCAGAGAGGAAGTCCTAATCAGGCTTCCTATAGTGTAACTTCTTATTTTCATTGCTACTTATGTAATTCATTTCAAGGTTGGTTTGTAATAACTTGTTGTAAACAAGTATTGGAGCTGGCTAGTGAAAAGGGATAGGGTATAAATATGCATGCTATAGTTGTTAAAGGGTAGAAAACATGTTGTTAGGTTTATATTCCTAATTGCACAATAGAAATCATGCTTAGGTTTCATACATGCATTAGAAATCATGCTCTTAGGACCCATGTTTCTTGCTTTAGCATCTCATCCATCACTAATCTATGTTTTATGTCTATCACATAGAAATCCTGCTCCTAGGACAATAACAACATTGGCATAAAAGTTGTTACTCTTGTACTTTCAAAAGTCATATTTCAATAAACTCTTGTGCGCATTTAGAAATCATGCCTTAGGGGTTCTGTTTTTTTGACAATCATGTCATTTGCATGTGCATATTAGATATCATGTCCTAGGATCCTATTTGCATTTTAGTTTAAGACGCCTAGTTAATTATTAATTCATGAAAAGGCAATAAAAATAATATCACATCGTGATGTTTTCTGAATAAAATTGGTAATAATCTCTGCATTCGTATCAATTAGAACAACATGCTATTAGGTAAAAACCATCTCCAAACTATTTTAATAATTCTGAATAACTGCTGCATATTGCTTTACGCCTAGGAAAGCCTGAGGTGATTGCTTAAATAAAAACAAAACTGTCCTTGTTTCATTGCCAGCATGCTAAAATTAGTAGGCTAGCCTGATTCGGACTTCTTTTCTGAATCATGCAATAAATCTGGTTCTGTTGTTATCATTTAGATACCATACTTTAGAATTCTCAATTCAGACCTTATCTGTGTATGAGTCATTTGTTCATATGCACTATATGTGAAGGTATATTTGAGCTTTTTGTTTGTCTTTCATGCTCCCTTTAAATGCAGTCCTATGTGTTCTTGTTTGTTGCCTAGCATTTTGCCTTTAAACCTGAGGGTCTGCCTAGAACCTCCCTCATAGTATAAAAGTCCCAAATTCCTCCGGGACTGATAGGAAAGGACGGGTAACAACATGCAGTAGGGGTCGGGACCAACCCTCGCTTTAATTACCTTCACGGGGCGGGAAAGGGTAGATATGGATATGATGATTGGTGCATTAATACCACGTGTAGCCCCTCTTTGAGGAGTGTTATACCGAGTATTGTATTGATGTGATCCATATTACAAACAAACCTAGGACACCCATTTACATTCATAAGCATGCTTGTAATTCTTTTCAAAATTTCACCTTTCACTAATTATTTTCAAACACTTGTGTATTTAAACTTAAATCCCCTACTATTTGAGTCATACTCGTTTATTTGCTAATTACACAAATTCACAAAAACTGTCTGGCCGGGAACCACACTAGTAGATCCTGAGGGGTGCCTAACACCTTTCCCTTAGGATAATTTTAAGACTTTACCCTATCTCTGGTTATCAAATGTAGTTATGAATGAACCCTATAGGCGTCCTAACACACCTTAAAATCGTTAGGTGGCAACTCTTCAAAATTGCAAAACCCCTTTCCCAAAAAGGAAAGAGTTCTCCCAACCAAATGTCATAACCTGATACCGCGGAAGGAAAAAGTGGGCGCGACAGCATCGCGACTCTGCTGGGGATATTTAAGCTTTTACCATTTCATACCATTTTTGTGAAATGTACCTCTCCTATGTGCAACTACTTGTTTAATTCCTTTAAGCATCTAATTTCTTTTCAAAAGCAAAACTGACATATCTTTCTTATTTCCTTCCTTTATAACTGCTTTAAATTATAAAACTATTGTATTTACCGCTTTCTTAATGTGCAAATACATGTCAATATGATTTTAATTACTACATAATCATGCTCAACATCATACTCCACTCATGCCAAACAAATACTATAGCAATGCTTGATGAGTGGTTGCGCCCTTCCTATATCATTAACCCCTAAATTCAGAAAGGATTATTTGCGGTAAAACTAGTCGATCAGCGATGCAGTCGACAGTTCTGTTCCTTACGCCTTGAGTTGTCCGCTCAAGGGTACCAGTCTAAAACCCCATAGAAACCTTACTTTATTTTAAATTGTGCATGCATCTTGGTCAAACCTAGCCGGGTCAGTTATGTTGTCCACATAATGATGCTTTAAGATAGCCTTGTCCAAAGTCCACTAAGTTTCTCTACACCCAAACGGACATCATCACATTCTATACATTTATTTGGAGAACTAAATGCTTCATGCTAATTGTTGGTATTAAATAGTCGAGTCTTGTAGGGGTAAGGGCTTAACATTGTTTGTCTTGCAGAAATATGAGGCACGAAGTCCCCAGATTTGGCATGGTCACCAACATCCACCCAAGATTGCTAAGTTGGTGGGAAGATTTACATTCTAGTGACAAAACCCTCGTCAAAAAATATATGGGCAATCTACCATCCCTCCTGGAGATCCAGCCTAACAACATGATAATAGAAGCTGCTACCTTATTTTGAGATTGTGAAAGGGTCGTGTTCTGCTTTGGGGACATCGAGATAACGCCTTTGTTAGAGGAGATAGGAGGACTGGCCTGTCTAGCGTGGGAAACTCCGGGTTTGCTGATGCCTGAGAACCGCACAGGCAATGGTTTCCTTAAAATGATGGGTTTGAAGAAGAATGCAGAATTGGTATACCTAAAGGAATCGTACATCCCTTTTGACTACCTGTATGAAAGGTACAATCACAGCAAATTATATCGCACCTACCATGATGAGTTTGCCATCACGTCCTTGGGACATATTCATCGTAGGGTGTTCGTCTTCATATTCTGCTTCCTGGATCTCATCGTGTTTCCAATGAAGAAAGGGAGAATCCATACTAGTCTGGCTATGGTAACCAGGACCCTAATGGAGGGAATTGGTGGGCAAACATTCATCATTGTACCCATGATCATCGCAGACATATACCGAGCCTTAGAGAAGTGTCAACGAGGAGCGAGACACTTCGAAGGCTGCAATCTACTACTTTAGCTTTGGCTCATGGAACATCTCCAAAAGGGCGAATACCGACAAGAAATTCAGTAAAGGGTCTAGGATGATCACATCGCTTTCCACCATCTAAAGCGAATGAATTACATCCCCGACATGTTCGCTCAGCCTGAGAATGCCAAAGGATGGGTTGAGCTCTTTGATAATCTGACTGAAGAGCAGGTTCAATGGATGTTCGAGTGGTTTCCGACAGAGGAGTTCATCATCCGATCCAGAGATGCACCTTTCCTGATACTGATTGGTCTAAGAGGAACATATCCTTACGTCCCTCTTCGAGTTATGAGGCAAGCAGGTAGGAAGCAAGTCATACCTAGGTTTGACAAGATGAGCCATTTCTGAGCTGACTTCCAAAATGATGATAGTCCCTACAAGTTCCAAGCCCAACACATGTGGCACTGCAAGATCGTAATGGGGAAAGACACCATCGAGCCAGACAGATATCATGCCTGTTGTACTCTTTTCTATTCAGGTTGGTTGGAAGACAATTGGGATCATCTAGGCCAGCCAGGGTTCGTTCGAGTTCACAGAATTATAGATGAAAAGGCCGAGGCGCAAGTCAAGTACAAACAGCTGCGCAAAAGGATCTGTGAATGCGAGAGAGAACACCGCTAGATACAAGAGCTCAACCAAAAGCTGATTGAGGAATGGAAGGACACGATTATCAGTGCCAACAAAAGGCTAGGATACTTGGAGCGAGGCATAATAGAACTAGAGGGAAAATTTCTCAAAAGAGTTGAAGACTGTCAAAAAGTTGAAGGGACCGAAGGTAGACATCTAGATAGAGCATACCTGTTGCTAGGACTTCGTGAATTGGGGAAGTTGTTCGAAGGAGCCAGAGATGCCGAGTCTGGGTAAGGTCCTTCTAGGACCATGTAGATAGGAGTTTACCTTTTTCGCTTTATGGGTGTAATAAGGCCAATGTCTATTAGTGACTTTTATTTCTTGTTTATTTAGTATCGTTTTGGGATTCGTCTATTTCTATCAATAAAATGAGGCGTTTAGCATTAAAAGTTCTCCAAATCTATTTGTGGCTAGGCCTAACTTGGGCACAAAGAAGTTCCCAAATTAGGACACGATTTACATTCCCACACTATGTGTTTAAGTATCGCAATACTTTTTATAATCCTCACTGACTTGATTACCTTTTGTTTTATTTTTTTATTATTCCCCTCCCCAAAGGTTAGTTCGTGTACTCTGGCATCATCATCTTATTTCACAAAATTCAAAGGGCCTTCCATACAGGCTGTGAGCAGAGGTGCACATCTCAAGAATTGGACCATCAAGACAACCAAAGCTCGACAAGCCTCGGGGTAGCAAGGCTAAAACAAGCATTATTTACTATTTTATTTACTAAATCATTTTCTTTTCACATTTTTCAATTCTCGCAATAAGATCTTCGATGTTCAAACCAATTATTAAATTTATCAAAAGCTTTTTGATTTTTTTGCATTAATATTTTTTGCTATTATTTTCTCTCCTTACTTTACCCATACAACATTACTATTGCTTGTCTTGATGAACCAATGACTGTGACCTTCAATAAGATAACGCAACAAGCGGTCATTGATTTAGAAGAAGATGACATACCTGACGAGATTGTCAAAGAAGTTGAGAACTTTGAGAATAGACCTAAGTCCAACCTGGACGTGACCGAAATTGTCAACCTAGGAGATACAGAACGTCAAGGAAACACGAATCAGCATTCACCTATCGCCATCAGAGAAGAAAGAATATATAGAATTTCTGAAAGAGTATGAGGACATATTCTCCTAGTCGTATGATGACATGACTGGTCTAAGTACATCCATTGTGGCTCACAAACTGCCAACCGATCCAATGTGTCCACCGGTAAAGCAAAAGCTTAGAAATTTCAAGCCTGATATGAGCCTGAAAATCAAGGAGGAAGTCAATAAGCATATCAAAGCTAAGGTTCTCAGGGTAGTAGAATACCCGATATGGTCATCCAACATTGTGCCAGTGCCAAAGAAGGATGGGAAGGTCAGAGTCAGTGTCGACTACCAGGATCTCAACTGGGCCAGTCCGAAAGATGACTTCCCTTTACCAAATATACACATCCTGATTGACAATTGCGCCAAGCATGAACTACAGTCATTCGTAGATTGCTTCGTTGATTATCACCAGATCTGGATGGATGAGGAAAACGCTAAGAAAACGACTTTCATTACACCGTGGGGAGTGTACCGTTACAAGATGATGTCATCCATCCTGAAGAATGTAGGGGCCACCTACATGAGGGCTATGACTACCAATTTCCATGATATGATACACAAGGAGATAGAGGTATACATAGATGATTTATTATCAAATCCAAGAAGGCCACTGACCACGTAGAAGATCTGAGAAAGTTCTTCGATAGACTGCGGAGGTACAACCTGAAACTAAACCCCACAAAGTGCGCATTTGGGGTTCCTGCTGGGAAGTTGCTTGGGTTTATCATGAGCCACCGAGAGATAGAATTGGATCCATCGAAAGTCAAAGCCATTCAAGAACTACCACCGCCAAAGAACAAGGAGGATGTGATGAGTTTCTTGGGGAGGCTTAACTATATCAGCCGATTCATAAAGCGGTCTACAGTTATCTATGAGCCAATCTTTAAGATGTTAAAAAAGGATGCCGCCACCAAATGGACCGATGACTGCCAAAAGGCCTTCGACAAAATCAAGGACTACCTATCAACACCACCAGTCTTAGTCACGCCCGAGCCAGGTAGACCCTTATTACTCTACCTTGCAGTGTTAGATGGAGCTTTCGGCTGCATTCTAGGGTAGCACGATTAAACAGGTAGGAAGGAGCAAGCCCTTTATTATCTCAGTAAGAATTTCACCCCGTACGAGGCCCGGTATTCTCTATTGGAACGCACATGTGGTGCTTTGACTTGGGTATCTCAAAAGCTGAGATATTATTTCTGTGCCTATACTACATATCTCATATCAAGAACGGATCCCTTGAAGTACATCTTTCAGAAGCCCATGTCCACCGGCAAGTTAGCTAAGTGGAAAATCCTGCTGAGTAAGTTCTACATTGTTTACGTAACTCAAAAAGCGGTCAAGGGACAGACACTGGTAGACCACCTTACTGAAAACCCTTTGGATGGATGATACGAACCCCTGAAAATGTATTTTCCTGAAGAAGAGGTATCATTCATAGGAGGAGACAATGCGGAATCTTATGACGGTTGGAGAATATTCTTCGATGGAGTAGCAAACTTTAAAGGAGTTGGCATATGAGCAGTCCTAATATCATAAACCGGTCAGCATTATCTGGTGTCTGCCAAACTCAGGTTCCCCTTCACCAACAATATGGCCGAGTATGAAGCCTGCATCTTAGGACTCAAAATGGCCATTGACATGAACGTTTAAGAGCTGCTAGTGATTGGAGATTCAGACTTGCTTATACATCAGGTACGAGGAGAATGGACAACCAAGAACTCGAAGATACTCATGTATCTACATCACGTACAGGAATTGAGAAAGAGGTTCACGAAGAAGGAATTCCAGCATGTGCCTAGAATCCAGAATGAGCTCGCCGATGCATTGGCAACCCTATCATCTATGATACAACATCCAGACAAGAATGTCATTGATCCCATTCCAGTGAAAATCCATGATCGGCCATCTTACTGTGCCCATGTTGAAGAGGAAGCAGACGGAAAGCCTTGGTTTCATAATATCAAGGAATATTTGGCAAAAGGAGAGTACCTAAAGCTTGCAAATCCTACTCATAAACGCACACTTCGGAGATTGTCCAACAACTTCTTTCACAATAGAGGAATCCTGTATAGGAGGACTCCCGATTTGGGATTATTGAGATGTGTCGACGCAAAGGAAGCATCCAGGCTACTAGAGGAAATTCATGTTGGGACCTGCGGTCCACATATGAGCGGCTTTGTCCTAGCAAAGAAGATACTCCATGCTGGTTACTTTTGGATGACTATGGAAACTGACTGCATCTAGTATGTCCGGAAATGCCACCTCTGTCAGATACATGCAGACATGATAAAGGTACCTCCAAACGAGCTCAACACAACAAGCTCACCGTGGTCGTTCACCGCCTGGGGAATGGACATTGGACCAATCGAGCCTGCTGCATCCATCGGACACAGGTTTATCCTAGTAACCATCAACTATTTCACCAAATGGATCGAAGCAGCATCTTACAAAGTAGTGACTAAGAAAGTTGTGGCAGACTTTGTCCGCGACCGCATTGTTTGTTGATTCGAAATTCCAGAGTCAATCATTACTGATAATGGCTCCAACCTCAATAGCGAATTGATGATAGCTATGTGCAAAACTTTCAAGATCAAACACAAGAATTCCATAGCCTACAGACCTCAAATGAATAGAGCTGCAGAAGCCACCAACAAGAATATCAAGAAGATATTGAGAAAAATGATAAAGAATCACAAATAGTGGCACGAGAAGTTATCATTTGCTCTATTAGGGTATCGCACCACAGTTCGCACATCAACCTGGGCAACCCCCTATATGCTGATTTACGGTACAGAGGCTGTCATTCTCACTGAGGTAGAAATTCATTCCCTAAGGATCATACAAGAAGCTGAGCTCAACGACGCAGAGTGGGTAAAAATTTGTTATAAGCAACTAGTCCTTATAAACGGAAAGAGAATGAATGCAGTCTGCCATGGTCAACTCTATCAGAACAGAATGTCCAGAGCCTTCAACAAAAGAGTCGAGCTAAGATAGTTCACACCAGGGCAGCTGGTGTTAAAGAAAATTTTTCTGCATCGAGATGAAGCCAAAGGGAAGTTCTCTCCCAACTAGCAAGGTCCATACATGATTCACTAAGTTTTGACAGGAGAGCCCTCATACTTGCAGAAATGGACGGGGAAGTTTGACCAAAGATGATTAATTCAGATGCAGTCAAGAGTGACTATGTGTAATATTTATACTTTCCCTATATGATGTAAATTGAACTACACCTGACCTGATTCCCATTTAAGAGGGGATACGTAGGTAGTCCTATGGATTTTGTCACAATTCAATAAAAGTTTTCATTTCCCCCGCAATTGGAAACTAGGGCAGAATTTTGAGGAGGACCCTCAAAATTCTGAAGTAATTTTAGCCGATCGTCGCATGAGCAACAGTCAGAAATGTCAACCCATCAAACTGGGGCATATTTTTTAGGAGGACCCTCAAAAGTCTGTAGCAAGAGAGGTTGCAATGTCCTGAACTACGTCACAATCGTCGGTTCATCTAAAGCCTATTTTTTATTATACATTTGTGTCATACTTTTACAAAATCATGCATGATTATTATTGAAACTGCTTTGTTTAGCAACCCTACCCCAATGATACAGACGGTATCACCAGATCAGAGCCGAACAAGTCAAGCAAAGCCAGCGGGGATATGAACTAACCTTCCCCCTTGCAAAACTCACAATTTTTCTTTGGATGCAGGCACTAGGATTGTGAAATCATTAAACATATTGTACGCCTATGGAACAAACATTGTTCAAGAATACGACTCTCCGAACCATTGCACTTGCCAACATGTGCTATCAGCACGCACCATTGATGTCTCGTATGTTAGAATGCTCCCAATAATCACAATGTTGCAATCTGCTAGCAGCTAAGAAAACTCTACTGTCATTTGTTATCTTATTTTTGCATAAGGCTACCCTTTTGCCTTCCGAGACTAAACGTTGTCTCCATCTACATCTGCATTGCATAAGGCTACCATTATGCCTTCCAATCTGCATAAGGCCACCATTCTACCTTCCAACTTGCATAAGGCTACTATTTTGCCTTCCAATTTGCGTAAGGTTACTATTCTGCCTTCCAATTTGCATAAGGCTACCATTATGTCTTCCAACTTGCATAAGGCTACCATTATGCCTTTCAAGGTAAAGCTCTACCTCCATCTGGATCTGCATTGCATAAGACTACTATTCTGCCTTCTAATTTGCATAAGGCTACCCTTCTGCCTTCCGAGACTAAACGTTGTCTCCATATGCATTTGCATAAGGCTACTATTCTGCCTTCCAATTTGCATAAGGCTCTCTTCTGCCTTCCGAAACTAAACGCTGTCTCCATCTGCATCGCATTGCATAAGGCTACCATTCTTCCTTCCAACTTGCATAAGGCTACCATTCTGCCTTCCGAGACTAAACGCTGTCTCCATCTGCATTTGCATTGCATAAGGCTGTCGTTCTGCCTTCCAACTTGCATAAGGCTACCATTTTGCCTTCCGCGATTAAGCTCTACCTCTATCTGCATTCGCATCTTTGCATAAGGCTATCATTCTACCTTCCGAGGTTAAGCTCGACCTCCTATTTTCTTCGAAACTAAGCATTATCCCAAGCACTATTTATTTCGTTTCTCTTATGGGACAAGCTCTGCCCTTCAATTTGCAAGACTAAGCTCTGTCTTGTCCGCACCATACTACTGCATCCTTCATGGGTTGAAATATCGCCAACTCATCCAAAGGCGTCATCGTTCGAAGGCACCATCTTCATAGCCCAAGAACATTATGTCATGGCCTGAAGATATCTTTCGATCTTTTGCATATCATTATTCAAAGGCATCATGATTCGGAGGCACCATCCCCATAGACCGAGAACATAATTTCATGGCCTGCGAATCTTTTATCATACGCTTCATGGCTTAGGACATCATGGTCTGAGGACGCCATTCCTAACCATCCAAAGACAACATTCATGGTCTGACGGGAATTTGCATCATGTTTAAATTTACGCACAATATATGCTTGTATTGATTATTTGCAGGTAAGACGGCGAGTAAAGGCTACCCCAGCAGGAGTGATCCCCGCTCCAGTTCCTTCAGCCATATCAAACCTAACAATTCCCGTAAACCTTTCACTCATCCAGCCCTAGATATTGCGTCCGTTCTTGAAAGGTCTTCATCGGTATACTCCGCCGATGGATCTTGATACGGCCTGATTCCTGTAAAACCAGGGATATGTAGGCAACTCAGAAGCAGGGTGTGGCCTAAATCCTCCCAAACCCTTTCACTCGGTCAAAATTGGCCATCATTTCTTTACCTGAAAACTCTTTCATCCTTCCCGGGTAAAGAGGGGCAGCTGTTGATACCCAATTTTTTTTATACATTTTAAATATGCAAAATACCTTCAAAATAGCATATATATGCATATATAAGCATGTCCAAAGGTTTTATTATTTTTCCATAATTTTAAAGGTTTATATTGATTTATTTTCTCTTTTTTTATTCATAAAATCCCCAATAATTATTTCCAAAATTATTATTTTGATAATTCATCTATTGTATTTCTATATTTATGCCAAAATATGGCTAAAGTAATTTTTACATATTTTTATAATTACACTTGATATTTTTAAAGCTAAATTGCACATAATTGTAATATTAGCCCTTTTAAGATTTAATTATGTTTTATATTCATAAAATTGGATCCTTTATTTTTAAATTTCTAATTATATGTTATAAATCATTTTAGCACTTTAAATTATTTTTGAGAAAACTATTTACTATTTTTTATAAATCAAATAGGGAAAAATAGCTATTTAAAATATAGCCAAATTTGCTTTCAATTGTAGCCCAAATTAGGACCCCAATTCCCAGCCCAATTTCAAATTAAAACCCGACCACACTCTTTTAACCTATACCCAAAACTCGGAACCCCACCTACCCATTTAATCTCGATCGTAGATCTCCCAAATCAACGGTCCCCATTATTCCCTTCCATTTTTAACATAAACGACCCCCCTAACCTAATTCATTCATACCAAACCGCCGCCCTGGAATCCCCTTTCCTCTCCAATTCTCTATGATACCTAAACCTAACCCTAGACACCGCCATCCAAACCAGCCTTAATCCCTTCGATCATCACTCAATCTATGGATTCCCATGGCTGTTTGAGACGTATACTTATCTCATACGTTTCCTGGTTGCTTGTTTTGGTGATTTCATGGAAAGATCTCGAAGAGATCTAGTCCAGATCTTGTTCAACTTCTATCCATGGTCTTTTATGCCATTTTTCGGCCATCCATGGTTGTTTGATTCAGATCCATGACTTTTCCAGCCAAAACCGGTAATATTTTAAAGTCCTCTCATCTTCTTTGGGTTCTCTTAAACACTAACTCTTGATATTTTTCACTTTTCTTTAGATCTAGGTGTATCCATGAGTTTTTAACTGATTTTTTCTTCGTCTCTGCTATTTTCTGAAAAACCTAGCTATAAATCCTCCGATCTTTTTAGATCTGTGATGGATCTATGGTTTTTCTTAAGGTTTTCACCTACTTTCCTCAAGAAATTTCTCCGATTTCAAACGATTTCTTCATTTTCCATACTAGGGTTGCAAAACCCTTTTTGCAAAAATGATTTCTTTTTTATTTTAGCAATTACTTTGATTTTTAACATATTTAAACATCACCTGAGTCTTTCCTTTTTGCTCGATTCATTTTTGTCAAGAAACCCTAATACTTCTGGGTTCGATTCAAACGAGTCTATTTGCGATGTGTTTGCATGACTATCATGAACATTTTGGGCTTCATGTGTGTTTTATATGCTCTTGTGCTTCCTTCTCTAATTTCTTATTAAGGTTTCTTTGATTTTGTCCATACACGTGTCATTTATCGTTTAATAGGTCTGACTATTTGTTTTATTGATTGTTCACATAATTTACGTAATCTCCTTAAACCTACATCTGTGATTTCGTGTATTTTCCTTATAATTATGTACTGATTTTTCGAAATTGCTTCCTTATTTTTGTGAAACTTTCCTTAGTTAGTGTTGATTCCCTATGATTTTCCATCTCATCCGTTATTCTTTGAACTGACTTTCAAAATTTAAATTGTGCTCTACATTATTTAGATGCCCAGTATGTTGTTAATATACTTTCCTTACTTGAAAATATTCCGTACTTAGTCCTTATTACATGCTTTATGCTTTTACTACTCCTATTATGGTAAAATCAGTTCTTTTCCCTGCTTGATACAACTTGTACCCGTTTGAACTATGACTCCCTAATTGAAGGGATTCCGGGTCCTTAATTGATTCTGATTTGTATTATTTCTATAATTATGCTAAGTTAGTACTTATTACATTATTTTCCTGCCTGTTCTCAAACTATAAATACTCTACCTTCTCTTTAGCATAAGACACGAACAATTAGTTCAGAACACACGCATACACACTCAAACTCTCTTTTCTATCTCTACTACTTGTGCTACTGCTTGTCTTGCAGGCTGAAAGCCAAGGCTAGACTGTGGAACTCTACTTGCTTTACTTTTTTGCACTTTGCTTCCTTAACTGGTATGTTCCTAGTTCAATTCTGAAACTCAACTCTATGTGCTCCATTTTTTGCCAATGCATGTCTCTTTCTGCAGCCAATGTCTGTCTCTTTCTGCACTAACCTAATGGCTCATGTTGTTTAATTGCACTTCTTATTTACTGCTTTATTCAACATGCTTAAGTTCTGCCCTCTCTTGTTCAAATGTAATCAGCATGTCTACTTGAGTTCTTGTTTATGTCCCTCAACTAGTATGCCTCATAATGTACTTGATTAACACTAAGACATGGCTAATTATGTGTAATAAACTCCTGCATGACTACTCCCATACCCTGTCCCTTTGTCTTGTTACTATTCTAATTTCAAGCATGATTCCCCTGTTAACTCTTTGAAGTAGTAGTTTGTAGGCCAATCAGTTGCTACTTTTTTTTGTGCTTGCTGGTCTAAATGCTTCTCTTCTCATCCATGTTTTATGTGTTTCTAATTTGGGCCCTCTATGTCCCCAACCCCTTACTCTCCTGCTTGTGACTGTTGAAATTGTACTATACTTCGAACTTGCTCTATGTGTGTTGTCTTGTTCCAAGTTATTGTTGATCATATTCCTTTCTCCTTTTTCAAAACTGTTATGCTGTTTTTCATATTTATTTCAAACATGCTATTTCAAAACTGTTTTCCAACTCAACTCTTTTAAATCTATGTCAAGCACTCGCACATATATTCTTAGACCACTAGGTTCTGCCCCTTTTGTATGAGCCTTGTCTTGGGACCCTTGAGATCCCTTTCAACTTGGACACATAAAAGTTGGCCTTTCCATATTGCACTTACTCTATCTTGGTTATGCAATTTGGGTGTGAGCACTGCCCGGGATCCCTTGAGGTCCTTAGGGAACTCTGACACACCTAGATATGAGGAAAAGCTATGAAACAACCTTGGCACTTGAGGTGATTGATTACATAACTCAGAGAGGAAGTCCTAATCAGGCTTCCTATAGAGTAACTTCTTATTTTCATTGCTACTTATGTAATTCATTTCAAGGTTGGTCTGTAATAACTTGTTGTAAACAAGTATTGGGGTTGGCTAGTGAAAAGGGATGTGGTAAATATGCAGGCTATAGTTGTTAATGGGTAGTAAACATGTTGTTAGGTTTATATTCCTAATTGCGCAATAGAAATCATGCTTAGGGTTCATACATGCATTAGAAATCATGCTATCAGGACCCATGTTTCCTTCTTCAGCATCTCATCCATCACTAATTCATGTTTTATGTCTATCACTTAGAAATCCTGCTCCTAGGACAATAACAACATTGGCATAAAAGTTGTTACTCTTGTACTTTCAGAAGTCATATTTCAATAATTTTGCAACTCTTGTGCGCATTTAGATATCATGCCTTAGGGGTTCTGTTTTTTGACAATCCTGTCATTCGCATATGCACATTAGATATCATGTCCTAGGATCCTGTTTTCATTTTTGTTTAAGATGCCTAGTTAATTACTAATTTATGAAAAGGTAATAAAAATAATCTCACATCGTGATGTTTTTTGAATAAAATTGGTAATAATCTCTGCATTCGTATCAATTAGAACAACATGCTCTTAGGTAAAAACCATCTCCAAACTATTTTAATAATTCTGAATAACTGCTGCATATTACTTTACGCCTAGGCAAGCCTTAGGTGATTGCTTAAATAAAAACAGAACTGTCCTTGTTTAATTGCCAGCATGCTAAAATTAGTAGGCAAGCCTAACTTCTTTTCTGAATCATGCAATAAATCTGGTTCTGTTGTTATCACTTAGATACCATGCTTTACAATTCTCAATTCAGACCTTGTCTGTGTATGAGTCATACTGTTCATATGCACTGTATGTGGAGGTATATTGGAGCCTTTCGTTTGTCTTCCATACTCCTTTTAAATGCAGTCCTATGTGTTCTTGTTTGTTGCCTAACATTTTGCCTTTAAACCTGAGGGTCTGCCTAGAACCTCCCTCATAGGATAGAAGTCCTAAATTCCTCCGGGACTGATAGGAAGGGACGGGTAACAGCATGCAATAGGGGTTGGACCAACCCTCGCTTTAATTACCTTCACGGGGCGGGAAAGGGTAGATATGGATTTGATGATCGGTACGTTAATACCACGTGTAGCCCCTCTTTGAGGAGTGTCATACTGGGTACTGCATTGATGTGATTCATATTACAAACAAACCTACGACACCCGTTTACATTCATAAGCATGCTTTAGATTGTAATTCTTTTCAAAATTTCACCTTTCACTAATTGTTTTCAAACACTTGTGCATTTATACTTAAATCCTCTACTATTTGAGCACTATTTGAGACATACTCGTTTATTTGCTAATTGCATAAATTCACAAAAACTCTATGGTCGGGAACCACACTAATGGATCCTGAGGGGTGCCTAACACCTTCCCCTTAGGATAATTTCAAGCCCTTACCCTATCTCTGGTTACCAAACGTAGTTATGAATGAACCATATAGGTGTCCTAATGCACCTTAAAATCATTAGGTGGTGACTCTTCAAAATTGTAAAACCCCTTTCCCAAAAAGGAAAGAGTTGTCCCAACCAAATGTCATGAACCCAATTCCGCGGAAGGAAAAAAGGGGCGCGACAATTCATCATTTCGAGGTTGTCATGTGTGATTTGAAGCTTCGAGTAGGTTTTTCCTGTCATATGAAACTTCTCTGCAAAATTTGGCGTCATTCAAAGTTGATTTGATATGGTTCGGAGGCTCGGTTACGAATGTAGAAATTCTTGAAGTTTAGTTGGATTTTCATGCGTTTTGGCGTTTGATTCGTGGTTTTAGAATTTATTTTGAAGAATTGAGTGCATGAGTGAGTTCGTGTTATGTTTTATGACATGTGTGCATATTTGGTTTGGAGCCCCGAGGGCTGGAGTAAGTTTTGGATTGGTTTCGGAATGATTTTTCATAGTTTGGATTGTTGGTACTGGTATCATTGCATTTGCGATGTATTGCTCGGAAATGCAACAGCCGCAATTGTAAAGCGGCCGTCGCAATTGCGAAGTCTAGGCTGCTGGGCAGAGTTCGCATTTGCGAAGGACTCTGCCGAATTTGCGAAACTCCTTCCATCGCAGTTGCGTAGTATGGGTCACAATTGCGACCTAAGCAGTAGGCCTTCCAGTTCGCATTTGCGATATAGTGTTCGCATTTGTGAGGGTCGTATTTGCGAACCCCCTGTCACAAATGCGAGATCTGCAACCTGTTAAGTGCTGAGAATTCCGAGTTTTTGTTTCATTTTTCATATTTTTGAACCCTAGCTTCGAAGTGAGGCGATTTTGAGAGGGAATATCATACCAAAATATTGGGTAAGTATATTCAATCAATTTCCAACTATAATTTATGATTTTATACAAGATTTACCATCAAATTCATGAGAAATCTATGGAAAAATTTGGGGATTTTGTCAAAGTTTTGAAAAATGAAAATTTAGGATTTGTGAGTCGAATATGACTCGGATTTGAAAACCAAATACAGATTTGGACTAGTTAGGCTATGGGTAGTCAAGACCTACCATTGGACCTGGGTTTTGACCGGGCGAGCCCGGAGTTTGACTTTTGTTGAATTTTTAGAAATTGAATGAAAATCATAGCTTAATTAATTGAAATTATTTTCTCTTGCATTGTGTGGCGCATTCAAGTCGTCATTGGCTAGATTGAGTCGAGCAGAGGCAAATTTGTAGAGGAAAAGGCTAAGTTGAGTGTTGAGTTAGCCGAATCGATGTAAGTGTTTTGCCTAGCTTTATTGAGGGAAATTTTCCGCCTATTTGTCATTGTTTGCTACATGCGGGGGTGATAAATATATGAGGTGACAGGCGTATATGTATGTGCTAGGGTTAATCATGCTCGGGGGTGGATTATGTTATATTTGCGTTTGTAGAATTTTGTGACATTCTTCTTAATACCTTACTTGACTCTTAGATACTAAGGACATAATATTAAATGATAGATATCAAGACTTAGTTTGTTATAACTTGATCAAACTTGATGGAAATTGTAAGAATGCATTGTTATGTCTAATTCGGCCATCTCTATGCGAAATTATTATTACATTACTACAATTGATATTCTTGAAATTCTAGACTCTATACTTGTATTGTGTATCATTTATGAGATTCGTGGAAATATTGAACAATACGGTTCTTGAGGGTTGTCAAACGATTGTTGATTTGAAAAGTTGTGATTGGGAATTGTCTGGATTGTCCGTTAAAACACTCGCCTTGATGTCAGTTATGCTTCCTGCCTTGTTTGTTACTATTATATATATGCTTGGTAAGGAAGAGTGTAAAGCACGAAGGATGATGATGTTCCATTATTTATACATTATCATATGAGGGAGAGTGTAAACCACGAAGGGTGATGTCGTACCACATTATTGGGAGTTAAAGCACGAAGGGTGATGTCGTACCATATTATTGAGAGTAAAAGCACGAAGGGTGATGTCATGCTATGATATTGAGAGTAAAGGCACGAAGGGTGTTGTCATTCCATATCATTTGAGAGTAAAAGCACGAAGGGTGATGTCGTGCCATTTCATTTATATTGTTATGCTTTTAATATCGTGAGATCATGGCACAAAGGGTGTTTCCGTGCAGGTGAGGACAAGGGATATGCATTATGATGTGATATTTGTTTCTCGTGTATACGTTCACGCCCTTAACTTAAGTTGTTATTGTTGTATTAACATATTTTTGTGACTTGTTGTTATTCTCCTGTACTTGACCTTTATCTCAATTGTTATTGCACTGTCGATGTCTGTCACTTGCTTAACTTGTAAATACCATGCCCATTTCCTACTCTTATAATTATACTCATCTTGTATCTAATCTGTTGTAGGGGTGTGGATTCGAATCGGTTTATCGATAAATCGAATCGATTATTTGTTATCGGTTTATCAATTTATCGATTTTGATTTTGTCCTTTTCGGTTATCGGTTTACTGATAAACCGATAAGATATACTAAAAAGAAAAAAAAATTTTACCCTTATTCTATAATACCCTTTCCTTTATCTACCACATTTAAGGAATGATCATATTTAAAGCTCAAGGGAATGAAGTTCAAATTAATGGAAAACAGAATTAGCCGTGATGTTGTATTTTGTTTTATTTTTTTATGCCGTTGGACTGTTGGTGGCATACATTTGATCCCTTACTTTAGTTTTGTTGCATGTGCTTATTGACACAATTTTTATGTTATAAACGGTGTTCATCTTATTTAGCCTCTTTTTGTCCATATTAGTTAGGCGTGTTTATTGCGATATACTTTCCGTGGAATCCCACAAATTTTCTTATTGGTGTAATCGATAACCGAATCGATAAACCCCAAAAATCGATAAATCAAAATCGAAAAAATTGAAATCTTATTGAAACGATAACGATAAGCATATGTACAAATCGATAATCGATAAATAATTATCGATAAGGGTCAAAATCGAATCGATAAATCGAATGCACACACCTATTCGGTTGCACTTTAGTATAAGCCTTCCACCATACTAGCCAATCATGCCCTTACTTGTTAACTTGTAAAAGTCATGTGTTTCCTTATTAATTTTTATATTTGTACTTACTCCTCCAATATGCTAGTTAATTGAAGTTGATATTCTTTGTCTTGCGATTGTTGATATTACTCACGTCTTTTCTGCTTAGTCCTTTACTGTGACCTACATGTGTATCCTTGTCCTCTGTTGTTACTTGCATATTCCTACTTTGTAATTCCTATTATTGTGTTCCTGTTATATGGTTGGTTCTGTTATACATTCATTTGGAAAGATGAGTTGAACGCACGAAGGGTGTTGCCGTGCTAATTGAATTGTTACATAAATTTATTGATACATGGTGAGGAGGAGATAAAAGCATGATGGGTGTTACCGTGCCATGTGATTTGACATTATGACATTTTGGGCATACATCTCATACCAGTAAATACCGTAAAGATTCTCCTGTGGTTCCTTTTAGAAATTATTAATTGTCTCGCCGGGTTGTTTATGATACGTTTATCTGTTATGTTTCGAACTGCTTTTACTATTAATTTAATGTACTGGTTATATCAATAATAATCTTTTAACTAAAAGCCTTATCACTACTTCGGCGAGGTTAGACAAGATACTTACCAGTACATGGGGTCGGTTGTACTGATACTGTACTTTTGCACATCCCGTGCAGATTTTGGAGCAGAGCTACTGGTGATGTCGGGTGCTGGTTCAGAAGATGTTCGTGTGTTTGGATATAGCTACCACTTGTCCTTGGTAGTTTAGATTATTGCTAATCTGTTTATGTAACCTTCAAACAGAATATGTATCTATTTGTATCAGTTTTGAAATTTCAAATCTTAGAAATTTGTGATTCGTACTACCAGGTCTTGGTAAACTTGTAAAGGTTCAGTAGCTATTCTCTTTTCTTATTATCTCAGTCGTATTGTGTTTTTCATGTTAGTTAGCTTAATGTCATATAACAAGATTTCTCAACAATGAAAGTGGATTCATAACGTACGCTTGAAGATGATTTCTTACAGGAATCTTAATTAAGGAGATCCTAGTTAGGAGGTGCACTGCACAACCGCAAAACAGCTTCCTAAATAACTTAATTATACAATAGAATTAAAATAAAACATACAGTACATAACTATTTTCTCAACAAAGAAGAATGAAGTTTCCTTATGATGAGCAACAATTGGCAGCTCAAATTTTGATGGAGTCCACAAGTAAGCCAATAATGTGAGGTTTTAAGACTTTATCCGGATGAGTATATCCATCTAGATTGTTTATATATATAACCTCAACAATACGAACAAGATTGAGTTGCAATTTGTCTTGTACTTTTCTCAACCTGAAAGGCAGGCATATTAGGGTTTAGCTTTTATATTGCCTCAATTAATATCGCAACACTTATAGTTTGTCCACATATCATATAATGATATAATATCATGACATATAACTCGTACCTCGTATGATGTTGTGTCATCAATAACTCGGCATATAATCACACTAGCTTCAAGAATTTTAGGGTTCTTTGACAACCACTCAAAATCCTGCTCCGTAGCAGACTTCATACCCAAATATGATATTGTCGCAAGGTAGTAATATGTAGTAGTTTCCATTGCATTGCTTAGGTATTAAGAAACAGGTGGCATATATCCTTCAATAAATCATGTTGACTCGACATTATAATTTCTTACTACTTTCTTCATCTGTGAATACCAAACATAGATTTATTCAAGTGTTAGAAAATTATAATTTAACTGTATCAAGTTTGTGATCACTAAAAAATGTACATAAGGTAAAACAGAGTGGCAAATGGATTAATTTAAAGAAAAAATGTATTTCTATAGTTAAATTGCTCAAACATACTCTTTCTATTGCATGCCATACAATATGAGATCTTCCAGCACTAGATAATTCCTTTTTATAATCATTATACATATCTAGAATAGCTTTATAACTGAGTTTCATGTAATCAAGAAGCCGATCAATTTCGTTGATATCCCATCTGCAGGATGAAAAAATTAAGGTGAATTTATGCATTTTGAAAGAGCACAACTATAATCAGTAGAAGTTCATCTTACTCTTTTCACGATGAGATTCACTGCCAAGAAATATCTCAATAAGTGAATTGATGAAGCTTATACCTTTATATGGCATCTGTGTATGCCTCAAGTTCCTTAACTGTACCATAAGCATCAAAGGTGTCATCTACAATCGAAATCATTGATATGGTCTTAACCATCATGACGCGAGCTCGAGAGTATTGAAACTCAAAATAAACTCCTAATGCCCAAAAGTAGCATTCAACTACTTGATCTCTAGCATATGGAAGTGTTGCAACGAAATATAAAACTTTCCATCACCTGCAGTATAACAAATTAACATCAGTACTTGAGAAATGAACAGTCAAAGAGGGCTCATCATTTTTATATGTCGCACCTTGATACTTCGGCAAGTTCTTATTTGTGCAACATTTGGAGAAAATTGAAATTCAATTTGGCAAATTGAAGTAACACATCACTCTTTGATTCGTCATTCTCATATGTTAATGAGATGAAGAATCGGGTCTCGACTCTAGGAATGCCCTTGGGCAAACTTTGCTCTAGGGCATGTGTCACTTGCTCCTTAAGTGGAGAATTCAAATTTGGAGCTGCAAATTCAAGATAGATTGTCACGATCCGGAATTTCTACCATCGGGACCGTGATGCGCCTAACATGACACTTGCTAGGCAATCCAACGTTAGAGTATTATTAACCAACTTCCTTTATGTTTCAATGATTAAGAGTAAACAAACTAAAATAAGTAGAAATAATTGCGGAAGTAAGTCAATAGCCTCTTTGTTTATATACTATTACCAAAACCGTTGTTATTACTACCTGGAATCCAGTGTCACAATTCACAAACACACTATAATTTTCTACAAACATCAGTCAGAATGAAATTACAATCGTTTTGAAAATAAAGAAAACAGTAATACAAAGATGTGGAATGGGACGGCAGGGCCTGCGGACGCCAGCAGGACTACCTTGGGTCTTCAAACTATGTAATCTGAAGCCAACCTCTCAATCAGCCACTACCTTCTCTGAATTCTGCACAAAAAGTGCAGAGTGCAATATCAGTACAACCGATCTCATGTACTGGTATGTGCTGAGCCTAACCTCGACGAGGTAGTGACGAGGCTACGATGGGGCAATTACAATATAACCTGCATACAATGTATAATAAAAGCAGAAAGAAGGACAGGACAAAATAAAAGCAGTAACTTGCAAGGAATGAATATAGAACTCAAATGCCTTATCAGTATCTAGCTATAACCAATCATTAAGGGAAAAGCAAAGCTAAAGAATAACTTACACAGTAGAAGAAAGACATATAAATACTTAAACTGATGCGGCGTGCTTCTCGATCATACCATATATCAATATCAATATAAATATTCACCCTTATTACTCCATATCAATCCACCCTTATTCCTTCTGTTGCGGCGTGCAACCCGATCCTACTGTACAATAGCATTTCACCTTATTCCTCCTCAATATATCACCCTTATTCCTCCTTTTACACGTGCGCAACCCGATCCCACCATATAATAGTATTTCACCCTTGTTCATCCTCAATATATCTCCTTTATTCCATATGTTGCGGCTCACAACCCGATCCCACCATATCGGCATCAATTACTTAATAAATTCAAAAATTTCACAATTTAACTCAAAACTCTTCACAATATTTAAACTTCAAACTAAAGAAAATGGAAAGCTTGTACATTATGAAACTTCACTTAAATAATACTACTCAGCGAAACCAATCCAAAATATACCATAAAACACCGATAAACCAGCTTAAGCCAATAATACGAGACAATGAAACTACGGGGTAGCTAATACCTTCAACAATGAAAAACAATGTCTGACAAGTGGCAATTAAGCATGGAAATACTAGTAAAGCATGTAGCAGTTAAGGTAGGAACCCAATATAATAAGAATGGGAAGAAAACAGGAAAACCAGATAAATTGGCAGCGGATAGGTACTCGTCACCTCACCTATATCCCACGCACATGGATTTTCACATAGCAATTAAGTCAAGGATTCCTAATCCCTCGAGTCAAAGTTAGACACAACACTTACCTCGCTCCAACGGCCAACTCAAAGATCAATCACCGCTTTTCCCTTCACACAAGCCTCCGGACCAATAGAATCTACCAAATTACCAACCAAACAATTCAATCTAAGCCTTAGGAACTACCCACGATTGCAAGAAATTCAATTTAGGTCATTTTTGAAAAAGTCAACACCCAAGCCCGCTTGGTCCAAACCCAAAATTCAGACCAAAATCCGATTATTCATTTACCCCCGAGCCCGAATATATAATTAGTTTTGGAATTCGACCTCAATTTGAGGTCTAAATCTCCAGCTTCTACCCAAAAATCCCCAATTTCACCATGAAAATCTTGGATTCTAGGTTGAAATTTTGTAAAAAGAGGTGAAAGATTGAAAGAAACTAGTTAAGAATCACGTACTTATGACTTGGGGAAGAAAAAGTCTTTGGAAAATCGCCTCTTGCGTTTTAGGTTTTGAAAAATTGAAGAATGAATGAAAAATCCCATTTTCCAACTATTTGTTCAGTTGCAGGTATCGCATTTGTGATATGGGGTTCGCAAATGCGACCCTCGCAAATGCGAACTTCTCTTAGCAAATGCAAAGATTTACCTAGGCCTTCTATTGTCGCAAATGCGACCCTTGGTTCGCAAATGCGAACTGCCAGGATCGTAATTGCGATCAAAGCTTCGCAATTGCGAAGCTGTCCCTCCCTGCCCATTGCTCGCAAATGCAAAGTTGTAGACCTGAAGCATACCAGCAAAAATTTCCTAAGTTCAAATCACTCCGTAGCCTACGCGAAACTCACCCAAGCCCTCGGGACTCCAAACCAAACATGCACTCAAGACTTAAAACCTCATACAAACTTGCTCGTGCGATTAAATCACCAAAATAACACTTAAAACTATGAATTTAGCACCAAATCACATGAAATTCTTAAGAACACTTCGAAATTCCTACTTTCACAATCGGACGTCCGAATCACGTCAAATCAGTTCCATTTCTCACAAAACACAGATAAGGTATAAATATTAGTTGGACTTGTATCGAGCTCCGAAACAAAAATACGGGCCCAATACAAATAAGATCAAATATTAAACCAAATTCTTAAAACCATTTAATTTTTAGTGTTTCAATTTTCATCAAATATTCATATCTCGAGCTAGGGACTTCGGAATTCGGTTCCGGGCATATGCCCAGGTCCCATATTTCGATACAGACCCACCGGGGTGGTCAAAACACGAGTCTGTGTCTATTTACTCAAAACGTTGACCGAAGTCAACTAAATCAATTTTAAAGGCAAAAATTATTATTTTTATCAACTTTCAACATAAAAGCTTTCCGAAAATACGCCCGGACTGCGCACTCAAATCGACGAGGAATAAAATAAGGTTTTGAAGGCCTCGAAATACGGAATCGAGTTCTAAAACATAAGATGACCTTTTGGGTCATCATGTTCTCCACCTCTAAAATAATCGTTTGTCCTCGAACGGACATGGAAAAGTACCTGAGCTGGTGAAAAGGTGGGGATATCTGCTCCTCATATCAGACTCGGACTCCCAGGTAGCTGCCTCAACAGGCTGACCTCTCTACTGCACTCGAACTAAAGGATAACTCTTCGATCTCAACTAACTAACCTGCCGGTCTAGAATAGCTACCGGCTCCTCCTCGTAGGTCAAATCCTTGTCCAACTAGACAATGCTGAAATCTAACACATGGGATGGATCTCCGTGATACTTTCTAAGGATGGACACATAGAATACTGGATGTACCGCTGATAAGCCTGGTGGCAATGCAAGTCTGTAGGCCACCTCTCCCACTCGCTCAAGGATCTCAAAAGGCCCGATATACCTAGGGCTTAGCTTGCCCTTCTTTCCAAACCTCATTACACCCTTCATGGGTGATACCCGAAACAACACTCTCTCTCCGACCATGAATACCATATCACGGACCTTACAGTCGGCATAACTCTTTTTCCTGGTCTGAGCTGTACGAAGTCTATCCTGAATGATCTTAACCTTAACCAAGGCATCTTATACCAAATATGTACCAAATAACGGTGCCTCCCCCAGCTCAAACCATCCGACCGGTGATAGATACCGTCTACCATATAATGCCTCATAGGGAGCAATCTTGATGCTCGACTGATAGCTGTTATTGTAGGAAAACTCTACTAATGGCAAGAACTGATCCTAAGAACCTCCAAATTCAATAACACAGGCGCGGAGCATATCCTCCAGGATCTGAATAGTACACTCGGACTGTCCGTCCATCTGAGGATGAAATGTTGTGCTTAACTCGACCCGCGTACCTAACTCATAATGTACTGCCCTCCAAAAGTGCGAGGTAAACTATGTACCTCGATCAGAAATGATAGACACGGGCACACCGTAAAGCCGAACGATCTCACGGATATAAATCTCTGCCAACCGCTCCGAAGAATAGGAAATTGTCACAGGAATTAAATGCGCTGACTTGGTCAGTCTATCCACAATAACTCAAACTGCATCGAACTTCCTCTGAGTCCAACAACGAAATCCATAGTGATACGCTCCCACTTCCACTTAGGAATCTCTATCTTCTGAAGCAAACCACCTGGTCTTTGATGCTCGTACTTTACTTGATGATAATTTAGACACCGAGCTACATATGCAATAATAGTCTTCTTCATCCTCCTCCAACAATAATGCTACCACAAATCCTGATACATCTTAGAAGCACCCAGATGGATAGAGTACTGGGAACTATGTGCCTTCTCTAGAATCAACTCATAAAGCCCATCCACATTAGGCACACAAACACGACCATGCATCCTTAAAAATCCATCATCTCTAAATGTAACCAGCTTGGAACCACCGTGCCGCACTGTGTCCCTAAGGACAAGCAAATGAGGATCATCATACTGCCGATCTCTGATATGCTCAAATAATGAAGATCGAGCGACTGTGCAAGCTAAAACACGACTGGCTCATAAACATCCAACCTCATGAACTGATTGGCTAAGTCCTAAACATCTAATGCAAGTGGTCTCTCACCGACTGGAATGCATGCAAGGCTGCCCATACTAGCGGACTTCCTACTCAAAGCATCGGTCACCACATTGGCCTTCCCGGGTGATACAAGATGGTGATATAATTGTTTTTCAATAGCTCCAACCACCTCATCTGCCTCAAATTGAGCTTCTTTTGCTTGAACAAATACTACAAACTCTTATGATTCGTGAACACCTCACACGACACGCCATATTCATAGTGCCTCCAAATCTTCAGCATGTGAACAATGGCTGCTAGCTCCAAGTCATGAACAGGATAATTCTTCACGTGAATCTTTAGCTGCCGTGAAGCATATGCAATTACCTTGCCACACTACATCAATACTGCACCAAGTCCACTTTGAGATGCGTCATAATATATTATGAAAGGCCCTGAACTTGTGGGCAATACCAACACCAGCGTCGTAGTCAAAGTAGTCTAGAGCTTCCGAAAGCTCGTCTCACACTCATCCAACCATATGAACGGGGCACCCTTCTGGGTCAACCTGGTCATTGGGGATGCTATAGATGAGAATCCCCCTTCCCCACAAAGCGACGGTAATAACCTGCCAAACCCATGAATCTACGGATCTCCGTGGCCGAAGTAGGTCTAGCCCAATTCTAAACGGCCTCAATCTTCTTAAGATCCACTTTAATACCCTATACTATTACAATGTGACCCAAGAAAGCAACTGAACATGACCAAAACTCGCTTTTTGAAAACTTAGCATATAACTAGATGTCTCTTAGAGTTAAAAGAATGGTCTGAAGGTGCTACTCATGCTCCTCTTAGCTACGGGAGTCCATAAATGCTGCTGGGGTATTTGTCAAGTCAAATGACATCACCAAGTACTCATAATATCCATATCGAGTCCGAAAAGCTTTCTTAGGGACATCCGATACCGTAATCCTCAACTGATGGTATCCAGACCTCAGATAGATCTTCGAAAACACTTAGGCACTCTAAAGCTGATTGAATAAGTCATCAATCATCGACAATGGATAGTTACTCTTAATGGTGACTTTGTTCAACTACCGATAGTCTATGCACATCATCATCTTGATTGTGACTTTGTTCAACTACTGATAGTCTATGCACTTCCTGATCGATCCATCCTTCTTCTTTACAAACAACACCGGCGCACCCCAGGGCGAGACACTAGGTCTAATAAAGCCCTTATCAAGCATATATTGCAACTGCTCCTTCAATTCTTTCAACTCTGGCGGGGCCATATGGTATGGCAGAATGGAAATGGGCTAAGTGCCTGGAGCCAAATCAATGCAAAAGTCAATATCCCTGTCGAGTGGCATCCTTGGTAGGTCTGCAGGAAATACCTCTGGAAACTCCCGAACAACTGGTACAGAATCCATTGAGGGAACCTCCGCACTAGAATCATGAACATAAGCCAAATAAGCCAAACACCCCTTCTCGACCATACGCGGAGCCTTCATATAAGAGATAAGCCTGTTGGTAAAATCACCAAGGTTCCCTCTCAAATCTAATTGAGGCAACCCTAGCAAGGCTAAGGTCACGATCTTAGCGTGACAGTCCAATATAGCATGATAAGGTGACAGCCAATCCATCCCCAGAATGACATCAAAATCGACCATATCGAGAAGTAGAAGATCTACGCTAATCTCAAGACCCCCAATAATAACCACACACAAGTGATAGACATGATCTACAACAATAGAATCCCCCACCGATGTAGACACATACGCGGGAGAACTCAAAGAATCACGAGGCACAACCAAATATGAAGCAAAGTAAGATAACACATAGGAGTATGTACACCCTGGATAAAATAGAACGGACGCATCTCTACTGCAAACTGAAACACTACCTCTGATAATAGCATCAGATGACTCAACCTCAGGCCTGGATGGGAAAGCATAATATCAGGGCTGGGCCCTACCACTCTGAACCATATCCCTAGGACGGCCTCCTACTGGCTGGCCTCCATCTCTAGTGGCCTGACCTCCACCTCTAGCGGCCTGACCTCTACCTCTGGATCCTTAACCCCTACCTCTAGCTGGATGAGTAAGCGGTGGTATGCCCGGTGCCAAAAATCTTGGCACGAGTACCCTAATGTTGTGGCAAAACGCCCACTAATCTTGGATTGGTCAACCAAATATGCCCATAATTACCACACTCAAAACAACCATCCTAATACTGTGGCTGTGGAAACAGAGACTGACCCGGACGAGCATACTGATCGTGATAATAACTCTAAAGAGAAAGTGCATAAGAAATGGTGGTGCACTAAAAGGTTGCTGACCCGAAGAAGGTGCATTAGGACCACAACTCCCTGAAGCTCCACATGATGTCTGAGGTACTGAATAAAATGGCTTGGGAGGATAGACCCTACCAAAAGTACCTCGACCTCCAAATTAGGCCCCACTGAATCCATCGGAGTGACGCGGCCTCTTGTCAGACCCCTGACCACTCCCCTAAGCTAGAACCATCTCAACTCGTCTGGCAACATTGGCTGCATCCTGAAAAGAAATCTCACTCCCAGTATCCTTATCCATCTACAATCTGATAGGCTGAGCAAGTTGCTCAATAAACCTCCTCACCCTCTCTCTCTCGGTAGGAAGTATAAGAAGAGCATGATGGGCCAAATCAATAAAGTGGGTCTTGTACTGAGTGACGAACATACTGCCCTGCTGGAGACGCTCGAACTGGCTCCTATAGTCCTCTCTCAGTGTAACAGGAAGGAACTTCTCAAGAAATATCTGAGAGAACTGGTCCCAAGTCAAAGCAGGCGACCCATCTGGTCTATCAACACAAAATCATTCCACCATCTCTTGGCGGACCCTATTATCTGGAACGCAACAAAATTGACCCCATTGGTCTCCACTATCCCCATGTTCCGCAACACCTCATGGCAGCGGTCAAGATAATCTTGTGGGTCATCAAAAGTTGCCCCATTGTAATGAACTTGAAAGAGCTTGGTGAACTTTTCCAATCTCAACAAAGCCTTAGAAGAAATAGCTGATCCGTCACTGGTATGTGCTGCAACACCCGACGGAATTGCCCTAACTGGCTGAGCTGCTGGAGTCTGAAACTGGGGAGCCATCAACTCCGGAGTGTGAGTAGCGGGAGTCTGAACTCCTCCCCCAACCCGAGAGACGACTGGTGCTACAAGAAATCTGCTAGTCTGAGCAACACTCTCCATAAGGCCCACTAGAGGGACCAAAGCATCCTGAAGTACCAGGGTAGCGATGAACCCCTCTGGAGCCCGAGCAGGTCCTGCTGGAACAGTCTGGGCTAGAACCTCATCATCAAACTCCACCTGAGGCTCCGCTACTGGTGCTATTTCTCGAGCTCTAGGCTGAACCCTGCCTCTGCCCTGGCCTCTAGCATGTTCTCAGCCTCGTCCTCTACCCCTCGTAGGAGCTTCCGCTGGGGGCTCTGGGTGATGCTCATCTGATGAAGGGGTACATGTTCTCGCCATCTACGAAGGAACAAGAGTATATAGTTCAATTAGTATTGAGAGATCAAATCGCACGATATAGATAATAGAAGTGAAATTGTTTCTATACTTTGTAGCCTCTGGGGGATAAGCACAGGCATCTCCGTACTGATTCCTCAAACTCTACTAAGCTTGTTCGTGAATTGTGAGACCTAGGCAACCTAGTGCTCTGATACCAACTTGTCACGATCTGGATTTTCCACCATCGGGACAGTGATGGTGCCTAACATCACACATTCTAGGCAAGCCAACGTTAGAGTATTATTAACCAATTTCCTTTAAATTTCAATGATTAAGAGTAAAATAACTAAAACAAGTAGAAATAATTGCGGAAGTTAGTATACAACCTCTTTGTTTTTATACTATTACCAAAACGGTTGCTATTACTACCCAGAATCCGGTGCCACAATTCACGAACACATTATGATTTTCTACAAACATCAATCTGAAAGAAATTACAACCGTTTTGGAAATAAAGAAAACAATAATATAGAGATGTGGAAGGGGACACCAAGTCCTGCGGACGTCAGGAGGACTACCTTGGGTTTCCAAACTATGTAACATGAAGCCAACCTCTCAATCAGCCACTACCTTCTCCAAAATCTGCACAAAAAGTGCAAAGTACAGTATCAGTACAACTGCCCCATGTACTTGTAAGTGCCAAGCATAACCTCAACGAGGTAGTGACGATACTACGGCGGGACAATTACAATATAACTTGCATACAATGTATAATAAAAGCCGAAAAAAGGACAGGACAAAATAAAGCAGTAACTTGCAAGAAATGAATATAGAACTCAAGTGTCTTATCAGTATCCACCTATAACCAATCCTTAAGTGAAAAGCAAAGTTGCAGAATAACTTACACTGTAGAAGAAAGATACATAAACACTTAAACTGATGCGACGCGCATCCCTATCCACCATATATAAATATCAATATAAATATTCACATGTATTACTCCATATCAATCCACCCTTATTCATCCTATTGTGGCGTGCAACCCGATCTCACCGTACAATAGCATTTCACCCTTATTCCTCCTCAATATATCACCCTTATTCCTCCTCAATATATCACCCGTATTCCTCCTGTTGCGGCGCACAATTCAATCCCATCATATCAACATCAATTACTCAATAAATAAATAAATTTCACAATTTAACTCAAAACTCTTCATAATATTTATACCTCAAACCAAATAAAACGGAAAGCTTGTACATTTTAAAACTTCACTCAAATAATACTACTCAGCGAAACCAATCCAAACTGTACCATAAAATACCGATCAACCAGCTCAAGCCAATAATATTAGACAATAAGACTACAGGGTAGCTAATACCTTCAACAATGAAAAACAATGTCTGACAAGTGGCAATTAAGCATGAAAATACTAGTAAAGCATGTAGCAGTTAAGACAGGAAAACAATATAGTAAGAACGGGAAGAAAACAGGCAAAATAGATAAATTGGCGGCACATAGGTACTCATCACCTCACCGATACACTACTCACATGGATTTTCACATAGCAATTAAGTCAAGGATTCCTAATCCCTCGAGTCAAAGTTAGACACAGCACTTACTTCGCTCTAACAGCCAACTCAAAGCTCAATCACCGTTTTTCCCTTTGCATAAGCATCCGGACCAATAGAATCTAGAAAATTACCAACCAAACAATTCAATCTAAGCGTTAGGAACTACCCACGATTGCAAGGAATTCTATTTAGGCCATTTTTGAAAAAGTCAACACCCGGGCTCGCTTGGTCCAAACCCGAAATTCGGACCAAAATCCAATTACTCGTTCACCCCCGAGTCTTGATATATAATTGATTTTGGAATCTAACCTCAATTTGAGGTCTAAATCCCCAAATTTTGAAATCCCTAGCTTCTACCCAAAAATCATCAATTTTACCATGAAAATCTTAGATTCTAGGTTGAAATCATGTAAAAAGATGTGAAAGATTGAAAGAAACTAGTTAAGAATCACTTATGATTTGGGGAAGGAAAAGTGTTTCGAAAATTGCCCCATGCATTTTAGGTTTTAAAAAATTGAAGAATGAATAAAAAATCCCGTTTTCCAACTATTTGTTCAGCTGCAGTAATCGCATTTGCGATATGGGGTTCGCAAATGCGAACTTCTCTTTGCAAATGCGAAGATTTACCTGGGCCTGTTATTGTCGCAAATGCGACCCCTGATCGTAATTGTGATCAAAGCTTCGCAATTGCGAAGCTGTCCCTCCCTGCACATTGCTCGCAAATGGGATGCATTCTTCGCAAATACCAAGCTTGCATTTGCGAGCCAGACCTCGCAAATGCAAAGTCTGCAGACTTGAAGCATACTAGCAAAAATATTCTAAGTTCAAATCACTCCGTAGCCCACCCCAAACTCACCCGAGCCCTCGGGGCTCTAAACCAAACATGCACACAAGTCTTAAAACATCATACGAACTTGCTCGTGCGATTAAATCGCCAAAATAAACCCTACAACTATGAATTTAGCACCAAATCACATGAAATTCTTAAGAACTCTTTGAAATTCCTATTTTCACAACCGGACGTCCGAATCACATCAAATCAATTTTATTTCTCATCAAATTTACAAGATAAGGTATAAATATTATTTTGGACCTGTATCGGGCTCTAGAACCAAAATACAGGCCCGATACCAACAAGATTAAATATTAAACCAAATTCTTAAAACCATTTCATTTTTAGTCTTTCAATTTTCATCAAAAATTCATATCTCGAGCTAGGAATCTCGAAATTCGATTCCGGGCATACGCCCATGTCCCATATTTTGATACGGACCCACGGGACTGTCAAAATACGAGTCCGGATCTGTTTACTTAAAACATTGACCGAAGTCAACTTAATCAATTTTTAAAGGCAAAAATTATTATTTTTATCAACTTTCAACATAAAAGCTTTCCGGAAACACGTTTGGAATGCGCACGCAAATCGAGGAGGAATAAAATGAGGTTTTGAAGGCCTCGGAACACGAAATCAAGTTCTAAAACATAAGATTACCTTTTGGATCATCACATGGATAGTGCAGAAAGCAAGTATGTCTTCTAAGATATCAGCAGCATGAGTCTTTACATGTGAAGCTTCATACAAGTTCAATAATCCTAAGACATCACTAACAAGAGACTCTTTGAATTTGCCATTTTCATCTTGGAATTTGCTGAAAATTTCTGGTTTTCAAATAAGAATACACAATATTAACCTTCTAGTAAATGATAATAATTTTAACAACATTAAGGCATGCTTTATGATGAGCTTACGATGAGAGATGTTGAAACCATGTTGCCTGAGCAATCGAAATTGAAGTGCAGAAGTGCACAAATCTTTGCAGTTTGAATTTTAGTTATAAATTTGATCCAATATATCTCATCACTTTCTTTCTCAAAGTGGTAGGATATGCTAAGGCGTTCAATAATGTCAATCAAATTAAACATATCAGCCAACTTTCTTCCAGTTGCTAACAACATACTCCTCATTTGTTCCTTCAATGGTTCACTCTCTTGAGCATACTTTTCTCCAATCTATTTATAATGTATTTAAAAAAAATTAAAAATTTGCAAAATTATAGTTGTTAATAAACATAAAGAAGAAAATAGTCGTGCTTCCAAGAAGAAACTATGTATACAGAAAGTAATAAATTATATGAAGAAATTAAGTAATTACCTGATTGTCAATGGAGAATGAAAGGTACTGATCACCTCAGAAGCTTATTTTTCCATAAATTTCAAGCTTATTTTTGTACGGACTAATAAAAAAATGATGTCATACAAATTGGAGTCTTAGTCTTAAACCATATGAAAAAGCAAATATAAATGGAGTAAATTGAGCAAGGAAACAAATCAAGAATCTATAGTTTTCTCATTCTCTTTTTGGTTTGAAGCATCTATCTGACCAGTCATTTCGGATGTTGCTCCAAAAAAAAAAAAGAAAAAAAAAACTCAAAAGAGCAAGTAATGACTCTTAAGTAGACAACCGTCCAGCTCGCCAGCAAGAGCTCCAAACCCAAAGGAACAATGAGCAAAAGTACGTCGTATCTAAAGACTAATGTTGCAAACACCTAAAGAAAATGCAAGAAGAGGAAAGAAAAATAATTTGACTAATAAAGATTTAGAATATAATGAAGTTGGGGAAAGTTATGGAAGAAGAGAGGAGAGGCTGCAACAAGAATGGAAAATAAGAAAGAGATGTATGTTTTTGGGTTTTGTACTGAGGGATAATTTCGGGATTAAGAAAACATATAAGAGATAAGAATATAATATTCTTGGCCAAAACAATATGGCTTTTAAGCCAACTTAGAAAAAGTTGATTTACCCAACTTGTTGGTTTTGGCATTTAGCAGATTTTAATTTTTTTAAGCCCTTTTTTTCATTGTCAAACACTTTCAAAACGTAAAAAGTGATTAAAAGCTGGTTAAGCCCACGCAAACATGCTCTTAATCTTTTTAACATAAACAACTTGATCACATCGATGTGATGTTAAAATAATATTTTATCTGATCAAAATTAGTAGCTAATAATTTCCCAGTTGCATATATCCCAGTAATTATTATAACCATAATTACGAAAAAAGTAGACGTTGGTACGCGCCCCACGCGCACGCAACACTAAAGTTCTCAAACCTCTTTCGATGAGTGCTCCGAGCACCGCCGGGCAGCTAGCGGCGAGTGGACAACATCTAAATGATCCTCCGAGCGGTGCGAACCTATCAGGCGACTCAAAATCTTCATACGCCAATACTCTTACTGGTCCGAGCCGGCAAACTCTGAGATTGCCTTGTCGCCCATTTGAACTCTACAAAGGCAAGCCTGCTGTTTTCTTCTCCCCACAGGAAGAAGAGGAGCTAGCTAAAAGTGTGTCGATTAAAGGTAATCGGAAAATTCTCTCATGGAAGACCATTAATTGAGGATATTCGCAGTGATTTCAATGCAAGATTTCCGATGAGAGGAGTTGTAAAATTAGGGCATTACGATGTTAAACATATATTCATCGATTTTGCAGAAGAAGAAGATTTCAAGGGGTTTTATTATTTCAGAGACAAAGTTACAATTTTTGGATTTCCTATGAGACTAATGCGGTGGACAAAAGATTTCAATCCAGAAGAAGAAACCACTCTAGTCCCAGCTTGGATTCATCTACCTGGCCTTAAATGGCACTACTACAACTGGGATGCTCTGAAGAGAATTACCTCTCGTTTAGGTGCCCTCCTAACTATCGACAAAGCTACATCGACTAAATCTAGGCCCAATTTTGCTAAAGTAAAGATAGAAATAGATTTAGCTGTGCAGAGACTGGATTCTGTTTGGGTGGGTACAAAGGATGAAAATGGTATTAAGGGTTGTGGTTTTTGGCAAGATGTGGAGTATGATTTTGTTCCTGAGTATTGTTTCTAATGTATGCATCAGGGCCACTCTGAGGATGTGTGCTACTCTCAGAATAATAAGAATTAGAATGCTAAGACTTATAAGAAGAATCAGTACAATAAGAGTTTTGAAGTGTCTAATGATAAGGAACAACCAAGAATTGAGAAAGGGAATGATGCAAAGCCTTATGAGCAAGGCAATAAAGGCTAAACATGCACAAGTTAATGCAAAGGTTGTTCCTAATAAGGAGGTTCTCATTCATAAAGAACTTGTCAATGAGAATGGGACACAACAGTTAGAAACTAAAAAACACATTGCCAGGAAAAAAACTACCAACAGACAAAAGATTCAAAATGGTCTTAAAGCTAAGAAGATGAAATGGATAGTGTAACGACCCGACCAGTCGTCTTGAGCATTTACACTTTGCACGGTCGTTCGAGGATATGAGTAGCTCCATATTATATATTATGACTTATGTGAATTGTTGATTTTGGTTTTCAGGCTATTCGAAATTTATTTGGAAGAATGATTCTTAGCTAGAAATTTTAAATTTGAAATATTTGACCATGTTTGACCAAGTTTAACTTTTTAGTATTTGGCCTCGGATTGGATTTCTCATGGTTCCGTTAGCTCCGTTAAATGATTTTGGACTTAGGAGCGCATCCGTAGTAGTGGAATTTGACTTGAAAATACAAAAGTTGAAATTTTGGAAAGTTTGACCGGAAGTGAACTTTTTGATATTGGGGTTGTATTCCGATTCAGAAATTTGAAGCGGGTCTGCAATGTCAAATGTAACTTGTGTGTGTAATTTGAGGTCTGTCACACCTCCTTTTTACTACCTACACCCCCGCGAAGAAGGGGGTAAAGGAGTTTTTCCAATTAAAGGACAATCGGAACGGGATTTGATTATTAATTATTCAGAGTCGCCACCTGGGAGATTAATGGTGTCCCAAGTCACCAGTTGAATCCCGAACCGAGGAAAAATATGACTCTGTTAACAATTTGTGAACTAGAAATACGAGTAAGGAATTCTGTTAACCCGGGAGAAGGTGTTAGGCATTCCCGGGTTCCGTGGTTCTAGCACGGTTGCTTAACTGTTGTATTTGATTTTATCTGATTTTAATACATGCTAGCTATATGCCTTTTATTTAATTTTGAACCGCTTTTATTATAATTATATTTTAGAAGAATTACGACGTCGTGAAAATGCGTTTCGAACCGCGTCGCAATCAATGCAGCCGTGGTTATCGACACATTTCGACTTCATCGAGATTTGAATTTGGGTCGCATCAATGCGCACCCGAGTTTAGAAAGTAATATTGTTAAACTAACGCGCCTAAAGCAACTACGAAGGTTCATGATTTTTCCTAAATTTTGAGATTATTGCGATGCCAAATTTATGAACAAAATATTATTGGAGCAAATAGACTAGCTAATATGATCTATTACTTGGCCCAGATTTCCTATGGTTCAAGGCCCACCTTATGACCCATTTTTCAATTTTAACTAAACAAACAATGACCCAATATAACAAAGCCCAAAACCTATTATCATTATTAGCTAAACAAACTCACATGACTCACATAGTTCTAATTTACCACAAATGAAGTTCAATTGCTAAAAGAACAAATGATATTTATTGTTGCAACTATTGAGACATGTGACCACCGTAGACGTTCAAAGGCACAGACTTGTACATTTAAGTAGTAATATTAATACATAGAAATCATCTATACACATGCCATTAAATTCGATGACCTATAGGATGGAATGTTTAATCATTTATAGTTTTGAGTTCTCTGCCAGCAAACCTATTTTTCTTACCTTGAATTTAAACACTGTCATGGCTGCTTCTATGCTTTCAACAAGTTTTGGTCCAAAAAAAAATTATTAACTAAATAGATCTTATGCATTCACACTTCTAATAATTTCAAAATATTAACACCATTTGAATCATGAACTATTCTAATTTATCATAAATGAAACTTAACCCAAAAGACCAATGGAATTGCCATCGTCATATTTCAATTCAACGCATGAAAATATCACCTCAAATAACAGAGAAGAAGAGAAAGAGGAACCTGTAATGTTTTCCGATATATTCAAGTTTCACAGCTGCTACACGGACAAACGATGAACGAACCCGAAATACTAGTCAAACTCGATTCGAACTACGAACCGCAACTTTGGAACTCAACGGACAAGGACGAGCTCAAGCTAACCTCAACTTGGACTCCATTTTTGAAGCAAAATTTGGAATTAAAGTGAAGAAGGGACGATCAAAATTAAGAAGAAGATAGAAGTTCAGGGGGTCCTCTTTTTATTTTGTTGCGCAGCTTTTCTCTTTTGTTCCTCCTGCTCTCGTTCTCTCCGTTTCTCGTTTCTGTATGTGTGTATGGTTATGTGTGTCGACGGGGGAGGGGCTGCTATGGTGGTGGTTTCAGTTCGTTTTCCGGCGAGCTGAGAGAGGAGGGGTTCGAAGAAGAAGACGTGAGAGGGGTTGCATGAAGAAGACGACGTATGGGGGTGGGGTCGTTCCTTGCGCAGCTTCGCTGTATTCCCAGCTCCTTCTTCGTTTTTTTTAGCTCCAATGGAGAAGATAAGCTCGTGGGGAAGGGGGTGAGGAAGAAGATGGAAATGAGGTGATGGCTGGTTCTCGACGTCCGTCGAAGAAGATGACGACGTGAAGGGGTGTTGTTTTCGTGTTGTGCAGCTTGTTATAGCTGCTGCTTCTATAAGCTTCTTAAACGAAGAAGGAAAACTTCTTCATGCGCAGCAGCTTCTGCCTTTTCCCCGTTCCCCTTCGTTTTTTTTAGCTCCAATGGAGGATATAAACTCGTGGGGAAGGGGGGTCTGTCATTTCGTTCGACGACGAGCCATGGATGGCTGCTTCAAGCAAATGATGAACGAGAGGGTTGGGTTTGGTTTTGCACTCTACAGCGCTGCAGAACGCTGGTTGTTACTGAAGAAGAAAGGCACCACAGTGGGGTGAGTCCGGGAAGACGACAATCAGGGGGTGGTAGGGTGCGAAGAAGATTATCCGGGTGGGGTTGTTCTTTAGAGGCCCCGTTCTTTTCTTATTCTTTTCTTCTTCTTTTTTTATAGTGTAGAGTCTAGGGTTTTTGGGTTAAGGGGTGTGGGCCTAGGAGTTATGGGCTTGGCAATTGTGGGCTAGGTCCAAAATTAAGCCTAAGGATGGGTTGCCCGAGCCCAAGCTCTATTCTTTTGCCGCGAATGAGATTAAAAATACGCGTCCATTTATTAATTAGTCCTACTATTAAAATAGTTTATTAAAACAAAACTAACTCTTAAAACAAATCTATTATTTGTATTTTCAAACATTATATTAAAAATAAAAATACAATACTATTCTTATTATTATTTTTAGATTAAAAATGACTATAAATATTAATGAACTTATTATTATATTATTTTATATTTTTTTGTTGTAATTTTTGTTTTCTTGTACTAAAATAAAGTGAAAGAGTCAAACTTACTTAAAATATCTATATTATGCCTAAATTAAATATTTTACGCTAATATATAAAAGATCTTGGGGAGGGTCAAAAATCACATGTCTACAGCTGCCTCTCTTTGACTAGAAACGTACAGGGTTTTCAGACAAAGACAGACTAGACAGGTTTTTGACCCGACCCTTATTTGGAGAGACTAAAACTAAGAGAGAAGGGAGTGTGACCGAGCCCCGGTATCTGAGCTGCCTACATATCCTTGGCTATAAAGGAATCAGGTCACGTGTAGTTCAGAGATGAGTGAGATGACGAGGTATGCCGAGGTGGAGATCCGGTTGAGGTGCCGTTCCGTCGAGGTTCCGGTCTGCGGTCCCTGTTATTACATCAAAAATCAAAAGATGAAAAAGACTAGCTAAGCCTATCGACTACGAGCTACAAGATTCCTATCTATAAGTCTTCTGAAGCTTGATCTTGAGTCTTGAATGGTTCTTCATACAGACTTTAGATTTGAACCTTGACACTTGTTAGCTGCAGGTGCTAGCTCGTTCTTCTATAGCTTCTCGGTCAGGACCGGACATGTAGTGCTTGTGACCTCGGCCATGTCTTGAGCAGCTCACATCCTTCATCAACTTCTGAATTGCATTCTGAATTGAATTCCCTTTTTTTAGGTGGGCGCCTGACTGCTGAACTTGAAATTGAATGTATTCCTCTATTATCCAGGCGGGCTCCTGACTCTATTATACAGGCGGGCTCCTGATTTCCGAAACTTGCATTGTATGTCTCTATTCTCCAGGCGGACTCCTGACTTCTGAAATTTGAAATGTATTCCTCTATTATCCAGGCGGGCTCCTGATTTCCGAAACTTGAATTATATACCTCTGTTCTTCAGGCGGGTTCCTAACTTCAAAAATACAAAGAAATCAATTGAGAACTAAAAATTTGAATTGTATCACCTCTGTTCTTCAGTCGGGCTCCTGATTGCTGAAACTTGAATTGTATGTCTCTATTCTCCAGGAGGACTCCTGACTTCCGAAACTTGAAATTGAATGTATCACCTCTGTTATTCAGGCGGGCTCCTGACTACTGAACTTGAACTGAATGTATTCCTCTATTATCCAGGCGGGCTCCTGACTTCACAAAATAGACAAAATAAAGAAAACTTTCTGCCCCAGTTTGGAAAACTGGTTGTTTGTTACCACATACTAATAAGAACTAAAACTTGAATTGTGATAAGACTGAAATGCAACATTTTTTTACAAATTTAAAGACCGCAATGTATCTTAAAATTTAAACTTTATCTTAGGTGAAAAATTCATCAGACTAAGATTTTCATCTTAGGAGAAAGATTCAACAGACTAAGATTTTTATCTTTATATTAGGTGAAAAATTCATCAGACTAAGATTTTCATCTTAGGAGAAAGATTCAACAGACTAAGATTTTTATCTTTATCTTAGATGAAAAATTCATTAGACTAAGATTTTCGTCTTAGGAGAAAGATTCAACAGACTAAGATTTTTATCTTTATCTTAGGTGAAAAATTCATCAGACTAAGATTTTCGTCTTAGGAGAAAGATTCAACAGACTAAGATTTTTATCTTTATCTTAAGTGAAAAATTCATCAGACTAAGATTTTCATCTTAGGAGAAAGATTCAACAGACTAAGATTGTGGCTCTAGGAGATAATTCATCAGACTAGGTCCATTTTTGTGTGATCCCGACTTTCTTAATTTTCCAAATTCCAACTTCCTTTCTTTTCAAATTCCGCCTTCTTTTCTTGTTCCCAAATTAGGTCTTCCTTTATTCTTTTTTCGACTTCTGTCTTCCCCTTCTTTAAATTATGCCTTCCTTTCTTTTTCCTCAAATTCTGCCTTCCATTCTTTTTCCCAACTTCTGCCTTTATCTTTTTCCAAATTATGCCTTCCTTTCGTTTTTCCAACTTTTGCATTTATCTTAGGTGAAAGATTCATCAGACTAAGATTTTTATCTTAGGTGAAAAATTCAACAGACTAAGATTTCTCTATCTTAGGTGAAAGATTCAACAGGCTAAGATTTTTTTATCTTAGGTGAAAAATTCATCAGACTAAGATTTCTTTTAACCATTTTCCTTCAAACTTTGTTTTATCTACCCACTAACTTGAATTATCTTCCTTCGGAACTGCTTCCCTAAAAACTGGTGTTGTCCTCCTTCAAAAAACCACTTTTCTAAAAACTAGTGTTTCATTCCTCCAAAAATTACTTTTCTTAGAACTGGTGTTTCTTTCCTGAAAACTACTTCCCTCTCTTTTCTCTCTTTTTTTTTTAAAAAACACTTGTATTGACCTTCATGTTCTTCAGATAGGTACCCGACTTTAAGAAAATTTTCAACACGACAGAACATTTTCTGCCCCAGTTTGATAATCCCCCTATAGCATATCTTTCTGCCATCAATAACATTTCCATGCCCCTGTTTCAAATCAAAGAAAATTCTGTCAGTTTAAAAGTACGGTGGTTGGTTGTGGTACTTCCGCTGGAATGGCTTTTCTTTTCTCCTTGCCATGCTTTGCGTCGTCCGACCATCTTTGAAACTTGGCTGATAACTTCCGCCCTTCTTGACGACTATCTCTCAATTATTACTTCTAGTCTTCTTATCTGTCCCCTATATGTTTTCTGTGAAAACTGATTCTTCTTGAAGGTCTTACATGTTTACTGATTAACTGCTTTCCCCGTCATATGTGTCACTGAAATACCCTTTTTTCCCGTTCAATCACCTTTATCTGTTGCATTATTCCTGAACCGACATCTACCAAACTTTGTGTTTCATAAGGATCCCAAAGTATGTGGATTATTACCAGCTCAGTGCTCTTGTTATTTTTCCTAACTTGTGACCCCATTTTGTGCAATTGGAAAGCTGGTGGCCAATTTTGAAGTCATTCCACACTTGTTACGACCAATAGACTCAGAAAGGGGACATAAACAAAACAAAAGGAACAGAGTAAAGGACAAATAGAAAGAGATGATTCCTAACAAGAAAACTACACAGTAGAAACCTATCGGATGTGGATACCGACTCTAATGACCTTGACATGCACCTGCGACCTATTCTGTTAAGCAAATCTGATGTTCAGCTCTTGTTGTTCCTTTTTGCCGTGAAACTGGGCCTCATTGCTCCGCTTATCCAATTTGATTCGCATTCTTTATTCGGCTTGTAGTACCCCAAAGGGTTTTCACCATCAAACCTCTCTCATTTCGTTCTTTCTCTCAACTTACTATTGCCTCAAGGTGACCGTGAAGGTTTTCACCAATAAGACTCTCTCATTTTTTATTTCTCTCAGTTTTCATCACCTTGCGATACCCATGAGGATTTTTATCAATAAGATTCTCTTATTTTCATTTTCCTTGTTTGGACCGGAGTGTTGCCCCTGACATGAATTACTTACCTGCTTGACTTGGCATTTCTCAAAGACTGATCAGAAGGTCTTTCTTTGGACCGTAATGTAGGGTTTTGGATGGGTTAGAAAGAAAGGGTATAAAAGGCTCAAAACAATTTCAAAATGGGTTAAAATTACAACTTTCGGAATCCAACTTCTCACAACAACCACAATTTCTACCCCAGTGTCTTGCTTGGGGACTTTTGGATTTTTGTTTTGGTATGACTGAACCTCAGAGAGGCTGCCTACGTACCCTTTCGGGATCAAGTCAAACGTAGTTCACATCATAGAAACTACATTGTTGCGATTTTCTTTCTCTCTTTTTTTTCTTTTTTTTTTGTTTTTTTTCTTTTTCCTTTCTTTTCTTCATTTTTTCTTTTCCTTTCTTCCTTTCTTTCTTTCTTTCTCCTTTTCCTTTCTTCCTTTTCCCTTTTTTTCCTTCTTTTCCATTTGCGTATCTCCGGCACTTGCATTTCTTTAATTGTGCAATTGATTCCGAAAGAGGGGTATGAAAGAAAACAAATAAGGCTCAAAGAGGTTGACAAAAGGGGAAAGTGTTTAGATAGCAAAACAAAACGCCTTCGTCATTTCATACTTCAAAATATGCCAAATACAAACAAGTACAATCAGAATAAAGAACCCACACACATCATCTCTTGACCGCATCGGAATTGACGGCCATTTCCACACCTTTTTCTTCTACATCTGTCATATATAATGTGCCATTCGACAACACTCTTACTCTTATTACCACGACCAGCCCCCTGTCAATTTAGCCAACTTGCTTTTACGGGGATTTTTATGTTTTACTTGCCCCAGTTTCATATGGTTCGGGTAAACAATCTCAAAATGTCCCAATCTGTTCTCATTTCCTCAAGTGTCCTTATCGTTTTCAAAAATGGTCTCATTGCTTCGCAACTTTTGAAAATCAGACTGAGAATTATGCGTGCATGTCATGTCACTAGAACCGACAAAAGGCAAAACAAAAAGTTAGAAAAGAACTAAACAAAGAAAATGACTGGGAGTAACAACAGATCGGAATTTGCATTAGACAAACGATGAAATAGTTCGAATAACAAAACAACAAACAAAACAAACTGGATTGCAACCCTAGAATGAACTGAAACAAACCTAGACAACCCTAGACAAACCACTACGACTAAACAAGCTAGACAAAATGAAAGGATAGGAGGGTTTGAACACAAGACAATATCCGGATTACAACCCTGCAAATAATCCGAACAACAGAAATGACAGCCAAATGGACCACCAAAGCTCCTCCCCAGCTGACTTAGTAATGGAGCGTCTTTCCAATTACAAGCACGGAATCTTAGCCACTAAGCTTCGCATCCATATTGCCATGACCAATATCCACTTCAGTACCTTCAACTTCAGTCAACAAGTTCCCAAGAGTATTCTCATACCCCATGTCACCGGGCATCATCCCCGCCAAGTGTGCCTCCTCATGTAAGGGATGCAGCGTGATATTATGGGTGCCACTATCTTGAATCAAATTTTCCTGGATCATCCTTTCTATTTCTCTTTTCAAATCCCGACAATTTTCCACATTGTGCCCCAGAGCATTGGAGTGGTATTCACACCTTTTAGATGAGTCAAAGCTTCTCGCACGTCGGTCCACCTGATTTGGAGGAATGGGTGCAATCATGTCATGTTGTTTTAACTTCTCAAATAAGCTTGTATAGGACTCTCCTATTGGTGTAAAACTATCTTTCAAATTTTGTTCCCTTCTATACCCCTGGCTTGGATGTGGGTTACAAAGTAATTGAAAATTTTGTGGAGGCTGGTGGAGATTTTGTGATACTCGTGCTCGCTTTCTTGGGTGATTTGGTGGCTGGGCAACATACTGGGATGGATCAACAGAGTATGGGGGTTCGGAGGTGGATAGTAATGCTTAGGGGGGTCATGGAAAACCTGATGAGGCTGCACATACCTTCGAGATGTTCTCCTAAGACCTCTTCTCGACCCTGATATCACCATGATTTCTTCATCCCTCTCATTCGTGTTACCAAATTCAATTTGGACAGCTTGAGCTGCAGCTTTGAGAGCTGTTTGACTTATAATTCTGCCTGTCTTAAGACCGTTCTCCACCATTTCTCCCATTTTGATTGCTTCCGGGAAGGATTTACCCACTGCGGATGTCATGTATTGAAAATAATCTGGCTCTTGAGCCTGTAGAAAGACAGTGATTAACTCGTGGTCATCCATGGGTGGCTTAGCTCTAGCTGCCTGCTCTCTCCATTTGATGGCATATTCCCTGAAACTTTCAGTTGGTTTCTTTTTTAGGTTAGAAAGGGAAATGCGGTCTGGGGAGATGTCGATGTTGTATTGAAACTGTTTGACAAAGGCCCGTGCCATGTCATCCCAGACGTACCAGCAAGATGTGTCTTGATCCAAAAACCATTCAGATGCTACTCCCGTGAGGCTTTCCCCAAAATAAGCTATAAGCAATTCCTCATTTCTTCCCACACCTCTCAATTGGTTGCAATACCTTTTCAGGTGGGCTATGGGGTCTCCATGTCCATTGTACTTTTCAAATTTAGGGATCTTGAAGCCAGGCGGCAAGTGGACATCGGGGAACATGCATAGATCTCTGAAGGCAACACTCTTTTGACCTGCCATTGCTTGCGTGTTTTTCAACCGTTGTTCTAATCTTTTCACTCTTTGAGTTATTTCTTCCTGTACTTTCTTTCGGGCAGGCTTCTCGATGTTTACAGGAAGCTCAAACGAATACGAGTGGTACTCGGGATAGTGGTACTGTTCTTGCTGTGTAGCAAATTGTGACTCGTGACAAGGCTGTCCTTGGCCATTGGCCCAGGCTTGACGCATTTTGGTCATTTGTTGTTTCAGTGTTCTATTTTCCTCAACCACAGTAGACCCTTGTTGAACCCTCTGACCCTGAGTCTCTTGAGCACTCGTAACAGCTTCGATGTCAGTTATCATTTTCCTAAGATCTTGTGTTTCCAGCTTACCACAAACCAACCACCTCAACTTTCTTCACAATTCAAAACAAAACATGTTAGAATGGATTGAGTCGGTCCCCATTATTAACAACATCTTTTCCATTTTTTCAAATCCTCTTTTCTATTTTTCACTTTTCATTTTTTTGGTTGCGGTCGAATCTTATGGAGATTGCCTACGTATCATGACCCCTCATGAATCAGACCGTGCGTAGTTCTTGCAAATAAAAGGTAAACGACAATAATTTTTTTTTTTGGAATTTTCCATTTTCATAATCACAACAAAACTGACCAACATAATGATGAAATACAGACTCGAAAATCAAACGACCCATATACTCTAATCAAAAGAAATACAAACCCCAAAAATGACAGATTCCTTCCCCTATATGCCAATTTTGACCCAAAATCTGAACAGTATTCACTTGACCACTGACTCTTTTCTTGTTTTTCCAAATTAAATTAAATGACCAGGTATTGCAAACACGGCCTTCCAGCGCCTCGGGGACGAAGATTTTAAGGCTGTGAGGGTCAGAATCAAAATATGACCAAAGGTGGCTGTTTGCGCAAAGTCAGCCTTCCGGCGCCCCGTTTGGGAACATTTGGCTATTTTTGACAAAAACGGCATCACCTGGTTTATTTATGACAAAAATTAAATTTTTGATAATTTTTGGGCTATTTTTGTAAAGGGGAGGTTGGACCCGATGAGGGTTGCCTACGTATCTCACGCCCTGTGAGAATCAAACCATGCGTAGTTCGGGCAAATTAACCGAACTATTTTAAAACATGACTCTTTTCCATTTTTATTTTTGGCATTTCATAAGCGAATAAAAACTATTTTTAGAAACGAGACTCTCTTTTTTCTTTTTTCTTTTCAACAAATAAAACAGCCTATTTTTCCAAGATAAAAATAACAGACTCTTTTTTTCTTTTTCATTTTCCACAGAAAATAAAACAACCTGTTTTCCAAACTAAAAATAAAAGACTCTTTTTCCCTTCCTTTCCCAACAAATAATGAAACAACTTATGTTTTTCAAACTAAAACAATGACTCTTTTTATCCTTTTCTTTTCCAACAACCAACTTTCCAAAATTAAAAGACTCTTTTTTTTTTCTATTTTTCTTTGATACTTTTTTTTTAGTAAAACAAAATAAAACCTTTTCCTTTTTTTTTATTTCCTCAAAATTTCTGCAGAGTTTCGCCAGTAATTGGTCATTGATTTTTATTTCTAAAATAATCAATTAACTCCCTAACTGATATTTCTTTTTTTTTCTTTTCTTTTTTTTTCAATTTTCCAACATTCCCGAGATTCAGAAACTGGTCAACATGCAGGTTTGAAACAAATATATGTACAAAGCAAGTAGGATGTATCGGGATGGTCTTTTCATTTCAGGTTGCTAGTCCTAGACGGACCCAACCCCTGTGTTGAGTCCCCTAAGTCAAATGCAACATGATGCAAATAATCGTTCCTACTAGGGATCCGGCATGAAGTCACGTTATACTATGTTCAAATCCTGAGTCGGTGTTCTAGACTGTGTACCCGAGCGGACAACTCGAGTCGAGGAGGGGGCAACTTACCGGGAACCAAAAGGCCATCCGGCTTCGTAACTTGTCCGGCCTCTTTCTTATTTCAAGGTATGACACTAACAGAATAGGGAGTCTCAACCAGTAAGCACATCCCCGGAGGTGAAGAGAGAAGGCTGTCGGCACAGTTTATATACAATTCAGATAATATCAAAGCGGTAACATTTAGCACATTCAGCATAAAACATGTAGGAAAATCCGATATAATCAAATACAACAATTTATCTAAGCTCGAATTCTGAACCCTGAACCAGAGATTCTGGGTTCGATCCCCAGCAGAGTCGCCAGAGCTGTCATACCTCCTTTTTACTACCAACACCCCCGCGAAGAAGGGCGTAAAGGAGTTTTTCCAATTAAAGGACAATCGGAACGGGATTTGATTATTAATTATTCAGAGTCGCCACTTGGGAGATTAATGGTGTCCCAAGTCACCGGTTGAATCCCGAATCGAGGAAAAATATGACTCTGTTAACAGTCCGCGAACCAGAAATCCGAGTAAGGAATTCTGTTAACCCGGGAGAAGGTGTTAGGCATTCCCGGGTTCCGTGGTTCTAGCACGGTCGCTTAACTGTTGTATTTGATTTTATCTGATTTTAATACATGCTAGCTATATGCCTTTTATTTAATTTTGAACCGCTTTTATTATAATTATATTTTAGAAGAATTACGACGTCGTGAAAATGCGTTTCGAACCGCGTCGCAATCAATGCACCCGTGGTTATCGACACATTTCGACTTCATCGAGATTTGGATTTGGGTCGCATCAATGCGCACCCGAGTTTAGAAAGTAATATTGTTAAACTAACACGCCTAAAGCAACTACGAAGGTTCATGATTTTTCCTAAATTTTGAGATTATTGCGATGCCAAATTTATGAACAAAATATTATTGGAGCAAATAGACTAGCTGACATGATCTATTACTTGGCCGAGATTTCTTATGGTTCAAGACCCACCTTATGACCCATTTTTCAATTTTAACTAAACAAACAATGACCCAATATAACAAAGCCCAAAACCTATTATCATTATTAGCTAAACAAACTCACATGACTCACATAGTTCTAATTTACCACAAATGAAGTTCAATTGCTAAAAGAACAAATGATATTTATTATTGCAACTATTGAGACATGTGACCACCGTAGACGTTTAAAGGCACAGACTTGTACATTTAAGTAGTAATATTAATACATAGAAATCATCTATACACATGCCATTAAATTCGATGACCTATAGGATGGAATGTTTAATCATTTATAGTTTTGAGTTCTCTGCCAGCAAACCTATTTTTCTTACCTTGAATTTAAACACTGTCATGGCTGCTTCTATGCTTTCAACAAGTTTTGGTTAAAAAAAAATGATTAACTAAACAGATCTTATGCATTCACACTTCTAATAATTTCAAAATATTAACACCATTTGAATCATGAACTATTCTAATTTAACATAAATGAAACTTAACCCAAAAGACCAATGGAATTGCCATCGTCATATTTCAATTCAACGCATGAAAATATCACCTCAAATAACAGAGAAGAAGAGAAAGAGGAACCTGTAATGTTTTCCGATATATTCAAGTTTCACAGCTGCTACACGGACAAATGATGAACGAACCCGAAATACTAGTCAAACTCGATTCGAACTACGAACCGCAACTTTGGAACTCAACGGACAAGGACGAGCTCAAGCTAACCTCAACTTGGACTCCATTTTTGAAGCAAAATTTGGAATTAAAGTGAAGAAGGGACGATCAAAATTAAGAAGAAGATAGAAGTTCAGGGGGGTCCTCTTTTTATTTTGTTGCGCAGCTTTTCTCTTTTGTTCCTCCTGCTCTCGTTCTCTCCGTTTATCGTTTCTGTATGTGTGTATAGTTATGTGCGTCGACGGGGGAGGGGCTGCTATGGTGGTGGTTTCAGTTCGTTTTCCGGCGAGCTGAGAGAGGAGGGGTTCGAAGAAGAAGACGTGAGAGGGGTTGCATGAAGAAGACGACGTATGGGGGGTGGGGTCGTTCCTTGCGCAGCTTCGCTGTATTCCCAGCTCCTTCTTCGTTTTTTTTAGCTCCAATGGAGAAGATAAGCTCGTGGGGAGAAGTTTTTCATCGCGTTATTTGAAGGCTGGGAGAAGTTTTTCATCGCGTTCGCGAGTGTTCAGACACGTTCGCGAAGGTAGCTGCAATTTGAGCATCCCGTTCGCGTAAGCCTGCACGCATTCGAGTAGAGTGTTTGACTGAGCCGGGCAGTGGCCGCTTCCTTCTTCGCATTCACAGTTCTTTGTACGCGATAACGTAGTGTATTTTTAGGGGCAATGCATTTCCTTCTTCGTGGTCGCGAGGTTATTTCCGCGATCGCGATTCATCCATTCGCCCAGCGATTATAAAGTACTTTATTTCGAGGGTTTCGGCCATTTTTGCATTTCGGTAGCTGTGGAGCTCGGATTGAGACGATTATTGAAGCAATTTTCACCATATGAATTGGGTTAAGTGTTCTCTACTCGATTTTGGTTATATTCCATGAATCTATCTTCGATTTTAGCTTTTGGTTGGTGAATTTTAAATTGGAAATTAGCGGTTTTTTCCTAATATTTCGTAATATGAATTTTTGAGTTTTGAACATTGATTTAAAGTCGAGATTGAGTGAAACTAGTATGGTTGGACTCGTAATTTAATCGGTTCTAGGATTTTGTGAGTTTTGTCGGGTTCCAAAGTGCGGGCCCAAGTGTGATTTTTGGCCGGATTTTGGATTTGATATAGGGGTCGATCTTTATCATTTGTAATTGCTTCCTTGGGCTTTATGTGATGTATTTGAGTTGTTTTTGGCTAGTTTTAAGTCGTACGAAGGTCGCTACGTGCGTGATGGCATTTTTAGAGCATCACTTGGCTTGCTCGGTGTTGGAATTGACTTGTTCAAGATAATTAGCTCTTCTAAACTTAGTGCTGAGGGTAAGAAACCCCAAATTACGTGTTGTGTGATTGTTATTGAGGTGTAATGACTCAACCGATCGTTTTGAGCTCTAGTACGTCGTTCAGCAATTTGAGCCATGAGCAGCTTTTCTTCAGGTATTATGACTTGTACGCATGGTCGGAATTGAATTTCGTGAAGTTCGGAGTTGATTTGGAAAGCAAATTCTCATTTTAGAAGCTTTAAGTTGAAAGAATTGACTAAGATTGAATTTTTGAGTAAACGACCTCGGAATCAAAATTTGAAGGTTCTAGCAGGTTCATATGATGATTTCGGACTTGGGCATATGTTCGGATTGGGTTTTGGATGACCCAGGAACGTTTCAGCAACTATTGTGGAAGTTAGCGTTTTTCAAAGAATTTCATAAGTTTGGGTTGAAGGGCATTTTTGTGTTATCAATGTCTGTTTGGGATTCCGAGTTTGGAAATAGCTCTGTATGGTGATTCTGGTGTTGGGAGTGCGATCAGAAGTGAATTCGGAGGTCCGTGGGTCATTATGGAGAAATTTGGCTAAAATAGAAATTTGAAGATTTTTGAGGAGTTTGACCAGAAGTGAACTTTTTGATATCAGGGTTGGAATCCAATTCCGGAAGTTGGAGTAGGTCCGTAATGTCAAATGTGACTTGTGTGCAAAATTTGAGCTCAATCGGAGGTGATTTGATAGGTCTAGGCATTGAATGTAGAAGTTTGAAGTTCTAAAGTTTATAAAGCTCGAATTGGGGTGTGATTCATGATTTTGGCATTGTTTGATGTGATTGGAAGCCTCGAGCAGGTCCGCATTATGGTTTGGGACTGGTTGGTATGATTGGTCGGGGTCCCGGGGGCCTCGGGTGGATTCCGGGCAGTTAACGGATCGAATTGGAGTTGGAAGGAAGAGCTGAAGTCTACTATCATCTGGTTTAACCGCACCTGCGAGGTCTTGGCCGCAGATGCAGAGGCGCATAAGCGGCCTGGTTGCCGCAGAAGCGAGAGTGGATGGGCTAGGCTAGTACCGCAGATATGGTCATCTTGCTGCAGAAGCGGGACCGCACCTGCGGAAGAAAGGGCGTAGATGCGGGAGTTGTGGGCCTGGAGGAGGACCGCAAAAGCGGATTGGGGGTCGCACTTGTGGAACCGCAGAAGCGATCAAGTGACCGTAGGTGCGGAAATGCTAGAGGTAGTGAGGTTCTTTTAAATTGGGGGTTGGGTTCATTTCAACCCCATTTCTTCCATTGGAGCCGATTTTGGAGCAACTTTGAGGTGCCATTTTCACCACCAAGCATGAGGTATGTGGTTTATGCTAGTTTTGAGTTAAATACATGATTGTATATGGATTTGAGCATGAAAATTTGTTGAAAACTTGGGGTTTAAGGGAAAACCTAGAAAGCTGATATTCTTGAATTTTGACCACGATTTTGGGAATAAAATTAAGAGTAAGTTATATATTTGATTTCGTGAGGTTGTGGGTAAACTTTATCTTCGAAAATTTTCGGAATCCGAGCACGTGGGCCCGAGGGCGATTTTGTCAACCTTTCGATCGGGGTTTGAAATTGTTATAAATTGGATTATTATGAGTAATTGAACATGTATTAATGGGTTTATATAATTATTGGCTAGTTTTGGAATGTTGTGCATCAATTTGAGTCTTTGGAAGGGCGTGGAATGCCGATGATAAAACTTCCAGGCGAGGTGAGTCTCTTTACTAACCTTGTAAGAGGGAATTGTCCCCATAGGTGAATAAATTGGATTTGTGCTTCTATTTGTGGGGGCTACGTACGCACGAGGTGACTAGAGTCCTTGCATAGTTACTATTATGTTTAAGTTCAGGTAGTCTAGGACCCAAAGGCATGCTATACCTGAAATATTTGTATTCTTATCGACACTCTAAATAGCTTAAATCATGTCAAATTAGAAAATGAATTTTCTAAAAGTTTTAACCTCATTTTCTTAACTGATAAAAGAGAAATTTCTATTTTCTTGGATAATTGTTCCCTGATGACTTCATGATTGACTGTCTGTGTGTGTTTAATTTTGGAACGGGCCGAACGCCTTGACAGATTAAATAGATGCATCTATGGTTCGCGCCATTCGACTCTTTGGCAGTACACAGTTTAAATATCTGCTGGATCGTGTCGTCCGACCTCGGCATGATTTGCGCATGCTTGTAATGCTTGCTTGAGATTTATAAATTGAGATTGCCTCCCTGGCCTGAGCTAAATTGATAAATAATAGATTATGAATTTGGAGATTTCTAAATATAAAAAGGAATATTTACTTGTTTCTTGACTTACCATGATTATTCGCTTTATTAATATATTATTATTGGACCACAAGTAAATGTGGAAGTCAACCTCTCGTCTCTACTTCTTCGAGATTAGACGGGATACTCACTGGGTACACGTTGTTTTTGTATTCATACTACACTTGTTATGTATTTTTATTGCACATGCGCATGTAAGTCTAATGGCCTGGTTTGGAACAGCGGTATTGTTGATACGGGGACTTAGGCGAGCTGCACCTCTCGAGACGATCCGTAGCCAGCAGAGTCTCTTTCAGAGTATTGTACTATATTTTTTTCTGTCCAATTGTATTCTGGACAGTTGTTGTATTACATTATTTCCTAGAAATTGCTCATGCACTTGTGACACCGGGTTTTGGGATGATTATGGTGTATTCTGTACTAATTTCTAAACATCCTTTTATTTATTTTGTAAAGATTATCTTTTACTGGCCAAATTGAAGGAAAAATCATAATTTTCACAATTATTTAAACGAGGATTTTAATTAAGTATATATGGTTGGCTTGCCTGACAGTGTGTCCGGCGCCATCACGATCCTTAGTGGATTTTGGGTGGGGACAATATGGTATAAGAGCACTACGTTCCCTTAGGTCTCACGAGTCATGAGCGAGTCTAGTAGAGTCTTGCGGATCGGTACGTAGATGTCTCTACTTATCTTCGAGAGGCTACATGGTTGTTAGGAGAACTTCCCATCTTGATTCCTAATCGTGCGGTTTGATTCCTTTGAGGCTTATGCCCTCGTTTCCTTCCTACTCAATCTTATGCGACGCGAAGAGCATATGATAAATCAAGAATTGAGGAATTGTAATGGTACTACATATATGGTATGGGATGTTTCTCCTGGCATAGTTGGTTGGGCTATTGTCGTCGCCTTGCGGAAGAATATTCTGTCATTTTAGCTCGGTAGCTGCACTCCTAGGAGCTTGAGGCTATGCACGGATTTCTATGATTGCTCGTGATTGGTTATCGCACGGTATTGACATTATGATAGGATACTTGCCTATGTGTTGGGGCAGTGAATGACTTGAAAGGAGGTCTACCTAGTGCGTGATTCAGAGAAAAGCAATTGGCCTATGAATGACCAGGTTTGGATCGATGGAGTAATGAGACCTGATGTTTTCAAGTGTGGTGGGATTTTCATCTACGACGTGGTATCGTCATCCTCGAATGGATGTGTTAAGTTCACCGGTGTTATGATCTTCTTCAATTCGCCTTTGGGCGGGGTACTGAGAAATGGTGTCGGGGAAGCGGCTGTCGGATATCGTGATGTGCAGTAGATCAGGATCGAATCGGTGTTTCTAATGTTTACGTCTCGAGAAAGATGATCTTCGAAAGGGTTTCAAGTAGTAGCAATCTGTTCTTCAAGTGCGTCAGAGATAGATATTGATTTAAAGCAACAACTGGGCAACAAGGGATGAGGAATGACATGTGAGAGGTGTCAGGCAGTGGTTAAATTCCTACAAGACCAGGTGTAAGGAGCAAAGGTCGAGTAGTTGTTTAAAGGAGTAAGTTTGGTCAAAGTGGAAAAGTGGCAGAGCAGCACGTGGATTCAGTGGCAAGATAACTACACCCTTGAGGAAAGTTTGGAGTGATTTGGGAATTTTAGTGGACGGTGATTGGGTCTACGAGCTTAATTTGAAATATTGGCTAGTATATGGCGGGAGATTTGATATGACGAAAAGGAGTTGCTTGATATGAAGAAGGATACAATATAACATTGAATTGCAAGATATTGTCGCACATTTAGTTGATGTCCACGAGGAATGAATGGACTTGTGCAGCTGGCAGATGAGCACGGGCTCAAGTGGGTTATATCATGTGAGCAGGTCAGCGGTCGCGTGGTTGGCAAAACTTCTACAAAGGATTTTACTGGCCATCCGGTAAGAGATCAAATATGTGAATGTTGGTATAGATTCAGAGTGTTCATGAAATGCTAACGAAAGGATTTTGAGGAATCTGGCGGTTTGATTGCGCAAGGTCATGTCGATAAGAGATAATGAATCTTGGGGGATTCCAGAGTTGTGTAATAGTGGCTTCAAGCTAAGTGGGAGAGTCCCACCGCCTACGGTTGGATTGCATGGTCATCTATTTTTGTGATTTCTGGTTATTAGCATATTGATGGGTTATTTCAGCTAAGGGAAAAGAACATAAGAGGTAATTTGAGCAAGGGAATTGTTAAAGGTGTGCTATAGTTGGCCTTGTTGACTCATGTTCAGACTTGGGGAAGGATTCAAGATTTATGTCTTGTATAGATACGGGTTTCAAAGGAAAGTGATTCGGCCGGGTACTTCATCGAGAGGGTATTCATGTGCTAGAAGATTCACGGAGCTAATTATATTCGAGACCAATTCAGAGTTGGTGGCTCTCAATAACGGTCCTAGTGGATTCAAAAGTTAAGTGTGGTGCCTAATGGTTTCGAGCCCATAATTATGGTTAAGAATCGAGCTTTTGCAGCAGACTAGGAAAAGAGGCTTGGAATGTTCTATGACATCTTCGGCTTGCAGTGTAGCATTTGGGGGAATGAGAGAAAATGACTTCGGATTCAAAGAGGAATTATCAGAATAAATGTACCAGTTGAGGTGCGAATATGCACACAAGGAAGGTATGAGGTGATTTGTGAGGCTTGAGATAGCATGGTCTTGTGTACAAGGCCCCTCGGGATAAGTGCGGGTTGAGCTCGTTACGTGTCGAATGAAGTTATTATTATTATAAGGCAATTAAGGATAAATTGGAAGAGGTTGGGATTGGTTAGCCATGGTTAAATTGGCATACTGGTGGTAGTGATCAGTTCCTTCAGCGTGATTAAGTTATGCAAGTGATTACTGACGGTACGTGTGAGGCTTGTCGGTCGCCATAATTGATTTATTCAGAAGTATTCTAGTATTATGGCCTGATAAGTGTAGGCGGATCCCGGAAGAGCTATGGTGTCTTATACCACTACTTGAATATTTGCATATTCTACTGTTATGAGGATTCACTTGTGTGTTGCTATAGTTCTCTTAAAATGAGTTAAGTGAAGAGTTTCTATATGATGAAGTATTAATCTATTAGTAGTTTCGGAGTTATGATGAAAATCTTGTACTATCACATATTGGCATGTTAGGTGCAATGAGTGGTATGGAATTTGAAAGTGAGGATCAAGGTTGCGATTCGGTATTGACAAGGATGTCACGAGCTCAGAAGAGCAGGAAAGTAATTTGAATGTTTAGAGTAAGCTGGGATTATCTTCAGCGTCACCTGAGATCGGTGTTTTATGAATAAGGGCTTTGCATCCATGTTATTGAATCTTGATCGCTTTTCAGCGTTAGTGCAGCCGGTGGTATGGATGTACTGACTTGTTATCTATTACGGAAGGTCGTTGGAGCGTGCCCCACGGGAAGATTGTATGAGTGTGGCATGTAATCACTTGATTGATTAAAGAATTAAACCAAGTACGAAGATTGTGGTAATATTGTTAATTTGAGAATTTATGCCTAGAGGGCACTCGGTTTATTGGGTTGTGGACTGTGGAGGATTGCTCCGGTTATGATGGTTGTTCTTGTGTGTTATGGGAAAAAAAAGGTTATTATGGACCCAAGAAAGATTATTGGCCTAGTTCGATACGATCAGAATTGGCTTGAGGTCTGTGAATGGATTTATATATGTATATGGGCTCTATATCATGCCGAATGTATTCATTTTCGCATAGCTCCTTATGGAGGAGTATTCGGACGTAGGATGTTATTTCGCCGTCGGCTATCTCACATAATGCTATATTGTACCGTGTGAGTTGCGAAACGGCTTGCAAAATTTCTTATGTATTGAGGTTCCACGTAGTGATGATGTTATGTGAGCAGGATGGCTCTTGAGATTCAGATCATATATCGAACTTCAGTTATACTTGAGTTTTGTAGCTTATGGCGCTATCTATCTCCCTAGGGATGGTATTGTGCACTTAGCATGCTTGTGGCCGATATTCGGTATTTTGTAGTAATGAGAGATTTAGCTTGGAGTGTATATTCTTATGTAAATTTTATATATGGATCGGGTGGCACGCCGCCACGGGTATGTTGTTTGGATCGGGTTGCACGCCGCAACAGTGTGATATTGAGTACAGTCCCTTATATTCTATTTTTGTGTGTTTTCTTTTTCATTTTTTTAGGGAAGTTCATATTAGTTGCGTGGGTTGAGTAGTCCATTCCTGAGTTCATTTTCCTTATGTATCACGTTCAATCATGCAACCTATTAGCACGTTGTGGCATCATATGGGACTTTTGATCATGATCGGGTGGCTTATTTCCTAAGCAGTTCGTACTGGGTGAGACGAGATTATTGGATCTAGGATCAGTGCGGTCGGATTATATGAAGTATAATAAAGAGCAAAGATCATTATTTGGTTCAGAATGAGGTAATGGTTCTTGTCAGAAGTATAGACTCAATGATTTGTTGACTTGGTAGTTGGTTATAAATTTCTACACATCACTTCCGTCGTGGCGGTGTTGCGAGAGTTGGAACAAGACTTATATATCATGAGGTGCATTATGAGCATCAAATTCGGGGAATGTTGGTTCTTACGATCAGAGAATGTTATTATGGTCCTGTGAATGATGTGGTGCATGGTGGGAGTTCACCAAAGGTATGCAGTCATGTTCTGGTACCTCGTGTGGTGGTCGATACGGTGTTTGTATGTTTGAACCAGGCTTGGCAGAGAATTTCAGATGTTGGAGTTGGGCTCTAAGGATTATTTGCCTAAATGAAAGAGAATATCTGTAGATTTTGCTCGAGCTAATGTGCTCAATTGAGTCATGGTAGCATGGGTAGGTGCTCAAGGTGTTAAACAATGATTTCAGACAACTCCAGCACAGTTCTAAGCACGTTTGAGGACGAATATATGTTTAACTGGGACAAAATATAATGACCCGACCGGTCATTTTGAGCTCTAGCGCATTGTTCAGCAGTTTGAGGCCATGAACAGCTTCACTTCAGGTATTATGACTTGTACGCATGGTCGGAATTGAATTTCAGGAAGTTCGGAGTTGATTTGGAAAGGAAATTCACATTTCGGAAGCTTTAAGTTGAAAGAATTGACTAAGATTGGACTTTGAGTAAACGACCTCGGAATCGGGATTCGAAGGTGTTAGTAGGTTTGTATGATGATTTCGGACTTGGGCGTATGTCCGGATCATGTTTTGGAAGACCTAGGAACGTTTCAACACCTATTATGGAAGTTAGCATTTTTGGAAGAATTTCATAAGTTTAGGTTGAAGTGCATTTTAGTGTTACCAATGTCTATTTGGGATTCCAAGTCTGGGAATAGCTCCGTATGGTGATACCTGGGTTGAGAGCGCGATCGAAAGTTAATTCGGAGGTCCGTGGGTCATTTTGGAGTCATTTGGCTAAAGATAGAAATTTGAAGGTTTTTGAGGAGTTTGACCGGAAGTGGACCTTTTGATATCAAGGTCGGAATCCAATTCCGGAAGTTAGAGTAGGTCTGTAATGTCGAATGTAACTTGTGTGAAAAATTTGAGGTCAACCAGAGGTGATTTGATAGGTTCCGGCATCGAATGTAGAAGTTTGAAGTTCTAAAGTTCATAAAGCTCGAATTGGGGTGTGATTCATGATTTCGGCATTGTTTGATGTGATTCGAGGCCTCGAGCAGGTTTGCATTATTGTTTGGACTGGTTGGTATGATTGGTCGGGGTCCCGGGGTCTCGGGTGGATTCCGAGTGGTTAACGGATAGAATTAGAGTTAGGAGGAAGAGCTGAAGCCTGCTGATGACTGGTGTAACCGCACCTGCGAGGTCTTGGACGCAAGTGCGGAGCCGTAGAAACGGCCTAGGTGCCGCAGAAGCGAGAGTGGCTGGGCTAGGCTGGGACCGCAGATGCGGTCATCTTGCCGCAGAAGCGGGACTGCACCTATGGAAGGAAGGTCGTAGATGCGAGAGTTGAGGGCCTGGAGGAGGACTGCAGAAGCGGATTTTGGGTCGCACCTACAGAACTACAAAAGCAGTCAAGTGATCGTAGGTGCAGAAATGTTGGAGGCAGTGAGGTTCTTTTAAATTGGGAGTTGGGTTCATTTCAACCTCATTTCTTCCATTGGAGCCAATTTTGGAGCAACTTTGAGGTGCCATTTTAACCACCAAGCATGAGTTAAGTGGTTTATGCTAGTTTTGAGTTAAATATATGAGTATATGGATTTGAGCATGAAAAATTGTGAAAAACTTGGGGTTTGAGGGAAAACCTAGAAAACTTGTATTCTTGGATTTTGACTGCGATTTTGGGCATGAAATTAAGAGTAAGTTATATATTTGAGTTCGTAAGGTTGTGGGTAAACTTTATCTTCGAATTTTTTTTGGAATCCGGGCATGTGGGCCCAACGGCGATTTGTTAACCTTTCGATCGGGGTTTGAAATTATTATAAATTGGATTATTATGAGTAACTGAACATGTATTAATGGGTTTATATAATTATTGGCTAGTTTTGGAACATTGTACATCAATTTGGGTCTTAGGAAGGGCGTGGAATGTCGGTGATGAAACTTCGTAGCGAGGTGAGTCTCTTTTCTAATCTTGTAAGAGGGAATTGTCCCCATAGGTGAATAAATTTGATTTGTGCTTCTATTTGTGGGGGCTACATACGCACGGGGTGACGAGAGTCCGTGCATAGCTACTATTATGTTTAAGTCCGAGTAGTCTAGGACCCAAAAGCATGTTATACCTGAAATATTTATAATCTATCGATGCTCTAAATTTCTTAAATCATGTCGAATTAGTAAATAAATTTTCTAAAAGGTTTAACCTCATTTTCATAACTGATAAAAGAGAAATTTCCATTTCCTTGGATAATTGTTCCCTGATGACTTCTTGAATTACTGTCTGCGTGTGTTTAATTTGGAATGGGGCGAACGCCTCGGCAGATTAAATAGATGCATCTATTGTTGGCGCCATTCGACCCTCTGGCAGTGCACAGTTTAAATATCTGTTGGATTGGGCCATACGACCTCAGCATGATTTTCGCATGCTTATAATGCTTGCTTGAGATTTATAAATTGATATTTCCTCCCTCGTATGAGATAAATTGATAAATAATAGATTATGAATTTGGAGATTTCTAAATATAAAAAGGAATGTTTATTTTTTTCTTGACTTACTTGAGTTTACTGTCGTTTTTAATAAATTCATGATTATTTGCTTTATTAATATATTATTATTGGAACACTAGTAAGTGTCGAAGTCGACCTCTCGTCTCTACTTCTTCGAGATTAGACGGGATATTCACCGGGTACATGTTGTTTTCGTACTCAAACTACACTTGCTGTGCATTTTTGTTGCACATGCTCATGTAAGTCTAGTGGCCTAGTTTGGCGCATCGGCATGGTTGATATGGGGACTTAGGCGAGCTGCACCTCTCAAGACAATCTGCAGCCAGCAGAGTCTCTTTTAGAGTATTGTACTGTATTTTCTTTTCTGTCCAATTGTATTCCGGACAGTTGTTGTATTGCATTATTTCCTAAAAATTGCTCATGCACTTGTGACACCGGGTTCTGGGATGATTATGGTGTATTCTGTATTAACTTCTAAACATTCTTTTATTTATTTTGTAAAGATTATCTTTTACTGGCCAAATTGAAGGAAAAATCATAGTTTTCACAATTACTTAAACGAGGATTTAAATTAAGTATATAAGGTTGGGTTGCTTGATAGTGTGTCCGGCTCCATCACGACCCTTAGTGGATTTTGGGTCGTAACATGAGGTGACGCGCATGCTAAGTGACGTGCATGTGGGCGTGCACCCTGTGAATTATGACTCCGTTGTTTCCATGGCACTATATAGTGGCCCTACTTTGTTGATATCTGTGTTTTCACCATGTGACAAAAGTAATTGAGCTATCAATCATGCTAGATATCATGTTTAGACTTTATGTTGATATTGTTAGGACCCATAGTGGTCGTTACTTGCTGTCATCTCACTGATTTCATTGATATTTCATACTCAGTTATATTTATGCATTCATATCACATCTCAGTCTCAGTTGTTATTTATTGATACATCATATCATTCTTTCACGTTAGCTTCCATGACATTGTGAGCACGTGGGTTGGGTGAGACTGGAGAGATTGATGACTGAGTGAGGCCGAGAGCTTGATTATGAGTAATAGTTATGGGATCGGGCTGCACGCTGCAACGGTTATATTGATTATGATAGCGCTTGAGCTGAAAGAGCCCCTCCACAGTCTGCACACACCCCAGTGAGCGCGGTTGATTATATTGAGGGATGGATCTTCCCTGGACATGGATCTTATCCGAAGCATTTATATACCTGGAGATGGATCTTCTCCATGGGGCCGGATTGGCCTTCCTCGGTACTGATTTACTGATGGTCAGTGATGTATATGTTCCGGGATGGATCTTCCCTGGGCCGTATGGGCCATATACAGTACCGAATGGTTGAGCATGATGAGTGGAAAGTGTGAGGCAATGAGATTGGGTACTCTGAGAGTGTGACTATATTATCCATCTCTGAGATGCATGGCATTGGCATGCACACATGACATACAGGTATAGAGATGCATTTTTCCTCATGTTGTACGGTGTCACGTCATACATGACTTTTTACACATATTAATATGTGGGCATAGAGAGGTATTTCATAGTTGCTATCTGGAAAGAAAATGAAACATCTTATCTATTGTGAAAAGGATTTTTTTGAAAAATTATAGTTTTCAAATTATCTCATATTTTTTGATGAGTTCGGTAAAGGATTTGGGTTTTCACTATTATTCTTTTAAAGCAGAACTATTTTCGAAAAATTGTAAAAATGCGGAGCATTTTATTTCTGAGTTTCTTCCTTATTTATATGCTCTACATTGTTATGAAATGTTGTTGGCTATTGGTGTTGGACCCCGACCATGTTCCAGCTCACCACTACTTTCAACCTAAGGTTAGATTTGTTATTTATTGAGTACATAGGGTCGGTTGTACTCATACTACACTTCCTGCACATTGCGTTCAGATTTCGGATAGCGATGTTGCTGTGTTCGATGGGAGATGGATTGGGAAGATGTACCTGCGTCCCTGTTGTAGCTGCCTCTTGTTCATGGTAGCCTTAGATTTTAAAACTCTGTTTACGTACTTTTCAAACAGAAGGTGTATTTATTTCATATATGCTTTGTAAACTCTATTCTTAGAAGCTTATGATTTGTACTACTAGTCCTTGGGAAATGTATAAGATTCAGATAATTTCTTTGTTTAATTGTCTTATTAATATTATTGAAATTAGATTAGTTATTAGTTGGCTTACCTAGCGGATTGGGTTAGGTGCCATCAAGACTAGTGAATTTTGGGTCGTGACAAATTGGTAGTAGAGCCCTAGGTTCATAGTTCTACAAGTCATGAGCAAGTGTCTGGTAGAGTCTTGCGGATCGGTATGATGACGTCCATACCTATCTTCGAGAGGCTACAAGACATTTAGGATATACTTCCCATCTTTCTTTCCTTATCGTGCAACATTAATTCAGCTTGAAGCATAACTCTTTGAATTTCTTCCACACATTCGCATGCGCACATGAGAGCTCGGTATCAGTTGTACATAAATGGCTTGTGATTCTATGGATGATGTGCGAGATATGGTTTCTGTGTGATGGTGATGGGCTAGTCTGGATGACTTCGGGCCGGGTTTTGACTGTAGCTTGAGCTTAGAGATTTTGATTGTGTGACCACATGCTTTTGGATTTATATGCCTGATAATGTCCCTATTAGTGGAATTTGTGACTGGATGGCTACGTGATAAGTATAATGTGACTGCGAGATGTGTTCATATGGGTTGAATTCGACGAGAAGAGTTTTCTTGTAATGTAAAGAAGACTATTAGGTGCTTGATTTCTACCTTGATGTGACGTATAGTATCGAGTTATGAGCATATTGGAGGATCTTTCATGTTGTTTAATTGTGGAACGAATTAGATTTTCATGTCTTATTGATGAGTTCAGAATCAGGAAGATTAAGTAATTGTGTAGTATTTGTGATTGTGGAAGGGTATGGAAGGATGTTAGTTTGAGGCTAAGCATGTGGGTTATCTCCTGCGGGGTGTCCTAAGGTTGTGTGATCCCTATGCTGTTTTGTAGCGAGTTCTCTTTTACCAGTGAATTATATGTGTTGCAATTTGAGTTTGGGTCGCTTATGAGAATTGGGTTGACTATTATAAGGGTGAATGCGAAATTTGCAGATAATTTGAGATGTTAGATGGTTTGTGTTACATGAGCTTATGGAAGATTTAGTTGAATCTCACTGCGGTATTATGGCTGTAATAAAGTATGGGCATTGTGAGTTATTGTGTGTTTTTATCTATGGCTTTGAGCCAAGTGGGGGAGTCCGCTATTGATAAGTTGATTACACAGTTATGTGTTGTATTGGTTTCGGTTTGAAGTATACTTGTGAATGAGTTATGTTCTGCAGAGGGTGAGATCAAGGATGACTCGAGTAAAAGAATTTCTAGGTACGGGTTGTATTAGGCTTTATGGGTATATGAGAATCATGGAATGATTTGAGTTGTTATTGGTTAAGGATGTAATGTGTATGGAGCATGAATTTATTTGGTTGCATTAAGGTGGTGTCACTTCCTTGGGTGTTGGTGAGCTAATGGGGCACGGGTTGTTCGGTCTGTTTGATAAGTTTAATTGAGATTTGAGAAGAGTAGATGACTCTCGAGAATGGTTCTAATGGGTTCAAGAATTACATGTAGCAATTGAGAATCTTTAGGATTTGCATATGGCTAGAAACTGAGATTTACATTGGATGATGTCGAGACTTGTGGCATTTTTATATCCTTATGGATTCTAAATTTCAATATCAGTGAGGGGAAGGAAACATCTTTAGATTCACAGAAGGCCTCTTCGGGTGGGAGTCTCGGTTGTGATACTTTTGGGGTACTTAAGAGGAAATTCAGTGGCTTATAAGCCTTAGGGCGGTGTAGTTCTATGCTAAAGTTCATGGGAAAAGTTTTGGTTAAGGATAGTAGTGTACTAGCAAGGAAAAGTATCAATTTGAAGGCAATTCGGAAGGAACTCAAAGAATTAGGACAGCTTGGTAATGGGTTGGATCAGCATGGTAACGGATATGATTGGCTATTTTGGTTCTTATGATGTAGTGAGTTTCAACAGGTGTTTTGTGGCAATAATCTCGAGTTTTGATGGCTTGCGTAGCTTGGTTGAGTTAGAGGGATTTAGTCTTGACGGTTTGGTTAAGTTAAAATAGGGTTCGGATAGTTCTTGATGGTTTCTACCACGGTTTGAGATGTATATTTCCTACTGGTGTGTGGGACACATTGCGTATTGTTATTTTCTCTTGGATGGGATCAAATGAAAAGTTCTTGGCTAATTAAGTAAGTAGTTGCTTGTTACTCGGAGTGGATTATGAAGTTCTTGTATTTTTTATATAATGGCATGGTATATGTGGTGTGTTGTGTCAGATTGAAATTTGCAAGTGCAAGGTCACAATTCGATTTTCAAGGGAAGGACATGATTTCTTAGGTAGCATGGACGGTTTCAGATTACTAGGTAAATGACATTACTATTTGGTTTGGCTTGATGAGAGTATAAATTTCAGAAGGGGCAATGTGATTTGATTTATGGATACTTCATTGGTATTGTGGTACTCGTCTAGTTGATCGACTGTTGATATTCAAATTTTTGCTTTGTGGTACAAAACAATCATAGAAGTATTCCTCATGGGATGATCGTGTATTCGAGACATGTTAAATATTTGGGTGGTGGAGTTGGGATCAGATATGGTGATTCGTGTGTGCTATGGATTTGGAGACTGGGAGTTCTCATAAGTAGGTGAGTCAGAAGATGGTATGTGTTATGGTTGGGTCATTGTGGATCTTCGAAGGGTTATTTATCTATTTGTGAATGACCGGAGTTGATTTGGGGGTCCATTGGTAGGCCCAATTAGGATGTGTATCCTACATCACGTCAGATTGTTTGGCTCTATATTGCTTATATTGATGGATGTGCCATCCGGTTGTTGTTGAGCTTATTTGTGTTATGAAATGATCTATTAGTTACTCTTTGATGCTACAAGGATTTGTGATTCATTGGTTATACACACACATGGTGCGGTTCTATTTGGGCTTTATAGCTGACTTTGAGCGAGATGAGTATTTCGATATTGCATGGTTGATTTCGCGTAGGCTATGTTCTTTTCAAATTGTGGTGTTGTGTTATTTTCTCTCCGTGATTATGGTAATACACTTTGGGTAGTTGATGTCAAAACTCGCGTGGTTATTGAATTTGAGCAAGGCGGCTCGAGGTATATAATATGGATCGGTGTTTGAATTCGGTCATGCATTGCGGCAAAGTTATGTTGAGATATGATCCTTTGTGTTGGATTCGTGTGGTTTGGTTCTGCGGTGTGTGATGGCTTCTTAGCATTGCGTTGTGGTGGTACCCATTGAGCTTGCAGGACGGTTCTATTATTTGTCATTTTCCATGTTGAGTACATTTGGAATGTTGCTTATTGGTGCATAAATTACACGGGTTGCGGATTTAGATTGTATTGAGGTTCCATGTCACTAGAGTGGTCATGTTGGATGAGATGAGGTCATTGGACCTAGAATGGATACTATCGGATTGGATTGTGGTATATTTGGAAGGATAATATTGAAAGTCGGCTTAGAAATTTGCTATAGTCCTTGTCGAAGGAGAAAGAGCTCCATGACTTGTTGATCTAACGAATGGTTATAAGTTTCTGCGTGTTTCTTTCATCATTGGCAGTATATGAAGGTGTTAGAAGGAGGCTCTGTTTGATAAGAGGTTTATTACCGGCATTGGGTTGTTTTAAGCAGCTACTATGATTAGAAATTATCGCTATGAGTATTTGATTTTTGAGGTATATCATGTGATTACATCTTGGGTTATGGATATGGCTTTATATAGCTTGTTCAGACTAATATAATGTGTAGATGCCAGATTCTGATCTTATAGAAAATTCTGGATGTTGGAAATTGGATTCTAAGACTTATGGGCTAGGTTGGATTAAGAAATTTTTGTCATGTTGTGTTATTAGACCTATATGATATAAGGTGACGTGGGATCAACCCCGGGTATGTGCATGATAAGGTTGCACTGCGGTTTGATGGCTTTGAGAACAACTTTGGGCACGTTCGAGGATGAACGCATGTTCAAGTGGGGGAGGATGTAATGACTCGACCGGTCGTTGGAATTTACAACTCGGTTGTTTAAGGGCATAAGTAGTTCCGTATGATGTATTATGACTTATGTGAATCATTAGGTTTGGTTTTCAGGCTATTCAGAATTTATTTGGAAGAATGATTCTCAGCTAGAAGCTTTATAGATTTGACCAAGTTTGACTTTTTAGTATTTAGCCGTGGATTGGATTTTTGATGGTTCTGTTAGCTCCATTGGGTGATTTTGGACATATGAGCGCGTCCAGATTGTAATTTGGAGATCCGTAATGGAATTTGACTTCAAAAGCCAAAAGTTGGAATTTTGGAAAGTTTGACCGGGAGTGGACTTTTTGATATCGGGGTCGGATTCCAATTCTGGAAGTTAGAGCGGGTCTGTAATTTCAAATGTGACTTGTGTGCAATATTTGAGGTCAATCAGACATGATTTGATAGGTTTCGGCATGAGTTGTGAAAGTTTGAAGTTTCAAAGTTCATTGATTTCGAATTGAGGTGTGATTCATCGTTTCGATGTTGTTATATGGGTATTGAGTCCTAGAGTAGGTCCGTGCTATGTTATGGGACTTATTGGTATGTTCGGACGGGGTCCCAAGGGGCTTGGGTGAGTTTCAGACGGGTTTCAGACAATTTTTTCTACATTTTTGCATTGCTGGTTTTGCAGAATTCTGAGTATATGGTTTCCTTAATCGCGATCGTGGGGTATGGATCACGATCGCGTAGAGTTGTTTGAAGTCTGGGAGAAATTGTTCATTGCGTTCGCGAGTCTTAAGAAGCGTTCGCGAAGGGTGTTGCAATTTGAGCATCGCGTTCGCGTAAGCCTACACGCTTTGAGGTAGAGTGTTTGACTAAGCTGGGCAGTGGCTGCTTCTTCTTCACGTTCGCAAATCTTTGTACGCGATTGCGTAGTGTATTTTCAGGAGCAATGCATTTCCTTCTTTGCGGTCGCGAGTTTATTTCCGCGATCGCGATTCATTGATTCACCCAGTGATTTTAAAGTACTCTATTTCGAGGGTTTCGACCATTTTTGCATTTTGAGAGCAATGAAGCTCGGATTGAGGCGATTCTTGAAGCAATTTCACCATATGAATTGGGTTAAGTGCTCTCTACTCGATATTTGATATATTCCATGAATCTTTCTTCGATTTTAGCTTTTGGTTAATAAATTTTAAAGAGGGAATTGGGGGTTTTGGCCTAATGTTTCATAATATGAATTTTTGAGTTTTGAACATCGATTTGAAGTCGGAATTGATATGGACCCTGTTATGCCCCGCAATATTATATCGATATTACGTCCCGCAGTATTATATTACGACGATGTTATGCTCTGTAGTAATATATTACGATGATGTTACCCTCTGCAGTAATATATTACGATGGTGTTACATCCTGCAGTAATATATTACGATGATGTTATGCCTTGCAGTATTACATTACGGTGATGTTATGCTTCGCAGTATTAAGTTACGACAGTGTTGCACCTAGCAGTATTACATTACGGTGATGTCACGCTTCGTAGTATTATGTTACGACGATGTTGCACCTTGAAGTATTGTACGTTAAATTTGTCATAAGGTAATTAATATTAGTCAAAGTAAAAGATTATTTGAAGATTATAACGATCATGCTATTTCACAAGTGATTAGTAAAGGTAAAAGGTGGAGCAAGTCAAAGAAAACGAATTTTTGTCCAAGTTTGTCATGTTGAGATAAAATGCGGCTCGAGCTAAAATACTCGGTATTTATGGACTAGTACCATACAAGGTACCACATGACAATATAGTAAGGTGTATAAGGTATGTGAAAAGTAGGTAATATTTCAAGTAAGTGGAAATAATTCTCAATTTTACGGGTAATTGATTAATTACGGGGTAACAGGACATTACCCAGTTAACTAATAAGTGGATAAATATTTAAGTAAAATTTATTGGATAATTACGAGGGGACAACTATACATGTGGGGATATATAAGTGTGACAACAAGTTGCCAACTAATCAAGTCTAAAGGAGGAGGTGGCACACATTAAATCAAACATGGATTTGTTGGATCAAATATTGTAAATAGATCCATTTTTCAATAATGGAAGATGGTATGCATGAATTTATGCATTCGAAGGACTCCACCAACGTGAAGGATTCAGCCAAATCAAATTTAGAAGCTTGCAATCAAAAACCAAGTCCATAACAATATTAAAGTGACCATGCCATCACGTTATTTCCCCACTTTCCCTATTTGAAGACTTTTTATCACTTGTCTTCTCTATCAAGTTTGAAGGAATTATGTATTCTTCCATGTCTAAGACACATTAGATTAACCATACTGTTGAATACTATATATAAACCAGAACCAAAATAATACGTCCAAGAATGCAAGTGAAGATGCAACGGGATTTTGCGATTCTAAAAGAGTACGGTACAACCTTTACGTATTTTCCCTACTCCAGGTATGTTAAGGCTAAGCCCTTATTTCATTTTGCATGATCTTGTCATTACACGATTTTGTTAATAATCCATAAAGAAAAAATCATATCCTGGAATTTACGTATATTTTGCTAGTCCCGCAAATTGCATATATTTTCCTAGTTTTGTAAGTTATAATATTCTCCTTATCGGGACTTCATATTTAGTTGAGTATTTCCTTCTTCCAGTCAATAGATTAGAGAATTTATATATATACCGTATTAAAAGTATTTTCATTACCATCGAGCTATAATCGATGGGCAAACACCTATTGGGTAACCTCTGATTAGGTGGTAAGTTATATACCGAGCCTACTGTGGCCGAGCGCTTATGAGCGAGCCCAGTTGGTCGAGATAAAGAGCCTAGTATGGTCGAGCTCCTATGAGCGAGCCTACTATGGAAGAGCAGTTATATATATATATACCGAGCCTACTATGTCCGAGCGCTTATGAGCAAGCCCAGTTGGTCGAGATACAGAGCCTAGTATGGCCGAGCGCCTATGAGCGAGCCTACTGTGGTAGAGCAGTTATATATATATCGAGCCTACTATGACCGAGCGCTTATGAGCGAGCCCAGTTGGTCAAGAAACATAGCCTAGTATGGCCGAGCGCCTATGAGCGAGCCTACTACGGTAGAGCAGTTATATATACACTGAGCCTTATAGGGCCGGACAACTATTTTACTTACTATATTGAGAGGGTTGAGTCAGTATCAGCAAGTAAGCATATTTTCAGATTATCTTTGACTTTCAGCTACTTGTAATTATTATATTATTAGTTCAGTTTCAGCTTTCAGTATATTGCCTTACATACTCAGTATATTATTTCGTACTAACATCCCTTTTCTGGGGTTGCTACATTTCATGCGTGCAGGTCAGACAGACAGGTAGGCCTCTTCAATAAGTGTTGCCAAAATTCATCTTAATCGGTAAGCTCCATCCCTTTTGGAGTTTCTGGGTCTAGAGCCTTATGTACATCTTGTGTATATATGTATATATGTTATGAGTAGGCCGGAGAGCTGTTCCGATCATAGTATATCCATCAGTAGAGGCTTGTAAACATATCCTGCCAGTTAGTGCAATATGTTGGGCTTGCACGCCTTGTATGTATATTTGGTTGGTTTGTCAGCTGTAATAGTTATGACGGCTTTGTCGGTCTAGTTCTATATTTACATTTAGTCAGTATTCGCAGTTATCTTGAAATGTGGTCCATGGACAAAGTATGACATCATATGTTCAGAGTCCCTTAGTTGCAAGTTGGTACGCAATGATAGGTGAGGCACTGGGTGCCAGTCTAGCCCCCCAGGTTCGGGGCGTGACAAAAGTGGTATCAGAGCAGTTCTGTTCTAGGGAGTCTACAAGCCATGTCTAGTAGAGTCTTGTTTATGGGTGTGTCATGCACCACACTTATAAGCAGGAGGCTACAAGGCATTTAAGATTGTCTCTCTTTCTTCTTACTCTAGATCGTGTGGTAGAGCTCACTTATAAGAATTCAAATTCCGAAAGTTTTTTTATTCGTAATAAGATGATACCTACATCCAGAATGAAGGTTGGAAAGAGAGATAGTTGTGGACGAGCTGAGTCAGAGGAATTGGATTTTTTATGACGCCTACGATAAGTAAATGTGAGGTCTTTAGTAGATCATGGGTGTACTGAAGGGTGTAAGCTTCCTAATAAGAAGCCTTAAGGCAAGAATGCCTATCCATATTTATGGTGAAGGACAATGATAGATTAAGAAGATAAGTACAAGTTTCAGTAAGTAAAAGGAGCAAGGTGAAAAAGAGTACGAGGTACCCAGTTAATGAAGGTTAATAGCGTTTATAATTGAGGCAGAGGAACATAAGTTTTGAGTTATATTCAATAGTAACAAAGGTATATACAATTGGCAGCACCTATTCCAGATATGCCCTATGGGGGTTAACAAAAGTAGTATAAGAAGATATGATAGATGAATTGTTTGCATCAGTTGATATTTCTGAAGGATATTGCAAATGTGCTAATAGATATCTTTATGAGACACCTAGATGGTGCACTCTAAAATAGTGCAGCCAGATATGAGTACTACAAAGACATGCACTATAAGACTTGAAGGGATAAATATTACCTTAGTGTGGCTTGCGTCCCTAGTAAAGCAAGAACGTTAAGCAACTTGAAGAACCATTGGATGGATCAAAGGAAAGCTAAAAGCAAAAAAATGTCTTGTTCAAGTTTTCAGAATAAAGTGATCGGCATAAATGTTAGCGGGAAATAAGAAAAGAGTTAATGAACCATTATGAGTAAGATATGGTACCTGGATGACAATGGTAGATCAAAAGATGACAATATTACAAAATTTATAGTCAAGTGAAGGAAGAGACGAGAGGTGACATGCCTTAGGACAACAAAAGAGTATAGGCCATACAGTCATGTCCTCATTTCGAGAAATAAGTTCACAACTCTAGCGCGATTACCAAGAGGAAAAGTTAGACCCCAAAATAATAAAACCAGTATGGATTGGTGAACAAGATAAACTAAATATGAATTAGGGACTGAGTGATTTGATAATAGTCAGCATAATGAGAATTTCAGATCGTGTTCCGGCAATAATAGGACGAACAACAGAAGAAGATTCATGAGAAACTCAGAGAATGGTCATTTAGGAAGATGCTTCCCTAAAGCAAGCAATGTTAGCAAAGTTAAGCTAAGGGGCTATATGTACCAGTTAGATTAAGTGTCACCCTCACGAGTAAGGGAATTTGTCATCCTTGGTACAGAAGGATTGCCGCAAGGCGAGTAAGGATCATTGATACTGTGAAACGACACCAAATATGAAGAGGTAAAACATCTATAGGTAGATCCTCATGGCTTCAGCTCTTAGTACAACACTAAAGGGGGGAATATGGATGATGTGATATTAAGTCAGAATTAAGTAGTTCTAGTGACTATGGAATAGTAAAGGAAAAATGCGATGAATGAAAGAGGAATGAGATGGCACTTATCCAAATCTTACAAGATATACTACGATTCAAGAATATTATGCTAGCATGACGTCAAGGAGAGGAAGTAAAGGTTCATGCCGAGCTATTATTAATAAATAAGGAGCCAGTGCGAGATGTAAGTTAAGACAAAAGAAATAACCCAAAAAAGATTACGAGGAATATTGATATGAGAATGGGCCAACGAGTAGTTAGTAATTTGTCAGGAAGCCAGTTATGGCTAAATAGGAGGTTACAGACGAGTCATCAGATCGTGTAAGACAAACATAGTAGAACCTAACATGGAGAATTCAGCCTCGAAAAATATCATTATAATACTTGAATATATTCAAACAAGAGTCGGGGTAGTTAAAGGTACTGTATGAGTGTTACGGGGATAAAAGAAAGTGCCACTGGGAAGGCACTCAAAATATCAGTTCAGAAGCAACCATACAAGCACAAGGACATGGAAGTAAGTAACTACGGATGATTATAGGCAGGTAAGGACATCAAAAAAGGTCTGTAATAAGCTCAAAGCTTTACGAGAGTCAAGGGTTCTTCCTAAACAAAAGACTAGCTGAGGAGATAAGAAATTAGGCTTCAACCTAAGGAAAATGACCTAAAGAGGAAATGGTCGTGTAACAACAATCTCGCAACAGCATTGTAAGCATTCCAAAAAGAAAATGGCACCTACCGTGGCTAATGAACGGGAAGTTAGAATTAAAAGTAATATTTGAGATCATATGAGTTGTATGAAAACTCTGGCAAGCGTGAGAACTAAGATAAGATAAGTATGGACGCAATAAGGGGGCAGAAAGACAAAGAAAAGTAATAACTTACGTTGAAAGAAAGCTAAGAGGGAATGATGAATCATTCGATCAATGATCCAGAGTTAGTACGTTATGGATACACTCAAGATTTTGGAGCATTATCCAGGAAGCATATTTATTGACAATCATACAGCCATAGAAGACTCCGGTATAAGTTAAAAGAAAGAATTGAGCCCAGGGCATATACAAAGGATTGAATTGTTAGAAGATTGTGTCATGGATATTCCATAATGCCCATGAAAGGCTAAGGTAATAACTGATACTAGGAACCACAAATCGGAAGATAGCTTAAGCCGACATAAAAGCCGATCAAAAGAAGGAGGAAACTAAAGAGTTACATTACCCAAGTAAATCAGGAGTCTGATTGTTGGACCTAGAAAAATAGAAACATCATGATCGAGAACATTGCATGATCTCCCTTAAAATCAGAGGTATGAGAGAGATAGTACAACAACCATAGTCTATAACAACTTTATGATAAAGCCAGTTTAAAAAAAAAGTAACAGCCTCAAAAGGAGTCAGTATGAAGCTCCCACCGGATTGTAGTATTATAATAGAGCTTCAAGTTGTGGTGTGAATCATACCTATGTAGAAGGGAAGTTATGAAAGAGATAGAAGATATGATGCGAGATTTTAAGTAAGTAAGGTAAAAGAGAACAACGTACGAGATACTCAAAGGCAGAAAGTTGTGAATAGTCCATACTTTGGATAAAAGGCTATAATGGTATCCAATAACTAGGAATGATAGTGACATCGTTAGCGGCATGTCTTCCAACCTATGGTTTCTAAGTAATAAGAGATATGGTTAAGAGAGTTGGGCAGAGTTGGAGACGATGTGATGTATTGCTTGACATTCCAGAATAACATAAGGAAATCTATGGTGCAAGCAAGTTGAAGGAAAGTTGTGAGTATTATAAATGGATATTTATAGGTCGCAAGCTAAAGTATGGTAGAGCGACAAAATTTTAAGAAAACATGAGTAAGGATGAGGAAAGGCAAGTGAAAAGGTGATAAGAATGGATAAGTTCTCAGGATTAAATCCATGAAAACAAGAGAGATAATTGTTTCTCTAAGTTATTGAAAGTTTAGTATAGCCTGAATGAACTCAAAGGAATCTATGATTAATAGCATTTAGAAAGAATGAAATGCTGACCTAGTAATAAAATGAGGGTATAATTATGACAGATAAAGGATGACGTTTGGACCTTCGTTTGAATAATGATTTGAAAGAAAAAGAAAATAGAAGAAGAGAAGGAGAAAAGATTTCGTTGGCGGCATGAAATTAGGATACCCCCATAAGGTGAATCACATTGAGACACTATGAAATACGATTATAGGAATCACTTCGAATATTCCTTGATGTAACGTAAGCCCTAGGGGCAAAGTATTATGTAAGAAGTTTCAAGTCTTCAAGTATAGGATTATAGATCAACATTGAGTCAAATCAACAATGGTCAGATACAAGTTACAAAGTATGACATAAGATTACGCCAACCTTCTTAAGACAAACGGTAATGAAGGAGCATTAAAGGACTAAGATTTATACCTAAAGGATATGCAACAAAAGAAACTGGGAGCCTGGTAGGCATACCTTAGTAAAGATAGATTGAAGTAAAAATTAAGGTATAGTATAACCTATGTAAATGTAGTCAAGTCATATGAATGGATAACCAGATCTATGAAATAAGATATGACCATATTCGCAAGTTCTACAAAGTATCGAGCAAAGGACTTCAGTATACCTATAGAGGCCCAGAGAGGCATCCTATTAAGCCTTGTATATACAAAGTAAGGCCTAGAGATTGACTAAAAGATAAAAGGAAAAAAGGAAAGATGAATAGCATAAGTACACTTACAAATCCAGGGTCATACAGGTTGCATGACAGGAGGTAACAGCAGTTGCAAGATTAGGAAGATTTCGACCACAGGTCATGATATGAGCACAAACACTAAATGGGGGAATACCCTAGACTTTGGATTTATTCATAGAGAAACTTCTTAAAAGGCAAGAAGAGTATTAAAGTATTCACAAGAGCAATAAGTTACGAAAATGATAAGAGCATCAGTCCACATTCGAGGATGAATGTTCCAACGGGGGGGGGGGAATAATGTTACGCCCCGCAATATTATGTTGATATTATATCCCGCAGTATTATATTATGACAATGTTATGCTCTGCAGTAATATATTATGATGATGTTACCCTCTATAGTAATATATTACGATGGTGTTACGTCCTGCAGTAATATATTATGATAATGTTATGCCTTCCAGTATTACATTATGGTGATGTTACGCTTCAGAGTATTAAGTTACGACAGTGTTGCACCCAGCATTATTACATTATGGTGATGTCATGCTTTGCGGTATTAAGTTACAACGATGTTGCACCTTGAAGTATTGTATGTTAAATTTGTCATAAGGTAATTAGCATCAGTCCAAGTAAAAGATTATTTGGAGATTATAAGGATTATGCTATTTCACAAGTGATTAGTAAAGGTATAAGGGGGAGCAAATCAAAGAAAACGAATTTTCGTCCAAGTTTGTCATGTTGGGATAAAATACGGCTCGAGCTAAAATACTCGGTATTTATGGACTAGTATCATACTGGTACCTCATGACCATAATATTAAGGTGTATAAGGTATGTGAAAAGTGAGTAATATTTCAAGTAAGTGGGAATAATTCTCAATTTTGCGGGTAATTGATTAATTACCGGGTAACAAGACATTACCCAGTTAACTAATAAGTGGATAATATTTAAGTAAAATTTATTGGATAATTATGAAGGAAAAACTATACATGTGGGGAAATATAAGTGTGACAATAATTTGCCAACTAATCAAGCCTAAAGGAGGAGGTGACACAGATTAAATCAAACATGAATTTGTTGGACCAACTATTGTAAATAAATGCATTTTCCAATAATGGAAGATGGTATGCATGAATTTATGCATCTGAAGGACTCCACCAACATGAAGGATTTAGCCAAATCAAATTTAGAAGCTTGCAATCAAAAACCAAGTCCATAACAATATTGAAGTGACCATGCCATCATGTTATTTCCCCACTTTGCCTATTTGAAGACTTTTTGTCACTTGTCTTCTCTATCAAGTTTGAAGGAATTATGTATTCTTATTTGCTACGACACATTAGATTAAGCATACTGTTGAATGCTATATATAAACCAGAAGCAAAATAACATGTCCAAGAATGCAAGTGAAGATGCAACGGGATTTTGCGATTCTAAAAGAGTACGGTGCAATATTTATGTATTTTCCCTACTCCAGGTATGTTAAGGCTAAGCCATTATTTCATTTTGCATGATCTTTTCATTACACGATTTTGTTAATAAGCCATAAGGAAAAATTCATATCCCGAAAATTTACGTATATTTTGCTAGTCTCGCAAATTGCGTATATTTTTCTAGTTTTGTAAGTTATAATATTCTCCTTATCAGGACTTCATATTCAGTTGAGTATTTCCTTCTTCCAGTCAAGAGAGTAGAGAATTTACATATATACAGTATTAAAAGTATTTTCATTACCATCGAGCTATAATCGATGGGCAGGCCCCTATTGGGCAACCTCTGATCAGATGGTAAGTTATATACCGAGCGTACTGTGGTCGAGCACTTATAAGCGAGCCTAGTTGGTCGAGATACAGAGCCTAGTATGGCCGAGCGCCTATGAGCGAGCCTACTACGGCATAGCAGTTATATATATACCCAGCCTATTGTGGTCGAGCGCTTATGAGCGAGCCCAGTTGGTCGAGATATAGAACCTAGTTTGGCCGAGCGCCTATGAATGAGCCTACTACGGTAGAGCAGTTATATATATACCGAGCCTGATGTGGCTGAGCGCTTATGAGCGAGCTCAGTTGGTCGAGATACAGTGCCTAGTATGGTCGAGCGCCTATGAGCGAGCCTAATACGGCAGTGCGGTTATATATATACCGAGTCTTATAGGGCCGGACAACTATTTTACTTATTATATTGAGAGAGTTGAGTCAGTATCAGCAGGTAAGCATATCTTCAGATTATCTTTGACTTCTAGCTAGTTGCAGTTATTATGTTATTAGTTAAGTTTTAGTTTTCAGTATATTGCCTTACATATTCAGTACATTATTTTGTACTGACGCCCTTTTCTGGGGGCGCTGCATTTCATGCGTGCAGGTCAGACAGACAGACAGATAGGCCACTTCAATAAGTGTTGCCCAAGTTCAGCTTGATCGGTAAGCTCCATGCCTTTCGGAGTTTCCGGGTCTAGAGCGTTATGTACATCTTGTATATATATTTATATATGTTATGGGTAGGTCGGGGGATATTCCGATCATAGTATATCCATCAGTAGAGGCTTGTAGACATATCCTGTCAGTTAGTGCAATATGTTGGGCTTGCAGACTTTGTATGTATATTTGGTTGGTTTCAGCTGTAATAGTTATAACGGCTTTGTCCGCCCAGTTCTACATTGACATTTAGTCAGTATTCGCAGTTATCTTGCAATGTGGCCCATGGCCAAAGTATGATATCATATGTTCAGAGTCTCTTAGTTGCAAGTTGGTACACAAGGATAGGTGAGGCACTGGGTGCCAGTCTCGCCCCTCAGGTTCGGGGCGTGACAAACCTAGGTATAATTTTTGGCCGGATTTGAAATTTGTTGTAGAGTCGATCTTTATCATTTGTAATTGCTTTCTTGGCTTTATCTGATGTATTTGAGTTGTTTTTGGCTAATTTTGAGCCGTTCAAAGGTCGCTACGCGCGTTATGGCATTTTTGGAGCATCACTTGGCTTGCTCGGTGTTCGAATTGGCTTGTTCAAGATAAGTAACTCTTCTAAACTTAGTGTTTAGGGTATGAAACCCCAAATTACGTGTTGTGTGATTGGTATTGAGGTGATGCGCATTCTAGGTGATGGGCGTTTGGGCGTGCACCCTCTAAACTGTGACTCCATTGTTTTTATGGCTGTATAGTGGCCTTACCTTGTTGATATCTATCTTTTCACTATGTGATAAAGTAACTGAGCCATCAATCATGCTAGATATCTTGTTTAGGCTTTATTCTGATATTGTTAGGACCCATAGTGGTCGTTACTTGTTGTCATCTCACCGATTTCATTGATATTTCTTACTCAGTCATATTCGTGCATTTATATCATATCTCAGTCTCAGTTGTTATTTATTGATACATCATAGCATTGGTCTGGGTTAGCTTCCATGACGTTGTGAGCCCATGGGTGAGACTGGAGATATTGATGACTGAGTGAGGCTGAGGGCCTAATTATGATTGACAGTTATGGGATAGGGCTGCACGCCGCAGCGGTTATATTGATTTATGGTAGCGCTTGGATTAAAGGAGCCCCTCCGGAATCTCCACACATCCACAAGGAGCGTGATTGATTGTATTAAGGGAATGGATCTTCTCTGAACATGGATCTTGTCCGAAACATTTATATACCTGGAGATGGATCTTCTCCATGGGGCCGGATTGACCTTCCTCGGTACTGAGTGACTGATGGTTAGTGATGTATATATTCCAAGATGGATCTTTCCTGGGCCGTATGGTCCATATACAGTACCGAGTGGTTGAGCATGATGAGTGGAAAGTGTGAGGCAGTGAGATTGGGTACTCTGCGAGTATGAGTACATGATTCATCTTTGAGATACATGGCATTTGGCATGCACATATGACATACAAGCATATAGATGTATTTTCCTCATGATGTACAGTATCACGTCATTCATGACTTTTTACATACATTGATATGTGGGAGTAGAGAGGTATTTCAAACTTGCTATCCGGAAAGAAAATGAAACATCTTATCTATTGTGAAAAGGATTTTTTTGAAAAATTATAGTTTTCAAACTATCTCATATTTTTCAACGATTTCAGTAAAGGATTTGGGTTTTCACTGTTATTGTTGAAAAAAGGAACTTTTTTCGGAAAATTGTAAAAAAGCTTAGCATTTTATTTTTGAGTTGCTTCCTTATTTATATGCTCTACATTGTTATGAAATATTATTGGCTATTGGTGTTGACCCGATCATGTTTCAGCTCGTCACTACTTTCAACCTAAGATTAGGTCTGTTACTTATTGAGTACATGGGGTCGATTGTACTCATACTACACTTCCTGCACATTGCGTGCATATTTCGGATGTCGATGTTGTTGTGTTCGATGGGAGCTAGATTGGAAAGATGTACCTGCATCCCTGTTGTAGCTGCCTCTTGTTCATGGTAGCCTTAGATTTTAAAACTCTATTTACGTACTTTTCAAATAGAAGGTGTATTTATTTCATATTAGCTTTGTAAACTCTATTCTTAGAAGCTCATGATTTGTACTACTAGTCCTTGGGAAATTTATAAGATTCAGATAATTCATTTGTTTAATTTTCTTAATAATATTATTTAAAGTGGATAGTTATTAGTTGGCTTACCTAGTGGATTGAGTTAGGTGTCATCACGACTAGTAAATTTTGGATCATAACAGATAATGCGACAAAAAGGGATCAATATTGATCAACAAAAGCAGTCCGGTGCTAATGAGGAAATACAAAATATTTTGAAGGGCAATAATGTTGTTGTGGTGACTACATAGAAGGATAGCCAAACTTTTGTACACATGCCAGAAGCCATAAATTCTCCTGTACCCGTGGCTAACTCTTTCAAACATCTGTGCACCTGAACAAAAATGGGAAATCTACTGAGGTTGTGAAGTCTGCTAGAAAAACTAATAAAAGTAGTTCCAAGGAGTTGGAGTCCAACGATAAAGAAGATAATTTGGCACAGAACAAGGAGGGTGAGAAACATGTTGAAGCATGCTTATCTCCCAAAATACTGTAAATGATAGTTCAAAGGCCATAACCACATATACGGAGGTGGATAACATGGAACATCTTAAGGAAGGATATAGTAGTGGAGATTGAGAATTTTTCTGTAACACATATCACAAACAACTCCAAAATGGTTTCTTCTAACCCCCAAGTTATTAGCCGTACTATGACTAAAGAAATAAGGGGCATCAGTCTTGGTGTACACCTCTGGGGTCCTCAAACATCAATGGAGAATCTGCAATATCAAGGTGAACAGAGGAAGATCAACAGTAGAATACAAAAGGGTGACAATTATTGTAGTGCTAGCCAACAGATACCTAAGGCAGAGAAAGATAAAACTGGACCATTAATGATAACAGAACATGGTGATTCCGATGAAGACAACACTGGTGAATATGCATCTGATGAATCCAATGAAGACATAAGGGATGAAGAAGACAAACATGAAGAGTGCAATTTCTACGGACGAAGAAGAGCTTTTAAATGCCTTTGCTCCAAGAACCTCATGGAAAGACCAGTATGGAGAGATTGCAGTGGAAGAGCAGACAAAGGATCGCATCATGAGATGGTATTTTCACCTAGGCAGGGTGAGAAAAATAATAAAAAGGAGAAAATGCTACTGGAGATCTCGCCCCTATCACCAGGGCAAAGATTAAAGCCAAACAAATTGTTCCCCAATCTCATCCATTTAATGATTAGTTTCATTATATGGAATATTAGAGGGGTAAAGTCCAGGGAGGCTTTTGAAAGAATAAAATTCATATCCAACATGTACAAACTCCAATTTATTGCTATCCAAGAACCATTTGTGTATTCTACTCACATTGAATCCTATAAAAGGATGTTGGGCTTTGAAAATTGTCACTCTAATAGCAATGGGAAAATATGGATTTTCTTGAATGCACAAATCAATGCTACTATTTTTTTGTGAAGATGAGCAACAGGTTACACTTCAAATGATGCAGAGAGCGGAGGACACAATTTTTTGGATGACTATTGTCTATGCCAAAACTAAGAGAATTTTGAGAACATCTCTGTGGGATAGTTTGAGACAATGCAATCAAAGTATCAATGGTCCTTGGTGTATCTCTGGCTATTTCAATGTTATAGTGGAAACTGAGGAAAAGAAGGGAGGCGTACCTCATAGGATGGAGAAAAGTTGGGAATTTATCTCATGCATTGAATAATGCGGCATGGTGGATGCAGGGTTCAGTGGACCTAGATTTACTTGGTATAATGGCCGGGGTAATGGGCATAGAATTTGGAACAGATTGGACAAAGTTTTACTCAATCACGAATGGACCAGTTTATTCCCCAGAAATGAAATTGTTCACTTGGCTAGTACAGGCTCATATCACACTCCAATGCCTATGAAATGTGGTGCTCCTGATCATAATTTTATCAGGTATTTAAGATTTTTAAATTTTTGGGTTGATCAACCTAATTTTTCCATTGTTGTGCAACAAGCCTGGGACACTGAAATAGTTGGAAATGTTATGTGGAGGTTCCAACAAAAAATGAAGCAGGTTGCCAGAAAATTGAGCATGTGGTCCAAAGAGCAAATTGGTGATGTTTTTCTGAATGTTAAAGAATGGGATCACAAAATGATACAACTGGAGATTCAATACATTGATTGTGAGGATGAAGAACATAGGACAGAGTTACATCAGGCCCAAGCTCAGTGCACTAGATTGTTAAAGGCCGAAGAAACTATGCTGAAACAGAAGGCATATATTAAATGGCTTGAGGAAGGAGACTATAACAGCAAATATTTTCATGCCATTATCAATGAGAGAAGGAGAAGACTGACACTTCACAAGATTAAGACTCAAGATGGACAATGGTTCAGGAGGACCAACAGATTGCTACTGGGGCAGTTGAATACTTTGAAAATCTTTTTAAAAAAGACAGCCAGCCTCCCAATTCCATTCGAACAATTGGAGATCCATATCGAACAGTTGGTATTCTATTCTTATTAATAGTAATAAAAAAGGTTTTTTTCATTCCACTCGATGTCTTAAACAAGGTGACCCCCTATCTCCAGCATTATTCATTATTGGAGCTGAAATCCTTTCTAGAATGCTTAATCACTTGTCATCCAATTGTCTTTACAAAGGTTTCTCAATGCATAGAACAGGACCTCAAGTTACTTAACTAGCTTATGCTGATGATGTTATGATTTTTACATCTTGGATCCAAGAATTCACTCGATCTGATCATGCATCAGTTGAAGAAGTATGAGAAGTGTTCAGGTCAATCTATTAATTGTAATTAAAGTTGTTTTTTGGTGGCGCCTAATGCTGAGCCTAGTCAAATTGCTGAGATTAAAGAGATTACTGGCTTCAGGCACACTGAGTTCCCTATCACCTATTTGGGATGCCTGCTCTATATGGGAAGGAAAAGATTTTCTTATTTTAATGAGGCTATAACTAAGATTGTGAGGAAGACAAATGGTTGGCAAGGAAAATTACTATCTATAGGGGGGAGAGCTATTTTGATTAAACATTTTCTTCAGTCTCAACCTCTACACCTTCGAGCAGTTATTGTACCTCCAAAGACTGTTTTTAAGCAAATTGAGAAGTACATGGCCAGATTTTATTGGGGTACTTCTGATGGAAAACAAAGCTACCACTGGAGTTCTTGGAATAATATGTGTTATCCTAAGGAGGAACAGGGTACGGGTTTCAGAAACTTGATTGATGAGAGCAGTTCCTTCTCTATGAAAAGGTGGTCGCGATTTAGGATATCTAAGTCCCTGTGGGCTGAATTTGTTAGAGTTAAATATTGTAGTAGAATACACACTCTCAAGAAGATAAAGAATAAAAAAAACTGTCACTCTTGGAAGAACTTGCTGGGAATTAGAGATGAAGCAGAGAAACACATTCTTTGGAGATGCAATGCCAGATATATTAGTCTATGGTGGGATAATTGGCTAGGCATTGGTGCTTTAGCTAATATTGTCCAACTAGATCAACCTCCTGATATGAAGAAGATTAAACAAGTTAGGATAGGCTCTCATTTGCATTTTGAAAAACTCCCACAATTGCCTGAATATATAATTGAGTTAATTCAATCTTCCAATCTTGGAGATCCTAATAGTGTTGATACTGCTATTTGGCTGCCTTCTTCCACTAGTTTCTTTACTACTACATCAGCTTGGCAAGTCATTAGACTGTCAAGAGGCACTATCCCATTTCTTTAGGTAGTATGGCATAAATATCTTCCCTATAGAATGTCCTTTTTAATATGGAGATTGCTTAAAAGAAAATTACCTTTTGATGATCTAATAACATTTTTTGGTCAGCAAATTATTTCTAGGTGTAACTGCTTTAGGACTCCACAGATAGAGACTATGCAACATACTTTTATCACAGGCAAGACGGCTCAAACCACCTGAAAGCACTTTGGTGCTCCACTGGGAATTTGTTTGGTAGACATGCCTATTATTAACATACTTAGTAGCTGGTGGAACTCAAATTCTAATAACAAAATTACTCAGATCATCATCAAGATCACCCCTATAGTTATATGCTGGGAGTTGTTGTCACGATCCAAAACTACCATGTTATGATGACGTCTATCATAGAACTAGGCAAGCCGACTCTTTTAACAAAAACAACCCGATATTTCAATTTAAAGCTTACTTCAAGCTATTTAATTAATAAAACTTCATAAGATAAACCTAGATAATAAAGTGCGGAAAGAAAAGTCCGACATCGGGGTGTCACTAGTCATGAGTATCTACTACAGTTTGTCCAAAAACACTTAGACTAATACAGTCTAGAAATATAACTACAACGGCCATAGGAAGATAGGAAGAAGAAGAGCAGGGCTACAATCTCCATGCAGCTACCTCGCTAACTCCAATAGATCCACGACGGATGAAATCAATACTCGCTAGCACGTCCAGCAACCCCCGGGTCTGCATACAATGTGCAATGAGTAATGTGAGTACGCCAACTCAGTAAGTAATAATAATAAATAAAGACTGAGCAGTAGTGACGAGCAATAAAATATATACAGTTCATATCATGGAATCTCAGTAGAATTTCGCAGGCTTTTAAAACCATTGTTTGAATCAAGTCATCTCATTTAAATTCAGTTTCAGTAAAACCGTTTTAATACATCTTTTAATACTTTTTCAAACAAAGTGATGAAACAGTGAGTAAAAATGATGACAACATAAACAGCCCCTGGGGCAGAACATGAATCATAAACAACCCCTCGGGAAAACCTCACAGTCACTCATACAGCCCCTCAGGTATACTTCACAATCACTCGTAAACAGACTTTCGGGCACAACATGAACCAAGTACAGCCCCTCGGGCAAAATATCATATGACCCACTCAGGGTACCCGCGCTCACTGGAGGTGTGCAGACTCCGGAGGGGCTCATACAGCCCAAACGCTATAACAAGCCACCTCGTGGCATAAATCAATCAGGCCCTCGGCCTCACTCAATCATGAATCAGTAACATCATGTTGCGGCGTGCAACCTGATCCCATAAATTTCCTCACAAATAAGACCCTCGACCTCACTCAGTCATAACCTCTCAAGCCACTCGGGCTATAAGTAAAAACGGGGTACTCAACCCAAAATAACATTTTTATATGCATCAAAACAGAGTAGTAAAGATAGAGTTATGAAATCAATAAGTATAACATGACTGAGTATAGATTTTCAACCAAAAACAGTGGGAGGATATAAGAAAAAGGCCCTAAGGGTCCAAACAGCTCTGGCACAAGGCCCAAATATAGCATTCATCCCAATTTATAATAATTCTTTATAAAACACATAAGTATCATATAGCTTCAACTAAATACGCAACTTATAGTTGCTACAGGACGGACGAAGTCACAATCCCCAACGGTACATGCCCACATGCCCGTCACCTAGCATTCGCGTCACCTCAAAATAGTAAAACGAGACGAAATTCGGGGTTTCATACTCTCAAGACTAGATTTACATTCATTACTTATCTCAAACCAATCAATCCTCTACTCTGCGATGCCCTTGCCTCTCGAACTGGCCTCCAAATGATCCGAGACCTGCAACTTTCCAACACCAGATATCAGGTATTTCTAACTTCCAAGGCCAAATAGTGATACGATAACCACCCGGAACTCACCTGAGGCCCTCAGGACCTTGACCAAACATACCAACGTAACCCATAACATCATCCAAACTAAGTCAAACCTTTGAATCACTCAAAGCAACATAGAAACACAAAACACCCTCGGATTCAAGCCTAAGAACTTCTAAACATTCAAATTCCAGAAATGACGCCGAAACCTACCAAATCACGTTCGAATGACTTGAAATTTTGTACACACGTCACAAATAGCACTATGAACCTATTCCAACATCCGGAATTCCATTCCGACCCTGATATCAAGTTTTTCACTTTCGGCCTAAAATCGCCGAATTTCGAACTTTCGCCAATTCAAGCCTAATTCTACCATGGACCTCCAAATAACATTTCAGACACTCTTCCAAGTCCAAAATCACCTAACGGAGTGAACGGAACCAACAAAAATCCCATCTGAGATCGTTTACATATAAGTCAATATCCGGTTGGCTTTTCCAACTTAAGCTTCTAAATAGGAGGCTAAGTGCCTCATTCCACTCTAAAACCAATCCTGACCCGAATCAATGAACACGTAATGATAAAACACAGCTAAAAAACATAGAAGAAAGCAGAAATGGAGGAAACAAGGCTATAACTCATGAAATGACCGGCTGGGTCGTTACATCCGCCCCCTCTTAAACAAACATTCGTCCTCGAACGAGTCTAGAAACATACCTGAAGACTCAAATAGGTGTGGATATCTGCACCGTATCTCCTACTCAGTCTCCTAAGTAGCCTCCTCCATAGGTCGACCTCTCCACTGCACTTTCACTGAAGCTATATTCTTTGATCTCAACTTTCAAACATGCCGCTCCAAAATAGCCACTAGCTCCATATCATAGGTCAGATCACCATCTAAATGAAACGTACTGAAATTCAAAACATGAGACGGATCGCCAATATACTTCCGGAGCATAGAAACATGAAACACCGAATGCACGCCCGGCAAGCTAGGTGGCAACGCAGGCTCATAAGCCACCTCCCCAATCCTCCGAAGCACCTAAAAAGGCCCAATGAACTGAGGGCTCAGCTTTACCTTCTTCCCAAACCTCATAAGACCCTTCATAGGTGAAACCTTCAATAGAACCTTCTCCCCAACCATATATGACACGTCACGAACCTTCCTGTCAGCATAACTCTTTTGATGTGACTGCGCTATACGAAGTCGCTCCTGAATCACTTTCACCTTATCTAAAGCATTCTGCACTAAGTCTGTACCCAAAAGCCTAGCCTTGCTTGGCTCAAACCATCCCACTAGAGATCTACACTGCCTCCCATACAAAGCCTCATATGGAACCATCTGAATACTCAACTGATAAATATTGTTGTAAGCAAACTCGGCTAGAGGCATAAATTTGTCCCATGAACAAGCGACGTCAATAACACACGCATGTAACATGTCCTCCAAAATCTGAATAGTGCGCTCGGACTGCCCATCCTTCTGAGGATGAAACGCTGTGCTCAACTCCACCTGAGTGCCTAACTTTTGCTGCACGGCCCTCTAGAACTGCGACGTAAACTGCGTGCCTCTATCTAAAATGATGGAAACTAGCACCCCATGCAGGCGAACAATATCTCTGATATAAATCTCTGCCAACTGGTCTGAAGAATAGGTAGTACATACTGGAATGAAGTCCACAGACTTAGTTAGCTGATCCACAATCACCCAAATAGCATTGAATTTCATCAAAGGCCGTGGGAGTCCAACTATGAAATCCATGGTAATCCGCTCCCACTTCCACTGTGGAATATCCATCTGCTGAAGTAAGCCACCCGGTCTCTGATGCTCATATTTCACCTGCTGACAACTGAGGCACCGAGCTACAAACTCCACTATATATTTCTTCATTCTCCTCCACCAATAGTGTTGTCTCAAATCTTAGTGCATCTTCGCGGCACCCGGATGGATGGAATACCGCGAGCTATGGGCCTCCTCCAGAACCAACTCCCGAAGACCTTATACATTGGGCACCACTTTGGCCTTCCCCAGATTATACAAAATAGAAATATCATAGTCCTTATGTAGCTCCAACCATCTCCGCCGCCTTAAATTGAAATCCTTATGTTTAAACAAGTTCTAGAGGCTACGATGATCAGTAAACACCTCAGAAGACACAGCATAGAGATAGTGCCTCCAAATCTTCAACACGTGCACAATGCCAGCCAACTCCAAATCATAAAAAGGGTAGTTCTTTTCATGAGGCTTCAACTGACGAGAAGCATAAGAAATCACTCTACCCCTCCTGCATCAAAACATATCCAATACTGATCCGAGAAGCATCACAATATACCGAATATGAACCAAAAGCTCATGGCAGAACTAACACTGGAGTTGTGGTCAAGGTAGTCTTAAGCTTCTGAAAGCTCGCCTCACACTCGTTCGACCACCTGAAAGGAGTACCCTTTTGAGTCAATTTGGTCAAGGGCGATGCAATAGAAGAGAAGCCTTACACGAACCGATAGTAATACACTGCCAAACCAAGAAAGCTACGAATCTCTATGGTTGAGGATGGTCTGGGCCACCTCTATCTTCTTCGGATCAACCTGAATACCCTCGCTAGACACCACGTGCCCCAAGAACGCCACTGAACTGAGCCAGAACTCACATTTGGAGAACTTAGCATAAAAGTTCTCCTCTCTCAACCGCTGCAATGCTGGGCATGCTCCTCTTGTCTACAAGAGTACACTAGGATATCATCAATGAATACAATAACAAACGAGTCAAAATAAGGCTGGAACACATCGTTCATCAAATGCTTGAACGCTGGTGGGGCATTGGTCAGCTTAAAAGACATCACGAGGAACTCATAATGACCGTTTAGGGTCTTGAAAGCTGTCTTAAGAATGTATGAGTCCCTAATCTTTAACTGGTGATAACCTGACCTGAGATCAATCTTGGAGAACACCCTTGCTCCCTTAAGTTGGTCAAATAAATCATTAATGCACGACAAAGAATACTTGCTCTTAATTGTGACTTTGTTCAACTACCTAAAATAAATGCACATCCTCATAGTGTCATCCTTCTTCTTTACAAAACAAAATTGGTGCACCCAAAGGTGACGCACTTGGCCTGATCAACCCCTTCTCAAGGAGTTCCTGAAGCTGCTCTTTTAACTCTTTTAGCTCAACCGGTGCCATATGGTATGGAGGAATAGTAATGGGCTGAGCGCCCCGCACCAAGTCAATACCGAAGTCAATATCCCTGTCCGGTAGCATACCTGATAGGTCTGCAGGAAACACATCCAAAATCTCTCGTACTACTAGGACAGAATCAATAGTAGGGGTCTCTGCACTGACATCCCTCACAAAGGCCAAATAAGAAAGGCAACCCTTACCAACCATTCGATGGGCCTTCAAGTACAAAATCACTCTACTGGGCACATAGCCTAAAGAACCTCGCCACTCGATCTGTGGCAGCCCTACCATCGCTAGCGTCACGGTCTTAGCGTAACAATTTAGAACAGCATGATAGAAACAACCAGTCCATACCCAATATCACATCGAAGTTGACTATACTGAGCAACAAAATATCCACTCGGGTCTCTTGACCCCCAACAATCACCACATAACCGATATATACGGTCTACAATAATAGTATCGTCCACAAGAGTAGATACATGAATAGATGAAACTAATGACTCACGGGTCGTATCAGAAAATGAGAAAAATATGAGGAAACATATGAATACATGGAACCGAGGTCAAATAATATAGACGCATCTTTGTGACAAACTTAGACCATATCTATAATCACAACATTTGAAGAAATAGCATTGGGTCTGGCTGGTAGGGCATAGAAACGGGCCTGACCGCCACCTGATCGACTTTTCCCTCAAGGGAGACCCTTGGCTGACTGACCTCCACCTCTAGCTAACTGGGCGGGTGGTGAGGTAACTGGTGCTGAAGTCGATGGCTGACTCCTCTACTGAGTTGGACCCCCTAACAACGAGAACACCACCTCCACATATGCCCAAACTCTCCACACTCATAACAACCCCCTGATGCTAGTGACGGGGACTGAAGGGATCCCCTAGCACCGGGATAAATGGTAGAAGAACCTGGCATGGAGGAACCCTAAACTGATGGAGCACGAGATGAACTCTGGGCTGGGAGGGCACTAAGTGATGAATGGGCCTGATGAGAACTGTGCAAACCATGGCCCGATGATGCACCACAGTAAACTGGGCGAGCTGACTAAGCATGCCTGAAAGGAAGGCCTCTGCCGTGTTGGAACTGACCCCCATGAGGAGTGCCACCGAAACTACTGGTTCCCCGAGGCCTCTTGGCCTCCCTCTCCACTCGCTCCTGGTGGCTAATTGATTCTATATCCCGAGCAATGTCGACAACCTCCTCAAAAGATACACCAAACACTCTCTCTGGTCATAAGAATCCGCAGTTGATAAGTGGAGCCATCAACGAACCTCCTGATCCTCTCCCTCTCTGTGGGAACCAACCAAATAGCATGACAAGCTAGCTCAAAAAATCTCATCTCATACTGCGTCACAGTCATATAATCCTGACGTAACTACTCAAACTGTCTGCGCAGCTCCTCTCTGCGGGACTGTGGCACATACTTCTCCAGAAAGAGAATGGAGAAATGCTACCAAAAAGGAGCACTGCACCAATAGGCCTACACCTCTCATAAGCCTCCCACCAGGTGAAGGGAGCTCCAGAGAACTGTAAAGTAGTGAATGAGACCCCATTGGTCTCCAGAATACCTGCTGTACGAAGAATCCTCTAACACTTATCCAAGAAACCCTAGGCATCCTCACCCTCTCTATAACTAAAGGTCGGAGGCTGAAGTCTACTAAACCTCTCCAATTGACGCTGCTCATCATCAGGCATGGCTGGAACCACATAGTCCTTAGAAGGTGCAACCGGATAGGCCGGTGGTGCCTCCGGTGTCTAAAGTCCCTGAACAACCTAGTTGGGTGTGTGGGCGGCAGGAGTCTGTGTGCCTCCCTTTGCCTAGGAAGTAGCTTCTGTAGTAGAGACAGTGACTGCCTGAGCACGACTGGTGCACATGGTAAGAATCTGAGCTAAGGTCTCCTGAAGACCTGGGATAACCATAGGCACAACTGGTGCTTGAGCCGATCCCGTTGGGGCATCTACACCCGAAACCTGATCCTAAACTGGGGCAGTTTGTCGGTCTGCTGGTACTACCCTAGCTGTCGTGCGAGTTGCACCTCTACCTCTTCCACGGCCTCTACTGCGACCACGACCCCTCGTGACCCCAACTGGCGATACTGGCGGCTGTCCGTCCTAACCAGTAGCATGTGTCCTCTCCATCAATGAGAGGATAGAATAACAGAAGTTCAGTTACCTGAATCAATAGATTCACATGACAAGAATTCAAGAATGTGAAGTTTTCCTAAAGGTTTTGCAGCCTCTCGAAGATAAGCATAAACGTCTCCGTACCGATCCGCAAGACTCTACTAAACCCGCTTATGACTCGTGAGACCTATGTATCCTAGGCTCTGATACCAACTTGTCACAACCCAAAACTACCATGTCGTGATGGTGCCTATTGTAGAACTAGGCAAGCTGACTCTTTTACAGAAAACAACCCAACATTTCAATTTAAAGATTACTTCAAGCTATTTATTTAATAAAACTTCATAAGATAAACCTGAATAACAAAGTGTGGAAAGAAAAGCCCGACATCGGGGTGTCATTAGTCATGAGCATCTACTACAGTTTGTCCAAAAACATTGAGACTAATATAGTCTGGAAATATAACTACAACAACTATAGGGAAAATAGGAGGGAGAAGAGTAGGGGTGCAATCGCCATATAGCTACCTTTCTAACTCCAACAGATCTGTGACGGATGAAATCAACACTCGCTAGCACGTCCAGCAACCTCCTGGGTCTGCACACAAGGTGCAGGATATAATGTGAGTTCGCCAACTTAGTAAGTAATAATCGTAAATAAAGACTAAGCAGTAGTGACGAGCATTAAAACATATATAGTTCATATCATGGAATCTCAGTAGAATTTTGCAGGCTTTGAAAACCAAAGTTTGAATCAACTCAACTCATTTAAATCTGGTTTCAGTAAAACTGTTTTAAAACATCTTTCAATAGTTTTTCATAAAAAGTGATGAAACAGTTAGTAAAAATGATGACAACATAAACAACCCCTTGGGCAGAACATGAATCATAAACAGGCCCTCGGGCAAACCTCACAGTCGCTCATATACAGCATCTCGGGCATACCTCACAATCACTCGTACACAGCCCTTCAGGCACAACATGAACCAAGTACAACCCCTCGAGCAAAACATCATATAACTCACTCAGGGTACCCGCGCTCACTGGGGGTGTGCAAACTCTGGAGGGGCTCCTATAGCCTAAGTGTTATAACATGCCACCTCGTGGAATAAATCAATCAGGCCCTCGGCCTCACTCAATCATGGGTTGGTAACAACATGCTGCGACGTGCAGCCTGATCCCATAGATTTCCTCACAAATCAGGCCCTCGGCCTAACTCATTCATAACCTCTCAAGCCACTCAGGCTATCAGTAAAAATATGGTACTCAGCCCAAAACAACATTTTTATATGCATCAAAACAGAGTAGTAAAGACTGAGTTATGAATTCAATAAGTATAACATGACTGACTATATATTTTCAACCAAAATCATTGAGAGGATAATAAGAAAAAGGCCCCTAAGGGTCCAAACAGCTCCGACATAAGGCCCAAATATGGCATTCAGCCCAATTTACAAAAATTCTTTATAAAACACATAAGTATCATATAGCTTCAACCAAAGACGCAACTTATAGTTGCTAGGGGACGGACCAAGTCACAATCCCCAATGGTGCATGCCCACATGCCCATCACATAGCATGCGCATCACCTCAAAATAGTAAAACGAGATGAAATCCGGGGTTTCATACCCTCAGGACTAGATTTACAACTATTATTTACCTCAAACCGATCAATCCTTTATTTTGTGATGCCCTTGCCTCTCAAACTGACCTCTAAATGCCTCGAATCTAGCCACAAATAATTCGATACAATCAACACGAGCTAAAAGGATCAATCCCATAAGAAAATGCTAAGCTTAAGGTCAAAAGTCAAAAAGTCAACTCAAAAGTTGGGCCCCGGGTCCACATCTCGAAATCTAACCAAAGTCACAAAATCCAATAACTCATTCGAATACGAGACTAACCATACTAGTTTCACTCAATTCCGACTTCGAATCGGCTTCCAAATCCCAAAAGTTCATTTTATGAAACTCCACAAATTTTCCCCAAATTTCATCCCAAATTACTAACCAAATGATGAAATCAATGATATATTCATGATTATTAACCAAAACTGAGTTAGAATTGCTTACCCAAATAATTTCCTTGAAAAACTCCCGAAAATTCGCCTCAAATCGAGCTCCCAGCAAAGTTCAAAGATGTAAAATAAAACCCTAAACCTCGCTTATATAGTGCTCTCTAAACTCCCCTTCCGCGGTCTGTGTATTTCTCTCCACAGCCACACAATCACTACCGCGGTCCGCGTAATTTCCATCGCGGCTGCGGACCCTGACCTTTGCCTTCCGCGGTCCGCATAAAATCCACCGCGATCGCAAACATCACCCATTTCCTTTCTACAGTCCGCAGACTTCCTACCGCGGCCGCATTCTTCTCCCGCGGCCAAACTCCCAAATGATGCGACACCTACCACTCTCCAACACTAGATATCAGGTATTTCCAACTTCCAAGGCCAAAATAGTGATCCGATAACCACCCGGAACTCACCCGAGCCCATCGGAACGTTGACCAAACATACCAACACACCCCATAACATCATCCAAACTAAGTCGAACCTTCGAATCACTCAAAACAATATTGAAACACCAAATCACCCTCGGATTCAAGCTTAAGAACTTCTGAACTTCTAAATTCTACAAATGACGCCGAAACCTACCAAATCACCTCCGAATGACCTAAAATTTTGCACACACGTCACAAATAACACTATGAACCTATTCCACCTTCTAGAATTCCATTTCAACCCTGATATCAAGTTTTTCACTGTCAACCCAAAATCGCCGAATTTTCAACTTTCCCAATTCAAGTTTAATTCTACCACGGACCTCCAAATCATATTCCCGACGCGCTCCTAAATCCAAAATTACCTAATAGAGCTAACGGAACCATCAGAAATCTCATCTGAAATCGTTTACACATAAGTTTAGGGCGTGGTACAAGTAATATGGCAGAAGCTAAGGCTTCTTTGTTAGGCCTGCAATGGTGTCAATCAAATGGATATGATAGAATTATTCTTGAATGCGACTCCAAAGTGGTTATCGATATGTTGAACAATACTTTGAAACCACCCTGGCATATCGATAGTATCATCAAAGAGGCACAACAACTCATACAAACTCATAATAGTGTTATTAGGCATTGCTACAGAGAATCTAATGCAGACATACTCGCTAAATGAAGCCATGAGATTATGATCTTCAATGACATTAATCTCCCTAAGCAGGCTTTCGGATATTATAAACTTGACAGGATACAATTGCCTAATTACATAAAGTTGTCAAGAACCATTTTGTTGCGAGATGATAGTCTGCTTTTTGATGTAAGGTAGCTAACTTTATTTGTATGCCTTTAAAGTGCTTTTATGTCCACAATGAGGCGAAAAGAGTTTTATTTTCTTTTTGACATATAAGCACATATAACAAATCTATGATCGTATGACTCCATTGTTGGATCTGCTATATGTATTAGATATGTCTTATTTGTAGATTTCCAATTATGTAATTTATCGGGAGGTTTTGGTTTTATGTCCCCCTCCTATTGTATCTTTTCTAGGTTTTATAATAAACAAGGTAGCGGTCAATGTCAAACCCCCATCACCACAGGAGGTGAAAGCTCGGGTCGTTGATATTAATTTTAAAAAAAAAAAATTCATTTCCCAGTTGCCTTACTTGATTTTATACTAGCTATTCCTCACTCACCAGGCAGCAGCCCTTTTTTGTCCATAAATTATGTAGCCTTTTGATTCATTGGTGGCGTCTATATATGTGGGGTCTGCTCATCCAGTTACGATAAGCTGGTTAACATGAAAAACAAATGTTCGCATCATGTATTTGCACAAAATAAAAAATGAATGCAAGATATATGTTTTGCATATAAACTTTTATCACATAATCAATGATTATGAGGGAGTTTGGCTAGAGTACCTTTTAGTTTATCTGCGTGATTATGAGGGTGTTTGGCTAAAGTACCTTTTAGTTTATTTACGTGTTGGGTAAATATTCAAAGTGCTTATAAGCTTAAATCAAACGTACGTCATAAGTTAGTCACCCTCAACTTATGACTTTTTAGGTTATAAGCACTTTTAGGAGAAAATGCATAAGTAACCTCCCGACCTATACCCGGATTTCCAACTACACACACTACCTTTGCGAGATTTTTATCACCCCCCTAAACTATTTTAAAATAGAATTATTTGCACCCTTAAAGCTGACGAGGTAGAGTATGTGTATTTCACTCTCCTTGGGAGAGTGAGAAGCAAGGAAAAACGATTTTTAGATTTTTCTTTTTGCTTTTTTATCATTTTTCTTACTTTTTTTCCCTTTTCCTTTTTCTTTGTCTTTTTTTTTTACTTATTTTTCGTTTCTTCTCTAATTCAGGTGAATAATTATTCACCGGCGACTTTGTCTAACCGTTTTATTTATTTTTCTTTTTCCTCTTTCTATCATTTTTACACACAAATTAAACTCTCAAAAAGATCTATACATAAGCAAAGCAAAATACACTCAAATTTGGGAGGAAAAATTCATCATCTTAAAATCTTCCAAAGCAAACACACTCAGATGGGGATAAAAATTTGTCGCCGGAATTTTTTCTTCACCAGAAAAAATAGTGTCCTTGAAATTCTGACGAGCATCGTTTTATGCCACCAGTGACCAAAACAAAAAGAAAGAGAATGAAATAACAAAAAAATGAATAATAAGAAATAAGAAAAAAGGATTAAAAAAAGAAGAAAGAATAAAAAAAAGTACTAAATGTACATGTGACAGCGCGTGTAGTTCACCACTTGCCAAGAGTTTAATTGTCTAATTTTAGGGTCATATTTATTCCATTTAATAAAAGTTTGGGTGGGGGGGGGGGGGTGGGGTTATAATCCGGGTATAGGTCAGGGTGGTGCTTATGCATTTTCCCCAATTTTAATTTGACCAAGGCTTTTACTAGTTTATCTTTAAGAATATTTTTTAATTCAAAAAATACTTTTCTTAAAACAAAAAACCTAACTTTCTCTTCATTCCATATTCCTTGTTCATCATTTTCTTTATGAAGAAACTTTTTAATTTATAATTTTTTATAAAAAATTAAGTGTATTTTAGATATTTTAACAAAAGAACGGCTTATTATCATCTTCTATATGTAAATACATAAATGCTTATTTAACAACTCAGTTTTATTTTAAAAATGCTTTTTAGCAATTCAATCTTATCAGCTATTTACAATCAACTAATTTAAACGGGCTCTATGTATTATTTATTTCTCGCTTTAATATGAGAGTTTCAAGATTAAATTGCTCGATTTTGAGTAAACACTAAGCACGAATGAGTATTTTTTGTTATTCATTGCCATATAAGTCTGTCTAGGATGCGTGAATTATTGAATGAAGCTTTTAGTTGCCGCATAAATTTCAGCTATTAGTCAGCATGAAAGAGTTTAACTCTAAATCAGTTATAAATTTTATAGAGTACTACTCTATACATTCAAATTAAATGTCTTGTTTCGCTTTTTAAGAATAATCGTTTTTAAAACACTTATTTGAGAACAATATTAGAAAATTGTGATACTTCTAGTTAGAGTTCTGTAACGATCCGACTTGTTGTTTTGAGCATTTACATTCCGTTCAACAATTTCAAGTCTTGTGCAGCTTCGTAATGTGTATTATGACTTGTGTGGATTGTCGGCTTTTGTTTTCAGATGATTCGAGATTAAATTGAAAGAACAATCCTTGTTTAGAAGCTTAAATTAAAAGAGTTGACTGAAAATTGATTTATGTGCAAATGACTCGGGAATGGAGTTTTGATGGTTCCAATAGCTTCGTATGGTGATTTTGGACTTATGAGTATGTCTGGATATTTATTTGGAAGTCCGTAGTTGATTTTTGCTTGAAATGTCGAAAGTTGGAAATGGGAGGTTTGGAAGTTTGATCGGGACTTGACTTTATTGATATCGGGGTTGGAATCCAGTTCTAAAAATTTTGATAGGTCTGTTATATCATTTACGACTTGTGTGCAAAATTTGAGGTCAATCAGACTTTATTTGATAGGTTTCGGCATCGAATGTAGAATTTGGAATTTGTTAGTTTTCAATAAGCTTGAATTGGGGTGCGATTCGTGTTTATTATTGTTTAATGTAATCCGAGGTATCGACTAAGTTCGTGTCATATTATGGGACTTATTAGTATACTCCGTTGGGGTCCCATTGGGCTCGGATGAGTTTTGGAAGAGTTTGGTGTCTTTAGCATAAGCATGTAATGATCCAAAGGCCCATTTTTAGTTATAGAGATCGAATATCACGACCCGGATTTTCCACCGCCGGAATCGTGATGGCGCCTACTCGTGAAAGCTAGGCAAACCAACAATTTTGGTTTTTAACTCATTGAAAATTAACCCCAAACAAAATTAAATAATAACTAAAGCTAAACAGATTTAAGATGCGGAAGTGTTATAACAGTTCAAAATACTCCAATAACTGTCTACCCCAACGATCTGGTGTCACAATTCACAAACGTCTAAGAAGTTCTACAAATACTGGTTTAAAAGAATTACAACTGTTCTCGAAATGGAAAGAGACAGATAATCAAAAATAGGGGGAATGGGGACTCCAGGGTCTGTGGACACGACAGATCTACCTTGGATCTCCAGTGGACTGAAGGCAGCAAGCTCAACACTACTCACGTGGTCCAACACCGAAATCTGCACAGAAAGTGCAGAGTGCAGTACCAGTACAACCGACCCCATGTACTGGTAAGTTTCGAGTCTAACCTCTGCGAAGTAGTGACGAGGCTAGGACACGACAAACATATAAACCTGCTCAGTTAAATCGTATACAAGAAACAGTAATAACAAAATTGAACAGATAAAGACAGAAAGGGGAACATGCTGAGGGGAATATCTGTAACGACCCGGCCGGTCGTTTGGAGAATTTAATCTCCATTCAGCGGCGTAAGGTCTTGAACAGCTTCGTAATATGAGCATCGACTTGTGTGCATGGTTGAATTCGGTTAATGGATGATTCAGAGTCGAATTGGAAGAAGGAATGAAGTTTTGGGAATTTGAATGGTGAGAATTTCACCGGAGTTGGACTTTTGAGTAAAGGGCTCCGGAATAAAATTTTGATAATTCCAAAATCTTTGTATGGTGATTTTGGACTTAGGCGCGCGTCCGGATTCAGATTTGGAGGTTCGTAGGTAAATTGAGGTATTTCGGCGAAAGTTGGAAAAGTTAAAGTTTGGAAAATGGAGAAGTTTGACCCATAGTTGACTTTTGTGATATCTTGGTTGGAATGCTCTCCGTCATGTCATTTTGGACTTGTCTACAAAATTTGGCGTCTTTCCGAATTGATTTAATAGGTTTCGGCACGAGTTTAAAAATTTGAAGATTTGGAAGTTCACAAGTTCGATTTATGTTTTGATTCGTTGTTTTGGCATTTTTAATGTGATTTGAGACCTCAAGCGAGTCCGTGTTAGGTTATGTGACTTGTTTGTGAATTTAGACGGGGTCCTGGGGGCCTCGAGTGTGTTCCAGGTGGGCTACGGGTATTTTTCCCCATTTTTGGAACTGCTGATTGCTGCTTCTGGTATCCTCCTTCGCGATCGCGAGCAGCCTCTCGCATTAGCGATGCCTTCTTGCTGACCTCCCCGAAATCCTTCTTCGCGTTCGCATCCATCCCTTCGCATTCGCAAAGCACTGCATTTTCCTTCTTCGCGTTCGTGTCCCTCTCTTCGCGTTTGCATAGGTTCCTACCTCTTCCTCTCCACATTCGCGAGCTCATTATCGCGTTCGCGATGAGCAACCTTGGCAGCCTTAATTTTTCTTCTTCGCAAACGCGGTCCTCTCTGCGCGTTCGCGATGCACAAAAACCTGGGCAGACAGAATGTATCCCAAAATCGAGAGTTTCACCATTTTCATCACATTTTGACTTCTAGAGCTCGGTTCTTGGCGATATTTGGTGGGTTTTTTTTTACATAATTCGATTGGGTAAGTGTTCTTCAACTATAATTAAATTTATTCCATGAAGTTGTCATTATTTTTATCATTTAAATTGTGTTTGGGGTTGGGGAAGGAGTTGGTTTTTGAAGAAAAATTCTAAAATGAAAAATCGTGATTTGAGGGACCAAATGGTACCAGAATTTGATAAAATTTGTATGGTTGAACTCGAAACGGAATAGGTATTCAGCTTTTGTAAAATTAGTTGGGTTCCGAGGTGCGGGCCCGGGGGGTCGACTTTTGAACTAATTTTTAGAATTTGATCAAGTATGAAACTTTATGATCCGGAATAGTCTCTTATGTGTTTTGTTTGTACTTTGAAGTTAATTCGGTTAGATTTGAGCCGTTCTGAGGACTTTTCACCATAGAAGTGCATCTTAGAGTATCGGTTTATCGTCTTTGAGGTAAGTATCTTGTCTAACCTTGTATGGGGGACTTCCCCTTAGGATTGAGTCTTCTCTGTTGATTGAAATCCGTGTACGCGAGGTGATGAGTGCATACCCGGACTTAATTGTGGATAGTTGGCCTTTTAGGGTTCTTAGGTTCTTATATTCGCTATGTATGGAGTTATTCTTGATATGACTAAGTTCCTGCTTATTAGTTTCGCCTCTACATACTTAGTTGGAATTGTTTTCTTCATGATTTACTCTTATTGCTTAATTATCATCCTGTTTGATTTAATTGAAAAACTTCGTCTCTCTTATCATCATGCTACCTTTTCATAACTGCCTATATTGCTGAGACTATTGCCATCCCTCCTATAATCGCCTAGTCTTAGGTGCAACTAAGATCACCTTCCCTCAATTGAAATTATCGAATATTCTCATAACTTTCCAACTTTAAACGGAGTTTAGATGACCTATATCTTTGTCGACTTGCCTTTACTTTGGACTACTAGACTAGTGTTGTCTACCTTGTACTGATTGTTTATTTGGGGTTGTCACTACATGTTAATTTTCCCCTTTCGTTGAACTGTTCCTTTTTTGCCTTTCGGTTTTCTTACTGTGGCTATTCTTGTGGACTGTTTATAACGATTCCTTGTGATTTGAAGTTTTGGAGTGGATTCACTCACTATATTTTGTATTACTGTCACAGCTGTTGTTGTGCTGGTTGTGTTGGTGCACAAGGTCTCTGCCGTGCGGTTATTGCTTTGTTGGTGCACGAGGTCTCGGTCGTGCGGTTGTTGTTGAGGGGTTGCACGAGGTCTTTGCCGTGCTATTGTTACTATAGATTTATTGCACAGGCGGTTTGACAAGGCGGGATATGTTTACATACTTATATGTGGGTTGCGCATGTGGCGAGACAAGGTGGGAACATTATGATGCACGTGTGGCGAAACAAGGCGAGCAATTATTATGTTATTATTTGCACACGTGGTGGGACAAGGTGGGCTATGTCAGGGATTAATTGTGAGGATTTGTGATGGCCTGGGGGCATTCCTATTTTGTTTATTATTGCGATTGTGGTTCGCTTACCTGTATGAGCTTTATCTCGTGGAAGTTGTGAGGAAACATCGTACGTGTTGTCCGTTCTTCTTCTTACGTTTATTAGCTGGTAGGAATCTTGTTAAAGCACTTGCACAAGCATACACGTAGTTGAACACTCCTATTGGATGTAAGTCCTCCTGATTTTGCTAAGTATAAACGTACACCCTTGTTTACTTATAATATATATGAGAGTGGCCCTAGTTACAAAGTGAGTAGTTAGCATAACCATTAGGTTGATGGGGGCACGTGATGCCAAGTGTTAGATTTCAGGTATGGGGACTCGTGAGCTGTAATTGTCCGAGATTCAGTACTTCGTGGAAATTGTTGGATAAGACCTGATGTGAACCCTGCCATAGGATCTGAGTTATTGCTTGCTCGCTCTTATGTGTCATTATTTAGTATTTTTCGTTGTTACTTGCTGTTTTTCTTCCCTTATTGTGATTTTTGTATTGTTAGCCATTTCGTGTAGTCTTTATATATATATATATATATATATATATATATATATATATATATATATATATATATATATATATATATATATATATATCATGTTCCGTTGTTCCTATATTTGTAATGTTTATTGGCCCGGTAGGTGTCTTGACTGTTCCTCGTCACTACTCCACTGATGTTAGTTTTGATACTTACTGGGCACCGCAGTGGTGTGCTCATGCTACTCTTCTGCACATTTTTGTTGTGCAGATGTAGGTACTTCCACTCAGTTCTACCATCCTTGGGAGGATGACTTTCTGTAGAGATTTCGAGGTATATCTGCCGCGTCCACAGACCAAGGAGTCCCTTTCTATCTTTCTGTAATAAGTATAGCCCTTCAGTATTTTCCCTTGTTTAGACATTTCCGGAGTTAGAGCTTCTTATGTATCTCTTAGCTTGTGATTCATGAGATTTCGGGTTTAGGGAATTGTTGTTAGCTCCAAGAGTTGTTATTGTATATGCCGAGCGGCACCTTAACACTGCTTCATTTTATTATTTCGATTTTTAATTGATTCTTCCACAATTATTCTTTATATTCCGCATTGTTAGGCTTACCTAGTCGTAGAGATTGACTAGGTTCCATCACGATGGTTCACGGAGGGCGAACCAGGGTCGTGACAAGTTGGTATCAGAGCTCTAGATTCATACGAGTCATGAATCACAAGCCGGTTTATTAGAGTCTCGCGGATCGGTACGGAGACGTCTGTACTTATCTACGAGAGGCTATGTAACAGTTAGGAAAAATTCCACTTCATTTGATTTCCCTGGCATGCGAGATTTTTGACATCACAATCCTAAACCTCTATCTTCTATTCTCTCATAGATGGTGAGGGCACGTGCTACCCGAGATGATCAGGCACCCGCGCCCCCAACTGCAGCCGTTAGAGGTCGGGGCCGGGGTAGAGGCTGAGGACGCGCATGTGGTTTAGACGGAGCACCCGCATGAGCTACCACTGAGGTACCACCAGCAGTCCCTGCCGGAGTCCAGGCACCTGATACGCCTACTGCTACTACTACTCCAACTCTTTAGGAGACTCTTGCGCAGTTCATGAGCATGTATACCACTTTGGCTCAGGTAGGGTTGCTTCCCTTACTGCAGCCACATCTCAGGCCGAGGGAGGAGCACAGACTCACGTCACCCGCACTCCTGAGCAGCGAGTGCAGGTTAATCAGGTCCTAGAGATTATTCCTTTACAGCCTGTAGTTCTAGGTCAGCCCGAGGATAGGGCAGCGGCTTCAGAGGATGAGCAGCGGAGACTTGAGAGGTTCAAGAAGTATGATCCTCCTGTATTAAGTGGATTAGCATCAGATGATGCCTTGGGATTTTTGGAGGAGTGTCACCGTATCCTCCGCGCTATGGGTATATCAGGATCGAGTGTGGTTTCTTTCACTGCCTTCCATCTTTGAGGAGTCGCCTATGAGTGGTGGCGCACCTATGAGTTACTCATTCCGGATGAGGTAGCTTCACTGACTTGGACCTAGTTTTCAAATATGTTCCTGAAAGAGTTTGTCCCTCAGAGCCTTAGGGATGCATGGCGCGCAGAGTTTGAGCATTTGCGCCAGGGTATTATGACTATCTCAGAGTATGTTGTCCATTACACTGGCTTGGCTAGACATGCCCTAGCCTTGGTTTCTACTGTTCTCGAGAGGGTTCGTCGGTTTATTGAGGGGTTTATTCCCAGCATCAGGTCTAGCATGGCTTGTGAGTTGGAGATGGATACTTATTATCAGCAGGTGGTGAGCATTGCTAGGAGGATAAAGGGTATGCATGCGAGGGAGAGAGAGGACGGGCGGGGCCATGAGAGAGAGGGCAGACGAGATCATGAGAGAGAGTTTGAGGAGGCAAGGAGGCCTCGTAGACTAGGGAGATCTTCTGGCCCTTATTTTGGAGGCAGGGTGCGTCATGGTAGAGGTTTTGTAGGTCAGCCAGCTTAGTTCGCGCTTTAGGCTTTCCATGGCGACTCAGGTGTTCATGGGTCTCGGGGTACTCGTACCGAACAGTTCCTACAACCTCATCAGCAGAGAGGGTGCTTTGAGTGTGGAGATACTAGCCATATGGTGAGAGATTGTCCCGACTTTGGGCCGATGTGTCACAACGAGGTATTCAGGCAAGTAGAGGGCGCCCAAGAGGGGGAGGCCCGGCTCGTTGATGTGTTTCATATAGTAGGCTTGAGGCTGCCGCGCCAGCTGTATGTCATTCAGGTATGATTTCGATTTGTTATAAAGGAGCACCATCCGTAGTTCATTACAGTTCTTCTTATTTGGGGTGAGTTCCCCTATTTGTGGCTCCATTTATGGGTGTGTTTCATGATTTGCACTGTGTTTATGTGATTAACCTGCTGGGAGGTTCTATGAGTGATAGCCGTGTCTATCGTCTGTTTCTAGCCATTATCGGGAGTTATGAGACTAGTAGTAAATTCCTGTTATCCATTTCGGTAGGTTTGATGTAATTTTTGAGTATCTTTGGCTACAAGCTGTGATTTTATGCTCCACCAGTGTGGGAGCCAGTACGTGTTGTAATCTGGGTGACAGAATTGATCTAGTGAGAGTTACCAGCTGATTTGATGTGTACCCTACTTGTGATTTAGAGTGGATGGCGGGACCCTCGTGATTTCATGTGTTTTGATGTGTTGAGGTCGGGCTGTGTACCGCGGTGGGAGTTATATCAGTATGAGAGCCTTGTGATTCTTTTATATTCCTTAATTCTTTCTTGTTAGATTGTTTTGTAGATTAATGTTGATAGAAAATTTTTGCTTGTCTGGCTTGTTTGGTAATTCCCTTATGTGTTTCCCTTCCCATATCCAGTCATTTTCGTTCTGTGCTTCAGCTTGTGGGTGTGTACCCATTGGTATTAGCTGAGATTTGGTGATTTGAGTGTTTAGTTATGTGGCTTTCGTGGTTATTGTATCATCGCCAGTGTGGTGGAGGTTTGAAACGGGTTCCTATTGGATATGAGGCTTATAGTTGATGCTAAATTTGATTTCGGTCGAATATTATGATCAGAAATATTATTGTGGGCCTATATGTGATGTGTCGTGTTGTAAGGGTGTACTATATGGGTGTTGGTATGAATTGATACAGCTGGTTGAGACTGATACCGGGTATGTATTTAGAATCAGGTCTTTTGAAAATGGATGGAAGATGAGAATTCTGGTTCTAAGGCTTATTGGCATTTCTAGAAAGGCTAAATTTCAATTGAGATGGTGTCGTCAGGCTTATGTGGATTGGGGTTATGTAGGATCACCCGCGGGTGTATGTTGGAAGTGTGCATTCAGTGACTTGAGGACTCGAGGCGAATCTTGGCACGTTCGAGGACAAATGTTGGTTTTAAGAGGGGGAGGATGTAATGACCCGGCTGGTCGTTTTGAAAATCTAATCTCCATTCAGCGGCGTAAGTTCTTGAACAGCTTCGTAATATGAGCATCGACTTGTGTGCATAGTTGAATGCAGTTAATTGATGATTTAGAGTTGAATTGGAAGAAGGAATGAAGTTTTGGGAGTTTGAACAGTGAGAATTTGACCGGAATTGGACTTTTGAGTAAACGGCCCCAGAATGAAATTTTGATAATTCCAATAGCTTTGTATGGTGATTTTGGACTTAGGCGCGCGTCCGGATTTGATTTGGAGGTCCGTAGGGTAAATTGAGTCATTTCGGCGAAAGTTAGAAAAGTTAAAGTTTGAAAAATGGAGAAGTTTACCCATAGCTAACTTTTGTGATATCGGGGTCAGAATGCGATTCCAAGAGTTGGAGAAGCTCTGTCATGTCATTTTGGACTTGTCTGCAAAATTTGGCGTCTTTCTAGATTGATTTGATAGGTTTCAGCACAAGTTTAAAAATTTGAATATTTGGAAGTTCATAAGTTTGATTTATAGTTTGTTTCGTTGTTTTTGCATTGTTTAATGTGATTTGAGATCTCGAGCAAGTCCGTGTTAGGTTATGTGACTTGTTTGTGAGTTTAGACGGGGTCCCGGGGGCCTCGGGTGTGTTCCAGATGGGCTACGGGTATTTTTCCTCATTTTTGGAACTGATGATTGCTGCTTCTAGTATCCTCCTTCGCGATCGCGAGCAGCCTCTCGCGTTCGCGATGTCTTGTTGCTGACCTCCCCGAAATCCTTCTTCGTGTTCGCGAAGCACTGCATTTTACTTCTCCGCATTCGCGTCCCTCTTTTTGCATTCGCGTAGGTTCCTACCCCTTCTTCTCCACGTTCGCGAGCTCATCATCGCGTTCGCGATGAGCAACCTTGGCAGCCTTAATTTTTCTTCTTCGCGAACGCGGTCCTCTCTTCACGTTCGCGATGCACAAAAGCCTAGGCAGACAGAATATATTCCAAAATCGATTTCACCATTTTCATCATATTTTGACTTCTATAGATCGGTTCTTGGCGATTTTTGGTGAGTTTTTCACATAATTCGATTGGGTAAGTGTTCTTCAACTATAGTTAAATGTATGCCATGAATTTGTCTTTATTTTTATAATTTAAATTGCGTTTGGGGTTGGGGAAGGAGCTGGTTTTAAAGAAAAATTCTAAAATAAAAAATCGTGATTTGACGGACCAAATGGTATCAGAATTTGATAAAATTTATATGGTTGAACTCGTAACAGAATGGGTATTCAGTTTTTGTAAAATTTGTTGGGTTTCGAGGTGCGGGACCGGGGGTCGACTTTTGGACCGATTTTTAGAATTTGATCAAGATTGAAACTTTATGATCCGGAATAGTCTCTTATGTGTTTTATTTGTACTTTGAAGTTAATTCGGTTAGATTTAAGCCGTCCGCATGTCTTTTTGCCTGAGAAGTGCATCTTAGAGTATAGATTTGCCTTCTTTGAGGTAAGTATCATGCCTAACCTTGTGTGGGGGACTTCCCCTTAGGATTGAGTCTTCTCTGTTGATTGAAATCCATGTACGCGAGGTGACGAGTGCATTCGCGGACTTAATTGTGGATAGTTGGCCTTTTAGGGTTTTTAGGTTCTTATATTCTCTATATGGATTTATTCTTGACATGACTGAGTTCCTGCTTATTAGTTTCGCCTCTACATGCTTAGTTAGAATGGTTTGCGTCATGATTTACTCTTATTACTTAATTATCATCCTGTTTGATTTAATTGAAAAACTTCGTCTCTCTTATCATCATGCTACCTTTTCATAACTGCCTATATTGCTGAGACTATTGCCATCCCTCCTATAATCGCCTAGTCTTAGGTGCAACTAAGATCACCTTCCCTCAATTGAAATTATCGAATATTCTCATAACTTTCCAACTTTAAACGGAGTTTAGATGACCTATATCTTTGTCGACTTGCCTTTACTTTGGACTACTAGACTAGTGTTGTCTACCTTGTACTGATTGTTTATTTGGGGTTGTCACTACATGTTAATTTTCCCCTTTCGTTGAACTGTTCCTTTATTGCCTTTCATTTTTCTTACTGTGGCTATTCCTGTGGACTGCTTATACCGATTCCTTGTGATTTGAAGTTTTGGAGTGGATTCACTCACTATAGTTTGTAATACTGTCACTGCTGTTGTTGTGCTGGTTGTGTTGGTGCATGAGGTCTCTATCGTGCGGTTGTTGCTTTGTTGGTGCATGAGGTATCTACCGTATGGTTGTTGTTGAGGGGTTGCACGAGGTCTTTGCCTATTGATATATTTCACATGCGACGTGACAAGGCGGGATATGTTTATATACTTATATGTGGTTTGCGCATGTGGCGAGACAAGGTTGGAACATTATGATGCACATGTGGCGAAACAAGGCGGGCACTTATTATGTTATTATTTGCACACGTGGTGTGACAAGGTGGGCTATGTCAGGGATTGATTGTGAGGATTTGTGATGGCCTGGGGGCATTCCTGTTTTGTTTAATATTGCGATTGTGGTTTGCTTACCTGTATGAGCTTTATCTCGTGGAAGTTGTGAGGAATCATCGTGCGTGCTGTCCGTTCTTCTTCTTACATTTATTAGCTGGTAGGAATCTTCTTAAAGCACTTGCACAAGCATACACGTAGTTGAACACTCCTATTGGATGTAAAGTCCTCCTAATTTTGCTAAGTATAAACGTACACCCTTGTTTACTTATTATACTTGTGAGAGTGTCCCTAGTTAGCAAGTGAGTAATCAGCATGACCATGAGGTTGATGGGGGCACAGGATGCCAAGTGTTAGATTTTAGGTACGGGGACTCGTGAGCTATAATTGTCCGAGATTCAGTACTTCGCGAAAACTGTTGGATAAGACCTGATGTGAACACTGCCGTAGGATCTGAGTTATTGCTTACCTTTACTTTATTGTGACTTTAGGATTTGGGTTGTATTTTTGCTCGCTCTTATGTGTCATTATTCTTAGTATTTTTCATTGTTTCTTGCTGTTTTTCTTCCCTTATTGTGATTTTTGTATTGTTAGCTATTTCGTGTAGTCGTTATATATACATCATGTTCCGTTGTTCCTATATTTGTAAAGTTTATTGGGCCGATAGGTGTCTTGACTGTTCCTCATGACTACTCCACTGAGGTTAGTCTTGATACTTACTGGGCACCGCTGTGGTATGTTCATGCTACTCTTCTACATATTTTTGTTGTGCAGATCCAAGTACTTCCACTCAGTTCTACCATCCTTGGGAGGAGGAGTTTCTACTTCGAGGTATATCTGTCGCGCCCGCAGACCGAGGAGTCCCTTTCTATCTTTTTGTAATAAGTATAGCCCTTTAGTATTTTCCCTTGTTTAGACATTTCCGGAGTTAGAGCTTCTTATGTATCTCTTAGCTTGTGATTCATGAGATTCCGGGTTTTGGGAATTGTTGTTAGCTCCAACAGTTGTTATTGTATGTGCCGAGCGGCACATTAACACTGCTTCATTTTATTATTTCGATTTTTAATTAATTCTTCCACAATTATTGTTTATATTCCGCATTCTTAGGCTTACCTAGTCATAGATATTGACTAGGTGCCGTCACGATGGTTCACGGAGGGCGAACCAGGGTCGTGACAATATCAAATTCTGACAGTTATAAAGTAAAGAAGCAATGTAAATATCAACTTTGAACCAACAGAAGGGATAACACAGTAACAAGTGCACAGCATCACCCTTCGTGCTTTTACTCTTGTCTTCACCATAGAAATCGACAAAAACGGCACGGCATCACCCTTCGTACTTTTCCTTTCTCATAATCATGGCACGACATCACCCTTCGTGCATTAACACTCACAGAAATATGGCACGTCATCACCCTTCGTGCTTTAACGCTCACTAAATATGGCACGGCATCACCCTTTCGTGCTTTAACGCTCTTTCATAATATCGTGCACGGCATCACCCTTCGTGCTTTATGCTCTTCCTCACCCAAATAATAGAAAAAATAACATCCCGGCAAGGGAATCAACAATAGAAACAATAACATCCCGGCAAGGGAATCAAATATAATCAATCTCGTTTCAACAGTTAACTTCACAAAATAAGTCTCAACTTGAGTCACTACTCAACAATGGTTAATTACCAAGAAAATACCATAAGCCTTGTTCAACATGGACAATCATTAATTAAGCATGAACAGTACATAATATGAGTTACAATAGTCACAGTATAAGACTCACTTGCATGCTCGACACCAACGTATAGATACTCGTCACCACACTTATACGTTGTACTCAACACTAACACGTAACAAAAAAGACAACAACACCTATTCCCTTAAGCTAAGGTTAGACCAAACACGTACCTCGATTCCACGGACAAAATAAAGCCTCAATTACCGCTTTACCTCTCGGTTCCACATCCAATCCACTTGTATCTAGTCATAATTTACTTAATAACATCAATAAATGCTAAATAAACCAATTATAATGCATGAATATAGATTTCACAATGTTTTTCCCCCAAAAGTTAAAAATCGACCCCGGCCCTGCTTGGTCAAAACTCGAAATTCGAACCAAAACCCGACTATCCATTCACCCACGAACCCAAATATGCAACTGGTTTTGAAATCCGACCTATATTTGAGGCCCAAATCTCCAAATTTCAAAATTCCTAAATTCTATCCAAGAACACCCAATTTCCCATGAAAAACTCTATATTTTGAGATGAAATCATGTAAAAAGATGAAATAGATTGAAGAAAATGAGTTAAAATCGTTTACCTATGATTTGGGGAAGAACCCTCCTTTGGAAAATCGCCTATGGGAGCTTAGGGTTTGAAAATTTGAGAAATGAGTTCAAAATCCCGTCCAAGTGATGTTTTGATCAGTTGCAGATGTCACATTTGCGACAGGAGCTTCGCAATTACGAAGCTCGCAATTGCGAGATAGGCTACGCAAATGCGAACATGCTGCAATGGATGCTTCTGTCGCAATTGCAAACAAGTTGTCGCATTTGCAAAGGTTGACCCCCTGTTGACTTCGCAAATGCAAAGGAAATGTTCGCAAATGTGAACTGTGCTGGCCAAGGCTTCTCCGCAATTGCGATAAAGCCCTCGCAATTTCCAAGACTGTGAGGCTCGCAGTTGTGAATCCTAACATGCACACAAGTCTAAAAATATCATACAGACTTTCTCGTGCGACCAAATCGCCAAAATAACATCTTAAACAACGAATTTAACACTAGAACTCATGAAATTCATAAGATAGTTCAAAATTTCTATTTTCAAATTTCTATTTTCTCAACCAAGGGTCCGATTTATATCAAATTTCTTCCGATTTTCACCATATTTCACAAATACGACTTAAATACTATATCAAACTTGTATTGGGCTCCGGAACTAAAATACAGCCCCGATACCAACGAGTTCAACCATTATTCAATTTCTAAAAATCCTTATATTTTCCAGCAAATTATTTTCTTCAAAAATTCATTTCTCGGGCTATGGACCTCAGAATTTGATTCTGGGCTTACGTCCAAGTCCCATATTACAATGGACCCTATGGGACCATCAAATTACGGGTCCAGGTCCGTTTACAAAAAATATTGACCGAATTCAACTTTAATCAATTTTAAAGGCAAATTTCAATATTTTTCTTAACTTTCACATAAAAGCTTTCCGAAAACGCGCCCGGACTGCGCATGCAAATTGAGGAGGAAGAAAATGAGGTTTTCAAGGCCTCGGAACCCAAATTCGAATTCTAAAACACAAGATGAACCTTTGGTTCATCACATCAAAATTCGATTTCGAGACTTCCAGGAGTTTGATAATGAATTATAGTATTGATCTGGAATGTTTGGTCTAATTTCATCAAGTCGCTCGCAATTGGGTTTTTAGCACAAAATATGAGTTAATTATTTAACGAGCGAAATTGGTATCACATGAGCAAATAAGCTCCGAATTGAGTTTCAATTGAACGACTAGGTTTGTATTATTATTTTTGACTTACAGAAATAAGAATCGTCGATTTTCGAGTTTCTATGATGGTTTTAGAGTCTTTTTAGTGAAAAAAAATTGTTGGTGCAAACAGGTTCTGGTGCGGACCTTTAGTGACGGGAAATGTGTTTTTATTGAGCAATTTTGTTTTTTTAGCTCATTTCAACTTTTTTTGGCAATGAACACGGCTTGGGCGATTTTTCAGAGAATTTCACGGAAAATCTTGAGGTAAGTCACTTGTGATCATTGCTAGTCAATAATAGTGAAGTATCATCGAATATTCCGACTAGATTATGTGTTTTGGAGGTGTAATTCGGGAATTTGGGCCTAGGGATTTGAAAATAAAATTTGAGGATTTGAAGGTCAAGTTGGTGTCAGAATTTGGTAAATTTGGTATGGTTGGCCTCGTGGTTGAATGAGCGTTCATATTTTGTAATTTTTGTCGAGTTCCGAGACGTGGGCCCATTGTTGACTTTTTTAGGATTTATTGTGAAGTTCAGCATTTTCATATGGAATTGATTCCTACACCTCATGTTGATTGTATCGAATTATTTGTGACTAGATTCAAGGCGTTCTGTCACAACCCAAAAACCACCAGTCGTGATGGCACCTAACTAGATCCGCTAGGTAAGCCAACTAACAAAAAAGTGCAACTCGACTGAGATTATAGGAAAATAGAGAATAAATAATTGATCGTTTACAAACTTAGCCAAGACTTGGCAGTACGAATCACGAGCTTCTAAGATTTGGAATTTCAAAATTGACACAAATAAATACATGTTCTGTTTGAAGGTTACTTAAACAGATTAGCAATAATCTAGACCACCACGGACATGTGGTAGCTATAACCAAATGCACGATCATCTTCTATATCAGCACCCGACGTCACCAGCAGCTCCACTCCAATATTTGCACGAAACATGCAGAAGTGCAGTATCAGTATAACCTACTCCATGTACTAGTAAGTATTTTGTCTAACCTCGCCGAAGTAGTGACGAGGCTTTTATCTAAGAAGATGATTATTGCTATAACCTATACAATAGATTAATAGTAAAGTAGTTCAAAGTATAATGGATAAAAGTATAATACAACTCGACGAGACAGTCAATAATTACTAAAAAGAATCACAGTAATATATATACGATCTTTCCTGGTATGAGAAGTATGTCCAAATTGTAAAAATGTCAAATCACATGGTACGGTAACACCCTTCGTGCTTTTATCTCATCCTCACTATGTATAAAGAAATTTATATAAAAATTAAATTAGCACGGCAACATCCTTCATGCGTTCAACTCGTCTTTCCAAATGAACATATAACAGAACCAACTATATGACAGGAACACAATAATAGGAATTACAAATTAGGAAATATGCAAGTAACAACAGTGGATAAGGATACACATGTGGGTCACAGTAAAGGACTAAGCGGAAAGCATGTGAGTAATAACAACAATTAGAAAACAAGGAATATCAACTTCAATTAATTAGCATACTGGAGTCCTAAGTACGAATATAACAATTAAGAAGGAAACACATGATCTTTACAAGTTAATAAGTAAGGGCATGAATGACTAGCATGGTGGAAGGCTTATACTAAAGTGCAACAGGATAGATACAACATGAGTATAATTATAAAAGCAGGAATAGGCATGGTATTTGCAAGTTAAACAAGTAAAAGACATGAACAATTCAACAATAATGGAGATAAAGATCAAGTACGGATAGTCACAACAAGTCACACAAAATATGTAAATACGACAATAACAGCTCAAGGTAAGGGCATAAACGTATACACAGGAAACAAATATCACCTCATAATGCATGTCCCCCGTCCTCTCCTGCACGGAAACACCCTTCGTGCCATGACCTCATAATAACATAGAAGCATAACAATATAAATAAAATGGCACGGTATCACCTTTCGTGCTTTTACTCTCAAATGATATGGCACGGCATATCCCTTCGTGCTTTTACTCTCAATAATGTGGCACGACATCGCCCTTTGTGCTTTTACTCTCAATAATGTGGCACGGAATCACCCTTCGTGCTTTGCACTCTACCTCACATGATAATGTATAAACAATAGCGCGGCATCACCCTTCGTGCTTTATACTCTTCCTTACCAAGAATATACATAACAATAATAAATAAGACAGAAAGCATAAATGACATCAAGGAGAGTGTTTTAATGGATATTCCAAACATATTCCAATCACAACCTTCCAAGTCAACAATGACTCAACAACCCTCATGAACCGTATTATTCATATTCTTCCACAAATATCACAAATGATCCACAACACAATTATAGAGTCTGGTGTCGCAAGAATATCGACCATAGCAATGTAGTAATGATTACGCATACAGATGACCAAACTAGACACATCAATGTATTTTCAAAATTCTATCAAACTCTATCAAGTTATATTAGGTTAAGTCTTGATTACTAACATTTTATACCACGTTCTTAATATCAGTAAATCAAGTGAAACATTAAGCAAGGAAGTTATGTAATTCTATAAGACACAATTATAGCACAACCTACCCCTGAGTATGATTAACCCCGACACATACATATACGCTCGTTACCTCATATATGTATCATCCCAACATGTAGCAACCAATGACAAATAGGAGGAAAAATTCCCTAAATAAAGTTAGGCAAAACACTTACCTTGATTCGGCTAACTCAACACTCAACTTAGCCTTTTCCTCTACAAATTCGCCTTCGCCCGACTCAATCTAGACAATGACGACTTGAATACACCACACAATGCAAGAGAAAACAATTTCAATTAATAAAGCTTTGTTTTTTATTCAATTTCTAATAAGTCAAAAAAAATCAATCCCCGAGCCCGCCTGTTCAAAACCCGGGTCCAAAGGTAGGTCTTGACTATCCATAGCCCCACGAGTCCAAATATATGTTTTATTTTCAAATCTGAGTCATATTCGACTCTTAAATCTCAAATTTTCATTTTTCAAAACTTTGACAAAAGTCCCAAATTTTTCAATAGATTTCCCACGAATTTCATGGTAGATTTTGTATAAAAACATGAAATATAGTTGGAAGTTGATTAAAGATACTTACCCAATAATTTGGCATGAAAATCTCATCTCAAAATTGCCTCACCTCGAAGCTAGGGTTCAAAAATATGAAAAATGAAGCAAAAACTCGGAATTCTCAATACTTAACAGGTTGCAGATGTCACATTTGCGACAGGGGGTTCGGAAATGTGAACCCTGCAATTGCGTAAAAACTCATCACAATTGCGACCCTGAAGGATTTCTGTAGAGGTCGCATTTGCGACAAAAACTTCGCAAATGCGAAGACTAGCCTTCGCAAATGCGACTGGTTCATCGCAAATGTGAAAAGCTACCCAGTCGCTTAGGCTTCGCAAATGCGAGGTTTATTCGAAAATGCGATTGCCGCATTTGCGAAGAAACCAGAACCAGAAATCAAAAACTATGCAAGAACATTCCGAAACCAATCTGAAACTCACCCGAGCCCTCGGGGCTCCATACCAAATATACATACAAGTCCAAAAATACAACACGAACTCACTCGCACGCTCAAATCATCAAAATAACTTCTAAAACCACAAATCGGACGCCAAAACACATGAAAATTAAACTAAACTTCAAGAACTTCTAGAATCACAACCAAGCGTCTGAACCATATCAAATCAACTCCGAATGGCGCCAAATTTTGCAGACAGGTTCCATATGACAAGACAAACCTACTCGAAGCTTCAAATCATGCATGACAACCTCGAAACGATGAATCACACATAAAGTCGAAATCAATGAACTTTGAAACTTCAACTTCCACAACTGATGCCGAAACCTACCAAATCACCTCTGATTGACCTCAAATTTCACACTCAAGTCACATTTTACATTACGAACCTATGTCAACTACCAAAATTGAAATTCGACCCCAATATAAAAAAGCCCACTCCCGGTCAAACTTCCTATAAAATCAACTTTCGCCATTTCGAGCCAAATTCAACTACAGACCTACAAATCACAATCGGACACACTCCTAAGTCCAAAATCACCCAACAAAGCTAACGGAACTAACAAAAGTCCATTACGAGGTCAAATGCTAAAAAGTCAAACTTGGTCAACTCTTCCAACTTAGTGCTCAACTCTCGAAGTTCATTCTTCCAAATCGATTTCGGATAACTCGAAAACCAATACGGATGATTTACATAAGTCATAATACATCATATAGAGATACTCGAGCCCTTAAATACCGAGTGAAGTGCAAATACTCAAAATTACCAGTCTGGTCGTTACACGCTCAAATGTTGAATCATGAGGAAACGGCTTATTGGAATAAAGAATTGCATGGTTTAACGTAAGTAACATTTCTAAACTTGGAACTAAGGGTATGAACCCTGAAAATACATATCATATGATTTGTTTGGAGGTGACGCACATGCTAGGCAACGGGCGTGTGTGTGCGCACCTTAGAAATTATGACGTAATTGATTCCATAAATTTTGTAGTCAAATAATCTTGGCATTATCCATATGCTTTTATGTGTTAAAGAAATTGAGCTGAGAATCATGTTAGAAAATCATGCTGAGGCTATCTGCCGGTTTTTTAGAGCCACTGAGGTCATTTTTGGTGTTGAATTATGTATTTAAATTAAATTTTCGTACTCTGTCATATTCATTCATTTCATATCATATCTCAGTCTCTGTTGCTATTTATTGATACATCATATCATTATTTTTGGGCTGATTTTCATGGCATTGTGAGCCCGAGAGACTGAAGAGATTGATGACTGAGTGAGGCCGAGGGTCTGATTGTGAGTGATGATTATGGGATCGGGTTGCACGCCGCAGCAGGTCATATTGGCTTTATATATATTATATTATGGATTGGGGCTGATCGTTGCAGCATTCCTTATAGGCTTTCTTATTATGGGAACAGACTGCATACCGTAGTAGGCCATATTGGCTTTATATAGTGCTTGGGCTAAAGGAACTCCTTCAGAGCTTGCACCCCCCCCTACACTGAGCGCAGTTGATATTTATATTTGGGATACATCTTCCCAGGACATGGAGTTGCCTTACATATTTGTATTTTATTTATATTTGGGATGGATCTGCCCTGTACAGTGCCGAGTGACTGAGTGTGCTGAATATTGAGCGTGATGAGTGAAAATGCGAAAGAGTGAGATTAAGTACTCTGAGAGTGTGAGTACCTGAGTTCTTCATTGTGCTGCATTACATTAGACATGCATACTTGATATGTAGCCATAGAGAAGTATTTTTTCCTCATGCCATCTATTAATGAAATTTCTTATCTGTTGTTAATGTTTTTGAGAAAAATCACAATTTTCAGACTTACACATATTTTCAGTGATTTCGGCAAAAGATTTGAGTTTTACTATTATAATTGAAAAGAAAATGTTTACTTTCCGGAATTGTAAACGAGCTGAGCATTTTACCATTGAGTTATTACATGTGTTGCTTTACTTATATTGTTATGGATTGTTATTGGCTATTGGTATGGACTCTGACCATTGTACAAGCTCGTCACTACTTTCAACCTAAGGTTAGGTTTGTTACTTGAGTACATGGGGTCGGTTGTACTCATACTACACTTCTGCACCTTGTGTGCAAATTTTGGGCGTCGATGTTGCTGTGTATGGCAGGAGCTGGCATTGAAAATGTACCTACATTTCGGTCATAGCTGCCTCTTGATCTTGCTAGCTTTAGATTTAAAAATCTGTTCAATTTTTTTCAATCTGATGATGTATTTCATTTTACACCAGCTTTGTAAATTCTGAATATTAGAAGCTCGTGATTAGTACTACCAGTCCTTGGGGAGTGTATTAGAGTTAGTTAAATATTAATTGAATCGGATTGTTGTTATTTGGCTTACCTAACGGGTGAGATTAGGTGCCATGGCGGCTAGTTGGATTTTAGGACGTGACAAGTTCTATGTAAATGGTTCCCCACTCTAACTAGTAAAACTTAATTAATTAGATGTTATTACACTGATCTGATTCTCTAGTTCGGAATTTGGTTAAATGGCACTTTAAACATAGAATTGGATAATCTGGACATGGAACCAGTAAATTGACTTAGTAACCGGTGGTTGAAGTGTAAATGAGTGAAAGGTAATAAAGTATTACTGATAAAATACTGAACAGCACACAAAGTTCACAAATGAATGAGGTAACTATGATATCTTGAAAAATAATGAGTTTGCTACATAGAAAAAAAATGCGATTACAAAATGCAGGAGACACAGATGGCATAAAAAGAGAAAGTGAAAAAAATGCTATGTTTTTCAGTCGGGACTATGCATAAAATCCTCCCCGACCTATGACCATATTACCAACTACACACTTTTTGTTTTCGGGGGTCGTAATACCCCCTGAACTATTTTAAAGTGTAATAAACACCACCATAAGTACTGACGTGGCATAGAGAGTGTGCACACTCTCTTAAGGGCAAGCGGAAGTTACAAATATAATTTTAACATTGATTAACATGTATAAGTGTCATCTTTTGATTGGACATTACATAATTAATTACATCAAATTAATTCGTCTCCTTCGTCTACTAAACCTCTTCTCAGAAGAACAAAGGGGACATCGTTTCAACGGCAAAATCCCGGAGCGAAAATCCAATACAATGCAAAATCAACCCAGAAATCAAAAGCAAATATGTTTAATAACAGAAACAGTGCTACAACTAGAGGGAGCAACGAGCATGATTCAGTAAGAACCTACGAACAGTAAAATGGTCAACAACATTAGAGCTTCGCCGGAGCAAGGGTGTCACGACCCAAAATCCACTAGTCGTGATGGCACCTAACTCAACCCGCTAGGTAAGCCAACTATACTATCCAATTTCAATAATATTTAATAAGACAATTTATCAAAAGAAATTATCTGAATCTTATACATTTTCTAAGGACGGGTAGTATAAATTATGAGCTTCTAAGAATAGAGTTTACAAGCTGGTATGAAATAAATACATCTTTTTTTTTTGAAAGTACATAAACAGAATTTTATAATCTAAGGCTACCATGAACAAGAGGAAACTACAACAGGGACGCAAGTAAAACTTCAATGCTAGCTCCCGCCATGTACAGCAGCATCGACATCCGAAATCTGCACGCAATATGCAGGAAGTGTAGTATGAGTACAACTAACCCCATGTACTCAATAAGTAACAAACCAAAACTTAGGTTAAAAGCAGTGACGAGCTGGAACATGGTGGGGTCCAACACCAGTAGCCAACAACAATTCATTACAACATAGTGCATATAAATATGGAAGTAACTCAGAGATAAAATTCTCAGCTTTTTTTTCACAGCTTTCTGAAAAATAGTTCTACTTTTCAAGAATATTAGTGAAAATCCAATCCTTTACCGAAATCTTCGAAAAATACAGGATAGTTTGAAAACTGCAATTTTTCCCAAAAATCCTTCCCACAATGAATAAGATGTTTCATTTTCTTTCCAACTGGCAAGCGTGAAATACCTTTTTATCCCCACATATTAATGTGTGTCAAAGAAATCATGAACAATGTGATACCGTACAGTATGAGGAAGAATGCATCTCTATGCATGTATGTCATGTATGCATGCCAATGCCATGTATCCCAGCGATGAAACATGAACTCACACTCTCCACTCAAAAATTCTCAACCACTCGGTACTGTATATGGCTCATAAGGCCCAGGGAAGATCCATCCCGGAATATATACATCACTGATAATCAGTCACTCAGTACCGATGAAGGCCTATCCGGGCCCATGGATGATATCCATCTCCAGGTATATATAAATGCTCAACCACTCGGTATTGTATATAGCCCATGCGGCCCAGGGAAGATCTATATCAGAATATATACATATCACTGACTATCAGTTGTCAGTACCGAGGAAAGGCCAATCCAGCCCCAAGGACAAGATCTATCTCCAAGTTTAGGGATGATCTATCCCTCAATATAATGAACTGCGCTCACTGGGAGTGTGTACAGACTCCAGATGGGCTCCAAGAGCCCAAGCGCTATCATATATCAGAATAACCACTGCGGCATGCAACCCGATCACATAACTGTCACTGATAATCAGGCTCTCGGCCTCACTCAGTCATCAATCTCTCCAGTCTCACCCACTAGCTCGCTATGTCATGAAAACTAACCCGGAACAATGATATGATGTATCAGTAAGTAGCAACTGAGACTGAGATATGATATGAATGCATGAATATGACTAAGTACAGAATAATAATGAATTTAAAAAGATGACAACAAGAAACGACCACTATGGGTCCCAACAATATTAGTATAAAGTCTAAACATGATATCTAGTATGATGTACAACTCAATTACTTTATAACATTGTGAAAACGCAGATATCAACAAAGTAGGGCCACTATACAGTGCCATGAAGACAACAGAGTCACCATTCACAGGGTGCACGCCCACACGTCTGTCACCTAGAAAGTGCGTCACCTCAACACCAATCGCATAGCACATAATTCGGGGTTTCATACCTTCAGGACTAAGTTTAGAAGAGTTACGTATCTCAAACAAGTCAATTCCAAATACCGATCAAGCCAAGCGATGCTCTAAGAATGCCATCTCACGTGTAGCGACCTTCAAACGGCTCAAAACTGGTCAAAAGCAACTCACATATATCAGATAAAGCCCAAGAAAGCAATTACAAATGATAAAGATCGAATCCTAAATCAAGTCCCAATTCCGGCCAAAAATCACATCCGGGCCCGCACCTCGGAACCCGACAAAACTCAAAAAATCTGATATTCAATTCAATTACGAGTCCAACCATACTAGTTTCACTCAAATCCGACTCTAAATCGGTATTAAAACTCAAAAATTCATATTATAAAACTTTAGGCCAAACCCCCCCAATTTTCATCTCAAAATACTAATTAAATGATAAAAATAATGATATATTCATGTATATTAACCAAATCCCAGTTAGAATCAGCTACCCTGATGATTTTCTTGAAAAACCCACGAATATTCGTCACAAACCGAGCTCCCAAAGTCGAAAATGTGAAATAATACCCTAACCCTCGTTTATATAGTACCAAAGCTGCCTTCCAAAGTGTGGTCCGCAAATTTCCAAGTGCGGTCACACATTTCCAAGTGTGGTCACACATTTCCAAGTCCTACTTTGTGCGGCCGCACTTCACAGCCTCTCCACTACCAGGCTTCAGTAAAATGGACATAACCTTTTGTACAAATGTCCAAATGATTATTTCTTTACCTTTCTAGAACCTAGACATGAAGGGCTACAAATTTCGTTTTTTGAATCATCTCCCACTTCTTTGTGGATCAAAAGATATAAGCTTATGAAGTCTGACCAGCGAACCTGCAAAACACCCTGAAGTGTAGCCGCAGACAAAATTGTGCAATCCGTACTTTTCCTCTGCGGTCCTCACATTTTTGTCTGCTGCAACACTTTTTCATCTGCTACAACACCCAAAAATTGCCTTAGCACATGGAATTGTGTGGTCCACACTTCCAACATTCTGGAACAACATCAGAGTGCCGAAATTCTCGAACTTTATCAAAACTCATCCTGAAACTCACCTGAGGCCCCCGGGACCTCAACTAAAGATACCATCAAGTCCTAAAACACCATACAAACTTGGTCGATTACTCAAATCACCTCAAAAAAACATCAAAAACATGAATTATACATGAATTCAAGCCTAATGAACTTTGAAATTTACAACTTCCACAAACGATGTCAAAACCTATCAAATCACGTTTGATTGACCTCAAATTTTGCATACAAGTCATAAATGACACCACAAACCTAATCCAATTTTTGGAAATCCAATCCACGATCAAATACTAAAAAGTCAAACTTGATCAACCCTTTCAAATTTAAAGCTTCTAACCGAGAATCATTCATCCAAATCAATTCTGAATAACGTGAAAACCAAAACCGATGATTCACATAATTAATAATTCATCATATGGAGCTATTCATGCCATCAAACAACCGAGCGGAGTGGAAATGCTCAAAATGACCGAACGACATCAAGTTCCAAACCATCGACAACGACTGGTATAAAATAAATACATCTTCTGTTTGAAACTACATAAATAGAATTTTATAATCTAAGGCTACCATGAACAAGAGGCAGCTACAACAAGGACGCAAGTACACCTTCAATGCTAGCTCCCCCTATGCATAGCGACATCGACATCCGAAATCTGCACGCAATGTGCAGGAAGTGTAGTATGAGTACAACCGACCCCATGTACTCAATAAATAACAAATCTAAACTTAGGTTGAAAGTAGTGACAAGCTGGAACATGGTCGGGTCCAACACTAGTAGATAACAACAATTCATAACAACATAGAGCATATAAATATAGAAGTAACTCAGAGACAAAATGCTCAGCGTTTTCACAGTTTTTCGAAAAATAGTTCTGCTTTTCAAAAATATCAGTGAAACCTCAATCCTTTACCGAAATATTCGAAAAATACGAGATAGTTTGAAAATTGCAATTTTTTCCAAAAATCCTTCCCACAATTAATAAGATGTTTCATTTTCTTTCCAAATGGCAAGTGTGAAATACCCCCGATTCCCACATATCAATGTGTGTAAAAGAAATCATGAACGGTGTGACATCGTATAGTATGAGGAAGAATGCATCTCTATGCATGTATGTCATGTATGCATGCCAATGCCATGTATCCCAAAGATGAAACATGAACTCACATTCTCCACTCAAAAATGCTCAACCACTCGGTACTGTATATAGCGCATATGGCCCAGGAAGATCAGTCCCGGAATATATACATCATTGATCATCAGTCACTCAGTACCGAGGAAGGCCAATTCAGCCCCATGGAGAAGATCCATCTCCAGGTATATATAAATGTTTAACCACTGGGTACTGTATATGGCCCATGTAACCCAGGAAGATACTGATGCGGGAAAGGTTGTTGAGAAGGGGACATGTGATCAATTTGTTCTCCTTTCTAACTGATCCATTGCGTGTCACGTCGCCCTATCCATATATATATATATATATCACTGACTATCAATCGTCAGTACTGAGAAAAGGCCAATCCAGCCCCATGGAAAAGATCCATCTCCAAGTAATCAGTAATAATCAATCGCGCTCACTGGGGTGCGTACAAACACCAGAGGGGCTCCTTCAGCCCAAGCGCTATCATAAATCAGAATAACCGCTGCAGCAACTCGATCCCTTAACTGTCACTCATAATCAAGCTCTCGACCTCACTCAGTAATCAGTCTCTCCTGTCTCACCCACGGGCTCACAATGTCATGAAATTTGACCCGGAACAATAATATGATGTATCAATAAGTAGCAACTGAGACAAAGATATGATATGAATGCATGAATATGACTGATTATGGAATATCAATGAAATTAATGAGATGATAGCAAGAAACGACCACTATAGGTCCCAAAAATATTAGTATAAAGCCTAAACATGATATCTAACATGATGTACAGCTCAATTACTTTATAACATGGTGAAAATGCAGATATCAACAAAGTAGGGCCACTATACAGTGCCATGAAGACAATGGAGTCACCATTCATAGTGTGCACGCCCACACGCAACTTGTGCGTCACCTCAACACCAATCATATAGCACATAATTTGAGGTTTCATACCCTCAACACTAAGTTTAGAAGAGTTACTTATATCAAACAAGCCAATTCCAAATACCGAGCAAGCCAAGTGAAGCTCCAAGAATGTTATCTCACACATAGCAACCTCCGAACGGCTCAAACCTAGTCAAAACCAACTCAAATACATCAGATAAAGCCCAAGGAAGCAATTATAAATGATAAAGATCGAATCTTAAATCAAATCCCAAATCTGGCAAAAAATCACATCGAGGCCTGCACCTCGGAACCCGACAAAACTCACAAAATCCGTCAACACATTCAATTACGAGTCCAACCATACTAGTTTCACTCAAATCCGACTCCAAATCGGTATTCAAAACTCAAAAAATTCATATTATGAAACTTTAGGCCAAAACCCCCAATTTTTATCTCAAAATACTAACTAAATGATGACAACAATGATATATTTATGTATATTAACCAAATCCAAGCTAGAATCACTTACCCCGATGATTTTCCTGAAAACCCACTAAATATTATCACAAACCGAGCTCCCAAAGTCCAAAATGTGAAATAATACCCTAACCCTCATTTATATAGTACCAAAGCTGCCTTCCAAAGTGCTGTCCGCACATTTCCAAGTGCGGTGGGACAAAAATTGTGCGGCCACACTTCACAGCCTCTCCACTACCAGGCTTCAGTAAAATGGACATAACTGTTTATACAAATGTCCAAATTATAATTTCTTTACGTTTCTGGAAATTAAACACAAAGCGCTACAACTTTCAATTTTAAATAATCTCGATATTCTTTGTGGATCAAATGATATAAGCTTCTGAAGTCTGACCAGCGAACCTGCAGAACACCCTGAAGTGCGGCCGCAGGCAAAATTGTGCGATCCGCACTTTTTCATCTGCTACAACAATCAAAAATGTGCCTCAGCACATGGAATTTTATGGTCCGCACTTCCAACATTCCGGAAAAATATCAGAGTGCCAAAATTCCCGGACTTGCTCAAAACTCAGCCCAAACTCACGCGAGGCCCCCAGGACCTCAACCAAAGATACCATCAAGTCCTAATACACCATACAAACTTGGTCGAACCCTTAAATTACCTCAAACAATATCAAAACCACGAATTACTCACGGATTTAAGCCTAAGTAACTTTAAAATTTACAACTTCTACAAACGACGTCAAAACCTATCAAATCACGCCCGATTGACCTCAAATTTTGCACACAATATCCGAGATTAAATACTAAAAGTCAAACTTGATCAACTATTTCAAATTTAAAGCTTCTAGCTGAGAATCATTCTTCCAAATCAATTCCGAATAACCTAAAAACCAAAACCCACGATTCACATAAGTCATAATACATTATACGGAGCTATTCATGCCATAAAACAATCGAGCAGAGTGCAAATGCTCAAAACGATCGGTCGGGTCGTTGCATAGGATCTTCGTCAAAGTTTCGTTCTTCGGCCAGATCTGAGAATATCAAACAAGTATTATATATAACCCACCAAATGAGGCTTTTACCGTTTGGCCGGATATGGTAATGAAGGTCTGCAAATAGAAAAATAAGGAAGAAGGAGAAAACGGTGAAAAAAAAATTATGAAGTAAGAAATACACATTTTAGGCGCGTGTATTTCACCACTTTGCACGCATCTGGGTAGCTTTTTAAGGAGTAAATAATTTTACTTTAAAATAGTTCGGGGGGGGGGGCGGAGGGGGGATGTAATAGGACCCCAAAAAGAAAAGGTGTGTAATTGGTAATATGATCATAGGTTGGGAAGAACTTTATGCATTATCCCTTTTTCAAACAGTTCCTAATCTTTTCACAAAACCATATATGTTCAAATAAAAATTCCAAAGCTGCACTTCGTCTTACAAACAGCATTAATACAAGAGTTCTTTTGCAAGATGAGACCAATTAATGGAGAAAACTGGCATTGCAAATACGCAAATTAATTCTCATACTAAGACAAATATAAATTACAATGTTCTCCACATAGGAAGGTATTCGGTTCAAAAAAAAGACAGGGCAATCAGAACAACTTCAGCCCGCCAATTCTTTTTTGTTTTGACGTTGTCAACATACGGAAAGAAAATCCCTTTTTTAATTAGTGATTCGGCTTTCTATCTTAAAAAGATAACGAAATATCGAAGAAGTTCCTTTAAGAATATTTCTCCCACCGCTTCAGAAAATTTTCCTGCTTTATTATGCTGGTATATTTTATGTTAGAAGGAAGACAAAAGATTTGACCAAGGACAGAAGAAAGCTACAAGCTTGTTGGGTTTTAAGAATTAATATTGCTTAAAAGAGGATGAATGAGAAATGGAGGGAAATGAAATTTTTAAGTGAAATTTTAAGTTCCCCCCCCCTCCTTCTGCTTCGGCTTCGAATTCGGATTTGGTCAAATGATCGATTTATTGATTAATTTTTTGGACCAAATTTGTTTGTTAATAGTAAATATTAATAGAAAAGTTATTAAGTATCTGTTTTAATAATAAAATATTTATGTTAAATCCCAGAATACTAATAATAAAATCCAACCGTTTTCATTTTTTTTGTTTTTTGTTTTGGTAACAGAAAATTAACTACCCTCTTCAATTTTTCCTCTTTATTGTTGAATAAATAGCTATTTATGGGCGTTTATGTTGTGACTGTTTTGCATAAACAGTCATTCTGAAGATTTGCACCTCCTCGGATTTCAGCTCAACATTGGCTATAAATACAAGTTCATTCTCTCAAATTTTCCATACGATTTTCTGAGTTTCTCATACTTCTTCTGCATTGTTTAACTTCAAAGAAAGCAACAGCAAGTGTGATTTGCTACCGAACTTTGTGTTCGCTGAAACACTGCGGCTTAAAGTACCACTACACCAATGTGTAATTCGTTCTATTCTGGAAGGAAATAATCCATAACCTTAGGTACTAGGAGGGGATTAAATTCCTTAAGGAAACACTGTGAATTCAGTGGGCTCGGATTAACTTCTGTTTCGTTTATATTTCTGTTTATGTTATTTTATTTTCTTCAGAATTATTTTACAAATACAGTTTACTAACAAGCTTAAGGAATTTAATTTGTATTCTGTATTTGTGTTATATTCACTGTTTTGGAGTTTAAAACCTTTGTGGTTTTCTACTCCATTGGAGATTAAAATCTACGTGATTTTAACGTTTATTTGTGTCATTCTTTTACAAAAATGACTAATGATAACTGGAACCAGGTTGTACCAATGGTGATTGCCAATGCATCAACAAGCCAAACACCGGCGTTGGTACCAGCGGAGAAATCCGAAAACATATTCGGGTTAGATTTCAAGCGGTGGCAGCAGAAGATGTTCTTCTACTTGACTACTTTAAGTCTGCAGAAGTTCATCCAAGAAGATGTTCCTGTTCTGCCCGATGAAACTCCAGAGAATGAACGCTTTTTCGTGATTGAGGTATGGAAGCATTCTGATTTTCTGTTCAAGAATTATGTTCTTAGCGAACTGGAGGACGATTTGTATAATGTCTACAGTGGCATGGAGAGGTCAAAAGAATTATGGACTGCGCTTGAAAAGAAATACAAAACTGAAGATGCCGGGTTGAAGAAATTCATTGTCGCCAAGTTTTTGGACTACAAAATGGTAGATAGCAAGTCTGTTATTACCCAAGTTCAGGAATTGCAAGTGATTATTCACGATCTCCTTGCTCAAGGTATAAATCAAATTAATACTGATGTTGAAAATAGTAATTTTAGTATTTTTACTAACAGAATTTTCATTGAAGGTCTTATCATCAATGAAGCATTCCAAGTAGCAGCTATGATTGAGAAGTTGCCTCATTTGTGGAAGGATTTCAAAAACTACTTGAAACACAAACGCAAGGAGATGTCCGTGAAGATCTCATTGTTCCGTTTAGAATTGAAGAGGACAATAAAGCTACTGAAAAGAGAGGTTGTGGAAATTCAACAATAATGGGAGCAAACATTGTTAAGGGTACTTCTCAAAATAAGAGAAAGAGGAAGCAGGCTTCTGGACCAAAAAGCAACCCAAGCAAGAAGTGGTTCAACGGAAATTTCTACAACTGTGGGAAAGCTGGGCACAAATCTACGGAGTGTCGTGCTCCAAAGAAAGACAAGAAGAAGGGTCAAGCAAACATGGTTGAAAAGCATGAAGATGTTGATGACTTGTGTTCCATGCTTTCTGAATGCAACGTGGTGGGAAATCCTAAGGAGTGGTGGATTGATTCTGGAGCCACTCGCCATGTTTGTGCTGTTAGGGAAGCCTTTGTAACATATGCTTCTGTTGGACCCGAAGAGACTCTTTCTATCGGAAATGTTGCAACCACCAAAATTGAAGGATGTGGGAAGATCTTTCTGAAGATGACTTCTGGCAAGGTGGTGACTTTGAAAAACGTCCTTCATGTTCTCGAGATTAGGAAGAATTTAGTCTTTGCTAGACTTCTTTTTAAGAATGGTTTTAAATGTGTTTTTGTATCCGATAAGAATGTAATAAGTAAGAACGAAATATTTGTAGGAAAAGGTGACCTCACTGAGGGCCTTTTCAAGCTGAATGTAATGGTTGTTGAGAATAATAATGAAATTTCAGCTTCGTCTTACTTACTTGAGTCAAATGAATTATGGCATATACGTTCGGGTCATGTCAATTATAAAACCTTGAGGAAAATGATTAACTTGGAAGTATTGCCTAAGTTTGAATGCGAAAAATAAAATATCAAATATGTGTGGAATCTATATATGTTAAACATCATTATATGTTAGTCGAAAGGAATTTAGATCCTTTAAACTTAATTCACACAAATATTTGTGATATGAAGTCAATACCATCTCGCGGTGGAAAGAAGTATTTCATAACTTTTATTGACGATAGTACTCGATATTGCTATGTTTACTTACTTAATAGTAAAGATGAAGCAATAGACGCATTCAAGCAATACAAAAATGAAGTTGAAACGCAACTTAACAAGAAAATCAAAATGATAAGAAGTGATAGGGGTGGTGAATATGAATCTCCTTTTGAACAAATATGTTTAGAATATGGAATTATTCATCAAACAACAGCCCCTTACACGCCCCAATCCAATGGGATTGCGGAAAGAAAGAATCGTTCATTAAAAGAGATGATGAACGCATTATTGATAAGTTCTTATTTTCCACAGAAATTGTGGGGGGAAGCCGTCCTTACGGCTAACCAAATACTAAATCGAGTACCCATAGCAAAACACAATTTATTTCCTATGAAAAATGGAAAAGAAGGAAGCCCAACTTGAATTATTTTAAAGTGTGGGAGTGTTTGGCAAAAGTGCAAGTTCCTAAACCCAAGAGGATAAAAATAGGACCGAAAACCGTTGATTGTGTTTTCATAGGATATGCGACCAATAGTAAAGCATATCGATTTTTGGTTCATAAAACAAAAAATCCCGAATACATAATAATACGGTTATAGAATCAGAGAATGATGAGTTCTTTGAAAAGATATATCTATATAAAAAGGAATGTGAGTCGATTAGTGAAGGATCTAAAAAACCTCGGGAATAAACAAAAGAAAGTACATTTAATTAGGAGGATCCAATATGTAGTAAACGTCAAAGAACATCTACTTCATTTGGACCAGATTTTGTGACTTTCTTGTTGGAAAATGAGCCTCGAACATTTAAAGAAGCTATGTCTTCTTCGGAATCATTGTTTTGGAAAAAGGCAGTCAATAGTGAAATAGAATATTGAACAACCATACATAGGAATTAGTTGATCTTCCTCCTGGAAATAAACCTTTGGGTTCTAAATGGATTTTTAAGAGAAAAAGGAAAGATGATGGCACTACTGATAAATTTAAGGCAAGAGTTGTAGTCAAAGGGTATAGATAACGAGAAGGTCTTGACTACTTTGATACATACTCTCCAGTTACAAGAATTATGTCCATACGGATGTTAGTAGCATTAGCTGCAATGTATAGTTTTGAAATTCATCAAATAGACGTTAAGACGACCTTCTTGAATGGAGATTTGGAGGAAGAAAATCTGCATGGAACAACCGGGAGGGTTTGTGGTTCCAGGTAAAGAAAAGAAGGTCTTTAGACTTGTTAAGTCCCTTTATGGACTAAAACAAGCACCCAAACAATGGCATACAAAATTTGACCAAACAATATTGTCAAATGATTTTAAGATAAATGAATGTGATAAATGTGTGTACATTAAAAATGTTCCAAATCACATAGACATTGTTTGCTTATATGTGGATGATATTCTGATAATGAGTAATGACATTATCAACATAAATGCTACTAAGCGTATGCTAACTAGCAAGTTTGATAAAAAAGACTAGGGAGTTGCTGATTTAATTCTGAGGATTAAGATCCATAGGACTCCTCAAGGTCTGGCATTGTCACAATCTCATTATATTAAGATAATACTTGAAAAATTCAAGCACTTAGGGTTTAAAGTTGCAAAGACTCCAATTGACATAAATCTTACATTAAGCATATCACAATTAGATTATGCTCGTGTGTTGGGATGCTTAATGTACATCATGAATTGTACACAACCAGATATAGCTTGTGTTATAAGTAAATTGAGTTGATACACGAGCAATCCAGGTCAATCTCATTGGATGGCAATGAAACGAGTTTTGGGATATTTAGAACATACCTAGGGATTTGCTTTGCACTACAGTAAATATCCTGCAGTGATTGAGGGATACTGTGATGCAAATTGGATCACCGGTTCAACTTATTCAAAGTCCACAAGTGGATATGTATTCACTATTGGTGGAGGAGCGATATCTTGGAAATCGTCCAAACAAACTTGTATTTCCCGCTCTCTAATGGAGGCTGAATTCATAGCCTTAGATAAAGCCGGTGAAGAAGTCGAATGGCTCCGGAATTTCTTGGAAGACATTCCATTTTGGCCCAAACCATTGGCACCAATATGCATACATTGCGATAGTCAAGCCGCAATTGGAAGGGCTGGGAGAGTTATGTATAGCGGTAAATCTCATCATAGACGACGAAGACATAAAACCGTTAGGCAATTACTATCTAAGGAATTATCACGATTGACTATGTAAAATCAAGTGATAATCTATCGGATCCACTTACAAAAGGCCTAACTAGAGAGGTAGTTGAGAAATCATCAAAGGGAATGGGACTATGGCTGAGAACAAGTCATTGTGGCGGTAACTCTAACTAGAAGACTGGAGAACCCAAGATCTAGGTTCAAAGAGATCAAACAAATTAATTAATGACGGTTCAACATTGTCAACTAAAATTTTGGTCCATTCTCATGATGAGACAATGTTTAGTACCAAGGATAAAGCATTAATGCTTTTTAATGATTTCTAAATTTGATACGACGTATATCAAATAGTGTATCTACGGGATGACACATTTAGAAATCACCTATGTATGTGTGAAGTGTTAGCCGCTTCAAGAAAAATTTTGTAAGGCCAGTTCTCTACGCACGTATAAAACCAGGTGGTGTCGATGGCTGAAATGAACACAACAATGAGAACCAAAGACGGTTAAGGGTTGGTTGTGTGACTTATGGTTGTTTAGGTATACAACAAAGTTCGAAGGTTCAAAGATATCAAATCTACCGATTGACTGAGTAAATCCGACATAAGTTTACTATGGAAAGTTCAAAGGAAAACCTACTTATCCAGATGCAATTAATCTTTGCTTGCGAATCACACAGTTTTTCATGCATATTTCCGTGATATAGCTGTCACACCTCCTTTTTCGCCCACGCCCCTCGTAAAAGGGGCGCGGAAGGGAGTTTTTCCAATTAAAGGACAATTAAAACGGGATTTATTTATTTATTTCAAAGTCGCCACTTGGGAGATTTATGGTGTCCCAAGTCACCGATTGAATCCCAAATCGAGGAAAAGAATGACTCTGCTTAACAGTCTACGCACCAGAAATCCGGATAAGGAATTATGTTAACCCGGGAGAAGGTGTTAGGTATTCCCGAGTTCCGTGGTTCTAGCACGGTCTCTCAACTATTATATTCGGCTTAATTATCTGATTTTATACAAATACGAACTTATGTGCAAATTCTAACTCTTTACCGCTTTTATTTTTATTATTTTATAGAGAATTGCAACGTTGTGAAAATGTATCTCGAACCACATCACAATCAATGTAGCCGTGGTCGTCGACACATTTCGACTCCATTGAGATTTGGACTTGGGTCACATCAATGTACACCCATGTTTAAGAAAGTAAATTACTAAAGGTGCGCCTAAAGCGACTAGCGTATTATTATTTTTGAGAAGGCCGTAAAATCTTGCTAAAATGGCCCATCCGAAGTCTAATTAATTAATAACCATTTATCGAGGGCCCCGCAGCTTGCATTTTATTTTGGCGAAGCATGCCTCATTTATTTTAAGGCTATCCTAAAGTGACTACATTTCTATTATATTTGTCTCTAAAATAAAAGAGAAAAAAATCCTAATTAATTACAGGCTTGAAAAAAGGCGTAACATATTAAATTCTATATTAAGACAAATGTTAACGGAAAGGAATATTACTAAAATTGAAATTATAAATAAAATACGGAATCGACAAATAATATATTCAAAAGAAACTAATTATCCTATAACTAGATTAAACTCGCATTGTTAGATGACTTGAACCGTTGGAATTAATTATTTACAACTATTTGAAACTAGAATCAATCTTAATTACTAATGCATATTCGAAAGTTTATTAAATTTAAACGTTAACTCGTCTTGTTTGAACTCAAATCATGCCATAATGCCTAATTCACGAAATTAATTTAAATTCATGCTTTAACTAAATTTAGCTACATGTTCACGATTAACCTACTGTTGACAATATTAAAACCTTCATAGCTAGTGAACTAATCAGTTTTGCCAAGCCGATTCACTAAAGACCAACTTATGTTATTTTCCTCTTATTCCAATTATTAAACAGTTTGACAGTAATGAGCATACTTAAATATATACTATCTAATAATCAAACTAAAGCAGAGTATTATTTAATACATCAATACAAGATGCCTAGTTATGCAAAGCAACAGAAATTTACAGAATAATTAATACATGAAATAGCCTAAATACAATCAGTAAAAGAAACAAAGAAAAAGCTAAATTAAAACTTCAAAGTTCCATTCTTCATATGTATTCATTCTTTCACAATTCAGTTTACAATATCGACAAGGTTACAGCCATGTACCTGGTATTGGAAGTAAAAGAAAAGGAAGATCAGCAGAAATGCAGTGGCATACAACAAATTCAACACCCCGCAACCAGTAACAACCAGCAACGAGAAACCGGTGACAGATTTTAAAATCAAAATAACAATCCAGCAATAACCAGTGAAGTAGTAGCAAATAACCAACCAAACTCAAGGAACAAACCACATGAAAATCCAGAAACACCAACAATAATCAACGGGTAAAAACAAAATGAACCTTTTTTTTAGATTGAAAGACCAGTTAATGTTTAACCATTAATTCTCTCTTAATGTTCAGAAAATTCTTTCTTTTAAACTCTCTTCAAATTCGAATCCTCAAAAATCTTTTTATCTTTCCGAATTCTTCTCCTTCTTCTTTTTTGTGTCCAGCTCCCCTTTATTTATAGCCAAACTTCAAACACTTAAATTAAATCCCACCATCTTCTACCCATCCCCCTTTAACTTCCCACTACTTAATGTTTTGTCCCCCACTATATTAAACAAATATATTAGTTCTCACTAACACATATCCTTTCATTATTTAATTCCCTTATTGCCCCACTACCACATGCTTTGTCCCCCATTATATTAAACAATGTATTAATTGTCCACCATTATGTCTTGTCCCCCACTACGTATTAAAAAATATATTAATTTAATATTATTAGTACCTAGTGGACGGAGCACTCAAATTAATCATTTTTTAAGACTCATTTAAAATCCCAAAAATTCCCCTGAAACTATTGAAATTACCACTCTACCCTTGAAAATACTATAATTTACCCTACTACCCCATCCCTTTCAATCTGTACCAAAACCATATCAGCTATAACCAATTCACCTAATCAATTAATCAAATTACAACAGCTATAATCAAATCAAACCTGACAATTGACAACTAATAATCAAACTCTGTATAATAAACTTGCCAAACAAAATTCCTAATCGACAACGTTCATGAATTAACAACAAAGTCAGATTCATATCCGAACAAACTCAGCATAACAAACAAGTAAATACAAATCACTAAACTCAATAATCAATTGAACTTCAAATTAAATCTAACAACATTACAACCAAGATAAAGGATTCAAGTGATTAAACTAACACACTTCTATATTAAAACAAAACAAGAACAAATGAATAAAAACAACCTGAAGGAATAATCAAGAAATGAATCAAACATATACTGATTTCAAATCCGAGAATATCAAACAAGATACGGACAGAAATAAAACTTAAACCAACTAACCGGAAATGAACAACGATGAACTCGAACGGAAACAAATCTGCCCGAAAACTTTGAAACCAAAATAACTCGAATCTGCCCGGAAATTTTTTGTACGTTTTCCGGTTGATTTCAGGCGATGAAGCTGGATGACGAAGACGAAGAAGGAGCAACAGCGTTTGGTGTTATGATTGTTTGGACGTGAGGCTGTGTGTGTGTGTTGAGGTAAACCAGCAGCAGTGGCTGCTGGAGCTCAACGGGAGGGCAGCAACAATGGTGGTTTGGGTGGTGTTCATGGATGCTGGACAAAGAAGAAGAAGCAGAAAGGGTGGTCGACGAGTGTTAGACTGTTAGTTGTCATGGTGGTTCGTCGACTTGGGTGGTCGACTGAAGGAGTTGTTGGTCGTCAATGGAGGCGACGTTCATGGATGAAGCAGCAGCAGTGGCTGACGAAGAAGAAGAAGCAACATCATGCGGACTGGCTTTGACGAAGAAGACGAAGACGAAGAAACAACAGGTGAAGTTGGGGGTCGACGCAGCTCGTCAATGGCGGACGGGGGGGGGGGGGGGGGGGGACTGGTTTTTTTCCGGTGATTGGAGGCGACGGACTGTTTGGTTGACGGTGGAGCAGCTGGTCGTGAGGATGGAGGTGACGGGGCAACCATGGGAGGTAGAGCTTGGGGAAGGGGGGTGGTTTGGGGAAGAAGACGATTGAGCATGGGGGGGCGGGTGGTTTTTCTTTTTAGGGTTTTGGGGTTGGGAAAAATGAAAAATGAAGATGGGGGGTTGGGATTAGTTTGGCTTATGGGGCGGACTGGGTCGAGTCAACCCGGTGGGGTTATTTGGTTTGGGCCATGGTTGATTTAAATTAAAATGTGGCCCAATCTGATTTTCTTCTTCTTTTATTGTTTCTTTTTTTTTTCTTAAACTAAACTAAATTCTAAAAATCCTAAATTATCCTATAGAACTAAATTAATTTATAAAAGTACAAATTAACTCTCAATAACAATTAACACATATTTAAATAGCAACAACAACAACAACAACAACCCAGTATAATCCCACAAGTGGGGTCTGGGGAGGGTAATATGTACGCAGACCTTACCCCTACCCCGAAGGGTAGAGAGGCTGTTTCCAGGAGACCCTCGGCTCAAAAAAGCAACAGGAGCCGATATATTAGTACCATAAAAATGCATAATAAAATAACAGCAATATAAGAGATATGAAATACAGAATACGAAATACGAAATAGATGGCTGGTATAGTAAAACTAGCAGGTAAAGCCCTGCATCAATAGACGACCAATGACATTCTTAGTCTAACTCCTAACTGGCTAGTCTCACTCTATTGTGCTGTAGAAATATTCACAACTTTCCCCTAACCTACAACCTTAATGCTCGACCTCCATAATTCCCTGTCAAGGGCCATGTCCTCAGTAATCCTAAGTCGCGCCATGTCCTGTCTGATCACCTCTCCCCAATACTTCTTAGGTCGTCCTCTACCTCTCCGCGTGCCCACTACAGCCATTCGCTCACACCTCCTCACCGGTGCATCAGTGCTCCTCCTCTGAATATGCCCGAACCATCTGAGTCTTACTTCCCGCATCTTGTCCTCCATGGGGGCCACGCCCACCTTCTCTCGAATATCTTCATTCCTAATCTTATCCATCCTTGTATGCCCGCACATCCACCTCAACATCCTCATCTCTGCTACTTTCATCTTCTGGATGTGTGAGTTCTTTACCGGCCAACATTCAGTTCCATATAACATGGCAGGCCTAACCACTGCTCTATAAAACTTACCTTTTAGTAACGGTGGCACTTTCTTGTCACACAAGACTCCCGACGCTAACCTCCACTTCATCCACCCCACCCCTATACGATGTGTGACATCCTCGTCAATCTCCCCGATCCCCTGGATAACCGATCCAAGGTACTTGAAACTACCCCTCTTGGGAATGACTTGAGAGTCAAGCCTCACTTCAACTCCCGCTTCCGTCGGCTCAACTCCAAATTTGCACTCGAGGTATTCCGTCTTCGTCCTGCTCAACTTGAAACCTTTAGACTCAAGAGCATGTCTCCAAATCTCTAGCCTCTCGTTGACGCCGCCTCGTGTCTCGTCAATTAGAATAATGTCATCAGCAAATAGCATGCACCATGGCACCTCCCCTTGAATATGATGAGTCAGTGCATCCATCACCAGGGCAAATAGGAATGGGCTGAGCGCAGACCCTTGGTGCAACCCCGTAATAACTGGAAAGTGTTCAGAGCCACCTCCTACTGTCCTACCCCGAGTCTTAGCTCAATCATACATGTCTTTAATCACCCTAATATAGTCAATCGGGACCCCTTTATCCTCTAAGCAGCTCCATAAGACCTCCCTAGGAACCCTATCGTACGCTTTCTCCAGATCAATAAACACCATGTGAAGGTCCTTCTTCCTATCCCTGTACTGTTCCACCAACCTCCTAATAAGGTGGATAGTTTCAATTACGATAAAATCACACAATTTGGACATTAAATGCTAAAAATGCAACGTACATTATTTTTATGATTTTTTGTTCTTGTAAAAAACAAACTTAATTGCTCCTAATTGTAGAATTAAAGCCTAAATGCAAATGCGACATATTTTTGTATTTTTTTATTAATTTAACAAATAAACATGCATGGACAAATATAAATAATTATTGAAAATGCCACGAAAATTCTCAAAATTGCACACAAAGGAAAATCATTTTATTTTGAATTTTTTTGGGGAGTAATTCTCTCATAGGGCAAAAATCACGTGCTTACAGCTGCCCCTCTTTGTCCGAAAACATGAAGAGTTTTCGTGCAAAGATAAAGTGAGCGATTTTTGCCCATTCGAGTACTCCGTGTGAAGCATTTTTTTGAAAAATATTTAACCGAACCTTTGCTTCAAAGATTTCCTACATATCCCTGGCTAGAAGGGAATCAGGTTAATGTAGTTCGGGAAATTTTTGGCAGCTGGGACTACCATGGGACTGCTTTTTGCTGTTACTGCTGTCGCATGTTGTTACTACTGCTTACCGATCTCCTTGTTACATTGTTCTCAAAAGAAAACTAGAGGCTAGACTAAACTAGGAATTACAAAATCTTATCTATCTTCCACGCGCTCTGGTTGCTTTGTTTTCTTGTCAGCTTGTGTTTCCTCTGGTGCCTTTCTTTCGAAAACTGCTGGGGATGACACTGGCCTTTTGCTTTTCTGAACACAAGTTTTATTATTCCGCTCTATCTGCTGGGGACACTGTTTCCTTCATTAAAGCTTGTTATGTTGGGGATTTTTGTTGTAACCCTCCTCATTACTGACTTCTGTTTGATCTTGAAATGTATTCCTCTGTTCTGCAGGCGGGCTCCTGACTCCAACTTGACTTTTGAAAGATGACACAACCTCCATTCTACAGGCGTGCTCCTGACCTCAACAACTTCTTGACAATAATTCAGCCTCCATTCTCTAGGCGAGCTCCTGACTTCTTTTAAATATGACAACCTCCGTTCTACAGGCGGGCTCCTGACTCCATCTTAAAATTTAACAACCTCCGTTCTACAGGCGGGCTCCTGACTTCTCCAACTTAAAATAAACAACCTCCGTTCTACAGGCGGGCTCCTGACTTCTCCGACTTAGAATATAACAACCTTCGTTCTACAGGCGGGCTCCTGACTTCTCCAACTTAAAATAAATAACCTTCGTTCTACAGGCGTGCTCCTGACTTCTCCAACTTAAAATAAACAACCTCCGTTCTACTGGCGGGCTCCTGACTTCTCGGACTTAGAATATAAGAACCTCCTTTCTACAGGCGGGCTCCTGACTTCTCCAACTTAAAATAAACAACCTCTATTCTACAGGCGGGCTCCTGACTCCAAATTAAAATTTAACAACCTCCATTCTACAGGCGGGCTCCTGACTTCAACAACTTTCTCAAAATAATTCAGCCTTCATTCTCAAGGCGGGCTCCTGACTTCAACAACTTTGAAAATAATTCGGCCTCCATTCTCCAGGCGGGCTCCTGATTTCAACAACTGCTTCCTTCAAAACTGGTGTTTTATTCCTCTGAAAACTACTGGGGATAACACCGATATTTTATTTCACCAATATGTCATTTTCCTTCTTCAAAGACTATTTCCTTTAAAGCTGGTGCTTTCACTTCCCTGAAACCTGCCGGGAATAACACTGCTGGGGAATTATCTTCCTCCTTTTAACAATAGTGGGGATGAGATTGATTCAAAGGTCATTGCTTTTATAACTTTGGGTTATCTTGCTTCTTCCAAGATTGCTTTTCTTTTAAAAACTTGTATCTCCCTTCTTGTATACTGCTGGGGATTTTATTTCCTTCAAAACATGTGTTATCTTCTCTCTTTCCCAAATGGCTATCTGATTTCAAGAAAATTTTCGTAATGAGAGAAAATTTTCTGCCCCAGTTTAATAATCTTCTTTGTGACCCTGTCTTCCTGCGGTCAATAATATTTCCTTTCCCTGCTTTAAATCAAAGAAAAATTTGTTAGTTTAAAATGGGGCGAGTGGTCGTGCCACTTCTGCTGGGGATGGTTTTTCCCTTTTCTTTTCCCTGTTTTGCTATAAACTTGCTGGGGATGATACTGTTTGCTAGGGTTGATATTCCTGTTGGGGATGGTTTTTCGTTTCTCTTCCTTCCCCGCTCTGTGTTGTCCGACCATTGTGGAGCTTGGTCGAGAATCTATCGGAGTTGTTCCTGTATCTTGCAAATCTGTTGGGGATCCTCTTGGAATTTGATCCCTAACTTTTTAACTGTTGTTCTTTCTGTTTTTCTCCGACTTCCACTGGAAATTTGGTCCTGTTGCGATTTAGACCCATTCGTCATTTGGTCTTGCGACAAACTTCTTTTCGCTTTGTCGCTTTATCTTTGGCCTGTCCTATTCGCATTTTGCTTTGCACCATTTTAGCCACTGGTAGTAAGCTCTGAAAATTCTTTTCAAAAACAAACTGCAGGGTAGGTAAAGTCTTTTAAACCAAGAAATGAAAAAGTGATGATTTCAATAAAATAGATAAAAGAAGAAGTTTTTCTGAACAAATGCTGGGGAAAAAGAAAGAAAAGAACTTATCTGAATGATATAACCGATCCTAACGATCATGTCGTGCATTCTGGATCGATCAAACCAGTCTATTCGTATCAATCAATCTTTCGAATGGCCTCATCTTGCTGGGGATAAATAGACACTCAACTCTTTGCCAACCGCGGATCCTTCCCGCCAATATTGCCTTGTCGCCTCATAGTGCCCTTCGAGGGGTTTTCACTAATAAGACTCTCTCATTTTTCTCAACTCCCGTCGCCTCATGGTGCCTGTGAAGGTTTTCACCAATAAGACACTCTCAATTCATTTTATTTTTCAGCTGGGGATTGGAGTGTTGTCGACATGACTCTCTTTGCTGGGGATTCTTTCGGCTATCAATTCATTTCCAGTTTATGATCTTCTTCTTTGTTGGGGATCAGAGTGTTATTCTCGACTTCCATTTGCTTGACTTAGCACTTCTCGGAGGCTGATCGGGAGGTCTTTTTTTGGGACATCAATATGGGTTTTTGTGTACGGCTAAAAGAAAAAGGGTAAAAGGTTCAAAATAATTTTGACGGGTAAAACGTTACAACTCTTGGAATCAACTTTCTTCCCCAAAATTATAAACACAACTTTTGCCCTAGTTTTTCTTGCTTGGGGATTTTTATTTTTTGTTACACTATGACCGAGCCGTGAGGCGCCTACGTATCCTTCTTTGAGGAATCAGGTCAAACGTAGTTCCCAATTCCTTTGTTTTTCTTGTGACTTTTCTTTTGTCTTTATTATAATTATTTTTCTCTTTCTCTTTTTCTTTTATTTTAATTACTGATTCCAAAAGAGGGATATGAAAGAATAAATAAGGCTCAAAAGGGGAAGCAAAGGTTAAAGTGTTTGGATAGAAGAAAGAATTGCCTCTGTCATTTCATTCTCCGATAAATGCCAACCACAAACAACAATTACAATCAAAAGAAATCATACATAATATCTATTAACTGCGTCAGAATTGATAGCCATGTCGACGCATTTCCCGTCGATATCTGTTAAACATAAAGCGCCATGGGACAACACTCTGGTTATAATGAACGGTCCTTGCCAATTCGGGGCGAACTTGCCTTTTGCTTCGGCCTGATGTGGAAGGATTCGTTTTAACACCTGCTTCCCCACCTCAAATTTTTTGGGGCGCACCTTCTTGTTGTAGGCTCTCGCCATTCTCTTTTGATATAACTGGCCATAACACGCAGCTGCCAATCTCTTTTCATCAATCAAGTTTAACTATTCCAAACGGGTTTTGACCCACTCGTCATCATCAATCTCAGCCTCAGCGACAATCCGAAGGGATGGAATTTCAACTTCCGCCAGTATTACTACTTCAGTTCCATATACCAATAAATAAGGAGTTGCCCCTACTAAAGTACGGATAGTGGTGCGATAACCCAACAATGCAAATGGTAATTTTTCATGCCATTGTCTGGATCCTTCTACCATCTTCCTCAGTATCTTCTTGATGTTCTTGTTGGCTACTTCAACTGCTCCATTCGCCTTAGGACGATATGGTGTGGAATTACGGTGTGTAATCTTAAACTGTTGACATACTTCTTTCATCAAATTGCTGTTAAGATTAGCACCATTATCCGTGATGATCACTTTTGGGACCCCAAATCTACAGATGATATGGGAGTGAACAAAATCCACCACTGCCTTCTTGGTTACCGACTTGAAAGTTTTAGCTTCAACCCACTTAGTGAAATAGTCGATGGCCACCAGAATGAACCTATGACTGTTGGTATCTGTCGGCTCAATAGGTCCAATGACATCCATGCCCCAGGCAACAAATAGCCATGGCGCTGACATTGTATGCAATTCTATCGGCGGAGAATGAATCAAATCTCCATGTATTTGACATTGATGGCATTTCCGCACAAAATTGATACAATCATGCTCCATAGTGAGCCAATAATACCCCGCTCGAAGAATCTTCTTTGCCAATACATATCCGCTCATATGTGGCCCACAAACACCAGCATGTACCTCTGTCATAATTGTCGTGGCTTGACTGGAGTCTATACATCTCAGCAATCCCAAATCTGGGGTTCTTTTGTACAACACTCCTCCACTGAGGAAGAAACCACTTGACAATCGCCGAATGGCTCTTTTTTGATCTCCGGTGGCCTGCTACGGGTATATCCCCATCCTGAGGTACTCCTTGACATCATAAAATCATGGCTCGCCATCCACTTCTTCCTCTATCATGTTGCAATAGGCATGCTGATCACGAACCTGGATGTGCAACGGGTCAACATGAATTTTGTCTGGGTGGTGCAACATCGATGCTAAAGTGGCCAATGCATCGGCAACCTCATTGTGAACTCTTGGGATGTGTATGAACTCCACCAATCGAAATCGCTTGCTCAGATCGTGCAAACATTGTCGATATGGTATGAGCTTCAAATCCCGTGTTTCCCATTCACTCTGAATCTTATGCACCAGGAGGTCCGAGTCTCCCAAGACCAAAATGTCCTGGACATCCATGTCTGTAGCTAGTCGCAGACCCAAAATGCATGCCTCATACTCAGCCATGTTGTTGGTACAATAGAAACGCAGCTGAGCTGTAACAGGATAATGATGTCCTGTTTCAGAAATAAGTACCGATCATATTCCAACTCTCTTCGCATTTGCGGCTCCATCAAAGAAAAGCTTCCAACCTGGTTCCTCAGGTAATTCCAACTCATCTATATGCATCACTTCCTCGTCAGGAAAATACGTTCTCAACGGCTCGTATTCTTCATCAACAGGATTCTCAGCCAAGTGATCGGCCAGTGCTTGGGCTTTCATGGCCGTCCTCGTCACATAGACGATGTCAAACTCCGTGAGTAATATTTGCCATTTCGCCAACCTCCCTATGGGCATAGGTTTCTGGAAAATATACTTTAGTGGATCCAAGCGTGAAATGAGATAAGTAGTATATGAGGAAAAATAATGCTTCAATTTCTGGGCCACCCAAGTTAGGGCGCAACATGTCTTCTCGAGTTGAGTGTACTTAACCTCATATACTGTAAACTTCTTGCTGAGATAATAGATGGCTTGCTCCTTCCTTCCTGTAATGTCGTGTTTCCCCAACACGCAGCCAAACGAATTTTCCAGGACCGTTAGATAAAGAATTAGTGGTCTTCCCGGCTCAGGTGGAACCAACACAGATGGATTTGATAAATATCCTTTGATCTGGTCAAATGCCTCCTGACATTCTGTTGTTCATTCTATCGCAGCATCTTTCTTCAGTAACCAAAAAATGGGTTCACAGGTTGTTGTGAGTTGTGCAATAAACCTGCTGATGTAATTCAACCTTCCCAACAGACTCATTACTTCTGTCTTGTTCTTCGGTGGTGGCAAATCTTGGATAGATTTGATCTTCAACGGGTCCAGTTCAATACCTCGCCGACTGACGATGAATCCCAACAACTTTCCAGATGGAACTCCAAATGCACACTTGGCCGGGTTGAGCTTAATATCGTACCTTCCAAGCCTTTGGAAAAACTTCCTTAAGTCTGCTACGTGGTATTCCTGATGCTTGGATTTTATGATCACATCGTCCACGTACACCTCAATTTCTTTGTGGATCATGTCATGAAACACAGTGGTCATCGCTCTCATGTACGTTGCCCCAGCATTCTTCAAACCAAATGGCATTACCCGGTAGCAATAAGTCCCCCACAGCGTAATAAATGTCGTCTTTTCTGCATCTTCTTCATCCATCAGAATCTGATGATACCCAGCATAGCAATCTACAAAAGATCCGATCTCACGTCCGGCACAATTGTCGATCAAGATATGGATGTTGGGTAAAGGAAAGTTGTCTTTTGGGCTTGCCTTGTTCAGATTGCGGTAATCGACACACACCCTGATCTTCCTATCTTTCTTCGGCATCGGCACCACATTAGCCAACCAATCAAGATATCGAGTGACACGAATAACCTTTGCCTGCAGCTACTTGGTTACTTCTTTTTTAAACTTCACACTCATGTCTGTTTTGAACTTCCTCAATTTCTACTTGACGGGAGGGCATGCCGGGTCCGTGGGCAATTTGTGAACCACTAAATCCGTGCTTAACCCCGGCATGTCATCATACGACCATGCAAAAACATCTTTGAACTCAATAAGTGTTTTGATTAATTCTTCCCTGATATTTGGTGTAATGTGGATGCTTATTTTAGTTTCCCTGATATCGACTGCATCCCCTAAATTGATGGCTTCTGTGTCATTTAAGTTGGGCCTGGATTTTTCTTCAAACTGGCTTAGCTCTCTGTTTATCTCTTCGAAGGCTTCATCCTTATCGTATTCTGATTCATTATCATAATCAACCTCTTGTATAGTTAGTTCAGAATCAGATTGATCTTTTAGACTAGGTTGAAGATCCGTTGTGCATGCCATGTCGTTAAGATCAGTATGAAAAGAACTGTTCATAAAAAGAAAAGAAAAGAAAGAAACAACAATTAAAAATAAAATAAGGAATGAAGAAGAAACTTTTCATTTTATTGAACTAATGGATAACAAGGTTTCACACTTTGTTGAGCAAAAATAAAAATAAAAAGGAATCTGGATTACAACCCTGGAATAATCCAGAAAACAAGAATGAAAATCAGAGCCAACTACCAGGACTCCCTCTTAGTAGGAAGAGGAGTAGCTGTCCAATTGTTGACATTGGCCCTAGGACCCACAAACTGTATGTCTTCCTTACTGGAACCCTCTCCATCTTCTATCATATTGACATCTGCGAACATTCTTTCAAAGCCCTCATTCAAATCCCCATCTGGCCGGATCAGCGGTCTGAGAACTTCCGGGATTGGCAACTTTCTGAACCCTGCTCTGACAAATGATCTGGATAGGCGCGGGATTGGCTTAGGAAGGACCCAGACTCTTTTATTCAACTTGCGGGCCCGCTTTACATCCGCTGCGGTAGGATTGAATCCCAACCCAAAAGTATCCAGGTTCTTGGGCAAAGAAATTGGTTGGACCATTCCCTGCAGATCAATCCCCAGACCTTTTCCTGGTACAAATCCGTTTTTCAACATCTCTGAAGCTATCATGAAGGTTGTAGCTGTGATTCTGGGAAGTGAAAGGCCCCCACCTTCAGGAATTTTGTCTACTGAGACTGCATCAAAAACCTGATAAACCCATGGGCCCTTGTCATAGTCGGTTTCTATGAAGGGCACAATAGCATCACTGACGGCATGTGTGCCATAATCCCCGTGTACCACAATCTCTTGTCTATCCCATTCAAATTTGACCATTTGATGCAGTGTAGAATGCACTGCTTTAACTGTGTGGATCCAGGGTCATCCCAACAAAAGATTGTACGACACCGCCACATCTATCACTTGAAATTCCATGGTGAACTCGATTGGACCAATGGTTAATTCCAGTACGATATCACCCATTGTGTCAGTACTGCCCCAATCAAAACCTCGGACGCAGACGCTGTTCTTGTGGATCCTATCATCAGCAACCTTTAGTTTGTTCAGAGTGGCCAAAGGACAAATATTGGCACTTGACCCATTATCAATTAGTACTCAAGTGACCACCGAGTCTTCGCATTTCACAGTCAGGTAGAGCGCTCTGTTGTGTTCTGTACCCTCTACCGGTAACTCAACATCAAAGAATGTCACTCGGTTTACCTCGAAGATCTTGTGCACTATTTTCTCCAAATTGTTCACTGAGAGCTTGTCCAGGACATGGGCTTTGTTCAAAATCTTCATTAAGGCCTGACAATGATCGCTTGAATGGATCAACAAGGATAACAATGAAATCTGGGTTGGGGTCTTCCTCAACTGCTCTATAATTGAGTAGTCCTGTGCCTTCATCTTCTTCAAAAACTCCTCTGCTTCTTCCTCCGTCACTGGCTTCTTTATTGTTACAGGAATGGCCCTTCTCAATTCTGCGGGAACAAAACACCTTCCCGAACGAGTTAACCCCTGGGCCTCGCATACTTCTTACACAACCTCCTTCCCCTTATGCATCACTGTCACTTGACTGTAGCTCCACGGCACAGCTTTCTCACTTGTTATCGGCAACTGCATGACTGGCCTAATAACAACTGGTTCTACATGGACCCCCTTCACCACTAACACTGGTGTGCTTGATACTCCCTACAACACTGCCTTGACTGACTCTAGCTTCTTCGCAGCAACAGACGAACCTTTCCCCACTACCACAAATGGCTTGTCATCTACCTTTCCCAACTGTACCACTGCCTTTCCCCTAGTCGACTTTTCGATTGGACTGGCACGAATCATCATTACCGTTTGTGAGGGTATTTTAGGTTTCCCTCCTTCGTGCACTAGTTCGATCATATGGGCCTCATGGTGCACCGGTAACGAGTTTTCGTTGATGTTGGGTGCCTGAACCTTGATCCTATTTGTGTCAATAAGATCTTGTACGACAGTCTTCAACTTCCAACACTTCTTAGTATCATGCCCGGGAGCCCCCGAACAATATTCACTGCTTACTGAGTGGTCCAGATTTTGGGGAAGGGGATTTGGCAATTTGGGTTCAACAGTACTTAATAGGCCTATCTGCCTCAACTTGTGGAATAGAGTAGTATAGGTTTCTCCCAACGAAGTGAATGTTCTCGGCCTCTACATTCTTTAATTCCTGAAAGCTTGATTTTCGTGGAAGCTTGGCCCTGAAGGATTCCTGTAGGCCCTTGGTGGTGGATATGTGTTTTGTGGAGGTGGATATGTGTTTTGTGGAGGTGGATATGTATGTTGGGGAGCCGGCGCATGCCATTGTGGGCGAGCGGGAGGCTGGGTGTAAGTTTGGGCATGATGGACGGAGAAATATGGCTCTTGTGGTGGATAATAGGGTTGTATGGAGTGTGTGGATAGTTTGGGTAATGGGGTCTGGGTTGGTAGTGAGGGGAAAGACCTCTTTATCTGGACCAAGTACATGCTTCGACCATTGCGACCTCCTCTCTCTTCTTATTCCCGAGCGCACCTCCCATGCCGCTTTGGATAGCCTGAGTTGTGGCCTTGATCGCCGAATAACTCATTATCTTGTTGGACCTGAGTCCCTCTTCAACCATGCCGCCCATTTTTACTACTTCATTAAAAGATTTACCTACTGACGTCACTAGGTGACCAAAGTAAGTTGGCTCCAACATTTGTAAGAAGTAGTCCACCATTTCACCTTCCCTCATTGGTGGATCGACTCTTGCTGCTTGTTCTCTCCAATGGAATCAGAATTCCCTGAAGCTCTCTCCAGGCTTTTTCTCAAGTTTTAACAGTGTGAGACGGTCAGGGACGATCTCAAGGTTATACTGGAAATGACTTACAAACGCTTGTGCTAGATCGTCCTAGGTATACCACCTGCTAGGATCCTGCCTCGTGTACCATTCTAATGCAGACCTGCTTAAACTTTGATCGAAATAAGCTATCAGCAACTCATCCTGTTCACCTGCCCCTCTCATCTTACTACAGAAACCTCGTAGATGCGCCATAGGATCACCATGTCCCTCATATAGATCAAACTTTGGCATCTTAAAACCTGTCGGCAATTGAACATCGGGGAAGGGACACAGATCTTTATAAGACACACTGACTTGGCTACCCAATCCATGCATATTCCTGAAGGATTGCTCCAGGCTTTTCACTTTACGGAGCACTTCATCTTGCTCCGGATTCTTAGCTGGCCTCTCAGTTTCTATTGGGAGCTGAAGGTGAGGGGTGTAAGTGTATGGCTCGGGTGTTTTGAAGGTGAGTTCAGGAGGATAGTATTGATTGTCATGAACCTAAAACACGGGTTCATCGGATAATTTTTGCAATGTGGCGGATGGAGGTGCCACGAAAACATGAACAACAGGTGGATGAGGGTTTTGTTTGGGTGGTGAAGCTTGGGGATTATAGGAAGTTTCCCCTTGACAGTATTGGGAAATGGGGAAGCTCGTTGATGGACCAGTAGAAGGGTGTTCCGGAGTCCGAGCTGGTGAAAGGGTAGGAGTAGGGGGAAGTATTGGTGGTGTTTGTCCCTTAGCCCAGGCTAGGTGCATCCCAGATATCTCTTGTCTCAACCTGTCTACTTCCTCCTTCATCATTTGCATCTCTATCTTTTCCTCCTCAACATTTTTGTCCGAACCAGACATACTTTCCGGAATTGGCCCTTTTGATCTTGTGTGGTAATGGTAATCTGGCGGAACGTTCTAACGAGCTAACTATTTTGAAATCTCTTCCTCTGATATAAACAACAAACTTGTTAGCGTTAGAGTTTAACACATATTGCAATTTCACATTGGGGAATGCAATATTCCTAGGCAGTTTAACCATTTCTAACAGGTTTTTGCTTTGACTACATGCGTCATTCCGGCTTATGTCCTTTCTTTATTCACTTTGCCTTTCCTTTTTATCTTTTAGTGGTGGTCGAATCTTATGTGGATTGCCTACGTATTATGTCCCCGCATGAATCAGACCGGGCGTAGTTCTGCCATAAGTAAAAATAAAGACACAATTTTGCATTTTATTGCCAAAATATGCTATTACAAGCTATCATTTTTAAAAAAAACAAACGAAATACAGACTCCACACTATTAACATTGTTTGATATGAAAAGAAAACAGAAGGGTAGACAACAGACTCTTAAAAATAAACAAGTGCAGACTTGAACTACGGATACATTAAGGCCTTGAATTTTGGTGCCCGCGGGGCATCGTTTGGCCTTTCCGCGGGCTTTGGTGCCAGGCCTCTTTGCAAGCTTTTTAATTCCTTCATGATCCGGTGGATATAACCCATGACTGAGGCAAAAAGGGTATCACGGGGCATTTCTTCACATGTTAGGCACTTCGTGGTGATGTAGTGCCCAATCTCATCGATCCTACCCTTGATTCTATCCCTTTCCATACACAGCTGTTCTATTCGTTGATTCTTTAATCCCAATACTTGAGCATTGTCAACGAGCTGATCTTGTAACCTCTCCATTTGTTCTTACATTCGGGCTATTGAATCATAGCAGCGCTCCCTGTCCATTCTAACATCTCGGACTTGTTTAAAGACCCGATCTCTGAGAGTGGAATTTGTTTCTCTTAATATTGCAATGCTCCCTTCATAATCCCTTCTCACTTGCCATAGGTGTTTTTTCTGCGCTGCTGCACCTTTTACCCATCTGACCCGCATTCTTGCTATGCTAGCCTCGTATCTTTCCAAGTCTTTTCGGCTTTCAATGACCTGATTCCTTAACCTTGCTATCAGCCTTTTATCGGACCGGCTTCTCCGTTGGTTGACGGCATCCATTTTCATTTTTCGGATTTGAGCTTTGAGGATCTCGCTTTCCCGGACTAATTTGTTCTTTTCTCCTTCATCGGCAGCAACCTGCACCTTGTTCTCAAATTTCAGATCCTTAATCTGTTGTTTCATCTTGCCTATTTTGGCCCGGTATTCCTGCTCTTTGGCCAACCAGTCCCACGGTTCTTGCGACGCCTCAATGAACTCTTGAATGTGGGCTTTTTGGCTAGTCGTTCTGGCTCATCTCTTACAACATCTCTCTTCCTGTACCAGGCGATATAAGCCGGTGAGACTTCACCTCGGGATAGGCCGCGCACTCGAGTGTTTACCGTTAAATATTGGCATTCATTCCATATAGAACGAATGACTTCTTCATGAAATTGGCTGTTGATACCAACCTCGATTGCATAAATACTGAGATCTTCATCTGGGTGTACCACCTGACACCTCCCTAACTGTCTCATCACCCGGTAAGGCGCATAAGGCTGAATGCCTCAGAGTCCCATTAAGAGGAAGTAAGGACCCGTGATGGGCATGTATACAATTTCTTCAACAGGAAGCCAACCCAATGTCCACCCTATTTGTGCTGCTGTGATGGTGCGAAGGCAAGATACCCAGTCTTCAGGCCCTTCTGGAAATTTGAGCCCTGAAACCCTCGTGTTATATCCTTCAATGCAACCTTCGTTTGTAGATCTACAGTTCATATACTGAGGATGATGACACAAGTGCTCGATCATCCACATTTGCAATAACAAGTTGCATCCTTCGAAAAAATCTGCCCTGGCTTTACAGGCTGTGAGAGCTCGGTATATCTCGGCCACTATCATAGGGGCCAGCGTGCTTTTGTTGTTGGTAATTAGGACCTTGACGACTCCAGCCACCTTTAAATCAATATTTCTGTCTTTTCGAGGAAACACCACAATGCCCAAGAATGCTACAATGAAGGCGAACCGCCTATGTTCATCCCATTTTGTCCGATTCTCTCTGCTGCAAACCCCGCTTTCCAGATCGTCGAACCCTCCTATATGCCCATACCTCTGGTATATGAACTGCAAAGTAGAAAAACCCCTATCCAATTCAGAGTACGAGACTCCCTTGCTTATCTTCAGCAGATCCATGAACTTGTGCGAATTGACGGCTCTTGGTGCAATCAGATATTTGTGCCTTAGACCCTCAGTAATGTCCATATATCCAGCTACCTCTTCTAAAGCTGGGGTGAGTTCAAAATTCGAGAAGAGGAATACGTTGTGGGCCGGGTCCAAATGTAATCAAGGCCTTTATGATGTCACATCTGGGTCTGACGTTCAACAAACTGGTGAGACCTCCCAGATGTAGTTTGATCTTATCTCGCTCTGACTTTTCCAAATCCTCCCACCACAAGCGCAACTCCAAAGGGATCTTGCTCCTAACTGTTACTGGCAAACTTGGACCCGGGCTCATTCTGTATGTTTGTTTGGGGTGATTAACACTCATTGGACTCAAAGAAAGAATAAACTAAAACTGACACACATTAAAATAAAACTCCGGTCTTGTTAATACGTCCTTTCAGCACTTCGAAGAAGATTTAAAGGCTGTGTTTTACCAACCGGACAAAACATTGAAAATGACCAAAAGTGGCTATTTTCGCAAAAACAGCCTTCCGGCGTCTTTTTAGGGACATTCGGCTATTTTTTACAGGAATGAAATCACCCGACTTATTTACGACGAAAGATTAAAATTTTTGACATTTGTGGCTATTTTGCAAAAGGGCAGGTTGAACCCGATGAGGGTTGCCTACGTATCTCACATCCTGTGAGAACCAAGCCGGCGTAGTTCGGGCCACGACCAATAAATTAATTCTGACAACAAGACTTGTTTAAATAAATTACACTAAAAAACAATTTTTTTTCACAAAATTTTGGCAGAGTTTGCCGGTAACTTAGAATTATCTCTCTACACCGCTATTTTCTCTTTTTTTTTTCAGAAGTCGGTCAGCATGTAAGTCTGCGGCAAATAAATGCATAAAACACACAGGATGCAGCAGGATGGTCTTTTCATTTCAGGTTGCTTGTCCTAGACGGACCCAACCCCTGTGTTGAGTCTCCTAAGTCAAATGCACACGATGCAAATAAGCGTTCCTACTAGGAATCCGGCATGAGGTTTTGTTATACTAGGTTTATCCTGGGTGTTTGTTCCAGACCTGGCTTACCCGAGCGGACAACTCGAGCCGAGGATGGGAACTGCGTACCAGTAACCAAAAGATCATCCGGTTTTGCAACTCCTCTGAATCCTCGTTCTATTTTGGGATAGGACACTAACAGAAAGAAGTCACGACCAGCGTGCACTCCTCAAAAGAGAGAACAGAGGGATTTCGTAGCAGTTTATATATATAGTTCAGATAATATTAAAGCGGTAAAAGCAACATTTAGCACATTAAGCCCAAATATGTAATAAAATCAGATAATAAACAAAGCCAGATACAACAATTATTATAAGCTCAAATTCTGAACCCTGAACCAGAGATTCTGGGTATCATCCCCAGCAGAGTCGCCAGAGCTGTCACACCTCCTTTTTCGCCCGCGCCCCCCGCAAAAGGGGCGCGAAAGGGAGTTTTTCCAATTAAAGGACAATCAAAACGGGATTTATTTATTTATTTCAGAGTCACCACTTGGGAGATTTATGGTGTCCCAAGTCATCGGTTGAATCCCGAATCGAGGAAAAGAATGACTCTGTTTAACAGTCTGCGCACAAGAAATCCGGATAAGGAATTCTATTAATCCGGGAGAAGGTGTTAGGCATTCCCGAGTTCCGTGGTTCTAGCACGGTCGCTCAACTGTTATATTCGGCTTAATTATCTGATTTTATACAAATACGAACTTATGTGCAAATTCTAACTCTTTACCGCTTTTATTTTTATTATTTTACAGAGAATTTCAACGTTGTGAAAATGTATCTCGAACCACGTCACAATCAATGTACCCTTGGTCGTCGACACATTTCGACTCCGTTGAGATTTGGACTTGGGTCACATCAATGTACACCCGCGTTTAAGAAAGTAAATTATTAAAGGCGCGCCTAAAGCGACTAGCGTATTATTATTTTTGAGAAGGCCATGAAATCTTGCTAAAACGGCCCATCCGAAGTCTAATTAATTATTAACCATTTGTTGAGGGCCCCGCAGCTTGCGTTTTATTTTGGCGAAGCACGCCTCATTTATTTTAAGGATATCCTAAAATGACTACATTTCTATTAAATTTGTCTCTAAAATAAAAGAGAAAAAATCCTAATTAATTACAGGCTTGAAAAAAGGTGTAACATATTAAATGCTAGATTAAGACAAATGTTAACGGAAAGGAATATTACTAAAATTGAAATTATAAATAAAATACGGAATCGACAAATAATATATTCAAAAGAAACTAATTATCCTATAACTAGATTAAACTCGCATTGTTAGATGACTTGAACCGTTGGAATTAATTATTTACAACTATTTGAAACTAGAATCAATCTTAATTACTAATGCATATTCGAAAGTTTATTAAATTTAAACGTTAACTCGTCTTGTTTGAACTCAAATCATGCCATAATGCCTAATTCACGAAATTAATTTAAATTCATGCTTTAACTAAATTTAGCTACATGTTCACGATTAACCTACTGTTGACAATATTAAAACATTCATAGCTAGTGAACTAATCAGTTTTGCCAAGCCGATTCACTAAAGACCAACTTATGTTATTTTCCTCTTATTCCAATTATTAAGCAGTTTGACAATAATGAGCATGCTTAAATATATACTATCTAATAATCAAACTAAAGCAAAGTATTATTTAATACATCACTACAAGATGCCTAGTTATGCAAAGCAACAAAAATTTACATAATAATTAATACATGAAATAGCCTAAATACAATCAGTAAAAGAAACAAAGAAAAAGCTAAATTAAAACTTCAAAGTTCCATTCTTCATATGTATTCATGCTTTCACATTTCAGTTTACAATATCGACAAGGTTACAGCCATGTACCTGGTATTGGAAGTAAAAGAAAAGGAAGATCAGCAGAAATGCAGTAGCATACAACAACAGCAACACCCCGCAACCAGTAACAACCAGCAACGAGAAACCAGTGACAGATTTTAAAATCAAAATAACAATCCAGCAATAACCAGTGAAGTAGTAGCAAATAACCAACCAAACTCAAGGAACAAACCACATGAAAATCCAGAAACACCAACAATAATCAACGGGCAAAAACAAAATGAACCTTTTTTTTTTAGATTGAAAGACCAGTTAATGTTTAACCCTTAATTCTCTCTTAATGTTCAGAAAATTCTTTCTTTTAAACTCTCTTCAAATTCGAATCCTCAAAAATCTTTTTATCTTTCCGAATTCTTCTCCTTCTTCTTTTTTGTGTCCAGCTCCCCTTTATTTATAGCCAAACTTCAAACACTTAAATTAAATCCCATCATCTTCTACTCATCCCCCTTTAACTTCTCACTACTTAATGTTTTGTCCCCCACTATATTAAATAAATATATTAGTTCTCACTAACACATATCCTTTCTTTATTTAATTCCCTTATTGCCCCACTACCGCATGCTTTGTCCCCCACTATATTAAACAATGTATTAATTCCCCACCATTATGTCTTGTCCCGCACTACGTATTAAAAAATGTATTAATTTAATATTATTAGTACCTAGTGTACAGAACACTCAAATTAATCATTTTTTAAGACTCATTTAAAATCCCGAAAATGCCCCTGAAACTACTGAAATTACCATTTTACCCCTTGAAATACTGCAATTTACCCTTCTACCCCCATCCCTTTCAATCTGTACCAAAATCATATCAGTTATAACCAATTCACCTAATCAATTAATCAAATTACAGCAGCTATAATCAAATCAAACCTGACAATTGACAACTAATAATCAAACTCTGCATAATAAACTTGCCAAACAAAACTCCTAATCGACAACGTTCATGAATTAACAACAAAGTCAGATTCATATCCGAACAAACTCAGCAGAACAAACAAGTAAATACAAATCACTAAACTCAATAATCAATTGAACTTCAAATTAAATCTAACAACATTACAACCAAGATAAAGGATTCAAGTGATTAAACTAACACACTTCTATATTAAAACAAAACAAGAACAAATGAATAAAAACAACCTGAAGGAATAATCAAGAAATGAATCAAACATATACTGATTTCATATCCGAGAATATCAAACAAGATACGGACAGAAATAAAACTTAAACCAACTAACCGGAAATGAACAACGACGAACTCGAACGGAAACAAATCTGCCCGGAAACTTTGAAACCAAAATAACTTGAATCTGCCTGGAAATTTTTTGTACATTTTTCGGTTGATTTCAGGCGATGAAGATGGACGACGAAGACGAAGAAGGAGCAACATCGTTTGGTGTTATGGTTGTTTAGACGTAAGGCTGTGTGTGTGTGTTGAGGTGAAGCAGTAGCAGTGGTTGCTGGAGCTCGAAGGGAGGGCAGCAACAATGGTGGTTTGGGTGGTGTTCATGGATGCTAGACGAAGAAGAAGAAGCAGCAAGGGTGGTCGACGAGTGTTAGACTGTTAGTCGTCATGGTGGTTCGTCGACTTGGGTGGTCGACTGAAGGAGCTGCTGGTCATCAATGGAGGCGACGTTCATGGATGAAGCAGCAGCAGTGGCTGACGAAGAAGAAGAAGCAGCAGCATGCGGACTGGCTTTGACGAAGAAGACGAAGACGAAGAAACAACAGGTGAAGTTGGGGGTCGACGCAGCTCGTCAATGGCGGATGGGGGGGGGGGGGTTCGACTGGTTTTTTTCCGATGATTGGAGGCGATGAACTGTTTGGTTGACGGTGGAGCAGCTGCTCGTGAAGATGGAGGTGACGGGGCAGCCATGGGAGGTGGAGCTTGGGGAAGGGGGGTGGTTTGGGGAAGAAGACGATTGAGCATGGGGGGGGGTTTCTTTTTAGGGTTTTGGGGTTGGGGAAAATGAAAAATGAAGATGGGGGGGTTGGGATTAGTTTGGGTTATGGGGCGGACTGGGTCGGGTCGACCCGGTGGGGTTATTTGGTTTGGGCCATGGTTGATTTAAATTAAAATGTGGCCCAATCTGATTTTCTTCTTCTTTTATTGCTTCTTTTTTTTCTTAAACTAAACTAAATTCTAAAAATCCTAAATTATCCTATAGAACTAAATTAATTTATAAAAGTGCAAATTAACTCTCAATAACAATTAACACACAATTAAATAGCAATTACGATAAAATCACACAATTTGGACATTAAATGCTAAAAATGCAACGTACATTATTTTTATGATTTTTGTTCTTGTAAAAAACAAACTTAATTGCTCCTAATTGTAGAATTAAAGCCTAAATGCAAATGCGGCATATTTTTGTATTTTTTTATTAATTTAACAAATAAACATGCATGGACAAATACAAATAATTATTGAAAATGCCACAAAAAATCTCAAAATTGCACACAAAGGAAAATTGTTTTATTTTGAATTTTTTTTAGGAGTAATTCTCTCATAGGGCGAAAATCACGTGCTTACAATAGCCATTCCCCATTCATGTGGGGATTGTTGGGTTTTAAGCATTAATACGGCTTAAAAGAGGGTGAATGGGAAATGGAGGAAAATAAAATTTTTAAGTGAAATTTTAAGTTCCCTCCCCCCCCCCTTGGCAAAGGGACATTGTCCCATATTGGAAGAGAAAGAGGTTTTTATGGGTATATAAGCAATTGCGCTTCTTCTAGCTCTTAAAGAGTTGAGAAGAAGGCAAGCCTCGCGCCGTCGTCGTCGCTCGCTCGCTCGGCTCGGCTTCGGCTTCGGATTTGGTCAAATGATTGATTGATTAATTTTTTGGACCAAACTTGTCTGTTAATAGTAAATATTAACAGAAATGTTATTAATCCGTATTAATAATAATTATTAATATTAAATCCAAGAATATTAATATTAAAATCCAACCGTTTCCATATTTTCGTTTTCTGTTTTGGTAAAATGAAAATTAACTACCCTCTTCAATTTTCCCTCTTTATTGTTGTGTAAATAGTCATTTATGTTATGGCATTTATGTTGTGGCCGTTTTGCATAAATAGCCATTCTGAAGAGTTGTACCTCTTCAGATTTTACCCCAACATTGTTTATAAATACAAGTCCATTCTCTCAGATTTTTCATATGATTTTCTGAGTTTCTCCTCCTTCTGCATTGTTTTAACTTCAAAGAAAGCAACAGTAAGTGTGATTTGCTACCGAACTTTGTGTTCGCTGAAACACTGGGATTTGAAGTGCCACTATACCAGTGTGTAATTCGTTCTTTCCTAGGAGGAAATAATCCATAATCTTGAGTACTAGGAGGGGATTAAATTCCTTAAGAAATACTGTGAATTTAGTGGGCTCGGATTAACTTCTGTTTCGTTTTTATTTCTATTTATGTTATTTTATTTTTTACAGAATTATTTTACAAATAAAGGTTACTAACAAAGCCTTGATTAGAAACCACTTTTTTGCGGTCCTCAAGTAAAAGAAGGAAAAAAACCGCGAAAAAATTAGATACTGTTATGAATAGTTTGTACATTGGATACTACTTTGGATACTACTTGGATACTACATTGGATGCTACATTGGATGCCCATGTTGTGAATAACTTAAAGATTAATTTCCTATTTTATGTCCATCATCTTTACTTTTTATGCTTATAAAAGGCCATGTAATTGCAATGAAAAATTACACTAAAGTGAAAGAAGAAAACACTTCTTCATTCTCTCTATCTCTTCTTGTTTACATTTTACTGCATTGCTTTTATTTTATAACACGTTATCAGCACGAAGTTCTAATTTTATTCTTAACTCCCGCTAAGTTGAGCCATATTTTATTAAGGTATTTATCATTATAATCATTTTATCTATGGCAGTACATATCATATGCTCATTGTTTGCAGATTACTTGTGCGCTTGGGCATCTTACATAGTTTAAGTACATTGCAGTGATAAAATAACTATTTCCTTACGTGCTCAACTCTTAGAGGACCTCAAAGTCATCAAACTAGCTATGCACTAATGTCATACTTATAATATTCATGGACTCCCTAGATCAAAACATATCTTTAAGGCATTTTGAAGAACTGTGAGAAATAAATTGACAAGCAATAATTTTATAGTTTAATTACTTTATATTTATTGGAACATATAAATAATGTTAGTCACGTTCAGTTCTATTAACACATATATATCAATAATATAAAGTGAAATGAAACAAGTATGTAATTTCTACTTTATGGCAAGAATAAAATGAAATAGTAGATTGTTAACATGATATAGCTCTATTTTCATTTCTTTTACCTTAATCGTTTTGTTTTCATTAATTGTTTATTATTATAATTATTTCTCTAACTTATTCATCTTTTATGATAGTTTTCACTATGTCAAATTTATCAAAACTTGAATTTGTGGCACTTGACATCACCGGGAGGAACTATTTATCATGGGTTCTTGATGCTGAAATTCACCTTGACGCTAAAGGTCTTGGAAATACTATTATACAAGGAAATGAAGCATCAAATCAGGATAAAGCGAAGGCCATGATTTTCCTTCGTCATCACCTACATGAAGGGTTAAAAACTGAATATTTAACCGTAAAAGATCCACTTGAATTATGGATTAATTTGAAGGATCGATATGACCACCTAAAACTTACGGTATTACCAAAAGCTCGGTATGAGTGGATACATTTAAGGTTGCAAGACTTTAAAACCGTAAGTGAGTATAATTCTGCTATCTTTAAAGTAAGTTCTCTATTAAAATTATGTGGAGACACTATCACAGATGAGGACTTATTGGAAAAAATATTTTCTACTTTTCACGCTTCAAATGTGGTGCTACAACAACAATACCGTGAAAAAGGTTTTAAGAAATATTCTGAGTTAATCACATGCCTACTTGTGGCTGAGCAGAATAATACTCTATTAATGAAAAATCATGAAGCCCGTCCCACTGGGTCAGCTCCATTTCCTGAAGTGAATGTTGTAGCAACATATTATAAGTTTGAAAGAAAACAAAATAATTACCGTGGTCGTGGACATGGTCGTAAACGTGGACATGGCAGGGGGCGAAACAATTATCGTCATTATGGTGGAAATAAATTGGAGAACAATAAGGGTTCTCAAATTAATCATTCAAAAGGTAAAGGTAGTATGTGTCACCGATGTGGTATGAGAGGTCATTGGGCACGCATTTATCGTACGCCAGAATATTTTGTCAAACTTTATCAAGCCTCCCTCAAGAAAAAAGAAAATAATGTGGAGGCACACTTGACCTTTCAAAATAATGATGATGAAGCAGGTCCCTCAAATAAATATGATTCTAAGGCACATCTTGCATATAAAGATGATGATTTTGAAGGCCTAACAAATATTACTCATTTAGAAGTTGGGGACTTCTTTGAGGATATTGACTGAAGAACTAATCATCTTACTGGGGAATGAAGCTATAAAAGTTGTTATGTTTATGTTTGCAACTAGTTTATTTTTCTTGAGTGTATTTTCCTAATGCATCATGTGTTGCTAGTTTCTACATTTCTAATGTATTTCTTAATGTTTTTTTCCTGCTTGTCTTTCATATTTCTTATGATGTATTATTTGTCTTTTTTATGAAGAATATGAAAATTCCCCAGTCTTCAGTTGGACTCAAGATTAATAAAGATGATATATGTCTTCTGGATAGTGCTACAACACACACTATTTTAAAAGATAAGAGATATTTCTCTTATTTGGTAATGAAAGAAGCGAATGTTAATACAATATCCGGTAGTACAAGATTAATTGAAGGTTCTGGAAGAGCCAATTTATTACTACCAGGAGGAACAAATTTGGCTATTGATGAAGCACTATATTGTAGTAAATCTCAAAGAAACTTATTAAGTTTCAAAGATATTCGCCAAAATGGCTATCATATTGAGACTACAAATGATGAAAAGATTGAATATCTTTATATTACTACAATAATGTCCGGTAAGAAATATGTGCTTGAAATGTTACCTGCTCTTTCCTCCGGCTTATACTACACAAGTATTAGCAGGATTGAAACACATGCCGTAGTAAACGAGAAGTTTACTAATCAAGATAATTTTATTATTTGGCATGACCGGTTGGGCCATCCTGGTTCTAATATGATGCGTAAAATAATTGAGAATTCACATGGACATGCAATGAAGAATCAGAAGATTCTTCAATTTAAGGAATTCTCTTGTGCTGCGTGTTCTCAAGGAAAATTAATTATTAGACCATCAACTATTAAAGTTAGGATGGAATCCCCTGCATTTCTGGAACGTATACAGGGTGATATATGTGGGCCCATTCACCCTCCATGTGGACCATTCAAATATTATATGGTTTTGGTAGATGCATCTACAAGATGGTCACATGTGTGCTTACTATCAACTCGCAATATGGCATTTGCGAGATTGTTGGCTCAAATAATAAAGCTAAGAGCACAATTTCCAGATTATGCAATTAAGACAATTCGTCTTGATAATGCCGGTGAGTTTACATCCCAAGCCTTTAATGATTATTGTATTTCAACTGGGATAACAATTGAGCATCCGGTTGCTCATGTTCATACACAAAATGGTCTAGCAGAATCATTGATCAAACGCCTCCAATTAATTGCTAGACCAATGCTTATGAGAACAAAACTTCCCATTTCAGTATGGGGTCATGCTATTTTGCACGCAGCAGCACTTGTGCGGATAAGGCCCACAAGTTATCATAAAGTCTCCCCATTGCAATTGGCTTTTGGTCAGGAGCCAAATATTTCCCATCTTAGGATCTTTGGTTGTGCGATATATGTTCCAATTGCTCCACCACAACGCACAAAGATGGGTCCTCAAAGAAGGTTGGGGATATATGTTGGATATGAATCTCCTTCTATTATAAAATATCTAGAGCCGATGACTGGAGATTTATTTACGGCAAGATTTTCTGATTGCCATTTTAATGAATCAGTATATCCAACATTAGGGGGAGAAAATAAGCAGCTGAAAAAGAAGATAGATTGGAATGCATTATCACTGTCTCATTTAGATCCTCGAACAAATCAATGTGAACAAGAGGTTCAAAAGATTATTCATTTACAAAATATTGCAAATCAATTGCCAGATGCATTCACTAACCTACCAAGGGTGACTAAGTCACATATTCCAGCTGCTAATGCTCCAATTCGAGTTGATATCCCGACAGAACAATTAATTAAAGCAAATGAGTCTAAGCCATGCTTGAAACGTGGTAGACCAATCGGTTCTAAAGATAAAAATCCTCGAAGAAGAAAAGGAGCAAGTGATCAAAGTGAACATAACACAGAGGTAGTGGCTCAAGAAGAGCCCCAAGACGTAACAAATGATAAGACCTTAGGGGAGGTCCAGGTACCTAAAAATAATAAAAATGAAGAGATATCAATAATTTACGTCTCAACCGGGAAAGATGTAACCGAAATAATATTGTTATCGATAACATTTTTGCTTATAATGTCGCTGTTGAAATAATGCAACAAGATGAGGATCTTGAACCAAAATCTGTCAATGAATGTAGACAGAGAAATGATTGGCCAAAATGGAAAAACGCTATCCAGGCAGACTTAACTTCACTTGGAAAACGTGAAGTCTTCGGACCCATAGTTCGAACACCTGAAGGCATAAAGCCAGTAGGGTATAAATGGGTTTTTGTGCGAAAACGAAATGATAAAAATGAAGTCGTTAGATATAAAGCACGACTTGTGGCACAAGGGTTTTCCCAAAGGCCTGGAATTGATTATATGGAGACATATTCTCCTGTAGTGGATGCTATCACCTTCAGGTATCTCATAAATATGGCAGTACAAGAAAAACTTGATATGCATCTAATGGATGTTGTTACAGCCTATTTTGTATGGATCATTAGACAACGAAATTTTTATGAAAGTACCTGAGGGATTTAAAGTGCCAGAAGCATATAAAAATTTTCGAGAAACTTGTTCAATAAAGCTTCAGAAATCTTTATACGGATTGAAACAATCAGGACGTATGTGGTACAATCGCCTGAGTGAATACCTGTTGAAAGAAGGGTACAAGAATGATCCAATTTGTCCCTGTGTCTTTATAAAAAGGTCTGGATCTGAATTTGTTATAATCGCCGTGTATGTTGATGATTTAAATATCATTGGAACTCCTCGGGAGCTTCCAAAAACAGTAGACTGTTTGAAGAAAGAATTTGAAATGAAAGATCTTGGAAAGACAAAATTTTGTCTTGGTCTACAAATTGAGTATATGAAAGATGGAATATTTGTCCATCAATCGACATACACCGAAAAGATTTTAAAGCGATTCTATATGGATAAAGCACATCCATTGAGTACCCCGATGGTTGTGAGATCACTTGATATAAAGAAAGATCCATTCCGACCTCATGAAAATGATGAAGAGCTTCTTGGTGCCGAAGTACCATATCTTAGTGCAATTGGGGCATTAATGTATCTTGCCAATAATTCCCGACCAGATATAGCTTTCTCAGTAAGCTTATTGGCAAGATTTAGTACTTCGCCAACACAAAGACACTGGAATGGTATTAAACATATATTCAGATACCTCCAAAGGACCATTGATATGGGTTTATTTTATTCAAATGAATCCAAGCCATCATTGATTGGTTATGCAGATGTAGGATATTTATCTGATCCACACAAAGGTCGATCTCAGACAAGCTATTTATTTAAAAGCGGAGGTACAACCATATCATGGCGTTCGACAAAACAAACTATGGTTGCTACTTCTTCAAATCATGCAGAGATAATAGCCATTCACGAAGCAAGTCGAGAATGCGTTTGGTTAAGATCTATAACTCAACACATTCAGCAAACATGTGGTCTTTCTTCGAAAGAGAATATTCCAACAATATTGTATGAAGACAATGCTGCATGCATAGCTCAATTGAAAGGAGGATATATCAAAGGAGATAGAACAAAACACATTTCACCGAAATTCTTTTTCACTCATGATCTTCAGAAGAATGGTGAAATAGATGTACAACAAGTTCGTTCAAGTGATAATTTGGCTGATCTGTTCACTAAGGCATTACCAACCTCAATATTTGAAAAGCTGATATATAAGATTGGAATGCGTCGTCTTCGAGACATTAAGTGATTTTTCATCAGGGGGAGTAACTACACGCTGCACTCTTTTCCTTAACCAAGGTTTTGTCCCACTGGGTTTTCCTGGTAAGGTTTTTAATGAGGCAGCAAGCAATGCATATTATAAATAACTATGTACATCCCAATATATTTTTTTTGTAAGTTTTTAATGAGGCACATTATCTTACATGGACATCCAAGGGGAGTGTTATGAATAGTTTGTACATTGGATACTACTTTGGATATTACATTGGATACTACATTGGATGCTACATTGGATGCCCATGTTGTGAATAACTTAAGGATTAAATTTCCTATTTTATGTCCATCATCTTTACTTTTTATGCCTATAAAAGGCCATGTAATTGCAATGAAAAATTACACCAAAGTGAAAGAAGAAAACACTTCTCCATTCTCTCTATCTCTTCTTGTTTACATTTTACTGCATTGCTTTTATTTTATAACAGATACTAAGTTGTTGCACTGACTCACTTGTGCACTATGGCTTTTCGACCTCCTACGGGTCCCTTCATTACCCCCAGTATACACAGAATCAATATATATCTATAATTGAGGGACTTTGGTCCGGTGATGTGGCACTCTCCTAACCAAGAATTTCAAATTATCTTTTTTCTCAATTTTTTCACGTTTCTGTCACTCATTTGTTTTATTTTAACTAGTCTCTGGACACGTGCGTTGCACGTGTAATCCAAGTTTTTTTTAATTACAAGATTTTCAATAATCACTTGAGATTATTGAAATATGTTTTTGAATAACAAATAAACCAAAGGATTTCTTATAGCTGATGAAATTAAATAATTTGTTATTAAGATTTAATAAAATACAATAAATAAGGTAGAAATAAGATTAACCTCGAATTAAGAAAATAAGAATAAAAGGTTTACAAAGAAGAGAGAAACGATAATACATTACTTGGCCTATTAGGAGAGGTGTCACGTCAGCTCTCTGTAGATCAAGGTTATATATATATATACAAGACATTGAAACATTTAATATCAACACACTATCAATAATCGTCGAAGTATATCTTCCTCTTCAAAAACTTTGTTCTCAAAGGATGTTGTCAACGTGATCAAATTTATAAGTTGGTAGGAAATTATGGTTTTCACTCCCTAGCTCACTGCAGGCCTTATTGTATATTATATTTCTTTGTGGCCTTATAATAAATAGCATGCATCAATACATATTACTCTTAATAAACATTAACGATAGGAATATTGCTTTGATTGAGAGAGTGAAGGAAAAAGATATTGGCAAAGAAACCTAAATACATACTGTGCAAACACCTAATGAAATGGAAAAAAAGAGAAATTTAATGCAAATACATGAAATCAAATACTAACCAAACATGAAGTTTTGTACCTTCAGAAAGGAATTACCAGTAGACGTTAGACTATCCGAAGAGCCAGACAAGCAAATTTCTTAATGACCAGAACACTCTATTTAGGGAGTTGTTTTAAAAAAAAAAAATCAATCCTTTCGTACTCTCTCTAAAACAAATGCAACTACCTAGCAAATTTAGACACAAGAAGTACAGTTTATATTATATGAAATACTAATTTTTTCTATTAGTCAATTCAGAAATGTTTTCTTATAAGTTTTGTCAAAAAAAATGAGATAAACTATTTCATGTAAAAAATTTCAATTAATTTTAAATATTGATGAAATCGCAATTGTGAAATATCATTATTAGAATTAGAGCCTAGATGAATTGTTTCTTTCATTATTAGATTTTCATCAATAAATGAAAAAAATAAAAAAGATTTTCCAATTAGATTGTCACTTTTAGACGTAATATTTGTAACGTGGTTTTGCTACATAGTAATTCTCTTAGTCTTATATTAAACATAGGTATTTTGATTACTTTCTTTCAATGCTCTCTTCTTTTCTTTCTTTTTCTATTTCATAATCTCTCTATCAAATTCTCCATCGCCTAAATATTCTCTTATACAGAAAATTCGTTACTTTCCCTCAATCTTCTATTTGTTCATTCATCTTTTCCCTCTTCCCTACAGTTAGTCCATAAATTTATAAATTTTACTTCCATCTTTATGCCTTCAAATCTCCATTAATCTTCTTTTTCAATTTTCTGGGGAATTCCCAACAGTCTGCTTCTTGCAATTTTAATATTTCCATCACCTATACAATAAATTGAGAAAAAGTTTGAGAAAAAGAAATCCTTTAGTAAAAAGCAGAGAGATCCAAGTATAGAGAGAAGTAAATGTCATCACAGACAAATATGAAATCGTAATTATAAAACTTACCATATCTGGCACCGAATAAAACATCCAATACGACATAGCAAACACTTCCTCAACATTCTTTTCCCTAGCGCCAAAAAAGGACGATATTCATGAATCATACATGAGAGATATATTCAACATAGACAAATAAGAATTTTTACTATATTTTTTGTTTAATCATCATTTCAAATGCATCATAAAATTAATAAAGCCAATGAATGTAGGAGACAAAGTAAGTATAACATTTACAAACTTGAATAGATAATATACCACAAGAATATTTTATGTTTAATTCCGATTTATCACAAAGGCAATTGAAAGCTGACAATTTTGAACATATGAAAGATGAAAATTTAGGGAATCTAACTCAAAATAACACATCAAATTAAAACAAACCATCAAACACAAAACTCAATGAATTCACTAAATTAATTACTACTATAATTTAATCACAATTCTTTGGGTGAAAGAGCAGAGCAGCGTAAAAATCAAAAAAGAATTACAGAGAATTGGAGATCAAAAGTTAAAAAGAGGGTGAAAAGGTTGGGACGATTTTTCCATTCTTCATTACTGAAGGACAAACACCGAAATTTAAATCGGTGAAGGATGATTTTACCTTTAAAATTGTGGAAGTTGAAAAGCTAGAAGTTTCGAATTTAAAATTTTGAAACGGTGTCTCTTTTTTTCCTATTTATCATGCATTTAAAATGATTTTGAAACTGTGTCTTTGTTTGTCCTTATTTATTATAGGGCTTCAATTCTTTTTTCTGTTTCTTTCTTCATGGAGGAAGTAGAAAGGTTTATGTAGTAACTAGAAGACGTTTAATTTTTTTTTTCTTTTTACTATATGAGATATGAAAGAGCAAAGTAGTAATAATTGAGACATTTATTCCTACAATTAGTCTTATACAATAAGGAACAGAAATAGGTGAAGAAGTAATAACTACAACATTTATTCTCACAATAAGATAAAATAACAAAAAGTAGGAAAAAACCCAAAGCGGATAAAAATATAGAGAAGATCAAAAGGGTGTAAACGCTGACAAATGAAGGGGTATTACGTTTGTTTTTCTCAATTAATTTTCTTAATTATTTGATTGTGTATTTACATTTTTAAACAAAAATATTTTAAAGTAATGATTGATTGAAGGGTAAAATTGTCATGCCTCGAACCTGGGCCCGGACGTAACACGGCACTCGATGTCTGACTACATGTGACCAAGCGAACCAACTGGCTGGCTGAATCAACATGTGGTATCATAACATACTGAATGCGGAAGATAAACTAACACATGCTGATATACTGAAAGTCTGGATGATATAAATCAAAATGCGGAAATACTAATACAATTCTGAAACATATTTGTAGCCAACATAGCTTAATATGAAAAGCCCGTGACTTTGTCTAACTGTTACTCTAGTCTATGAAGCCTCTATTTGAGTACTGAAAACACTGACTGTATGTGAATACTGAAAACTGTAGTAATGATAATGCTCCGAAAGAACTGGGGATCACCAAATAGCTGGCACGAGAATCCTAACGCTCTGAATCATCAACCTGTAAATCATTACCTGCATCGTGAGATGCAGGCCTCGGGCAAAAGGGACGTCAGTACATTTGAATTGTACTGGTATGTAAAGCAACTGAAAGAAAGAATTATAAATGTTGGAACTGAAAATAAGCTGATAACTGAGAATTGATAATTGATCACTGAAATGATAACTAATAAATGAAATGATACCTAATAACTGAACTGAACAAAGGAAGTAAGGATATGAATACTCCATCTTCTGAATGATGAACAACCTGTTTATCTGAATATTAAACAGCAGCCTCAGGCCCAATATATATATGTGCACAAACTGCGGCCTCGAGCCCAAGTATATGTATACATAACTGCGACCTCAGGTCCAAAATACATAAAGCATAAACTGCGGCCTTAGGCCCAAAGATGCATAAAGCATTAACTGCAGCCTCAGGCCCAAATACAGGTGTTCGACATTCAGGGATTTAAAATTAGGAATTGAGAATCATACTGCAATATATAATAGTGAAATACTAAATCACGCTGAGTTACATGATACTGGAATACTGGATCACACTGAGTTACATTATACTAGAATATTGAATCACACTGAGTTACATAATACTGGAATACTGAATAGGACTAGAATGGGACATGTATTATTGAACTGGTTGTGAACACTGAAACTTCAACTGTTTATGACATGCTGAGTAAGCTATACTGAGACTTAGGGATATCAAGCCCAAGTCTATATTGAATACGAACTGAGCTCACAACGTTAAGAATGAAAGTCATGAATGAGTTATGAAGCTAGAGAATAGAAGTCCTACAATTATTCAAGGAACTCGGCTTAACTATATTTCTGAGGCAATTGATACGTCGTAAAAGAAACGTAGTATTGGGAGAATTATTAAAATTTCCAAACATAGAGAGTTAGCCTCACATACCTTAACTTCCTGCTCTTGAGCATAATACAACATTCGCCAACCCTTTCAACTTTAATCTATATCAATACAAGTCAAAGGGATTCCAAATTAGCAACAATAGTCATGTTTCGGTCACTTAGGCATTTTATCAAACACTCGGTGGCATAAAGCTTCATAGCCCTTATTAATGGTGTTTCTACACCCAATAACTCATTCTCTTGCTCTTAAATAAATTCTAAAGTCTCAAATGGTTATAAACAATATTATTCTTTATCACCTATAAGATAATCAACACCCATAACCAATAATAACCTATCAACAACCCAAACCTATCAGCATTCATGCTTTTCTATCAAACCCATCAACTCATATCTCATGAAATAGAGTCTATAATCATTAATTCAATGATAGAATCAACTAGAGGGTGAAGATATTACCTTTTTGAAGTTCAACCTCCTTGAATTCAAGTTCTAGGGTTTCTTCTCTAATCAATGATGTTCCAATCGAATATCTAATTATATGGAGGCTTTACCCATATTAATAAGATATTGAAAAATTGAAATAAACATAGAATCACCATTAGAACTTACGTTGGGTGGTGGAGGGACCATTGAGGAGTTAGGTTTTTGAGAGTTTTCCTTTGTAGAGCAAGTTTTTATGTTTTGGGGCTGTGGGGGACGAAATAGGGCTAAAAAAATGACTTTCCAAGTCGCCCACCGCATCCCGGTTGACGCTGCCGTGGTCCCGACCGCGGTAAATCGCTGGAACACTGCCTCGCCACCGCGGTCGCAGTACAACGCGGCAGTACCGCGGTGGTTGCATACAATTCTGTAAAACAGGCATAACTCTTTCTACAAAGCTCTGTTTGGGCTCCATAATATATCGTTGGAAAGATATTTCAAAGAACTACAATTTTGATGCTTTGAGTTTTTCCAGATTCCTTACACACTTTTACTAAAACTTGCTGGAATACATACCTTCTGCAAACTTAGACGATTTTGCCAAATTTTATGCACCTCACTTTCCATCTTGATTTTGAAACAACTATTTTCACCCATAATCATCCCGATGGGACTTCACATGTTCAAATATATCCTTACTAATCCTTTAACTCATTCATACCTAAGCCGAATTTTTATGGGGTATTACATTATCTCCCCCTTGGGATCATTCGTCCTCGAATGATTGCCCTGACTGTAACTTTTGCTAACTCCGGATCTTAAATGGGTCTGGTGCAACCATGAACTTTCATCAACACTTGCATACTAAGCATAATGAATACATGATTACTGAATTGTTGATATACTGAACTGAACTGCATTGACTGAATATTGATCTGCCATGAATACGTGAATACTGAACTTACATGGATATCTGAATATTGAACTGGCACGAATATTTGCGAATTGAACTAACATCAATATCAAAGTACTAAGCTGGCATGAATATCTAAGTATTGGACTGACATGAGTAGCTGAGTATTGAATGGACTTGAATATCTGAGTATTGAACTGACATGAGTATCTGAGTACTGAACTGGCATGAGTATCTGAGTACTGAACTGACATGAGTATCTGAGTACTGAACTGACATGAGTATTTGAGTGTTGGAAACTTGAATGTTATAACATTACACGCGAAATACTGGTTGTACCACCACTAATTCTGGTGGCAACTCCAACTCATAAGCTAATTGACCGATCCTTCGCAATATTCTATATGGCCCAATATAGTAGGGACTATGCTTTCCCTTTTTCTCAAATCTCATAATACCTTTCATAGGTGAAACTTTCAAAAACACCCAATCATCAACTTGAAACTCTAGGTCTCTATGCCGAACGCGCGAATAGGACATTTTGGCGGCTCTAAATTTTCTTCAAACGCTCTTGAATCAACTTAACTTTCTCTATAGTCTGATAGACCAAATAAGGTCCTAACAATTCCACTTCTCCAACTTCGAACCAACCAATTGGTGATCTACACCTTCCCCCACACATAGCTTCATACGGTGCCATCTTGATACTAGAATGGTAGGTTATTATTAGCAAGGCCAATAAGAGGTATGTGATCATCCCAATTACTTTTAACATCAAGGAAATATCCTCAATTGTTTGAACAATGCGCTCTGCCTGGCCATCTTTTTGAGGATGAAAAACGTGTGCCTAAATCATTTCTGAAAGAACTTCTAAAAGTTCATTTTAAACTGAGCACCACAGTCCCAAATGATGGACCATGAATTCCCATGTAATTAGACGATTTCCTGAATGTATAACTTGGTATAATCTTATGTTGAATCTGTAGTCTTTACTGGCAAGAAATGTGATGACTTGGTAAGTCAATTTACAATCATCCAATCAAATCATGCTTTTAAAATGGGAAAGATAATCCCGTTTATAAATTTCATGTTTACCATCTCCACACAAAATATGTGTATTCTGTGATAAAACACTAGGCTTTCTACTACTCGACTTTTACTTGCTGACAATTAAGACAATTGGCCGCAAGTCTGCGACGTTCTTTTTCATGTAGTTCATCCAATCAATCTCCTTGGTCATGATGCATATTTGGGGGACCTGGATGGAAATAATACCAGGAATTATAGGCTTCTAACATGATCTTTCCTTTTTAAGTCCATCCATGTCTGGAACACACAATCTTGGTACCTCAAAGTACCATCATCTCCCCCTTATTCGAAAGCCATCATCTTATACTTGTGAATCTCCTCTTTCAGCTACAACATCATCAAACTATTTCTCCTTCACTTCGCCTACTAAGGGGGAACAAGTCATATTCTAGACAACAACTATGTCATCTTTTAGAGTCCGAAGTCGAACTCCTATCTTGGCTAGTGAACTTCTTTTACCAGAGTTCTCTTATCTACCTCAATCATGAGTTATACTTCCCATACTTTATCTTCTTAAGAACTTCCTGAAAACACTTATAGAATTGTTGTGAGCTAAGTCTTTAACCAGTACTCCGAAGACTAGAGTCTCGTGCAATGGCACTACCCTCGTGATACATAACTGGGCATGAATCTATAGCTTTCTGTGATCATTTTATCATCAATAACTAAACTCGGTGATCATTATACTCACTTTGTTTTTCTTACACTTGCTAGACATAATCCGTGTGGTAATTATACAATTTTCCCTCATTACCGAACTGATTTTCTTTTTCATATCCCATGCTACTATTCGAGTTTTAGATCTCCAACTAGACTTACTGAAAATTTTCACATCACCCCCTAGACCATAGGTCTTATACTTGTGGATCCTTCTCTTTTTGTTGGGATCCAAATAACTTTCCTTATTCTCTGCAATTCTGTGCACTCTACATCAAAGATGACTCATCTTCCAACTTACTTCTGAGAAATCTTCTTACTAGAAAAAACTAAATTATTCACTTAACGGAAAGCTAATGTATTCACAGCTATCATATACAATCTTTATAATTTAACTCTGTTCACACTATCACTCCTGGAGAAACTACATTACGATAATTCCTAAAGGCTATTCTTCTATAGTTTGTGCTCTCACTGCTAGCTAATATTTTTTTCCCACTGCTACTGTACTTCGAGTTTAACTTAAACTCTTTGGGTTCTAACACACGTTCGGTATTTCAAACTGTCATCCACTCACTAGAGTTAACCTGGCTAAGTGAATCAAATTGTACCCCTACTAGCTCTGCTGAAAGTGCTAATTCACTGTATCAACTCAAAACTTACTTACTATTCTTTTACTAACCATCTGCTAGCATCATATTTTCTTCTCCTGCTTTGAATAACTAAAGTGAAGCATAAGGTTACTCCTAAATGCCCTCATCATCTGACCATATTCTTTTGCCGCACACTATCATTCTTTTCGAACTATGTACATGGATCACACTTAGGGAAATTCATTTGTCTTAAACAAAATTAGAATATGTAACCCCAAAATTTCTATATAATATAAAATCATATCATACTATAAACATCCCGGGTAATCATTTAGTCACATAACCTAAGGGGGAATTGCCATATCTTTTATCTTACACCAATAGCTGCTTTTTATAGTAACTTACTAACGTGGTACTTCTAGTTCTGATTTGAATAAATATGAACAACTTAAAATCATTCCCTGAAATTCACTATTGGCTGCTCTTAGTTCTCATTGCATACATCATATCTTCTCGTCATTTGCATGAGTTGTACGAAATCACATCTTTGGTAATAACAAACGTTTCTGACTCCTAGGTATTTTACCCTTAGGCTCTTTTCTATCCAAAACTATAGTGACCAATGTTTGGGTCTGACATCCAAACTATCATCATCCAACTTGTGGCTCTATTTCCAAGAATTAAAAGAAATTGTTCTCTGAGGTAAAATGCATACAAATACACTACCATGCACAAACTTATCCTTCAAAGTATACCATCATATGATAAATCACTTCTTGCACCATCCGGTAAGTCTTGGTCTTAATCCAGACCTAGAGTATGCAAGCGTTTAGCTATAATCACTATTACTTTTTTTTTTTTGAGAACCCATATGCATCACTGTATACTCACAAGTCACCAGAAATTTCGATACACTAAAAATCGGATATTTGGTAAACATATAACTGAATACTAGAGTACTGAATAATCATAAACTTGCTAACTGAGAAATTACTGAAAGATTGTACAACTGGTAACTAAGGTAAACTGATTACCATAAGACACGATAGCTGCTTTTGTACTTTCTGATAAGGTTATGCTTTAATTTGTACTACTATCCATTGCATCCCGCTTTTAACGTCCTCTCAAGTCTCATATTTACCAACCTGTACTCCATAATTATAGCCCAATGGAAATTATCCTCTCTAGGACCTTAGATTTCTCATGGGCGTCGCTTGGGCATCCAGTACGTTTGGAATTCGATAGGAAGAGAAGGTTACCTTTTGCTATAAGCTTCATGGCACGATCTAGAGTAGAAAGAAGTGAGACAATCCTGGATGTCTTGGTAGTTAATCGTTTATATGAGTGGCCGGCACACACATATAAAGGAAATTCCACTAGAAACGGCTTCATAGACTCCCTATGACTATTGAACCTAGTGCTCTGATACAAAGCTTTGTCACGCCCCAAACCTAGGCCTGGACGTAACACGGCACTCGGTGCCTAACTACATGTGACCGATCGAACCAACTGGCTGGCTGAATCAACATGTGGTATCATAACATACTGAATACGGAAGATAAACTAACACATGCTTGTAAGCACGTGATTTTTGACCCTCCCCGAGAATTTTCACATTTTTAGCGTGAATATGTGAAATTGGGTCTAGTATAGCTATTTTAACTATTTTTACTTTATTTCGTTGCAAAAAGAAAATTTCAAAAATATATATATAAATTTTAGTTTATGTATCTCTCATAAACTTGAAAAATACAAAAATTGCACTTTATTTTTGTACTTTATATAATTTCGAAAATTACAAAAAATATAGTTCTATTAAGGTTTTATAGTCATTTTTAACTTTGAAAAATACAAAAATATTACCTCATATTTTATCTTAATATTTAAAAACGAAAATTACAAAAAAAATAGTTTTATTAATATTTTGTAGCTATTTTAAATCTTGAAAAAATATTTAAAAAGATATAGTTTTGTTTAAATACTAGTCTTATTTTTGGTAGTTATTTTGCTTACATAGGACTAGTTAAGCAACGTGTTCCTATTTCTCGGGTCCGGGCAAAAGAATAATATTCGGGTTCAAACTACCCGGTTTTAGGCCTAATTTTCGGACCTAGCCCATAATAAACCGTGTCCAGGACACGTGGGGAACCCCACCACGCGTGGGGGACATATGCCTTGAACCCCACCACGCGTGGGCTCATTTTTCTGGGCAAACCCATGCTAAATACACGGACAAAAGCATTTTGAAAGGGGAGGACTTGGGAATTTTTTGGATACTACTGTTCACCTTTCTTCTTCTTCTTCAAAAGAAGAAGAAGCAAACCCTACGGAAAGAAAAAACCAAACAGGCCCATCGACCTACTGTCACAAACGAAACACCCTCCTCCTCCCAGCTCCACCATCATCAACGACCCACCATCACCTTCCCCTTGTCGACCACCGGCGTGCACTACCAAGCTCCAAACCCTCCCGTAAAACCACCCACGAAAAACCAGTGAAACTGCCAGCTCCATCGCTCACCTCTACTGTCCGAACGCCACCCCACGTCAAAAGGAGCAGTCGATAAAAACCAGTCCACAAAAACCTCCGACCACCCTAAACCATCGTCAAACAACCATCACCTCGTCGTCACTACCCAGCAGTCGAGCCCCCTCCATCACCCGAACTAGCCCACAGCTGCTTCGTCCACCAGCTCACGACCAGTCCTCATCCTCCTAGGTTCATCGTCGACCCCATTGTCGCGTAGGTCGAGCAGCAACCATTGTTGTTGCTGTTCGCCACCACCTCACGTCTAACACCACGTCAAACACCTCTGCCCCCTCGACCCCTTCCGCTTCATCTCTTCGCACCAATCTGCTGCATCGAGAAAAGTCCGTAGAAGCGAGCATGGTAGGTTGTTAGCACTTTCGGGCCGAGTTTTCAGTTTTCCGTGAGGTCGTTTTGTTCGTCGAGGCCCGGTACGTCTAGGTTGGTCGTTGAGGTCGCTGTAGGGGTTCGGTCCATGGCTCTATGCATTTCTGTTTATTCAGGTTAGTAAGCCTCGATGTATTGGATTAAAGAAATTTTACGTTCAATGTTTGAAGTTGCAATATATCAATTGATATGATAATTTTCTGCTTATGTTTCACCGTATGCATTTTAGTTCATTTTTGTGTTATGTTATTATTGTTTACTTGATGTCATTTGATTTAGTTGTATTAGTAGTCCCAAGACACAGTTTGACGTTGATTCGCTCGTCCCTTCATTGCCTTAGTTTATTTGGATAAGATTAGTATTAGTACCTGTTGTTACTACGTCCGAAACACTCATTCGCTTAACTTCTTTTATCAAATCTTGACAAGTTATGAGATTGTAGTTGTAAAGAAGCCGTAAGGTTTAGTATTGTTAAAGGCATAAAAATGGCATCCTTTTAAAATATAAAAAAATAAAAAATAATAATACAAAATAAAAAAAAATGGGACAAGCTTCGCCAAAAATAAAAAATGTATAGATTGTGGAGCCCTCGCAAAATATATGTATTAAATACTTAGATTCCGGGACGGGCCGTTTAGTAAATTTTACGTCCCTACCCAAAAATAATAATGCGCTAGTTGCTTCAGGCGCCCCTTTAATAATTTAATTTTCCTAAACTCGGGTGCACATTTATGTGACCCAAATCTAAATCTCAACGGAATCGAAATGTATCTCTAATCATGGGTATATTGATTATGGCGTGGCCCGAGATGCATTTCCATGGCGTTGCAAATTCCTTCAAAAAATAAGAATGAGATGAGCCTCGCCGAATAAAAATACAAATTGTGGGGCCCTCAGTAAATACTTGTTTTAAATTACTTAGAATTCAGGAGGGCCGTTTAGCGAATTTCACGGCCTTCCCAAAATAATAACACGATAGTCTCTTTAGGCGCGTGTTTAATAATCTATTTTCTTAAACTTGGGTGTGCATTTCATGTGGACCCAAATCCAAATCTCAAAACATCAAATAAAATGCGTTCCGGATTGTGGGTGCATTTCATGTGACGCAATCCAAAGACGTGTTTTAAGCGATGTTCACATTCTTGTAAAAACAATAATAATAAAGCGGTTAAAAGTTAAAATTTGCACATAAGTTCATACTTGTATAAAATCAGATAATCAAGCCGAATATAACAATTAAGCGACCGTGCTAGAACCACGGAACTCGGGAATGCCTAACACCTTCTCCCGGGTTAACAGAATTCCTTATCCGGATTTCTGGCACGCAGACTGTAATATAGAGTCATTCATTTCCTCGATTCGGGATTAAAATTGGTGCCTTGGGACACCCTAAATCTCCCAAGTGGCGACTCTGAAATAAATAAACCAATCCCGTCTCGATTGTCCTTTAATTGGAAAAAACTCCCCTGCGCCCCTCGGGTGCGGAAAAAGGAGGTGTGACAATGCTGATATACTGAAAGTCTGGATGATATAAATCAAAGTGCGGAAATACTAATACAATTTTGAAACATATTTGTAGCCAACATAGCTTAATATGAAAAGCCCGTGACTTTGTCTAACTATTACTCTAGTCTATGAAGCCTCTATTTGAGTACTGAAAACACTGACTGTATTTAAATACTGAAGACTGTAGTAATGATAATGCCCCAAAAGAACTGGGGATCACCAAATAGCTGGTACGAGAATCCTAGCACTCTGAATCATCAACCTGTAAATCATTACCTCCATCGTGAGATGCAGGCCCCAGGCAAAAGGGATGTCAGTACATTTGAATTGTACTGGTATGTAAAGCAACTGAAAGAAAGAATTATAAATGCTGGAACTGAAACTAAGTTGATAACTGAGAATTGATAATTGATCACTGAAATGATAACTAATAAATGAAATGATACCTAATAACTGAACTGAACAAAGGAAGTAAGGATATGAATACTCCATCTTCTGAATGATGAACAACCTGTTTATCTTAATATTAAACAGCAGCCTCAGGACCAATATATATATGTGTGCACAAATTGCGGCCTCGGGCCCAAGTATACGTATACATAACTGCGACCTCAGGTCCAAAATGCATAAAGCATAAACTGCGGCCTCAGGCCCAAAGATGCATAAAGCATTAACTGCAGCCTCAGGCCCAAATACAGGTGTTCGACATTCAGGGATTTAAAACTAGGAATTGAGAATCATACTGCAATATATAATAGTGAAATACTAAATCACGCTGAGTTACATGATACTGGAATACTGGATCACACTGAGTTACATTATACTAGAATATTGAATCATACTGAGTTACATAATACTGGAATACTGAATAGGACTAGAATGGGACATGTATTCTTGAACTGGTTGTGAACACTGAAACTTCAACTATTTATGACATGTTGAGTAAGCTATACTGAGACTTAGGGACATCAAGCCCAAGTCTATATTGAATACGAACTGAGCTCACAACGTTAAGAATGAAAGTCATGAATGAGTTATGAAGCTAGAGAATAGAAGTCCTACAACTATTCAAGGAACTCGGCTTAACTATATTTCTGAGGCAATTGATACGTCGTAAAAGAAACGTAGTGTAGGGAGAATTATTAAAATTCCCAAACATAGAGAGTTAGCCTCACATACCTTAACTTCCTGCTCTTGAGCATAATACAACATTCGCCAACCCTTTTAACTTTAATCTATATCAATACAAGTCAAAGGGATTCCAAATTAGCAACAATAGTCATGTTTCGGTCACTTAGGCATTTTATCAAACACTCGGTGGAATAAAGCTTCATAGCCCTTATTAATGGTGGTTCTACACTCAATAACCCATTCTCTTGCTATTAAATAAATTCTAAAGTCTCAAATGGTTATAAACAACATTATTCTTTATCACCTATAAGATAATCAATACCCATAACCAATAATAACCTATCAACAACCCAAACCTATCACCGTTCATGATTTTCTATTAAACCCATCAACTCATATCTAATGAAATAGAGTCTATAATCATTAATTCAATGATAGAATCAACTAGAGGGTGAAGATATTACCTTTTTGAAGTTCAACCTCCTTGAATTCAAGTTCTAGGGTTTCTTCTCTCATCAATGATGTTCCAATCGAATATCTAATGATATGGAGGGTTTACCCATATTAATAAGATATTGGAAAATTGAAATAAACATAGAATCACCATTAGAACTTGGCTTGGGTGGTGGAGGGACCCTTGAGGAGTTAGGTTTTTGAGAGTTTTCCTTTGTAGAGCAAGTTTTTATGTTTGGGCTGTGGGGGACGAAATAGGGCTAAAAAATGACTTTCCAAGTCGTCCACCTTGTCCTGTTTGGCGCGGCCGTGGTCCCGACCGCGGTAAATCGCTGGAACACTGCCTCGCCACCGCGGTCACGGTACAATGCAGCAGGACCGCGGTGGTTGCATACCATTCTGTAAAACGGGCATAACCTTTTTCACAGAGCTCTGTTTGAGCTCCATAATATATCGTTGGAAAGTTATTTCAAACGCCTACAACTTTAATGCTTTGTGCTTTTCCTGATTTCTTACACATTTGCATTAAAATCTGCTGGAAGACAGATCTTCTGTAAACTTAGTTGATTTTGCCAAATCTTATGCACCTCACTTTCCATCTTGATTTTGAAACAACTATTTTCACCCATAATCATCCTGATGGGACTTCACATGTTCAAAATATATCCTTACTAATCCTTAAACTCATTCATACCTAAGCCGAATTTTTACGGAGTGTTATAAAAATGGCCACTTAGTTTTTAATGGGTAAAATTTTAAATCAACTTTTGAATTGGAGGTGTTCCTATTTTTAGTATAGTATGATTTAATTGCAATAATTATGTAGGAGTCTAAAGTCATGTCTCTTGAAAAAGAATTTCAAAAGTCATTATTATTAAAAAATAACTATTTCTTTGCATGAGAGAACCCAACGGCCAAATCGAAGGACTTGTGGCAATTATATACAAAATCTAATGCCTCATCACAATGGTGAGGAATTTCTGCATCATGTATATTGAAAAGACAACTGAAAAAGTTTTTCATATTTGGCTTTGATAATCATTTGTCATCTTCAAAGCTTTATTCCATCTCTATGGAGTAAAGGCATCATCGCCCTTTTTTAAAGATTCTGTTTTCCTTCCTTCATTCAAACGTATGCATTTTTATTTTTCCTTTACTCACTTATCCCATTTGAATAGATCACGATTCACGAGATTTGAAATCATTCTGGAAAAATGACTTCTAAAGGAGATATAAGGATCACAACCTTTCCACTGATATCATTATTTGCATATTCTCATTTGACATCTTACTTTCTGCATATTTCATTTCTCTCTATCTGATATCAAAAAAATAATTCGCAAAAATATTAGTGAAAGCCATGGTAATACCTTGAAGTTGGCCTATCATTTTTTCTCGAGTAGTAGGAACTGAAGAAGTAAGTACGCACTTTTGGTAATTTTTATATAGCAATCGTTGTTGCACAGATTTTACAAACATATCCTGGACATACTTGGTTATTTTTCAAGTTTAAAACAAGAGATTTGCAGCCTGAAATTTGGGTGCTAGGACAGAGAGAGATCCTTGACGTTGTAGCTTTGAGGTAGAAAGTCGTTACTCCCTCCGTTTCATATTAAGTGAGGTACTTTCTTTTTTAGTCTATTCCAAAACAAATGACACATTTCTAAATTTGGAAATAATTCAACTTTAAACTCTTTCATTTTACTCATTTACCCTTAATGAGATGCTTTTATAGCCACACAAATGTTATGGCCCCATAAACTTTTTACCCCTTAAGCTTTTAAGACCACAAGTTTCAAAAGTCTTCTTCTTTTTTCTTAAACTCCGTACCGAGTCAAACTACCTCATTTAATATGAAACGGAGGGAGTATTTCATATGTGTGGATGTTGGTCGGGTGTGAATTTTACATTTCCCAACTGGCCAGGTTTATTAAAATCTTCACTTTTCTTAAAACTAATGGCATTTCTATTTGTTAAGATCTTTTTCTATGGAACTCACGTGCTAACTCGTATCTTGAGTTGATGCTGAGTTTTATATAACCATTTGAATCATGCAAGATATATATTATTATGAATTTATGACTATCTATTGAAGTTAATATTAAATCTATATATTAATCTAAAGCAGGGACCTTAGAAAGAGATGTGGCATATCTTATCGATGAGGAAATGTATTTATCTATTTTCTTAGATTTTAGGGATTTTTCTTCTCTTTTCACACAATAAACTCAATTAATAAATCTAAAAGAATAATTTCCTGAAACAGTGCATTAGTTTCTTATGTTACACCTATTGTGTCTCCTCTCTTTGCTCATTATTATGTACCATTACAACTTTTTCTATAACGTCTCCTTTTTTCGTGCAAGCGTCTTTTCAACCTTCTTCTTTGTTTTGAATTTTTTTTTCTCCACTTTTTTGGGTCAGGTTTAATTATATCTCACTTTTTGTTAAGACCTACTACAACACTTTTATGTGGTAAGATCTTTTTCCTACAGGCCTCTCACCTCTTCCCTAAATTTTGCAACCTGTTTAAAGTTAAATTTATGCACCAAACTCAAATTACTTGCGCATTCTATGCCGTTCAAACTTCGTTTTGCTTTAAATTTGAAAAACAAGAAGGGACATCAATAGGCAGTAAAAGCATCAAACAAACAATGGAAACGGAGGGAGTAGATATTATCGTCGAATGCATTGAGTTTAGTATAAAAAGAAAGAAGAGGAGTAAGATACATGACTTTTGATGGAGTAAAAAGATTCGTGTCTTTTGAAGGAAGAGACAGAGCAAAGCCTGCTAACTCATATATTAATACTGAGTTTCAGATAATCATTTGAAGCAAGATGTATTATTATGTGAGACTTGACACAAAAGGGTAAAGTTTTTATTAAGATCATTCATTACGAATAGGATGAGAATAGAGAAAAAGAAGGGGAGATGGAGATGCACCGGACTCCGAAATGTATATTGAATGAATGTGTGTATTATATAGAATAGTAGAACAGATTTATCATTTTTATTATAAAGCCAAATTAGGAGGAAATTTTTCTTAGTGAGGCAGGAAGTAGCATGTTAGGGGGAGAGAAAGAAGAAAAGAAACGAAAGACACGATAAATGAAAAGGAAAAAGAAAAGAACTAGAAATGAAAGGGAAAAAGAAAAGAAGAAAGTACGTACATTTCTTTTTCCATTGTTACCTAATCTAAAACGTTTCGATTTTTATCTTCTTCTTCTTTTTCATCTGTTACATTTTTTCCTTCTTCTTATTTTTTTTGGTTTACTTTCCATTTCTCTTTTCTTTGTTGTAAATATAGGAAACTTTCAAAAAGGAAAAGAAGGTGTAGAGTGTAGATTTTACATATATATTCCTATGGCCAAAAAACACGTTTATATTCTTCTTCTTCTTCTTCTTCTTCTTCTTCTTCTTCTTCTTCTTCTTCTTCTTCTTCTTCTTCTTCTTCTTCTTCCCTAATTAGCTTTGTTCGTTTTACCTCCCCTTATTTGAGGAATCCCATTTAAGATCTTTAATTTTTGATGATTAAGGATCAGACAATCGTGTTTAATTTAGAGGAGTAGGAAACTGATAATTTTTTTTGTGCTCAAATATCTCTAATTAGTTTGGTTATTTTCACCTTCCCTTACCTAAATTCCCCTATTGAAAGCCACTTATGAGTTATGAGGGGCTTTGAATCTGCAAATGCCGTTATTTTTCATCGACGCACTATGCCGGCTTTTGGGGATGCTAGAAGTATCTAATTTGCTATTTCTTTTGCCATCTTGCTTATATACCATGAGAAACTAACTACTTAGTGCTTTTTATTGTTCATATAGGTAATAGTGCTTGACTTTGGGAAGTATACTCTTTATGATGATATATGAAGAGGTATGTTCCTTTGGTCAAAAGGAGTATTTTAGTTGGATTAGAAGCCAACTATAGTCGAAGATTTAATAGTATGATATGATGAAGTGGAAGAAATAAAGAAAGAAGGGAAAGAGAAAAAAATAAAGAAAATAATTACAGAAATTGCAATTTTACTAACGATGAATGACGAAAACATTAAACAATATACTATGTGTTTTTATTACTAATTGTTGTTTCTTTTACCACAAAAAGATTTCTTACCAAATGGTTGCATATGTAAAGTTATTAAGCATATATCGTGTAGTCTGATTATCATTCTTTTTGTTGCCTTCAATTTTTTTTTGTGAAACTGAGCTAACCGTTAATATAAATATGTTTTACAAATTCAACTTATAGAATTAAAATTTAAAAAGAAGTTTGTAACGCTCATTTATTTATCTTTATGACCGTGCAGAGCGCGGCAAATTCACTAGTTAAAAGAGTATTTAAGAGGACTAGTGGTTTATTTTCAAGAGGAAAATCAGTGATGACATTCACGGGATAACATAAATACAATAATAGCTATTCTATGCCAACACATAGCGCATAATGTAGCACTACTCTTGATTCAATTATGTCAACGCTTTCTTATATATATTCCAGATTCACTTATACATGCACTACAAGGAAAAACAAAAGTGCCAAAAACCAATCTTTGTGAGACCAAGTAGGATTAAAAAGATACTAAAGCAAGGACGTGGAAAAGGCTCAGATTACTTCATACACTGAAAAATAGGTTACAAGAGACTATTTATAAGAAAAGTAAGACTCCCATAACAAGCTTCATAACTTTAACCTATTGTTATATAAAAAGATTGAGATTATTTCTTACAAGGATCTTAAGGAGGTCCTAGTTAGGAAGTGCACTGCACAACCGCAAAAGCAGCTCCCTAACAACTTAACTATACAATAAAACAAAAAAATTAAACTTATATAACTACTTTCTCAACAAAGAATAATGAAGTTTCCTTAAGATGAGCAACAATAATTGGCAGCTCAAATTTCGATGGAGTCCACAAGTAGGCCAATAATGTGAGGTTTTAAGACTTTCTCCGGATGAGTATATCCATCTAGATTGTGTATCTATGTAACCTCAACAATATGAGCAAGATTGAGAATAGGAGTTAAAAGCTCTGCAGATACTGGAGTTGGCCTAAGAAGTCCTTCATTAAGATCCTTCCATGCTGTCTCAGCCATTTTTTGGAATTTATCCATTGCCTCTTTTGTTGATACACCATAATCTCTCATGCAACACTCAATTCCTGTTGCAATTTGTCCTCTGCTTTTCTCAACCTGTAAAGGCAGATAGATTAAGGGTTAGCTTATATAAGCCTCAATTGACATCACAAAACTTATAGTTTGTCCAAATCTCACATAATGATATAAAATTGTGAGACACAACTTATACCTCGTACGTTGCTGTATCATCAATAACTCGGCATATAATCACACTAGCTTCAAGAATTTTAGGATTCTTTGACAACCACTCAAAATCCTGCTTGGTAGCAGACTTCATACCCAAATATGATGTTGTCGCAGGGTAGTAATATGTAGTAGTTGCCAGTGCATTGCCTAGATATTCAGAAACAGGTGGCATATATCCTTCAATAAACCATGTTGACTCAACATTTTAATTTCTTACTACTTCTTTCATCTGTGAATACAAAACATATATGTTCAAGTGTTAGAAAATTCTGATTGAATTATTACAAGTTTCTGATCACTAAAAGACTTGCACAAGGTAAAACATAGTGAGAAATGGATTAAGGAGAAAACGTATTTTGATAGTTAAGTTGCCCAAAAATACTCTTTCTATTGCATGACAGACAATATGAGATCTTCCAGCACTAGACAATTCCTTTTCATAATCCTTGTAAAGATCAAGAATAGCTTTATAACTAATTTTCATGTAATCGGGAAGCCGATCAATTTCATTGATATCCCATCTACAAGATGACAAAATTAATGTAAAAACTCAAGCATTTTGAAAGAGGACAACTATAATGAGTAGAAGTTCGTCTTAATATTTTCACAATGGCATTCACTAGTAAGGAGTATTTGAATAAGTGAATATATGAAGTTCATACCTTTGTACGGCATCTGCGTATGCCTCAAGTTCTTTAACTGTACCATAAGCATCAAAGGTGTCATCGACAATCGAAATCATTGATATGGTCTTAACGAGCATGACGCGAGCTTGAGAGTATTGAGGCTCAAAATAAACTCCTAATGCCCAAAAGGTAGCATTCAACTACTCGATCTCTAGCATATGGAAGTGTTGTTACGAAATCCAAATCTTTCCACCACCTGCAGCGTAACAAATTAACATCACTACTTGAGATATAATCAATCAAAAAGGGTTCATCGTTCTTATTTATCGCACCTTGATACTTCAGCAAGTTCTTGTTTGTGCAACATCTGGAGCAAGTTGAAATCCAATTTGGCAAATCGAAGTAACACATTATTTTTCGATTGTTCCTTCTCATATATTGATGAGATGAAGAATCGGGTCTCAACTCTAGGAACGCCCTTGTGCAAACATTGCTCAAGGGCATGTGTCACTTGCTCCCTAAGTGGAGATTTTATCTGTGGAGCGGCAGATTCAAGATGGATAGTGGAGAAAGCAAGTGCGTCTTCTAAGATATCGTCAGCATGAGTCCTTACGTGTGAAGCTTCATACAAGTTCAATAATCCTAAGACATCACTAGTAACAGATTCCTTGAATATGCCATTTTCGTCTTGGAATTTGCTGAAAATTTCTGGTATTTCAAGAAAGAAAGCTCAAGATTAATTAACCTTCTTTCAATAAATGGATAATAATTTTAACAACAATATTAAAGGTGTGCTTTTTCGTCAACTGAATATTACTATTATTTAAAGTATATTACTTTATTCTTTTTCGTAACTGAATATTACTATTATTTAAATAGTCATATTACAAAATAAGGGAGTAGAGTAGAGTTGTTTCCTGGAACTATCAAATTCCTATTACTTTATTTATAAAAGCTAATGTCATTGTTGCGGCATAAATTTCAATTATTAATGCAGAGTCCACTTTGATGAACTTAAGACTAATATAGTATTTGTTTAGGTCAGTTTAGAGTAAAATTGACTGGATGGTCTAAAAGTTAGTCAAACAGTTTCCACGAACACAACAATTTTTCTGTAAAAATATAATTACGTAGTCCTTTATAAAATTTAGGTTAGTAATTTTGTAGAAATAGAATTTATTTATCACTTAGATTGTTATGAATGAGTTTCGCCCCAGCTAAACATCTTCCTCACTCAGTGAACACCCCACACCACCCATGGCAACCGGTCGTCCTAACTCATCACCGCCGGAATAGCCGGACATAAGTTCAATGCATATTGATAATCCCACGCCCCTACCACTATTTCATCATATACAACACCCACCTACATGCAAAGTCTACTAGATCATAATCAATTCCACCACATACCAAACACCTGCCACTCAAGCCACTCACACTTAGACCTATCCGATGAAACCACAAATGAAACCAACACAGAAACTTTCATCCCATTATCCGCTTCCGACAAAACTAGATTATAGTCACCCTGGAAATATTCTGTAATGGTTAAGGTTTTTGGCCGTAAAGTGAGTCACCAAACTTTACGTGCGAAACTTAAAATACTATGGCGGCCATCTGAAGACCTACTGCTCATCGATTTGGGCTCAGACTTCTTCCTCATTAAGTTTCAAAAAGAGGAAAATATGACTAAAGCACTGCATGAAGGACCTATTGATTTATCTTTAATCACTTCCTCTATGTTCGCAAATGGGAGCCCAAATTCATTGCTTCAAATGCCCAACTAACATACTCCGCTATCGGGATCAAATTGCCTGAATTACCTACTGAATTTAATGATCTTGAAATTCTCCAAAGGGTGGGATCCAAAATCGGTATACTGCTAAAAGTTGACACTTGTACTTCTGCCACGACCAGGGGTAGATATACACGCATTTGCATAGAAGTTCCATTTGAAAAAACACTTACAACACATGTGTTTATTGGCATGCATCGTCAACAAATACTGTATGAAGGCTTTAACATGCTATGTACCAAATGCGGAAGGCTAGGCCACACTACTAATCGATGCCCTTTCGTAATCACGCAAAACACAACCAATCCACCCTCAGCACCCAATAATCCAGTCAATACCTCATCATTCACTTCACCTTCCACTCTCCCAATACCTGATTCTTCCCAATCCAAACAAATCGATGGGGATTGGAAAACAGTTCAATTCCCACACAAGTCAAGAATACAAAGTCCTCCTAGAAGACGAGACGCATTATTTCTATCGTGATCTGCTAACAAACCACTTCACAACGAACACTTGCCAAATCAAGTTACAGTGACGGTTCCTGTGGACCCCACAGATAAATCTTCTACCAGATCAACCCCTAACCCTAATAAATTACCTACACGAAATGTCTATAATACCCACCCAAATTTTTTTTAGACATTCTACTCTTGACCTATTACACGATATTGAAGATGAAACCATGATTGAGTCCAATGTCACAACCATGAGCCCAGTAGTGAATGGGCCAACTGCTCAATTGACACCTCAGCCTACAACTGCCATGCAGCACTCCCCTCCATTACACCAATAGCCACCCAATTTCCACAATACCCTAAACATGCAAAGCCTGTAATCACTACCCCTACTATCTCAATTGAAGATAGCACATTACAAACCGTATACTCAAACGACCCAAATCAATTGCACCCTACAGCCCAATCAACATCAAAGGCTGACCCTAGCAACCCATCACGTGCCCTCCCCTATTCATTACCACTTACTCCACCCCAACCCTTTTCGCATCAACCGCATCCCTTAACCTCTAAAAACTCACACTTTACTGCAACTCCATCATTAACCTCCACTTCTACTTTACCTTTAATAAATACAACTTACTTTTCCTCTTCAAAACCCACAAATGAACAGATTACCTCTCAGCTTCCAACACACAAGGACCACATCCTTCACCCACACCAATCTTCAACAACACCCACTAGTCCTAAACTCAATTATCATGCAGCATCCAAACCACCTACAGAATTTTTGAAAGATGGGTGCACTATTACAAAGCGATAAATCTAGAATATAAATTTTAGGGGTTCAACTTTTAGTTTTACTATTGCACCCAATATACTTTTAGAATTAAAAGTTTAATATTAATATTTATATAGTAATTTTCTTACATCTATATCAATACCTATATTCTATACTCCCCGCCGAAAATGTTGGGATTAGTTGAATCCATTGACTATATGCTACTTCATCTACTGCTACTAGTTTTAATAAACACATTTCGTTTAGTCATATAAAATTTAACGGTAACAAAAGAACAATAGGAATTTTAATGTGTAAAATTTTAAAAAAATAAATCAAAGAAAGAAAGAAAGAAAAAGAAGAAGTACTTAATTAATACGCAAAAAGTGACACCTAACATGTCTATCTTCCGTGGGCGCCAAGTTATATAAAAGTTTAACAAGATTGACATAAGATTTGAACTTATAATCCACTTAGAGAGGTACATCCGATAACCATTGCACGATATGATACATTGAGCTTGGGTGCACACACATATATTTAAATATTTTTTTAAAAAACATAACATTACTACATATGATCTAGGGAGGGGAGCATGGGTTCACGTGCCCCATGAAACCCCTCCTAGATACGCCTAGGGATGGTAAACGGGCGAGTCGTGTTAATTTCCACCATTGAAGTGTGTAGTATTGAAGCTCAGATCGTATCGAAGAGAGAAAAAGAAAGTTCTGGAAGTAATCAAAGCTCAATTGCAGAAGAATGAGAGTGATTGCATTAGCTAAATTGCCTAAAACACTAAACACATGAACATATATAAACTTAACACATATTCCACTAACTAAGTAAGCTACAATGCACAATTGTCACCTAACCACTTATGTCACCCTCTAAGCATTCACCTTCACAGTTTTCACCAACTGTCATTCTAACCATCTCAACGCCCCCTTTCAAGCTAGGTGTTGTGAAAACATTCAAAACACCTAGCTTGGACATCAGGTGGTGATGTTGTACACTCCCAAGTCCTTTGGTCAACAAGTTTGTCGCATGTTCTTCTGTTGGGACATACACAGGGTGAATTAATCCTTCTTGTACCTTTTCCCTTATAAAAAGGCAATCAATTTCTATGTGTTTGGTTCGCTCATGAAACACTGAATTACTAGCTATATGCATCGCTGCTTTACTGTTAATGAACAACTGAATTGGGGTAGAAGGTTCAACTCCCAGCTCCTTGAATACTCCCAGTAGCCGGATCAATTTAGAGATTGTTAGTACAATACTCCTATATTCTTATTCTGCTGAACTCCTTGCTACTGTATTCTGCTTCTTTGACTTCCACGAAACTAGACATTCTCCAAACTTCACTAAGTAACCGGTTACTGATTTTCTTGAGTTTGGGCAACTTGCCTAGTCTGCATCAGAGTATGCCCTCAAAGTCATATCACCATCTGCGCTCATAAGAATGCCTAATCCTCGTTCACTTTTCACATATCTTACCAATCTATATGATGCATGTCTCGACTCAAAATTTTTACCGTCGGGACCGTGATGGTACCTAACATTTCACTTGCTAGGCAAGCCAACGTTAGAACAATTTACTTCTTTTAACAGATTAATTAATAACATTAATAAAGAATTGTAGTAACATAAATATTCTAAGTGAAATATGTGGAAGCTAAACCAGCCAAACATCTATTACAAATCCCCGAACCTGGTGTCACAACTGAAAATGATAACCACAGCCTCAAAAATAAACCAACGTAGTCCAGAATTACAAATCTCTTACAATTCAAATGCAAATACCGGAAAACCGACACAGCTCAAGTAATGGAAATGATCCCTCCATATATCAATATCAGTATCATATTCATCCTTATTCCACCATATCAATCCACCATTATTCCACATGTTGCGACGTACAACCCAATCCTACCATATGGTATATATCCACCCTTATTCCACCATATCATTTCACCCTTATTACACCTGTTGCAGCGTGCAACCCGGTCCCACCAATCAAACACTCAATGCACATAGTCAAGTTAACAATTCAAACCACCAAACCTTTACGATAAATAAATGCCAAACTGAACCATAATGGAAACCTTGAACAATATAAGAATCTACATAAGTAATACTATGCAGCGAGACCAATCCAGCAATATACAATTAAAAGCTACAAGCCAGTCAAATTTAACAACTAGTAGGGATTCGTGAAACTATAAAAAAGAGCTAACCTCATGAATAGGAGAAGACATTAATTAACAAGTAGCAGTTAAGCATGGAAAATAGTGAGAGCATTTTATAGTTAAGACAAGGAAGGAAACAATTAAGTAAAAGCGGAAAATCAGGGAAAACAGATAATTCGGCAGCGTATAAGCACTCGTCACCTCGCATATACGCCGCTCACATGAAATTCACATAGCACATAGTCTGAGGGTTTCTAATTCCCTCAAGTCAAGGTTAACCAAGGCACTTACCTCACTCCGCAGTCAATTCAAAGCTCTACCGGGGCCTTTCCCCTAGAATTCGCCTCCAAACCACTCGCATCTACCACAATTGACTCAATTGTATCAACTATTGCTAAAGGAATCAATTAGAACGTATAAATTTAGAATTCCCAAACTTTCCCCCAAAAAGTTAAAAATCGATCCCGGGACCGCTTGGTCAAAATTCGAGGTTCGGATCAAAATTCATTTACCTATTCATCCCCGAGCATGGTTATGTAATTAGTCTTGGAATCCAACCTTAATTTGAGGTCTAAATTCCAATTTCTCAAAAATCTCTAATTCTACCCAAACCCTCAATTTTGACTAGGAAAATCCTAGATTTTAGATTGAAGATTTGTGAAATGTAATAAAAGATTGAAAGAAAATGAGTTAGAATCACTTTCTCTCTGTTCGCAAATGGGACCCCAAATTCATTGCTTCAAATGCCCAACTAACATACTCCGCTATCTGGATCAAATTGCCTGAATTACCTACTGAATTTTATGATCTTGAAATTCTCCAAAGGGTGGGATCCAAAATCGATACACTACTAAAAGCTGACACATGTACTTCTGCCACGACCAGGGGTAGATATGCACGCATTTTCATAGAACTTCCATTTGAAAAACCACTTACAACACATGTGTTTATTGGCATGTATCGTCAACAAATATTGTATGAAGGCTTTAACTTGCTATGTACCAAATGCGGAAGGCTAGGCCACACTACTAATCGATGCCCTTTCGTAATCACGCAAAACACAACCAATCCACCCTCAGCACCCAATAATCCAATCAATACCTCATCGTTCACTTCACCTTCCACTCTCCCAATACCTGATTCTTCCCAAACCAAACAAATCGATGGGGATTGGAAAACAGTTCAATTCCTACACAAGTCAAGAATACGAAGTCCTCCTAGAAGATGAGATGCATTATTTTTACTGTGATCTGCTAACAAACCACTTCACAACGAACACTTGCAAAATCAAGCTACAACGGCGGTTCCTGTGGACCCCACAGATAAATCCTCTACCAGTTCAACCCCTAACCCTAATAAATTACCTACACGAAATGTCTATAATACCCACCCAAATTTTTTTAGCCATTCTACTCTTGACCTATTACACGATATTGAAGATGAAACCATGCTTGAGTCCAATGTCACAACCATGAGCCCAGTAGTGAATGGGCCAACTCCAAACCGGAACCCAAGCCCAACTCCTATACCACCTATTAGCTCCACCCCACTAGAGCTACCCACATATCCACCAACTAACAGCCAAAAAAAGAACTCTTCTCCTTCCACGTCAAAAGACCAGAAGGTCCACACGAGCCACATGGAAGCTCAATTGACACCTCAGCCTACAGCTGCCATGCAGCACTCCCCTCAATTACACCAATAGCCACCCAATTTCCACAATACCCTAAACATGCAAAGCTTGTAATCACTACCCCTACGATCTCGATTGAAGATAGCCCATTACAAACCTTATACTCAAACGACGCAGATCAATTGCACCCTACAGCCCAATCAACATCAAAGGCCGACCCTAGCAACCCATCACGTGCGCTCCCCTATTCATTACCACTTACACCATCCCAACCCTTTTCGCATCAACCGCATCCCTTAACCTCTAAAAACTCACACTCTATTGAAACTCCAACATTAACCTCCACTTCTACTTTACCTTCAATAAATACAACTTACTCTTCCTCTTCAAAGCCCACAAATGAACAGGTTACCTCTCAACTTCCAACACAGAAGGACCACATCCTTCACCCACACCAATCTTCAACAACACCCACTAGTCCTAAACTCAATTATCATGCAGCATCCAAACCACCTACAGAAACCCCCACGTTTTGTAGCTCCGCTATTTGTGCCTGAAGATGCCATAAAATCTCACGTTTTGAATTGAGACATAATTGATTTGATTGCTCTGATATTGGACAGTATTGTCAAAGGTGAAGAGCTCTAAAAAGCACTCTAGGTCAATTGGGGCTTTAAGCGCATAGCGCAATTGAAGCGTGGGATTTAGTTAAAAAAGGCGCAATGCAAAAAAAATGAAAATATACATGTCATTCAAGAGAAAAGTAACAAATTCTTTTATATTGTTTTCCTCAAAAGACTAATGTAGTCTAGCATTGCTCCATTCAAGATAGAACTCGTGGTCAGTAAGGGGCACGTCTTAGTGCCTTGCCTACACTGAAGCGCAGCTTAAGTGAAGGGAAGTGCCCTCCCTGAGCTTTAAGGCTTAAGTGCGCCTTATATTAGCTTTTGACAACACTGATATAGGATATGGAGGGGAGAATTAGACTTTAAGTTCAAAAAGGAAAGAAGTGTCAGAAGTATAACCTCCAGTTTAGCACATTTTGATCTCTCAGATATAAGTTGACCTTGAACTGACTGAAGCTCCTGTAATGAAGCAATGAACGTCAAGAATGGATAAGTATCTTGGTGACTGAAGTATCTTGGGATGTATACATCCCTTGGTTTAGGCCTCATAATATATACCTATACCAAATGAAATGCAGTAATTTAGGAAAGAAAGCTTAATTTGTAGCACAAAAATTTAAGATAAAGGCACTGGTAGTCATGGCGGATCCAGGATTTTTGAAAGATGGGTGCACTATTACGAAGCGGTGATTCTAGAATATAAATTTTAGGGGTTCAACTTTTAGTTTTACTATAGCACCCAATATACTTTTGGAATTATAATTTCAATACTAATATTTATATAGTAATTTTCTTACATCTATATTTATATCTGTACTCTATATTCCCCGCCAAAAATGATGTGATTCAACTGACTATATGCTATTTCATCTACTGCTACTAGTTTTAATATACACATTTCCTTTAGTCATATAAAATATTACGGTAACAAAAAAATAATAGGAATTTATATGTGTAAAATTTAAAGAAAAATCAAAGAAAGAAAGAAAGCAAAAGAAGAAGTACTTAATTAATACGCAAAAAGTGACACCTATCATGTCCATCACTCGTGGGCGCCAAGTTATATAAAAATTCAACAAGATTGACATGAGGTTTGAACTCATAATCCACTTAGAGAGGTACATCCAATAACCATTGCACGATATGATACTTTGAGTTTGGGGTGCACACACATATATTTAAATATTTTTTTTAAAAAAAATATAACATTACTACATATGATCTAAGGAGGGGATCATGGGTTCATGTGCCCCATGAAACCCCTCCTAGATACGCCTAGGGGTGGCAAACAGGCGAGTCATGTTAATTTCCACCATTGAAGTATGTAGTATTGAAGCTTAGATCATGTCGAAGAGAGAAGAAGAAAGTTCTGGAAGTAATCAAAGCTCAATTGCAGAAAAATGAGAGTGATTACATTAGCTAAATTGCCTAAAACACTACACGCATGAACATATATAAACTTAACACCTATTCCACTAACTAAGTAAGCTACATCGCACAGCTGTCACCTAACCACTTCTATCACCCTCTAAGCATTCACCTTCACAATTTTCACCAGCTATCATTCTAACCATCTCAACACTCCCTTTCAAGCTAGGTGTTGTGAAAATGTTCAAAACACCTAGCTTGTACATCAGGTAGTGATGTTGTACACTCCCAAGTCCTTTGGTCAACAAGTTTGTCGCATGTTCTTCTGTTGGGACGTACACAGGGTGAATTAATCCTTCTTGTACCTTTTCCCTTATAAAAAGGCAATCAATCTCTATGTGTTTGGTTCGCTCATGAAACACTGAATACTAGCTATATGCATTGCTGCTTTACTGTTAATGAACAACTGAATTGGGGTAAAAGGTTCAACTCCCAGCTCCTTGAATACTCCCAATAGCCAGATCAATTCAGAGATTGTTAGTTCCATACTCCTATATTTTTATTCTGCTTAACTTCTTGCTACTGTATTCTGCTTCTTTGACTTCCACGAAACTAGACATTCTCCAAACTTCACTAAGTAACCTGTTACTAATTTTCTTGAGTTTGGGCAACTTGCCTAGTCTGCATCAGAGTATGCTCTCAAAGTCATATCACCATCTGCGCTCATAAGAATGCCTAATCCTGGGTCACTTTTCACATATCTTACCAATCTATATGATACCTATCACGACTCGAAATTCCCACCGTAGGGACCGTGATGGCACCTAACATTTCACTTTCTAGGCAAGCCAACGTTAGAACAATTTACGTCTTTTAATAGTTTATCTGATAACATTAATTAAGAACTGAAGTAACTGAAATATTCTAAGTGAAATATGCGGAAGCTAAACCACCCAAACATCTATTACAAATCCCTGAACCTGGTGTCACAAGTGCATGAGCTTCTAGAGCAATACATATAAGGGCCTGAAGTAAATACAAAGTTGTTTGAATAAAAACTATACAGCTAAATAGAAAGAGGATGGGGACTCCAGGAGCTGCGGGAGCTGAACAGACATACCTCAAGTCTCCGCAAATGTCCAATCCGAGCACGGTAATAACCGTTGTTAGGACCGACTCTAAAATCTGCACAGTGTGCAGAGTGTAGTATCAGTATAACAGACCCCATATATTGGTAAGTGCCAAACCTATGCTCGACGTAGTAGTAATGAGGCTAACGTGTGTCACCTATACTATAACCTGTACGCAGTATATACAATAATGACAGAATAATAAAAATACGGAACATAATCTAACAGTCAACTGAAAATGATAACCACAGCCTCAAGAATAAACCAGCGTAATCTAGAATTACCAATCTCTTACAATTCAAATGAAAATACCGGAAAACTGACACAGCTCAAGAAATGGAAACATATATGTTGTTGCGACACGCAACCCGATCCCACCAGACAACACAAATCCTCCCTTATTTCACCAAAATAACATTAATAATAGAAAAAATATATGTAAATATATTGTGGCGCGCAACCCGATCCCACCATATATCAATACCAGTATCATATTCACCCCTTATTCTACCATATCAATCCACCCTTATTCCACATGTTGCGGCGTACAACCCAATCCCACCATATAGTAAATATCCACCCTTATTCCACCATATCATTCCACCCTTATTACACCTGTTGCGGCGTGCAACCTGATCCCCCCATTCAAACACTCAATGTACACAGTCAAGATAACAATTCAAACCACCAAACCTTTACGATAAATAAAAGTCAAATTTAACCGAAATGGAAACCTTGAACAATATAATAATCTACATAAGTAATACTATGTGGCGAGACCAATCCAGTATTTTACAATTAAAAGGTACAAGCAAGTCAAATTTAACAGCTAGCAGGGATTCGTGAAACTATAAAAAAGAGCTAACCTCATGAACAGGAGAAGACATTAATTAACAAGTAGCAGTTAAGCATGGAAAATAGTTAGAGCATTTTATAGTTAAGACAAGGAAGGAAGCAATTAAGTAAAAGCGGAAAATCAGGGAAAACAAATAATTCGACAGCGTATAAGCACTCGTCACCTCGCATATACGCCGCTCATATGAAATTCACATAGCACATAGTCTGAGGGTTCCTAATTCCCTCAAGTCAAGGTTAATCATGGCACTTACCTCACTCCGCAGTCAATTCAAAGCTCTATCGGGGCCTTTCCCCTAGAATTCGCCTCCAAACCACTCGTATCTAACCACAATTGACTCAATTGTATCAAATATTGCTAAAGGAATCAATTAGAACGCATAAATTTAGAATTTCTAAAGTTTCCCACAAAAAGTTAAAAATCGATCCCGGGACTGCTTGGTCAAAATCTGAGGTTCGGATCAAAATTCATTTACCCATTTATCCCCGAGCATGGTTATGTAATTAGTCTTGGAATCCAACCTCAATTTGAGGTCTAAATCCCAATTTCTCAAAAATCTCTAATTCTACCCAAACCCCAATTTCCACCGGGAAAATCCTAGATTTTAGGTTGAAGATTTGTGAAATGTAATGAAAGATTGAAAGAAAATGAGTTAGAATCACTTACCAATGCTCCTAAGTTGCATTTTTCCAATGCCCAGAATGAAATGATGATGAAGCCTACTTTGCTGAAACAACCGTTGGCAACCTTGAACACCTCCGTACATGATATCCCTTCTCAATCTGTGGGGTCGTTTGGGGAATTTGAAGGTGAATCTGGGAAGCTTATGTTGTCAACGGGGAATAACAACGAGGCTATACAAACAATCGTGAGGCTTAAGGCTATTAAATCCAAACTGTGGCAAGTTCAACGAGAGGAAGATGAAGAGGAGGATTGGGACGACGGTTTTGCAGGTTACTCAGCTGAAGAAGGTGACGAGGAGGAGGATCAGGAGAGTGCAGGGGAGGAGCTTGACTCTCTAGTTAAGTCAAAGTCTCATGGAAAAATTGCAGCAGTCCCCACGAGCAAATTAAACCTCCATGCTCCTGCATTTGTTCCCAGAATGTCTCCTAGTGCTGCAATTCCAATTGCACCAGCTGGAATTTTGCCTCAAGATGTAGCAACATCTTCCAAGCAGCTTACTATAGGTGCTAACAGCAGTTCCCCAACTACAAGTCCAAGTCAAGCTGCAACTGCAGGTACAAGGCGGACTGTTAATGCTGAAAATCCTACAGCTGATCAAGCAAAATCTGGGCAGCAGCAATTGGTGACCACTAAACCACTTATTCCAGAGGAGGAGAGAAAGCTTTTGGAAGCTATGGTAAGTTCCATACATGTAATTCCTATTACATCTAGCACATGTCCTGTAGGTAGGAAAAAGAACAAATTACAACACATTGGACAACAACAAAGTAAGACAATGGTGGCAACTGGAGAATCTGCCTTGGTGTCACTAGATAAGATTCAAAATGAACCACAACCTGTGAATTTAGTGAGAGAGCTTTTTGAACAAGGAGAAGAATATGCAATGCTACAACAGTGTAGAGAAGAGGCAGCAAAAAAAGGGGATCTATCACCAATGCATTGCGGCAAAGGTAAGAAGACTCATACAAGGAAAAATAGTTGGGACGACAAGGTTAGTGATTTTTTAAATATTAGGCAACCTCCAATGAGAGTTGCCAAACAAAAGCAGGCTGCCCCAACTACATCAACGAGGTCCAACCGTTCAAAAAAGAAATGCTGATTTTTGAATACATTTTGAACACGGTTGAGGAAAACAACAAAGAATTACAAATTGAAGATTTTACAAGTTTGGAAAAGAAGGGACAAGAATTTAATTCCTACTACATTCTATTTTATCATTTTATAAGTATACTCATTTGTAATATCATCACAGAGTATGTTATAAACTCTGTGATGATCATTGAATATTTGGTCCGTTCAAGTTCTTATTTTTTACATGCTTGTTAGTAGGTGAGGCCTTTTCTTTGCCTCAATAGGATTAGTAAGGTAAGGTTTAGCCCGGTTTGTGTTGCCTTGATCCTATGCCTTTGGAAAAATATCCACACGGCTATGAGATTATATGCCCTCGTGAGACTGTGCCGGCAGCTACACCATGAATCCTCTACATGAGGCTGCCATCATAAGGCAATGTGAGGCGCAGAGGAGTGATTATATAGCCAAGACATATGGGTAACAATACCGGTGCTATTGTCCCCCTTATTTGTACTTTTCCTAATTGTTGTATTTTTCTTTTCTGTTATTAATAAAAAACTAGCCCTAGGCGCTTGCCTAGCAGATTGCCAAAAAAAAAATATTTTGGGAAAAAATGGTCTTGGAAAAATCGCCTCTAGGGTTCTAGGAATTGAAAATTTGATGAATGGGGGAAAAATCTCGTCTAACTTAAGTTTTGATTAGTTGAAGGTGTCGCATTTTCCACCATTTGAGAACCCTGTAAATGCGAAAAAGTCTTCGCAAATGCGAAGATTGGCTCAACCTGCTGACCTCGCAAATGCGACCCAGTGTTCGCAAATGCGAACTGTAAGGATCGTAAATGCGATCAAAAACTTCGCAAATGCGAATGTGTCCCTCCCAGCCCACTGCTCGCAACTGCTATGGCCTCTTCGCAAATGCGAAGTCTGCAGATTTGGTGCATCAACTGCTGTTTTTTCTATGTACAAACACTTCGTAGCCTATCCGAAACTCACCTGAGCCCTGGGGGATCCAAACCAAACATGCACACAAGTCCTACAACATCATACGAACTTGCTCGCAGGATCAAATCGCCAAAATAACACCTAGAATTACGAATTGAACACCAAATCGAATGAAATTTTAAAGAAAGCTTTAAAACTTCGATTTTCACAACTGGACGTCCGAATCAAGTCAAACTAACTCCATTTCTCACCAAATTTCACAGACAAGTCATAAATATTATATTGGACCTGTACTAGACTCCGAAACCAAAATACGGACCCGGTATCAACAAGGCCAAACATCAATCAATTCTTAAAAACCATTAAACTTTCAGACTTTTAATTTTCAACAAATATTCATAACTCGAGCTAGGGACCTCCCAATTCGATTCCGGGCATACGCCCATGTCTCAAATCACGATACGGACCCACCAGGACTGTCAAAACACGAATCCAGATCTGTTTGCTCAAAATGTTGACCGAAGTCAACTCAAATAGATTTTTAAGGCATAATTTTCATATTTTATCAGTTTTTAACATAAAAGCTTTTCGGAAAAATACCCAGACTGTGCATGCAAATCAAGGAAGACTAAAATGAGGTATTTGAGATTAAAATATAGAATTAGGTTCTAAAACACTAGATGACCTATCAGGTCATCACAATAAAGCGGTTTGCAGTAGGTTTCTCTTTAGCAATCAAAGATGAAAAATGCAGAAGTAATATTTAGGTATGTAAGTATTTTGAAAGATGATGAAGTGATTTCCTGGATGTTGTGGTAGGCATCTTGTCTAAAGTATCTCTACTAGTTATCAGGTTTACAAGGAAGGAAGAAGACAACGGAAAAAAAATGAGAAATTTGTCCAAATAAGCATCCACCTCAGCAAGTATATTATTTTTATGTTATTTTCAGTCCAAGTTGGAGGTCTATTAGTGTGAAGGGTAAGAGCGAGCCAAAAAAACTAACGGCAAGGACCTTTTTTATACCAAAAACTAACGGAGGATAAAAGTGATCTATTTCCGATAGTTTAAGTGTATTTTTAGTCTTTTTCCGTATTTTAAATTTTTAAAAGTGCTTAAAATGGCAATTTCCCAAATTTGGTCACAGTTTTGGAGATTGTGATTATAACGGTCTCCGATTGAGCTAAAATTTGGTAGGTTTATCAGAAACAGCCCAGTGATCGATACTCACTGTTGCGGTGAAAAACGTTAATTTTAGCGTTTTAAGACTGTTTAGATGGGTTTGAGGATTTTTTGGAATTATGGAACTTAATCATTAGAAAAAATTTGGTAGTTGTGGTCAAGTGGTGATAGCAGTTAAACCCTATGGTCTCCACTTTTTATTTATATGAGATAATAAATTTAATGTTGACTTTAGTCTTCCTCCATATCAGATAAATTTAATTTATTATGTACCCACTCGGTAAAGCTACTAATTATTGATAACCTATATTGACTCTCTATCTGAATTTAAAGGTTGAATCAATTTTGTAATTAAAAGGCAATCATGATTAAGTGGTGATAGAAATATATTTCTATGGTCTTCCGCTATTAATTTTAAGTGAGTAATAAATTTACCCGTTAACTTTAGGTCTTCCTCCATATCGGAAAAATTTATTGTAAGCTAATTAGGTGAAATACTAGTGAGTGATATCATGTACTTACTCTCCATCTGAGTATACATGTTGGATCAATAGAACTAGAGATATTAATTATGTCGTTCAATTGACATAAATCTACGGTATACTCTTCATCTGAGTTGGGTCTGTTTTAATTTATTTTAGTGAATAGTCTGGCATTACATGTGTATGCTGCATTCTTTTCCCATCAAAATTTTCTATTCAAGTTGCATGAACACATATATGTGTAGTGTGTTTGAAATTTTAGTATTAAATAGTTATATACAATTGACTGAAAATAACAGTATGCTCTCCATCTGAGATGGTTTTGTTCCTTTCTAGATTGTATAATTCTTGTATTATATAATATTTTTTACATGAATAATTCTTTTCCCATCGAAATTTGTTATTCAAGATATATATATATATATATATATATATATATATATATATATATATATATATATATTGAATGCAATCTGAATTTTATTATCCAGTGTTTTGACTTATTATGATCTATTTAATATTTTATATCTCAACCCCACAATGACTTTATGCAATTTGTCGTATTATCTGTTAGAATTTTCTTTTAATTTAAAGGATACAATATATGTACCTTTTGTGAGATCAAGTATGATAAAAAGAAATACTAATTAAGGAAGGACGAGCAAAAGGCTCAGATTACTTCATACACTAAAAAATAGGTCACAAGAGACTCCCATAACATGCTTCATATAACAAGATTTCTCCGCAATGCAAGTGAATTCATAACACTTGAAGATTACTTCTTACAAGGAGGTCCTAGTTAGGAAGTCCACTGCACAATCGCAAAACCAGCTTCCTAACAACTTAATTATACAATTTAAAAAAACATATATAACTACTTTCTCAACACAGAAGAATGAAGTTTCTTTAAGATGAGCAACAATTGGCAGCTCAAACTTCGATGGAGTCCACAAGCAGGGCAATAATGTGAGGTTTCAAGACTTTCTCCGGATGAGTATATCCATCTAGATTGTGTATATATGTAACCTCAACAATACGAGCAAGATTTAGAATACGAGATAAAATCTCCGTAGATACAGGAGTGGGCCTAAGAAATCCTTCATTAATATCCTTCCATGCTGCTTCAGCCATTCCTTGAAATTTAGCCATTGCATCTTTTGTTGATATGCCATAATCTCTCATGCAGCACTCAATTCCTGTTGCAATTTGTCCCCTACTTTTCTCAACCTGAAAGGCAGATAGATTAGGGGCCGGGTTAGCTTTTATATTGCCTCAATTGTTGTCGCAACATTTTGTTTGTCTAAATATCATATAATTTCTTGAGATACATTTCATACCTCATACGTGGCTGTATCATCAATAACTCGGCATATTATCACACTAGCTTCAAGAATTTTAGGATTCTTTGACAACCACTCAAAATCCTGCTCCGTAACGGACTTCATGCCCAAATACGATGTTGTCGCGAGGTAGTAATATGTAGTAGTTGCTAGTGCATTGCTTAGGTATTCAGAAACAGGTGGCATATATCCTTCAATAAACCATGTTGACTCGACATTATAATTTCTTACTACTTCTTTCATCTGCGAATACAAAATATATATGTTCAAGTGTTAGAAAATTTGATTGAATTGTATCAAGTTTTTGATCACTAAACGACGTACACAAGGTAAAACAAAGTGAGAAATGAATTAAGGAAAAAAACATAGCACAAACATACCCTTTCTATTGCATGGCAGACAATATGAGATCTTCCAGCACTAGACAATTCCTTTTCATAATCCGTGTAAAGATCTAGAATAGCTTTATAACTGATTTTCATGTAATCAGGAAGCCGATCAATTTCGTTGATATCCCATCTGTAGGATGACAAAATTAAGGTGAACTCATGCATTTTGAAAGAGCACAACTATAATGAGTAGAAGTTCGTCTTATTCTTTTCACAACGACATTCACTATCAAAGAATAAGTGAACTGATGAAGTTCATACCTTTGTATGGCATCTGTGTATGCCTCAAGTTCTTTAACTGTACCATAAGCATCAAAGGTGTCATCGACAATCGAAATCATTGATATGGTCTTAACGAGTATGACGCGAGCTTGAGAGTATTGAGGCTCAAAATAAACTCCTAATGCCCAAAAGTAGCATTCAACCACTCGATCTCTAGCATATGGAAGTGTTGTTACGAAATCCAAATCTTTCCACCACCTGCAACATAATAAATTAACATCAATACTTGAGATATGATCAATCAAAAAAGGGTCCACATCGTTTTTATATATCGTACCTTGATACTTCGGCAAGTTCTTGTTTGTGCAACATTTGGAGCAAGTTGTAATCCAATTTGGCAAATCGAAGTAACACATCATTTTTTGATTGTTCCTTCTCATAGATTGATGAGATGAAAAATCGGGTCTCGACTCTAGGAACGCCCTTGTGCAAACATTGCTCAAGGGCATGTGTCACTTGCTCCCTAAGCGGAGATTTCAAATGTGGAACTGCAGATTCAAGATGGATAGTGGAGAAAGCAAGTGCGTCTTCTAAGATATCGTCAGCATGAGTCCTTACATGTGAAGCTTCATACAAGTTCAATAATCCTAAGACATCACTAGCAAGAGATTCCTTGAATTTGCCATTTTCGTCTTGGAATTTGCTGAAAATTTCTGGTATTTCAAGAAAGAAAGCTCAAGATTAGTTAACCTTCTTTCAATAAATGGATAATAATTTTAACAACAATATTAAAGGTGTGTTTCATGATGAACTTACCAGGAGAGATGTTGAAACCATGTTGCCTGAGCAATCGAAATTGAAGTGCAGAAGTGCACAAATCGTTGCAGTTTGAGTTTTGGTTGTAAATCTGATCCAAAATATCATCAATTTCTTTCTCAAAGTGGTAGGATATGCCAAGGCGTTCAATAGTGTCTATCAAATTCAATGTGTCAGCCAATTTTCTTCCTGTTGCTAACAACATACTCCTTGTCTGTTCCTTCAATGCTTCAATCTCTTGAGCATACTTTTCAGCAACCTATTTATAATGTATTTTAAAAAATGAAATTAGAAAAACTAATGTTGTTCAATAAAATTAACCTTGCTTACAAGAACAAACCTGATTGTCAATGGAGAATGAAAGGAACTGATCACCCCACAAACTAGGGGAGAAGTCGGCGACGGGGCGAACAATCTCTTCTTCATAGTTGGCTACTGCTGCTGAGGCCATTGCTAATAAAAGATGAGAGTATTGTTTTTGTTATTTTAAGGAAGAAGGAAAGGAACTCTCAGTTGTTGACTTAATTAAATGGAAGAGAATTAAGGGACAAGTATATATAGTGGTGAGAGACTAGTTAATGTAATTGATCAAAAGCACCTAATCATTTCCCAGTTGCCTTACTAGACTTTACACTAGCTAGCAGCCTTTTCATTCATTCTTGGCGTCTGGGGTCTATTTAAAGTATATTACTTTATTCTTTTTCGTCAACTGAATATTACTATTATTTAAATAGCCATATTACAAAATAAGGGAGTAGAGTAGAGTAGAGTTGTTTCCTGGAACTATCAAATTCCTATTACTTTATTTATAAAAGCTAATGTCATTGTTGCGCCATAAATTTCAATTATTAATGTAGTATTTATTTTGGTCAGTTTAGAGTTAAATTGACTGGATGGTCTAAAAGTTAATCAAACAGTTTCCACGAACACAACAATTTTTCTGTAAAAATATACTATATAATTACGTAGTCCTTTATAAAATTTAGGTTAGTAATTTTGTAGAAATAGAATTTATTTATCACTTAGATTGTTATGAATGAGGTTTGCCCCAGCTAAACATCTTCCCCACTCAGTAAACACCCCACACCACTCATGGCAACCGGCCGTCCTAACTCACCACCGTCGGAACTTAAAGTGAGTCACCAAACTTTACGTGCGAAACTTAAAACACTATGGCGGCCATCTGAAGACCTACCGCTCATCGATTTGGGCTCAGACTTATTCCTCATTAAGTTTCAAAAAGAGGAAAATATGACTAAACCACTGCATGAAGGACGTATTGGTTTATCTTTAATCACTTCCTCTCTGTTCGCAAATGGGACCCCAAATTCATTGCTTCAAATGCCCAACTAACATACTCCGCTATCTGGATCAAATTGCCTGAATTACCTACTGAATTTTATGATCTTGAAATTCTCCAAAGGGTGGGATCCAAAATCGATACACTACTAAAAGCTGACACTTGTACTTCTGCCACGACCAGGGGTAGATATGCACGCATTTTCATAGAACTTCCATTTGAAAAACCACTTACAACACATGTGTTTATTGGCATGTATCGTCAACAAATACTGTATGAAGGCTTTAACTTGCTATGTACCAAATGCGGAAGGCTAGGCCACACTACTAATCGATGCCCTTTCGTAATCACGCAAAACACAACCAATCCACCCTCAGCACCCAATAATCCAATCAATACCCCATCGTTCACTTCACCTTCCACTCTCCCAATACTTGATTCTTCCCAATCCAAACAAATCGATGGGGATTGGAAAACAGTTCAATTCCCACACAAGTCAAGAATACGAAGTCCTCCTAGAAGATGAGACGCATTATTTTTACCGTGATCTGCTAACAAACCACTTCACAACGAACACTTGCCAAATCAAGCTACAGCGGCGGTTCCTGTGGACCCCACAGATAAATCCTCTACCAGTTCAACCCCTAACCCTAATAAATTACCTACACGAAATGTCTATAATACCCACCCAAATTTTTTTATCCATTCTACTCTTGACCTATTACACGATATTGAAGATGAAACCATGCTTGAGTCCAATGTCACAACCATGAGCCCAGTAGTGAATGGGCCAACTCCAAACCGGAACCCAAGCCCAACTCCTATACCACCTATTACCTCCACCCCACTAGAGCTACCCACAGATCCACCAACTAACAGCCAAAAAAAGAACTCTTCTCCTTCCACGTCAAAACACCAGAAGGTTCACACGAGCCACATGGCAGCTCAATTGACACCTCAGCCTACAGCTGCCATGCAGCACTCCCCTCAATTACACCAATAGCCACCCAATTTCCACAATACCCTAAACATGCAAAGCCTGTAATCACTACCCCTACGATCTCGATTGAAGATAGCCCATTACAAACCGTATACTCAAACGACGCAGATCAATTGCACCCTACAGCCCAATCAACACCAAAGGCCGACCCTAGCAACCCATCACGTGCCCTCCCCTATTCATTACCACTTACACCATCCCAACCCTTTTCACATCAACCGCATCCCTTAACCTCTAAAAACTCACACTCTACTGAAACTCCATCATTAACCTTCACTTCTACTTTACCTTCAATAAATACAACTTACTCTTCCTCTTCAAAACCCACAAATGAACAGGTTACCTCTCAACTTCCAACACAGAAGGACCACATCCTTCACCCACGCCAATCTTCAACAACACCCACTAGTCCTAAACTCAATTATCATGCAGCATCCAAACCACCTACAGAAACCCCCACGTTTTGTAGCTCCGCTATTTGTGCCTGAAGATGCCATAAAATCTCACGTTTTGAATTGAGACATAATTGATTTGATTGCTCTGATATTGGACAGTATTGTCAAAGGTGAAGAGCTCTAAAAAGCACTCTAGGTCAATTGGGGCTTTAAGCGCATAGCGCAATTGAAGCGTGGGATTTAGTTAAAAAAGGCGCAATGCAAAAAAAATGAAAATATACATGTCATTCAAGAGAAAAGTAACAAATTCTTTTATATTGTTTTCCTCAAAAGACTAATATAGTCTAGCATTGCTCCATTCAAGATAGAACTCGTGGTCAGTAAGGGGCACGTCTTGGTGCCTTGCCTACACTGAAGCGCAGCTTAAGTGAAGGGAAGTGCCCTCCCTGAGCTTTAAGGCTTAAGTGCGCCTTATATTAGCCTTTGACAACACTGATATAGGATATGGGGGGGAGAATTAGAATTTAAGTTCAAAAAGGAAAGAAGTGTCAGAAGTATAACCTCCAGTTTAGCACATGTTGATCTCCCAGATATAAGTTGACCTTGAACTGACTGAAGCTCCTGTAATGAAGCAATGAACGTCAAGAATGGATAAGTACGTGATTATCAATTCCTATAGAAGCATATCACTCTAATGAGAGTACCTTGGACAAGTCAGCATGAGTGCTGTTGACGTCTTCAATCTTTGCCTTGAGATTAGCATTTTCTGCCAAATGAAATGCAGTAATTTAGGAAAGAAAGCTTAATTTTTAGCACAAAAATTTAAGATAAAGGCACTGGTAGTCATGGCGGATCCAAGATTTTTGAAAGATGGGTGCACTATTACGAAGCGGTGAATCTAGAATATAAATTTTAGGGGTTCAACTTTTAGTTTTACAATTACACCCAATATACTTTTGGAATTATAAGTTCAATATTAATATTTATATAGTAATTTTCTTACATCTATATCAATATATATATTCTATACTCCCCGCTGAAAATGTTGGGATTAGTTGAATCCATTGACTATATGCTACTTCATCTACTGCTACTAGTTTTAATATACATATTTCGTTTAGTCATATAAAATTTTACGGTAACAAAAGAACAATAGGAATTTTAATGCGTAAAATTTTAAAAAAAATAAATCAAAGAAAGAAAGAAAGAAAGAAAGGAAAAGAAGAAGTACTTAATTAATACGCAAAAAGTGACACCTAACATGTCTATCTCCCGTGGGCGCCAAGTTATATAAAAATTCAACAAGATTGACATGAGATTTGAACTAATAATCCACTTAGAGAGGTACATCCGATAACCATTGCACGATATGATACTTTGAGCTTGGGTGCACACACATATATTTAAATATTTTTAAAAAAAATATAACATTACTACATATGATCTAGGGAGGGGAACATGGGTTCACGTGCCCCATGAAACCCCTCCTAAATACGCCTAGGGGTGGCAAACGGGCAAGTCGTGTTAATTTCCACCATTGAAGTGTGTAGTATTGAAGCTCAGATCGTATCGAAGAGAGAAGAAGAAAGTTCTAGAAGTAATCAAAGCTCAATTGCAGAAGAATGAGAGTGATTGCATTAGCTAAATTGCCTAAAACACTACACACATGAACATATATAAACTTAACACATATTCCACTAACTAAGTAAGCTACAATGCACAGCTGTCACCGAACCACTTATGTCACCCTCTAAGCATTCACCTTCACAGTTTTCACCAGATGTCATTCTAACCATCTCAACGCCCCCTTTCAAGCTAGGTGTTGTGAAAATGTTCAAAACACCTAGCTTGGACATTAGGTGGTGATGTTGTACACTCCCAAGTCCTTTGGTCAACAAGTTTGTCGCATGTTCTTCTGTTGGGACATACACAGGGTGAATTAATCCTTCTTGTACCTTTTCCCTTATAAAAAGGCAATCAATTTCTATGTGTTTGGTTCGCTCATGAAACACTGAATTACTAGCTATATGCATCGCTGCTTTACTGTTAATGAACAACTGAATTGGGGTAGAAGGTTCAACTCCCAGCTCCTTGAATACTCCCAGTAGCCAGATCAATTCAGATATTGTTAGTGCCATACTCCTATATTCTGATTCTGTTGAACTCCTTGCTACTGTATTCTGCTTCTTTGACTTCCACGAAACTAGACATTCTCCAAACTTCACTAAGTAACCGGTTACTGATTTTCTTGAGTTTGGGCAACTTGCCTAGCCCTCAAAGTCATATCACCATCTGCGCTCATAAGAATGCCTAATCCTGGTTCACTTTTCACATATCTTACCAATCTATATGATGCTTGTCACAACTCGAAATTTTCACCTTCGGGACCGTGATGGTACCTAACATTTCACTTGTTAGGCAAGCCAACGTTAGAACAATTTACTTCTTTTAACAGTTTAATTGATAACATTAATAAAGAACTGAAGTACCTGAAATATTCTAAGTGAAATATGTGGAAGCTAAACCATCCAAACATCTATTACAAATCCCCGAACCTGGTGTCACAAGTGTACGAGCTTCTAGAGTAATACATATAAGGGCTGAAGTAAATAGAAAGTTGTTTGTATAAAAATATACAGCTAAATAGAAAGAGGATGGGGACTCCAGGAGTTGCTGGAACTAAATAGTCATACCTCAAGTCTCTGCAAATATCCAATCCGAGCACGGTAATAACTGTTGTTAGGACCGACTATAAAATCTGCACAATGTGCAGAGTGTAGTATCAGTACAACAGAACCCATATATTGGTAAGTGCCAAACCTAACCTCGACATAGTAGTGACGAGGCTAACGCGGGTCACCTACACTATAACATGTACGCAATATATATAATAATGACAGAATAATAAAAATACGGAACAGAATCTAACAGTCAACTGAAAAAGATAACCACAGCCTCAAGAATAAACCAATGTAGTCCAGAATTACCAATCTCTTACAATTCAAATGCAAATACCGGAAAACCGACACAGCTCAAGAAATGGAAACATATATGTTGTTGCGGCGCGCAACCCGATCCCACCAGACAACACAAATCCTCCCTTATTTCACCGAAATAACATCAATAATAGAAAACATATATGTAAATTTATTGTGGCGCGTAACCTGATCCCTCCATATATCAATATCAGTATCATATTCACCCTTATTCCACCATATCAATCCACCCTTATTCCACATGTTACGACGTACAACCCAATCCTACCATATGGTATATATCCACCCTTATTCCACCATATCATTCCACCCTTATTACACCTGTTACGGCGTGCAACCCGATCCCACCAATCAAACACTCAATGTACACTGTCAAGTTAACAATTCAAACCACCAAACCTTTACGATAAATAAATGTCAAACTGAACCAAAATGGAAACCTTGAACAATATAAGAATCTACATAAGTAATACTGCGCAGCGAGACCAATCCAGCAATTTACAATTAAAAGCTACAAGCAAGTCAAATTTAACAACTAGCAGGGATTCGTGAAACTATAAAAAAGAGCTAACCAAATGAATAGGAGAAGACATTAATTAACAAGTAGCAGTTAAGCAGGGAAAATATTTAGAGCATTTAACAGTTAAGACAAAGAAGGAAGCAATTAAGTAAAAGCGGAAAATCAGGAAAAACAGATAATTTGGTAGCGTATAAGCACTCGTCACCTCGCATATACGCCGCTCACATGAAATTCACATAGCACATAGTCTGAGGGTTTCTAATTCCCTCAAGTCAAGGTTAACCAAGGCACTTACCTCACTCCGCAGTCAATTCAAAGCTCTACCGGGGCCTTTCCCCCTAGAATTCGCCTCCAAACCACTCGTATCAAACCACAATTGACTCAATTGTATCAAATATTGCTAAAGGAATCAATTAGAACGTATAAATTTAGAATTCCCAAACTTTCCCCCAAAAAGTTAAAAATCGATCCCGGGACCATTTGGTCAAAATTCGAGGTTCGAATCAAAATTCATTTACCCATTCATCCCCAAGCATGGTTATGTAATTAGTCTTGGAATCCAGCCTCAATTTGAGTTCTAAATTCTAATTTCTCAAAAATCTCTAATTCTACCCAAACCCCCAATTTTCACCAGGAAAATCCTAGATTTTATGTTGAAGATTTGTGAAATGTAATGAAAGATTGAAAGAAAATAAGATAGAATCGCTTACCAATGTTTTGGGGAAAGAATGGTCTTAGAAAAATCGCCTCTAGGGTTTTAGGATTTGAAAATTTGATGAATGGGGGAAAAATCTCGTCTAACTTAAGTTTTGATCAGTTGCAGGTGTCGCATTTTCGACAATTTGAGAACCCCGCAAATGCGAAAAAGACTTCGCAAATGCGAAGATTGGCTGAACTTGCTGACCTCGCAAATGCGACCCAGTGTTCGCAAATGCAAACTGCAAGGATCGTAAATGCGATCAAAAACTTCGCAAAATTGCCTCTTCGCAAATGCGAAGTCTGCATATCTGGTGCATCAACTGCTGGTTTTTCTAAGTTCAAACACTTCGTAGCCTATCTGAAACTCACCTGAGCCCTGGGGGCTCCAAACCAAACATGCACACAAGTCTTACAACATCATACGAATTTGCTCGCAGGATCAAATCGCCAAAATAACACCTAGAATTACGAATTGAACACCAAATCGAATGAAATTTTCAAGAAAGCTTTAAAACTTCTATTTTCACAACCGGACGTCCGAATCACGTCAAACTAACTCCATTTCTCACCAAATTTTACAGACAAGTCATAAATATTATATTGGACCTGTACTAGACTCCGAAACCAAAATACGGACCCGGTATATACAAGGCCAAACATCAATCGATTCTTAAAAACCATTAAACTTTCAGACTTTTAATTTTCAACAAATATTCATAACTCGAGCTAGGGACCTCCCAATTCGATTCCGGGCATACGTCCAAGTCTCAAATCATGATACGGATCCACCATGACTGTCAAAACACGAATCCATATCTGTTTGCTCAAAACGTTGACCGAAGTCAACTCAAATAGATTTTTAAGGCAAAATTTTCATATTTTATCAGTTTTTAACGTAAAAGCTTTTCGGAAAAATACCCAGACTGTGCATGCAAATTAAGAAAGACTAAAATAAGGTATTTGAGGCTTCGAAATATAGAATTAGGTTCTAAAACACTAGATGACCTATCAGGTCATCACAATAAAGCGGTTTGCAATAGGTTTCTCTTTAGCAATCAAAGATAAAAAAAAAAGCAGAAGTAATATTTAGGTATGTAAGTATTTTGAAAGATGATGAAGTGATTTCTTGGATGTTGTGGTAGGTATCTTGTTTAAAGTATCTCCACTTGTTATCAGGTTTACGAGGAAGGAAGGAAACGGATAAAAATTGAGAAATTTGTCCAAATAAGCATCCACCTCAGCAAGTATATTATTTTTATGTTATTTTCGGTCCAAGTTGGACGTCTATTAGTGTGAAGGGTAAGAGTGAGCCAAAACAACTAACGGCAAGGACCTTTTTTATACCAAAAACTAACGGAGGATAAAAGTGATCTATTTCCGATAGTTTAAGGGTATTTTTGGCCCTTTTCCGTATTTTAAATTTTTAAAAGTGCTTAAAATGGCAATTTCCCAAATTTGGTCGCGGTTTTGGAGATTGTGATTATAACGGTCTCCGATTGAGCTAAAATTTGGCAGGTTTATGAGAAACAGCCCAGTTCGATACTCACTGTTGTGCGGTGAAAAACGTTAATTTTAGCGTTTTAAGACTGTTTAGATGGGTTTGAGCATTTTTTTGAATTATGGAACTTAATCATTAGAAAAAATTTCGTAGTTGTGATCAAGTGGTGATAGCAGTTAAACCGTATGGTCTCCACTTTTAATTATAGTGAGATAATAAATTTACATGTTGACTTTAGTCTTCCTCCATATCACATAAATTTAATTTATTATGTACCCAATCGGTAAAGTTACTAGTTATTGATAACCTGTATTGACTCTCTATCTGAATTTAAAGGTTGAATCAATTTTGTAATTAAAAGGCAATCATGATTAAGTGGTGATAGAAATATATTTCTATGGTCTTCTACTATTAATTTTAAGTGAGTAATAAATTTACCCGTTAACTTTAGGTCTTCCTCCATATCGGATAAATTTATTGTAAGCTAATTAGGTGAAATACTAGTGAGTGATATCATGTACTTACTCTCCATCTGAGTATATATGTTGGATCAATAGAACTAGAGATATTAATTATGTCGTTCACTTGACATAAATTAACGGTACACTCTTCATCTGAGTTGGGTTTGTTTTAATTTATTTTAGTGAATAGTCTGGCATTACATGTGTATGCTGCATGAGTAGTTCTTTTCCCATCAAAATTTTCTATTCAAGTTGCATGAACACGTGTAGTGTGTTTGAAATTTTAGTATTAAATGGTTATATACAATTGACTGAAAATAACAGTATGCTCTCCATTGAGCTGGTTCTGTTCCTTTCTAAATTGTATAATTCTTGTAATATATAATATATTTTACATGAATAATTCTTTTCCCATCGAAATTTGTTATTCAAGATATATATATATATATATATATATATATATATATATATATATATATATATATATATATATATTGAATGCAATCTGAATTTTATTATCTAGTGTTTTGACTTATTATGATCTATTTAATATTTTATATCTCAACCCCACAATGACTTTATGCAATTTGTCGTATTATCTGTTAGAATTTTCTTTTAATTTAAAGGATACAATATATGTACCTTTTGTGAGATCAAGTATGATAAAAAGAAATACTAATTAAGGAAGGACGAGCAAAAGGCTCAGATTACTTCATACACTAAAAAATAGGTCACAAGAGACTCCCATAACATGCTTCATATAACAAGATTTCTCCGCAATGCAAGTGAATTCATAACACTTGAAGATTACTTCTTACAAGGAGGTCCTAGTTAGGAAGTCCACTGCACAATCGCAAAACCAGCTTCCTAACAACTTAATTATACAATTTAAAAAAACATATATAACTACTTTCTCAACACAGAAGAATGAAGTTTCTTTAAGATGAGCAACAATTGGCAGCTCAAACTTCGATGGAGTCCACAAGCAGGGCAATAATGTGAGGTTTCAAGACTTTCTCCGGATGAGTATATCCATCTAGATTGTGTATATATGTAACCTCAACAATACGAGCAAGATTTAGAATACGAGATAAAATCTCCGTAGATACAGGAGTGGGCCTAAGAAATCCTTCATTAATATCCTTCCATGCTGCTTCAGCCATTCCTTGAAATTTAGCCATTGCATCTTTTGTTGATATGCCATAATCTCTCATGCAGCACTCAATTCCTGTTGCAATTTGTCCCCTACTTTTCTCAACCTGAAAGGCAGATAGATTAGGGGCCGGGTTAGCTTTTATATTGCCTCAATTGTTGTCGCAACATTTTGTTTGTCTAAGAAACCTTCGCAGGTTATGGTGATTCGTTCTACGGAAGCCAAAGAAAAGACAGTGAGTGCAAGGCCAGTGGTTCAGTTAAAAGCAATAAAAGACAAGCCAGTATTAGTAATGGGAAAGGGACCGTTTGTGGCCGAGAAAAAGCAGGAGCCAGTCAAGATAGTGGTACTAGGGTCAGTATCTGCGCCCGTGGTGGTTGTGAAGGGAGCTTATGTAGAACCGGTTGTCATAAAACCGGTAGTCCAGTTACCCATGGTTGATAGCAAAGCCGTACCGTAGAAATATGACAAGGTAGTGGTGACATACAAAGGAAAGGAAATTGAGGAAGAGAGTTGTGAAGCACAAGGACTAACCCGGTCGGGACGTTGTTTCGCTCCCGAAGAGTTGAGAAAGGCTAAGGGCGCAAAAGACAATCTAGTGCCAGTCAAAAAAGCTGTAACGGAAGAAGAGGCAGAAGAGTTTCTGAAAAAGATGAAAGTACAAGATTATTCCATTGTTGAACAACTGAGAAAAACACCGGCCCAAATCTCGTTGTTGTCGTTATTAATTCACTCTGATGAGCACTGCCGAGCTTTAATGAAGATATTGAATGAGGCTCATGTGCCTGACAAAATTTCAGTGAACCATTTAGAGACAATTGCCAACAAGATCTTTGAAGTGAACAAGATAGCATTTTCTGATGATGAATTGCCTATGGAAGGCACAGAACACAACAAAGCTCTCTATTTGACGGTCAAATGTGAAGGTTCAATGGTTAATCGGGCACTAATCGATAACGGGTCGAGCGCTAATATTTGCACGTTATCCACATTGAACAAGTTAAAGATTGATGAGGATAGAATCCGCAAAAACAACATTTGTGTTCGAGGGTTCGACGGAGAGGGAACAAACACGGTAGGGGATATTGTACTCGAATTGACTATTGGCCCAGTCAAGTTCACGATGGAATTTCAGGTGTTGGATGCTGCAGTATCCTATAATCTTTTGTTGGGTCGACCATGGAGTCGTGCCCTCCACACTGCACCAAATGATCAAATTCGAGTGGGACAGACAAGAAATTGTGTTACATGGGGAAGATCCCACATGCACCATGAATGATGCCATTGTACCCTTTATAGAGACCGAAGATGATAAGGGCCCATGGGTGTATCAGATCTTCGACACGGTTCCGGTGAGCAGGGTGCCTGAGGGTAAAAGCATGCCATGTCCCAGGGTGTCAGCTACGACCGTCATAGTAGTGTCAGAAATGCTGAATAACGGGTTCGTGCCCGGGAGAGGTTTGGGGGTTGAACTACAGGGCATTACTCAACCTGTGTCTTTGCCCAAAAATCTGGACACCTTCGGGTTAGGGTTCAAACCAACAGCGGCAGATGTCAGAAAGGCCCGTAAATTGAAGAAGAAAGCTTGGGTGCTTCCTAAACCAATTCCTCGATTGTCCAGGTCCTTCGTCAGGCCGGGTATCAAGAAACAGTCATTGGCAAAGATGTCAGGTTCGTTAATTGAGGCGGATGGGAATTTGGATAAGGTGTTTGAGAAAGTATTTGCTGAAGTAAACATGGTTGAGGCCGGGGAAGGGTCAAGCAGAGCAGACATACAGTACATCGGACCACGTGCTAACATCAACAATTGGGAAGCTACTCCTCTTCCAGTTCGGAGGGAGTCGTGGTAGTGGGTTTTGTTTTCCTTTTTGTCACCTGGATTATTCCAGGGTTTGTAATCCAGTTGCTATGTTCCGTCCGTTTGGATGAGTTAAAACCTTGTTGTCTTTACGTTTAATGAAATGCAATTTTCTTCGTCCCTAATTCTCTTTCCATTTTTCTTTTCTTTTCTTTCTTTGTACAGTTCTTTTTATGCTGATATCAATGATATGACATGCATGAGGAATCTTCGGCCCAGTTTTAAAAGCCAATCTAGCTCAGAAGTAATAATACAAGAAATCGAGTGTGATGATGGGGTGGATTGTAACAACGATGAAGCTTATGAGGAAATTAGTAAAGAATTAAGTCATTTTGAAGAAAAACCCAAACCTAACCTAAATGACACAGAAGCAGTTAATCTAGGGGACCAAGACAATGTGCGGGAAACTAAAATAAGTGTTCATTTGGAGCCACAACTCAAGGAGGAGATAATTAAAGTATTGCATGAGTACAAAGATGTTTTTGCATGGTCATATGATGATATGCCGGGTCTAAGCACCGATTTGGTGGTTCATAAATTACCCACTGATCCAGCACTCCTTCCTATTAAGCAGAAGTTGAGAAAGTTCAAAACGGACATAAGTGTGAAGATCAAAGAAGAGATTACCAAGCAGTTTGAGGCAAAAGTCATTCATGTTACACGGTACCCCACTTGGTTAGCTAATGTCGTGCCTGTGCCAAAGAAAGATGGCAAGACCAGGGTGTGCATCGATTATCGAGACCTTAACAAGGCAAGTCCAAAAGATAATTTCCCATTGCCCAACATCCATATACTGATCGACAATTGTGCCAAACATGATATTGGCTCTTTTGTGGATTGCTATGCGGGTTATCATCAGATTCTAATGGACAAGGAAGATGCAGAAAAGACGGCATTCATCACGCCGTGGGGAACGTATTGTTATAGGGTCATGCCGTTTGGTTTGAAAAATGCTGGGGCAACTTATATGAGGGCCATGACAACTATCTTCCATGATATGATACATAAAGAAATTGAGGTATACGTGGATGATGTGATCGTTAAGTCTAGACAGCAATCTGACCATGCCAGAGATTTGAGAAAATTCTTTCAAAGGCTTCGCAGATACAATCTTAAGCTCAATCCTGCGAAATGTGCTTTCGGGGTGCCATCTGGGAAGTTGTTGGGATTTATAGTTAGCCGGAGGGGTATTGAATTAGACCCGTCAAAGATCAAAGCTATTCAGGAGTTGCCACCTCCAAGAAACAAAACCGAGGTGATGAGTTTGTTGGGAAGACTGAACTATATCAGCAGGTTCATTGCTCAGCTCACGGCAACGTGTGAACCAATTTTCAAATTGTTAAAGAAAGATGTTGCGGTCAAATGGACTGATGAATGTCAGGAGGCTTTTGATAAGATAAAGGGGTATTTGTCAAACCCACCGGTGTTGGTTCCGCCAGAACCAGGGAGGCCTTTGATTTTGTATCTGACAGTTGTGGACAGTTCATTCGGCTGTGTACTGGGGCAGCATGATGTTACGGGCAAAAAGGAGCAGGCTATCTACTATCTCAGTAAGAAGTTCACATCTTACGAGGTCAAGTATACTCATCTGGAAAGGACATGTTGTGCCCTAACTTGGGTGGCACAGAAGTTGAAACATTACTTGTCATCTTACACCACTTACCTTATATCTCGCTTGGACCCGTTGAAGTATATTTTTTAGAAACCCATGCCTACAGGAAGGCTTGCAAAGTGGCAGATCTTGCTTACAAAGTTCGACATTATATATGTGACACGGACTGCCATGAAAGCACAGGCATTAGCCGATCACTTGGCGGAGAACCCCGTTGATGAAGATTATGAGCCTTTGAAAACTTATTTCCCTGATGAAGAGGTAATGCACAATGATGAATTGGAACAAGCTGAGAAGTCGGGATGGAAACTTTTCTTTGATGGGGCTGCAAATATGAAGGGTGTGGGAATATGAGCAGTACTTATTTCGGAAACAGGTCAGCATTACCCCGTTACAGCTCGGCTTCGTTTCTACTGTACAAAAAACATGGCAGAATACGAGGCATGTATATTAGGATTGAGATTGGCTGTGGATATGGGTGTACAGGAAATCTTGGTCATGGGTGACTCGGACTTACTGGTACACCAGATTCAAGGAGAATGGGAAACACGGGACTTGAAGCTTATACCGTATCGGTAGTGTCTGCATGAGCTTTGCCAGCGTTTTCAGGCCATAGAATTCAGACACATTCCAAGGATTCATAATGAGGTTGCTGACGCTTTGGCTACTTTGGCGTCAATGTTGCACCATCCAGATAAGGCCTATGTTGATCCATTGCAGATTCAAGTCCGTGATCAGCATGCTTACTGCAATGTGATAGAAGAGGAAATCGATGGAGAGCCATGGTTCCATGATATCAAAGAGTACATCAAAGCGGGAGTGTATCCAACGCAGGCCACCGGTGATCAGAAAAGAACAATTCGACGGTTGGCAAGTGGGTTTTTCCTTAGTGGAGGAGTACTGTACAAAAGAACGCCAGAGCTCGGTTTGTTGAGATGTATAGATGCACGGCAGGCCACAACTATCATGACTGAGGTGCATTCCGGAGTTTGCGGACCGCATATGAGTGGGTATGTTCTAGCAAAGAAGATTCTCCGAGCAGGTTATTATTGGCTCACGATGGAGCGAGATTGTATCAGTTTTGTGCGTAAGTGTCATCAATGCCAAATACATGGAGATTTGATTCATGCTCCACCATCAGAATTACATACGATGTCCGCGCCATGGCCTTTTGTTGCATGGGGCATGGATGTTATTGGGCCAATTGATCCAGCAGCATCAAATGGGCACAGGTTTATCTTGGTAGCTATAGATTATTTTACCAAATGGGTGGAAGCGAAGACATTCAAGTCTGTGACCAAGAAGGCTGTAGTTGACTTCGTGCATGCAAATATCATCTGTCGGTTTGGGATCCCAAAGGTAATCATCACAGATAATGGGGCTAATCTTAATAGTCATTTGATGAAGGAGACATGTGAGCAGTTTAAGATTGCTCACAGGCACTCTACTCCGTACCGTCCCAAGGCAAATGGTGCGGTTGAAGCGGCCAATAAGAACATAAAGAAAATACTCCGGAAGATGGTTGAAGGATCTAGACAATGGCACGAGAAATTGCCTTTTGCATTGTTAGGATATCGCACCACCGTGCGTACCTCGGTAGGGGCGACTCCTTACTCATTGGTATACGGTACCGAGGCAGTAATACCCGCAGAAGTGGAAATCCCATCTCTGCGAATCATTGCAGAGGCTGAGATCGATGATGATGAATGGGTGAAAAGCCGTCTTGAGCAGTTGAGTTTGATCAACGAGAAAAGATTGGCATCAGTGTGTCATGGCCAACTGTACCAACGAAGAATGGCAAGAGCATACAACAAGAGAGTACGTCCAAGGAAATTTGAAGTCGGGCAATTAGTACTGAGGCGGATCTTTCCTCATTGGGATGAGGCAAAAGGAAAATTTGCCCCAAACTGGCAGGGACCATTTGTAGTAACTAGAGTGTTGTCTAACAGAGCATTGTATTTGACAGATGTGGAAGGAAAATGTGTAGAAATGGCCATCAATTCCGATGCGGTCAAGAGATATTATGTATGATTTCTTTATTTTCTGAATGTATCTGTTGTATTTGGCATATCTTAAAGATTGAAATGATGAAGGCATTTTTTCCTGTTATCCAAACACTTTTATCCCTTGTTATCCCCTTCGAGCCTTACTTATTTTTCATACCCCTCTTTCGGAATCAGCGGCACTATCAGAGAACACAGATGCCAAACATAAAGGAAAGAAGAGAAAAACAAAAGGAAAAGAAAGAAAAGAAAAGAAGGAGAGAAAAGAAAAGAAATAAAAGGAAAAAAAAGAGAAAAAAAAAAGAAAAAGAGAAGAAAAGAAAAAAAAGGAAAAGAAAGAAAAGCGAAAGAAAAGGAAAGAAAGAAAATTACAACAACAAAAGTTAAATACAGTGAACTACGTTTGACTTGATCCCGAAAGTGTACGTAGGCAGCCTTACTCCGAGGTTCAGTCATATCAAATAGAAATCCTAAAATCCCCAAGCAAGAAACTGGGGAAGAAATAGTGATTGTTATGAAAGTTGGATTCCGAAAGTTGTAATTCGAACCCATTCGAATTGTTTTGAGCCATTTATACCTCTCTTTCTAACCCCATCCAAAAAGCTTACATTACGGTCCAAAGAAAGACCTTTTTGATCAATCTCTAAGAAATGTCAGGTCGAGCAGGTGACGGTAATTCGTATCAGTGGCGACACTCTGGTTCAAGCAAGAAAGAACGAAAGCAAAAATGAGAGAGTCTTATCGATGAAAACCCTCACGGGCACCGTAAGGCGACGGGAGCTGAGAGAAAAATAAATGAGAGAGTCTTATTGGTGAAAACCCTCGCGGGCACCTTGAGGCGAAAGTGAGTTGGAAGATGGTTAAAAGGCAAAAGGCTTGGGAGTGGAAGAATGTTTCGAGGTACCGCAGGAAAACAAGGGTAAGGTTTGGGTAATTCAAACAATTGATGGAAGTTCTGGGCAACAAAGTATGGCAATTGAAAGCTGGTTATTTGGACAGATTGGGCCGATTAATCCAAAATGCATGTCATGATCATGGGTACCAGCTGTCTCGCTCAGATAAGTTTCTTTTCCTTCTCTTCCTAAAAACAGTCATCTGGTTTCGGATTCTTCTTATCCTTAACTCAAAAATCGTCGCATTTCATTTTCTGTTGAGGGTTTTATCTAGCGGAGATATTCCAGGGCTAGTTTTGGTCAAAGCAGGCAGAAGGGACTTCAGAGCTCATTACCAGCTTCTGGAATTGTAAAGCACAACGTGGTCAGAGCATGTCAAAAAACAACATGATGTAAATGGAATAGGGGAAGTCGCCGGAAGTTGCATCGGCAGAATATTTGGGAAATGTTATGGGAAATGTGAAGGTTCAGGCAAAAGGGCCGGAAAGATGAGACAATAGTATGGGTACAAAGGCATTCAGGTGGTCAGAAATTTGGGATATATGTTGGATATGAATCTCCTTCTATTATAAAATATCTAGAGCCGATGACTGGAGATTTATTTACGGCAAGATTTTCTGATTGCCATTTTAATGAATCAGTATATCCAACATTAGGGGGAGAAAATAAGCAGCTGAAAAAGAAGATAGATTGGAATGCATTATCACTGTCTCATTTAGATCCTCGAACAAATCAATGTGAACAAGAGGTTCAAAAGATTATTCATTTACAAAATATTGCAAATCAATTGCCAGATGCATTCACTAACCTACCAAGGGTGACTAAGTCACATATTCCAGCTGCTAATGCTCCAATTCGAGTTGATATCCCGACAGAACAATTAATTAAAGCAAATGAGTCTAAGCCATGCTTGAAACGTGGTAGACCAATCGGTTCTAAAGATAAAAATCCTCGAAGAAGAAAAGGAGCAAGTGATCAAAGTGAACATAACACAGAGGTAGTGGCTCAAGAAGAGCCCCAAGACGTAACAAATGATAAGACCTTAGGGGAGGTCCAGGTACCTAAAAATAATGAAAATGAAGAGATATCAATAAGTTACGTCTCAACCGGGAAAAGATGGAACCGAAATAATATTGTTATCGATAACATTTTTGCTTATAATGTTGTTGTTGAAATAATGCAACAAGATGAGGATCTTGAACCAAAATCTGTCAATGAATGTAGACAGAGAAATGATTGGCCAAAATGGAAAGACGCTATCCAGGCAGAGTTAACTTCACTTGGAAAACGTGAAGTCTTCGGACCCATAGTTCGAACACCTGAAGGCATAAAGCCAGTAGGGTATAAATGGGTTTTTGTGCGAAAACGAAATGATAAAAATGAAGTCGTTAGATATAAAGCACGACTTGTGGCACAAGGGTTTTCCCAAAGGCCTGGAATTGATTATATGGAGACATATTCTCCTGTAGTGGATGCTATCACCTTCAGGTATCTCATAAATATGGCAGTGCAAGAAAAACTTGATATGCATCTAATGGATGTTGTTACAGCCTATTTGTATGGATCATTAGACAACGAAATTTTTATGAAAGTACCTGAGGGATTTAAAGTGCCAGAAGCATATAAAAATTTTCGAGAAACTTGTTCAATAAAGCTTCAGAAATCTTTATACGGATTGAAACAATCAGGACGTATGTGGTACAATCGCCTGAGTGAATACCTGTTGAAAGAAGGGTACAAGAATGATCCAATTTGTCCCTGTGTCTTTATAAAAAGGTCTGGATCTGAATTTGTTATAATCGCCGTGTATGTTGATGATTTAAATATCATTGGAACTCCTGGGGAGCTTCCAAAAACAGTAGACTGTTTGAAGAAAGAATTTGAAATGAAAGATCTTGGAAAGACAAAATTTTGTCTTGGTCTACAAATTGAGTATATGAAAGATGGAATATTTGTCCATCAATCGACATACACCGAAAAGATTTTAAAGCGATTCTATATGGATAAAGCACATCCATTGAGTACCCCGATGGTTGTGAGATCACTTGATATAAAGAAAGATCCATTCCGACCTCATGAAAATGATGAAGAGCTTCTTGGTGCTGAAGTACCATATCTTAGTGCAATTGGGGCATTAATGTATCTTGCCAATAATTCCCGACCAGATATAGCTTTCTCAGTAAGCTTATTGGCAAGATTTAGTACTTCGCCAACACAAAGACACTGGAATGGTATTAAACATATATTCAGATACCTCCAAGGGACCATTGATATGGGTTTATTTTATTCAAATGAATCCAAGCCATCATTGATTGGTTATGCAGATGCAGGATATTTGTCTGATCCACACAAAGGTCGATCTCAGACAGGCTATTTATTTACAAGTGGAGGTACAACCATATCATGGCGTTCGACAAAACAAACTATGGTTGCTACTTCTTCAAATCATGCAGAGATAATAGCCATTCACGAAGCAAGTCGAGAATGCGTTTGGTTAAGATCTATAACTCAACACATTCAGCAAACATGTGGTCTTTCTTCGAAAGAGAATATTCCAACAATATTGTATGAAGACAATGCTGCATGCATAGCTCAATTGAAAGGAGGATATATCAAAGGAGATAGAACAAAACACATTTCACCGAAATTCTTTTTCACTCATGATCTTCAGAAGAATGGTGAAATAGATGTACAACAAGTTCGTTCAAGTGATAATTTGGCTGATCTGTTCACTAAGGCATTACCAACCTCAATATTTGAAAAGCTGATATATAAGATTGGAATGCGTCGTCTTCGAGACATTAAGTGATTTTTCATCAGGGGGAGTAACTACACGCTGCACTCTTTTCCTTAACCAAGGTTTTGTCCCACTGGGTTTTCCTGGTAAGGTTTTTAATGAGGCAGCAAGCAATGCATATTATAAATAACTATGTACATCCCAATATATTTTTTTTGTAAGTTTTTAATGAGGCACATTATCTTACATGGACATCCAAGGGGAGTGTTATGAATAGTTTGTACATTGGATACTACTTTGGATACTACATTGGATGCTACATTGGATGCCCATGTTGTGAATAACTTAAGGATTAAATTTCCTATTTTATGTCCATCATCTTTACTTTTTATGCCTATAAAAGGCCATGTAATTGCAATGAAAAATTACACCAAAGTGAAAGAAGAAAACACTTCTCCATTCTCTCTATCTCTTCTTGTTTACATTTTACTGCATTGCTTTTATTTTATAACAGATACTAAGTTGTTGCACTGACTCACTTGTGCACTATGGCTTTTCGACCTCCTACGGGTCCCTTCATTACCCCCAGTATACACAAAATCAATATATATCTATAATTGAGGGACTTTGGTCCGGTGATGTGGCACTCTCCTAACCAAGAATTTCAAATTATCTTTTTTCTCCATTTTTTCACGTTTCTGTCACTCATTTGTTTTATTTTAACTAGTCTCTGGACACGTGCGTTGCACGTGTAATCCAAGTTTTTTTTAATTACAAGATTTTCAATAATCACTTGAGATTATTGAAATATGTTTTTGAATAACAAATAAACCAAAGGATTTCTTATAGCTGATGAAATTAAATAATTTGTTATTAAGATTTAATAAAATACAATAAATAAGGTAGAAATAAGATTAACCTCGAATTAAGAAAATAAGAATAAAAGGTTTACAAAGAAGAGAGAAACGATAATACATTACTTGGCCTATTAGGAGAGGTGTCACGTCAGCTCTCTGTAGATCAAGGTTATATATATATATACAAGACATTGAAACATTTAATATCAACACACTATCAATAATCGTCGAAGTATATCTTCCTCTTCAAAAACTTTGTTCTCAAAGGATGTTGTCAACGTGATCAAATTTATAAGTTGGTAGGAAATTATGGTTTTCACTCCCTAGCTCACTGCAGGCCTTATTGTATATTATATTTCTTTGTGGCCTTATAATAAATAGCATGCATCAATACATATTACTCTTAATAAACATTAACGATAGGAATATTGCTTTGATTGAGAGAGTGAAGGAAAAAGATATTGGCAAAGAAACCTAAATACATACTGTGCAAACACCTAATGAAATGGAAAAAAAGAGAAATTTAATGCAAATACATGAAATCAAATACTAACCAAACATGAAGTTTTGTACCTTCAGAAAGGAATTACCAGTAGACGTTAGACTATCCGAAGAGCCAGACAAGCAAATTTCTTAATGACCAGAACACTCTATTTAGGGAGTTGTTTTAAAAAAAAAAAATCAATCCTTTCGTACTCTCTCTAAAACAAATGCAACTACCTAGCAAATTTAGACACAAGAAGTACAGTTTATATTATATGAAATACTAATTTTTTCTATTAGTCAATTCAGAAATGTTTTCTTATAAGTTTTGTCAAAAAAAATGAGATAAACTATTTCATGTAAAAAATTTCAATTAATTTTAAATATTGATGAAATCGCAATTGTGAAATATCATTATTAGAATTAGAGCCTAGATGAATTGTTTCTTTCATTATTAGATTTTCATCAATAAATGAAAAAAATAAAAAAGATTTTCCAATTAGATTGTCACTTTTAGACGTAATATTTGTAACGTGGTTTTGCTACATAGTAATTCTCTTAGTCTTATATTAAACATAGGTATTTTGATTACTTTCTTTCAATGCTCTCTTCTTTTCTTTCTTTTTCTATTTCATAATCTCTCTATCAAATTCTCCATCGCCTAAATATTCTCTTATACAGAAAATTCGTTACTTTCCCTCAATCTTCTATTTGTTCATTCATCTTTTCCCTCTTCCCTACAGTTAGTCCATAAATTTATAAATTTTACTTCCATCTTTATGCCTTCAAATCTCCATTAATCTTCTTTTTCAATTTTCTGGGGAATTCCCAACAGTCTGCTTCTTGCAATTTTAATATTTCCATCACCTATACAATAAATTGAGAAAAAGTTTGAGAAAAAGAAATCCTTTAGTAAAAAGCAGAGAGATCCAAGTATAGAGAGAAGTAAATGTCATCACAGACAAATATGAAATCGTAATTATAAAACTTACCATATCTGGCACCGAATAAAACATCCAATACGACATAGCAAACACTTCCTCAACATTCTTTTCCCTAGCGCCAAAAAAGGACGATATTCATGAATCATACATGAGAGATATATTCAACATAGACAAATAAGAATTTTTACTATATTTTTTGTTTAATCATCATTTCAAATGCATCATAAAATTAATAAAGCCAATGAATGTAGGAGACAAAGTAAGTATAACATTTACAAACTTGAATAGATAATATACCACAAGAATATTTTATGTTTAATTCCGATTTATCACAAAGGCAATTGAAAGCTGACAATTTTGAACATATGAAAGATGAAAATTTAGGGAATCTAACTCAAAATAACACATCAAATTAAAACAAACCATCAAACACAAAACTCAATGAATTCACTAAATTAATTACTACTATAATTTAATCACAATTCTTTGGGTGAAAGAGCAGAGCAGCGTAAAAATCAAAAAAGAATTACAGAGAATTGGAGATCAAAAGTTAAAAAGAGGGTGAAAAGGTTGGGACGATTTTTCCATTCTTCATTACTGAAGGACAAACACCGAAATTTAAATCGGTGAAGGATGATTTTACCTTTAAAATTGTGGAAGTTGAAAAGCTAGAAGTTTCGAATTTAAAATTTTGAAACGGTGTCTCTTTTTTTCCTATTTATCATGCATTTAAAATGATTTTGAAACTGTGTCTTTGTTTGTCCTTATTTATTATAGGGCTTCAATTCTTTTTTCTGTTTCTTTCTTCATGGAGGAAGTAGAAAGGTTTATGTAGTAACTAGAAGACGTTTAATTTTTTTTTTCTTTTTACTATATGAGATATGAAAGAGCAAAGTAGTAATAATTGAGACATTTATTCCTACAATTAGTCTTATACAATAAGGAACAGAAATAGGTGAAGAAGTAATAACTACAACATTTATTCTCACAATAAGATAAAATAACAAAAAGTAGGAAAAAACCCAAAGCGGATAAAAATATAGAGAAGATCAAAAGGGTGTAAACGCTGACAAATGAAGGGGTATTACGTTTGTTTTTCTCAATTAATTTTCTTAATTATTTGATTGTGTATTTACATTTTTAAACAAAAATATTTTAAAGTAATGATTGATTGAAGGGTAAAATTGTCATGCCTCGAACCTGGGCCCGGACGTAACACGGCACTCGATGTCTGACTACATGTGACCAAGCGAACCAACTGGCTGGCTGAATCAACATGTGGTATCATAACATACTGAATGCGGAAGATAAACTAACACATGCTGATATACTGAAAGTCTGGATGATATAAATCAAAATGCGGAAATACTAATACAATTCTGAAACATATTTGTAGCCAACATAGCTTAATATGAAAAGCCCGTGACTTTGTCTAACTGTTACTCTAGTCTATGAAGCCTCTATTTGAGTACTGAAAACACTGACTGTATGTGAATACTGAAAACTGTAGTAATGATAATGCTCCGAAAGAACTGGGGATCACCAAATAGCTGGCACGAGAATCCTAACGCTCTGAATCATCAACCTGTAAATCATTACCTGCATCGTGAGATGCAGGCCTCGGGCAAAAGGGACGTCAGTACATTTGAATTGTACTGGTATGTAAAGCAACTGAAAGAAAGAATTATAAATGTTGGAACTGAAACTAAGCTGATAACTGAGAATTGATAATTGATCACTGAAATGATAACTAATAAATGAAATGATACCTAATAACTGAACTGAACAAAGGAAGTAAGGATATGAATACTCCATCTTCTGAATGATGAACAACCTATTTATCTGAATATTAAACAGCAGCCTCAGGCCCAATATATATATGTGCACAAACTGCGGCCTCGAGCCCAAGTATATGTATACATAACGGCGACCTCAGGTCCAAAATACATAAAGCATAAATTGCGGCCTCAGGCCCAAAGATGCATAAAGCATTAACTGCAGCCTTAGGCCCAAATACAGGTGTTCGACATTCAGGGATTTAAAATTAGAAATTGAGAATCATACTGCAATATATAATAGTGAAATACTAAATCACGCTGAGTTACATAATACTGGAATACTGGATCACACTGAGTTACATTATACTAGAATACTGAATCATACTGAGTTACATAATATTGGAATACTGAATAGGACTAGAATGGGATATGTATTCTTGAACTGGTTGTGAACACTGAAACTTCAACTGTTTATGACATGCTGAGTAAGCTATACTGAGACTAAGGGATATCAAGCCCAAGTCTATATTGAATACGAACTGAGCTTAGAACGTTAAGAATGAAAGTCATGAATGAGTTATGAAGCTAGAGAATAGAAGTCCTACAATTATTCAAGGAACTCGGCTTAACTATATTTCTGAGGCAATTGATACGTTGTAAAAGAAACATAGTATTGGGAGAATTATTAAAATTCCCAAACATAGAGAGTTAGCCTTACATACCTTAACTTCCTGCTCTTGAGCATAATACAACATTCGCCAACCCTTTCAACTTTAATCTATATCAATACAAGTCAAAGGGATTCCAAATTAGCAACAATAGTCATGTTTCGGTCACTTAGGCATTTTATCAAACACTCGGTGGCATAAAGCTTCATAGCCCTTATTAATGGTGTTTCTACACCTAATAACTCATTCTCTTGCTCTTAAATAAATTCTAAAGTCTCAAATGGTTATAAACAATATTATTCTTTATCACCTATAAGATAATCAACACCCATAACCAATAATAACCTATCAACAACCCAAACCTATCAGCATTCATGTTTTTCTATCAAACCCATCAACTTATATCTCATGAAATAGAGTCTATAATCATTAATTCAATGATAGAATCAACTAGAGGGTGAAGATATTACCTTTTTGAAGTTCAACCTCCTTGAATTCAAGTTCTAGGGTTTCTTCTCTAATCAATGATGTTCCAATCGAATATCTAATGATATGGAGGTTTTACCCATATTAATAAGATATTGAAAAATTGAAATAAACATAGAATCACCATTAGAACTTACCTTGGGTGGTGGAGGGACCCTTGAGGAGTTAGGTTTTTGAGAGTTTTCCTTTGTAGAGCAAGTTTTTATGTTTTGGGGCTGTGGGGGACGAAATAGGGCTAAAAAAATGACTTTCCAAGTCGCCCACCGCATCTCGGTTGGCGCTGCCGTGGTCCCGACCGCGGTAAATCACTGGAACACTGCCTCGCCACCGCGGTCGCAGTACAACGCGGCAGTACCGCGGTGGTTGCATACAATTCTGTAAAACAGGCATAACTCTTTCTACAAAGCTCTGTTTGGGCTCCATAATATATCGTTGGAAATATATTTCAAAGGACTACAATTTTCATGCTTTGAGTTTTACCAGATTCCTTACACACTTTTACTAAAACTTGCTGGAATACATACCTTCTGCAAACTTAGACGATTTTGCCAAATCTTATGCACCTCACTTTCCATCTTGATTTTGAAACAACTATTTTCACCCATAATCATCCCGATGGGACTTCACATGTTCAAATATATCCTTACTACTCCTTTAACTCATTCATACCTAAGCCGAATTTTTATGGGGTATTACATTATCTCCCCCTTGGGATCATTCGTCCTCGAATGATTGCCCTGACTGTAACTTTTGCTAACTCCGGATCTTAAATGGGTCTGGTGCAACCATGAACTTTCATCAACACTTGCATACTAAACATAATGAATACATGATTACTGAATTGTTGATATACTGAACTGAACTGCATTGACTGAATATTGATCTGCCATGAACACGTGAATACTGAACTAACATGGATATCTGAATATTGAACTGGCACGAATATTTGCGAATTGAACTAACATCAATATCAAAGTACTAAGCTGGCATGAATATCTAAGTATTGGACTGACATGAGTAGCTGAGTATTGAATGGACTTGAATATCTGAGTATTAAACTTACATGAGTATCTGAGTACTGAACTGGCATGAGTATCCGAGTACTGAACTGACATGAGTATCTGAGTACTGAACTGACATGAGTATTTGAGTGTTGGAAACTTGAATGTTATAACATTACACGCGAAATACTGGTTGTACCACCACTAATTCTGGTGACAACTCCAACTCATAAGCTAATTGACCGATCCTTCGCAATATTCTATATGGCCCAATATAGTAGGGACTATGCTTTCCCTTTTTCTCAAATCTCATAATACCTTTCATAGGTGAAACTTTCAAAAACACCCAATCATCAACTTGAAACTCTAGGTCTCTATGCCGAACGCTCGAATAGGACATTTTGGCGGCTCTAAATTTTCTTCAAACGCTCTTGAATCAACTTAAATTTCTCTATAGTCTGATAGACCAAATAAGGTCCTAACAATTCCACTTCTCCAACTTCGAACCAACCAATTGGTGATCTACACCTTCCCCCACACATAGCTTCATACGGTGCCATCTTGATACTACAATGGTAGGTTATTATTAGCAAGGCCAATAAGAGGTATGTGATCATCCAAATTACTTTTAACATCAAGGAAATATCCTCAATTATTTGAACAATGCGCTCTGCCTAGCCATCTTTTTAAGGATGAAAAACGTGTGCCTAATCATTTCTGAAAGAACTTCTAAAAGTTCATTTTAAACTGAGCACTACAATCCCAAATGATGGACCACGGATTCCCATGTAATTAGACGATTTCCTGAATGTATAACTTGGTATAATCTTATGTTGAATCTGTAGTCTTTACTGGCAAGAAATGTGATGACTTGGTAAGTCAATTTACAATCATCCAATCAAATCATGCTTTTAAAATGATAAAGATAATCCCGTTTATAATTTCATGTTTACCATCTCCACACAAAATATGTGTATTCTGTGATAAAACACTAGGCTTTCTACTACTCGACTTTCACTTGCTGACAATTAAGACAATTGGCCGCAAGTCTGCGACGTTCTTTTTCATGTAGTTCATCCAATCAATCTCCTTGGTCATGATGCATATTTGGGGGACCTGGATGGAAATAATACCAGGAATTATAGGCTTCTAACATGATCTTCCCTTTTTAAGTCCATCTATGTCTGGAACACACAATTTTGGTACCTCAAAGTACCATCATCTCCCTCTTATTCGAAAGCCATCATCTTATACTTGTGAATCTCCTCTTTCAGCTACAACATCATCAAACTATTTCTCCTTCACTTCGCCTACTAAGGGGGAACAAGTCATATTCTAGACAACAACTCTGTCATCTTTTAGAGTCCGAAGTCGAACTCCTATCTTGGCTGGTGAACTTCTTTTACCAGAGTTCTCTTATCTACCTCAATCATGAGTTATACTTCCCATACTTTATCTTCTTAAGAACTTCCTGAAAACACTTATAGAATTGTTGTGAGCTAAGTCTTTAACCAGTACTCCGAAGACTAGAGTCTCGTGCAATGGCACTACCCTCGTGATACATAACTGGGCATGAATCTATAGCTTTCTGTGATCATTTTTTCATCAATAACTAAACTCGGTGATCATTATACTCACTTTGTTTTTCTTACACTTGCTAGACATAATCCGTGTGGTAATTATACAATTTTCCCTCATTACCGAACTGATTTTCTTTTTCATATCCCATGCTACTATTCGAGTTTTAGATCTCCAACTAGACTTACTGAAAATTTTCACATCACCCCTTAGACCATAGGTCTTATACTTGTGGATCCTTCTCTTTTTGTTGGGATCCAAATAACTTTCCTTATTCTCTGCAAATCTGTGCACTCTACGTCAATGATGACTCATCTTCCAACTTACTTCTGAGAAATCTTCTTACTAGAAAAAACTAAATTATTCACTTAACGGAAAGCTAATGTATTCACAGTTATCATATACAATCTTAATAATTTAACTCTGTTCACACTATCACTCCTGGAGAAACTACATTACGATAATTCCTAAAGGCTATTCTTCTATAGTTTGTGCTCTCACTGCTAGCTAATATTTTTTTCCACTGCTACTGTACTTCGAGTTTAACTTAAACTCTTTGGGTTCTAACACACGTTCGGTATTTCAAACTGTCATCCACTCACTAGAGTTAACCTGGCTAAGTGAATCAAATTGTACCCCTACTAGCTCTGCTGAAAGTGCTAATTCACTGTATCAACTCAAAACTTACTTACTAATCTTTTACTAACCACCTGCTAGCATCATATTTTCTTCTCCTGCTTTGAATAACTAAAGTGAGCATAAGGTTACTCCTAAATTCCCTCATCATCTGACCATATTCTTTTGCCGCACACTATCATTCTTTTCGAACTATGTACATGGATCACACTTAGGGAAATTCATCTGTCTTAAACAAAATTAGAATATGTAACCCCAAAATTTCTATATAATATAAAATCATATCATACTATAAACATCCCGGGTAATCATTTAGTCACATAACCTAAGGGGGAATTGCCATATCTTTTATCTTACACCAATAGCTACTTTTTATAGTAACTTACTAACGTGGTACTTCTAGTTCTGATTTGAATAAATATGAACAACTTAAAATCATTCCCTGAAATTCACTATTGGCTGCTCTTAGTTCTCATTGCATACATCATATCTTCTAGTCATTTGCATGAGTTGTACAAAATCACATCTTTGGTAATAACAAACGTTTCTGACTCCTAGGTATTTTACCCTTAGGCTCTTTTCTGTCCAAAACTATAGTGACCAATGTTTGGGTCTGACATCCAAACAATCATCATCCAACTTGTGGCTCCATTTCCAAGAATTAAAAGAAATTGTTCTCTGAGGTAAAATGCATACGAATACACTACCATGCACAAACTTATCCTTCAAAGTATACCATCATCTGATAAATCACTTCTTGCACCATCCGGTAAGTCTTGGTCTTAATCCAGACCTAGAGTATGCAAGCGTTTAGCTATAATCACTATTACTTATATTTTTTTTGAGAACCCATATGCATCACTGTATACTCACAAGTCACCAGAAATTTCGATACACTAAAAATCGGATATTTGATAAACATATAACTGAATACTAGAGTACTGAATAATCATAAACTTGCTAACTGAGAAATTACCGAAAGATTGTACAACTGGTAACTAAGGTAAACTGATTACCATAAGACACGATAGCTGCTTTTGTACTTTCTGATAAGGTTATGCTTTAATTTGTACTACTATCCATTGCATCCCGCTTTTAACGTCCTCTCAAGTCTCATATTTACCAACCTGTACTCCATAATTATAGCCCAATGGAAATTATCCTCTCTAGGACCTTAGATTTCTCATGGGTGTCGCTTGGGCATCCAGTACGTTTGGAATTCGATAGGAAGAGAAGGTTACCTTTTGCTATAAGCTTCATGGCACGATCTAGAGTAGAAAGAAGTGAGACAATCCTGGATGTCTTGGTAGTTAATCGTTTATATGAGTGGCCGGCACACACATATAAAGGAAATTCCACTAGAAACGGCTTCATAGACTCCCTAGGACTATTGAACCTAGTGCTCTGATACAAAGCTTTGTCACGCCACAAACCTAGGCCTGGACGTAACACGGCACTCGGTGCCTGACTACATGTGATCAAGCGAACCAACTGGTTGGGTGAATCAACATGTGGTATCATAACATACTGAATACGGAAGATAAACTAACACATGCTAATATACTGAAAGTCTGGATGATATAAATCAAAGTGCAGAAATACTAATACAATTTTGAAACATATTTGTAGCCAACATAGCTTAATATGAAAAGCTCGTGACTTTGTCTAACTATTACTCTAGTCTATGAAGCCTCTATTTGAGTACTGAAAACACTGACTGTATTTGAATACTGAAGACTGTAGTAATGATAATGCCCCAAAAGAACTGGGGATCACCAAATAGCTGGTACGAGAATCCTAGCACTCTGAATCATCAACCTGTAAATCATTACCTGCATCGTGAGATGCAGGCCCCAGGCAAAAGGGACGTCAGTACATTTGAATTGTACTGGTATGTAAAGCAACTGAAAGAAAGAATTATAAATGCTGGAACTGAAACTAAGTTGATAACTGAGAATTGATAATTGATCACTGAAATGATAACTAATAAATGAAATGATACCTAATAACTGAACTGAACAAAGGAAGTAAGGATATGAATACTCCATCTTCTGAATGATGAACCTGTTTATCTTAATATTAAACAGCAGCCTCAAGACCAATATATATATGTGCACAAACTGCGGCCTCGGGCCCAAGTATACGTATACATAACTGTGACCTCAGGTCCAAAATGCATAAAGCATAAACTGCGGCCTCAGGCCCAAAGATGCATAAAGCATTAACTGCAGCCTCAGGCCCAAATACAGGTGTTCGACATTCAAGGATTTAAAACTAGGAATTGAGAATCATACTGCAATATATAAAAGTGAAATACTAAATCACGTTGAGTTACATGATACTGGAATACTGGATCACACTGAGTTACATTATACTAGAATATTGAATCATACTGAGTTACATAATACTGGAATACTGAATAGGACTAGAATGGGACATGTATTCTTGAACTGGTTGTGAACACTGAAACTTCAACTGTTTATGACATGCTGAGTAAGCTATACTGAGACTTAGGGACATCAAGCCCAAGTCTATATTGAATACGAACTGAGCTCACAACGTTAAGAATGAAAGTCATGAATGAGTTATGAAGCTAGAGAATAGAAGTCCTACAACTATTCAAGGAACTCGGCTTAACTATATTTCTGAGGCAATTGATACGTCGTAAAAGAAACGTAGTATAGGGAGAATTATTAAAATTCCCAAACATAGAGAGTTAGCCTCACATACCTTAACTTCCTGCTCTTGAGCATAATACAACATTCGCCAACCCTTTTAACTTTAATCTATATCAATACAAGTCAAAGGGATTCCAAATTAGCAACAATAGTCATGTTTCGGTCACTTAGGCATTTTATCAAACACTCGGTGGAATAAAGCTTCATAGCCCTTATTAATGGTGGTTCTACACTCAATAACCCATTCTCTTGCTCTTAAATAAATTCTAAAGTCTCAAATGGTTATAAACAACATTATTCTTTATCACCTATAAGATAATCAATACCCATAACCAATAATAACCTATCAACAACCCAAACCTATCACCGTTCATGATTTTCTATCAAACCCATCAACTCATATCTCATGAAATAGAGTCTATAATCATTAATTCAATGATAGAATCAACTAGAGGGTGAAGATATTACCTTTTTGAAGTTCAACCTCCTTGAATTCAAGTTCTAGGGTTTCTTCTCTCATCAATGATGTTCCAATCGAATATCTAATGATATGGAGGGTTTACCCATATTAATAAGATATTGGAAAATTGAAATAAACATAGAATCACCATTAGAACTTTCCTTGGGTGGTGGAGGGACCCTTGAGGAGTTAGGTTTTTGAGAGTTTTCCTTTGTAGAGCAAGTTTTTATGTTTGGGGTTGTGGGGGACGAAATAGGGCTAAAAAATGACTTTCCAAGTCGTCCACCGTGACCTGTTTGGCGCGGCCGTGGTCCCGACAGCGGTAAATCGCTGGAACACTGCCTCGCCACCGCGGTCACGGTACAATGCGGCAGGACCGCGGTGGTTGCATACCGTTCTGTAAAACGGGCATAACATTTTTCACAGAGCTCTGTTTGAGCTCCATAATATATCGTTGGAAACCTATTTCAAACGCCTACAACTTTAATGCTTTGCGCTTTTCCTGATTTCTTACACATTTGCATTAAAATCTGCTGGAAGACATATCTTCTGCAAACTTAGTTGATTTTGCCAAATCTTATGCACCTCACTTTCCATCTTGATTTTGAAACAACTATTTTCACCCATAATCATCCTGATGAGACTTCACATGTTCAAAATATATCCTTACTAATCCTTAAACTCATTCATACCTAAGCCGAATTTTTACGGAGTGTTATAAAAATGGCCACTTAGTTTTTAATGGGTAAAATTTTAAATCAACTTTTGAATTGGAGGTGTTCCTATTTTTAGTATAGTATGATTTAATTGCAATAATTATGTAGGAGTCTAAAGTCATGTCTCTTGAAAAAGAATTTCAAAAGTCATTATTATTAAAAAATAACTATTTCTTTGCATGAGAGAACCCAACGGCCAAATCGAAGGACTTGTGGCAATTATATACAGAATCTAATGCCTCATCACAATGGTGAGGAATTTCTGCATCATGTATATTGAAAAGACAACTGAAAAAGTTTTTCATATTTGGCTTTGATAATCATTTGTCATCTTCAAAGCTTTATTCCATCTCTATGGAGTAGAGGCATCATCGCCCTTTTTTAAAGATTCTGTTTTCCTTGCTTCATTCAAACGTATGCATTTTTATTTTTCCTTTACTCACTTATCCCATTTGAATAGATCACGATTCACGAGATTTGAAATCATTCTGGAAAAATGACTTCTAAAGGAGATATAAGGATCACAACCTTTCCACTGATATCACTATTTGCATATTCTCATTTGACATCTTACTTTCTGCATATTTCATTTCTCTCTATCTGATATCAAAAAAATAATTCGCAAAAATATTAGTGAAAGCCATGGTAATACCTTGAAGTTGGCCTATCATTTTTTCTCGAGTAGTAGGAACTGAAGAAGTAAGTACGCACTTTTGGTAATTTTTATATAGCAATCGTTGTTGCACAGATTTTACAAACATATCCTGGACATACTTGGTTATTTTTCAGGTTTAAAACAAGAGATTTGCAGCCTGAAATTTGGGTGCTAGGACAGAGAGAGATCCTTGACGTTGTAGCTTTGAGGTAGAAAGTCGTTACTCCCTCCGTTTCATATTAAGTGAGGTACTTTCCTTTTTAGTCTATTCCAAAACAAATGACACATTTCTAAATTTGGAAATAATTCAACTTTAAACTCTTTCATTTTACTCATTTACCCTTAATGAGATGCTTTTATAGCCACACAAATGTTATGGCCCCATAAACTTTTTACCCCTTAAGCTTTTAAGACCACAAGTTTAAAATTTCTTCTTCTTTTTTCTTAAACTCCGTACCGAGTCAAACTACCTCATTTAATATGAAACGGAGGGAGTATTTCATATGTGTGGATGTTGGTCGGGTGTGAATTTTACATTTCCCAACTGGCCAGGTTTATTAAAATCTTCACTTTTCTTAAAACTAATGGCATTTCTATTTGTTAAGATCTTTTTCTATGGAACTCACGTGCTAACTCGTATCTTGAGTTGATGCTGAGTTTTATATAACCATTTGAATCATGCAAGATATATATTATTATGAATTTATGACTATCTATTGAAGTTAATATTAAATCTATATATTAATCTAAAGCAGGGACCTTAGAAAGTGATGTGGCATATCTTATCGATGAGGAAATGTATTTATCTATTTTCTTAGATTTTAGGGATTTTTCTTCTCTTTTCACACAATAAACTCAATTAATAAATCTAAAAGAATAATTTCCTGAAACAGTGCATTAGTTTCTTATGTTACACCTATTGTGTCTCCTCTCTTTGCTCATTATTATGTACCATTACAACTTTTTCTGTAACGTCTCCTTTTTTCGTGCAAGCGTCTTTTCAACCTTCTTCTTTGTTTTGAATTTTTTTTTCTCCACTTTTTTGGGTCAGGTTTAATTATATCTCACTTTTTGTTAAGACCTACTACAACACTTTTATGTGGTAAGATCTTTTTCCTACAGGCCTCTCACCTCTTCCCTAAATTTTGCAACCTGTTTAAAGTTAAATTTATGCACCAATCTCAAATTACTTGCGCATTCTATGCCGTTCAAACTTCGTTTTGCTTTAAATTTGAAAAACAAGAAGGGACATCAATAGGCAGTAAAAGCATCAAACAAACAATGGAAACGGAGGGAGTAGATATTATCGTCGAATGCATTGAGTTTAGTATAAAAAGAAAGAAGAGGAGTAAGATACATGACTTTTGATGGAGTAAAAAGATTCGTGTCTTTTGAAGGAAGAGACAGAGCAAAGCCTGCTAACTCATATATTAATACTGAGTTTCAGATAATCATTTGAATCAAGATGTATTATTATGAGAGACTTGACACAAAAAGGTAAAGTTTTTATTAAGATCATTCATTACGAATAGGATGAGAATAGAGAAAAAGAAGGGGAGATGGAGATGCACCGGACTCCGAAATGTATATTGAATGAATGTGTGTATTATATAGAATAGTAGAACAGATTTATCATTTTTGTTATAAAGCCAAATTAGGAGGAAATTTTTCTTAGTGAGGCAGGAAGTAGCATGTTAGGGGGAGAGAAAGAAGAAAAGAAACGAAAGACACGATAAATGAAAAGGAAAAAGAAAAGAACTAGAAATGAAAAGGAAAAAGAAAAGAAGAAAGTACGTACATTTCTTTTTCCATTGTTACCTAATCTAAGACGTTTTGATTTTTATCTTCTTCTTCTTTTTCATCTGTTACATTTTTTCCTTCTTCTTATTTTTTTTGGTTTACTTTCCATTTCTCTTTTCTTTGTTGTAAATATAGGAAACTTTCAAAAAGGAAAAGAAGGTGTAGAGTGTAGATTTTACATATATATTCCTATGGCCAAAAAACATGTTTATATTCTTCTTCTTCTTCTTCTTCTTCTTCTTCTTCTTCTTCTTCTTCTTCTTCTTCTTCTTCTTCTTCTTCTTCTTCTTCTTCTTCTTCTTCTTCCTAATTAGCTTTGTTCGTTTTACCTCCCCTTATTTGAGGAATCCCATTTAAGATCTTTAATTTTTGATGATTAAGGATCAGACAATCGTGTTTAATTTAGAGGAGTAGGAAACTGATAATTTTTTTTGTGCTCAAATATCTCTAATTAGTTTGGTTATTTTCACCTTCCCTTACCTAAATTCCCCTATTGAAAGCCACTTATGAGTTATGAGGGGCTTTGAATCTGCAAATGCCGTTATTTTTCATCGACGCACTATGCCGGCTTTTGGGGATGCTAGAAGTATCTAATTTGCTATTTCTTTTGCCATCTTGCTTATATACCATGAGAAACTAACTACTTAGTGCTTTTTATTGTTCATATAGGTAATAGTGCTTGACTTTGGGAAGTATACTCTTTATGATGATATATGAAGAGGTATGTTCCTTTGGTCAAAAGGAGTATTTTAGTTGGATTAGAAGCCAACTATAGTCGAAGATTTAATAGTATGATATGATGAAGTGGAAGAAATAAAGAAAGAAGGGAAAGAGAAAAAAATAAAGAAAATAATTACAGAAATTGCAATTTTACTAACGATGAATGACGAAAACATTAAACAATATACTATGTGTTTTTATTACTAATTGTTGTTTCTTTTACCACAAAAAGATTTCTTACCAAATGGTTGCATATGTAAAGTTATTAAGCATATATCGTGTAGTCTGATTATCATTCTTTTTGTTGCCTTCAATTTTTTTTTGTGAAACTGAGCTAACCGTTAATATAAATATGTTTTACAAATTCAACTTATAGAATTAAAATTTAAAAAGAAGTTTGTAACGCTCATTTATTTATCTTTATGACCGTGCAGAGCGCGGCAAATTCACTAGTTAAAAGAGTATTTAAGAGGACTAGTGGTTTATTTTCAAGAGGAAAATCAGTGATGACATTCACGGGATAACATAAATACAATAATAGCTATTCTATGCCAACACATAGCGCATAATGTAGCACTACTCTTGATTCAATTATGTCAACGCTTTCTTATATATATTCCAGATTCACTTATACATGCACTACAAGGAAAAACAAAAGTGCCAAAAACCAATCTTTGTGAGACCAAGTAGGATTAAAAAGATACTAAAGCAAGGACGTGGAAAAGGCTCAGATTACTTCATACACTGAAAAATAGGTTACAAGAGACTATTTATAAGAAAAGTAAGACTCCCATAACAAGCTTCATAACTTTAACCTATTGTTATATAAAAAGATTGAGATTATTTCTTACAAGGATCTTAAGGAGGTCCTAGTTAGGAAGTGCACTGCACAACCGCAAAAGCAGCTCCCTAACAACTTAACTATACAATAAAACAAAAAAATTAAACTTATATAACTACTTTCTCAACAAAGAATAATGAAGTTTCCTTAAGATGAGCAACAATAATTGGCAGCTCAAATTTCGATGGAGTCCACAAGTAGGCCAATAATGTGAGGTTTTAAGACTTTCTCCGGATGAGTATATCCATCTAGATTGTGTATCTATGTAACCTCAACAATATGAGCAAGATTGAGAATAGGAGTTAAAAGCTCTGCAGATACTGGAGTTGGCCTAAGAAGTCCTTCATTAAGATCCTTCCATGCTGTCTCAGCCATTTTTTGGAATTTATCCATTGCCTCTTTTGTTGATACACCATAATCTCTCATGCAACACTCAATTCCTGTTGCAATTTGTCCTCTGCTTTTCTCAACCTGTAAAGGCAGATAGATTAAGGGTTAGCTTATATAAGCCTCAATTGACATCACAAAACTTATAGTTTGTCCAAATCTCACATAATGATATAAAATTGTGAGACACAACTCATACCTCGTACGTTGCTGTATCATCAATAACTCGGCATATAATCACACTAGCTTCAAGAATTTTAGGATTCTTTGACAACCACTCAAAATCCTGCTTGGTAGCAGACTTCATACCCAAATATGATGTTGTCGCAGGGTAGTAATATGTAGTAGTTGCCAGTGCATTGCCTAGATATTCAGAAACAGGTGGCATATATCCTTCAATAAACCATGTTGACTCGACATTTTAATTTCTTACTACTTCTTTCATCTGTGAATACAAAACATATATATTCAAGTGTTAGAAAATTCTGATTGAATTATTACAAGTTTCTGATCACTAAAAGACTTGCACAAGGTAAAACATAGTGAGAAATGGATTAAGGAGAAAACGTATTTTGATAGTTAAGTTGCCCAAAAATACTCTTTCTATTGCATGACAGACAATATGAGATCTTCCAGCACTAGACAATTCCTTTTCATAATCCTTGTAAAGATCAAGAATAGCTTTATAACTAATTTTCATGTAATCGGGAAGCCGATCAATTTCATTGATATCCCATCTACAAGATGACAAAATTAATGTAAAAACTCAAGCATTTTGAAAGAGGACAACTATAATGAGTAGAAGTTCGTCTTAATATTTTCACAATGGCATTCACTAGTAAGGAGTATTTGAATAAGTGAATATATGAAGTTCATACCTTTGTACGGCATCTGCGTATGCCTCAAGTTCTTTAACTGTACCATAAGCATCAAAGGTGTCATCGACAATCGAAATCATTGATATGGTCTTAACGAGCATGACGCGAGCTTGAGAGTATTGAGGCTCAAAATAAACTCCTAATGCCCAAAAGGTAGCATTCAACTACTCGATCTCTAGCATATGGAAGTGTTGTTACGAAATCCAAATCTTTCCACCACCTGCAGCGTAACAAATTAACATCACTACTTGAGATATAATCAATCAAAAAGGGTTCATCGTTCTTATTTATCGCACCTTGATACTTCAGCAAGTTCTTGTTTGTGCAACATCTGGAGCAAGTTGAAATCCAATTTGGCAAATCGAAGTAACACATTATTTTTCGATTGTTCCTTCTCATATATTGATGAGATGAAGAATCGGGTCTCAACTCTAGGAACGCCCTTGTTTCAAATTTCCTAGAACTATCAAATTCCTATTACTTTATTTATAAAAGCGATAAATCTAGAATATAAATTTTAGGGGTTCAACTTTTAGTTTTACTATTGCACCCAATATACTTTTGGAATTATAAGTTTAATATTAATATTTATATAGTAATTTTCTTACATCTATATCAATACCTATATTCTATACTCCCCGTCGAAAATGTTGGGATTAGTTGAATACATTGACTATATGCTACTTCATCTACTGCTACTAGTTTTAATAAACACATTTCATTTAGTCATATAAAATTTAACGGTAACAAAAGAACAATAGGAATTTTAATGTGTAAAATTTTAAAAAAATAAATCAAAGAAAGAAAGAAAGAAAAAGAAGAAGTACTTAATTAATACGCAAAAAGTGACACCTAACATGTCTATCTTCCGTTGGCGCCAAGTTATATAAAAGTTTAACAAGATTGACATAAGATTTGAACTTATAATCCACTTAGAGAGGTACATCCGATAACCATTGCACGATATGATACTTTGAGCATGGGTGCGCACACATATATTTAAATATTTTTTAAAAAAACATAACATTACTACATATGATCTAGGGAGGGGAGCATGGGTTCACGTGCCCCATGAAACCCCTCCTAGATACGCCTAGGGATGGCAAACGGGCGAGTCGTGTTAATTTCCACCATTGAAGTGTGTAGTATTGAAGCTCAGATCGAATCGAAGAGAGAAAAAGAAAGTTCTGGAAGTAATCAAAGCTCAATTGCAGAAGAATGAGAGTGATTGCATTAGCTAAATTGCCTAAAACACTAAACACATGAACATATATAAACTTAACACATATTCCACTAACTAAGTAAGCTACAATGCACAATTGTCACCTAACCACTTATGTCACCCTCTAAGCATTCACCTTCACAGTTTTCACCAACTGTCATTCTAACCATCTCAACGCCCCCTTTCAAGCTAGGTGTTGTGAAAACATTCAAAACACCTAGCTTGGACATCAGGTGGTGATGTTGTACACCCAAGTCCTTTTGGTCAACAAGTTTGTCGCATGTTCTTCTGTTGGGACATACACAGGGTGAATTAATCCTTCTTGTACCTTTTCCCTTATAAAAAGGCAATCAATT